>NC_134365.1:126930326-127569701 GCF_035582795.1 Mycteria americana | reverse complement strand
TCAAGCTAAAAAGGAACTGAGCGCAGATCCATATGGAAAACGATGCCGCGCGTCTATGTGGAGATATTCCAAGCATACCATGGGACAGAAGATCTGAAGGAGGGAGAACTGGAAAATTATTTATTCACAGAGAAATGCAGCTTGTAGGAAGCCAAGATTATTCAGTTCAGCTGAAGTTTAAACTGGAAAACAGCTTTGGCAGGAAAAAAAGTATGAAGAAATGGTTTCTAAAAATTCATTAATATCTGTTTCATATCTGTCACTTCCAAAAGGAAATATTTCTATGGGGAAGAGAAATTCAAGTATCGTTCACTAGGGGACTCAAGGACCATTCTCCAAGGGGAGGAGCACACATGCACATATAGAATGTGCCCTCAAAGTGGTTAAATATAAATCGCTGGTTAAATAATATTAGCACATTAACTATTCATTGATGAGGGGGCTCCACCTTCCCAAGTGGATGTTCTCCCCCGAGGCTGCCGTGTCCCTCATGCTCTGTCCCTGACTCTGTGGAGATGCTGCTATTTATACAGGAGCCGGTGGGGAGACACGGTAACCCCCCTCCCTCTGGGACGTGCCGCTGGCTAAGAGCTGGACACTGTCCAGCAGGATGAAATACTGTGTTTCAATCTCTTTCTGCAGCAAAAACACAATTGAACTCCACTTTGTAATATTTTAGCTGTGAACCTTAATCCACTATTTTTAGCTCCTGAGGTATTTGGGGTGTCTTTGCACCATTCTGGTGACAGCAGCAGAGATGTATCTTCAGTTCCTTGTGAACCCAGCTCTGGATCCCTTATCTGAGGAGCAGAACCCTTTTTCTTGGTCTCCATATAAACCTGAAAAACACAATGATCCAGGGGCAGATTTGAAATGGACGTACTCCTGTGGGGTAAATCCATTTGGCTGATGGAAGCATTTCCTGGCACAGCCAGGAGGATAGGTACAGATAGCCCCACGCTTGCTCCAGCCATGCTCGGGGCTGGCTAGATGCAAGCCACCTCCAGCCTGGCAGCCAGATAGCCACGAGTCAGCTCGGGCCCAGCTCCAGGCTCATGGGGGATCTGGCCACTACGGTGGTGTCTGAGCCAGCTCCGAGCGTCCCCCCAGCAAGCCTGGGTCTGGCTGCAGTCCCTCGCAGCTCCGTCACTGACCCGAAGTGCTGATCACCCGCTGAGATCCACTGGACTTGTTGCTGAGTCAAAGCTGCAGCAGAAGCCAAGGCTTGGGGTCCTGTCTCTGCACTGCTTTTTTCCTTTTTTTTTTGTCCCCCCAATACAGATAATTCATGTCAGAGTTAGGGGGCCTTCTGCAGCTCATCACCTTGGGAAATCAGGCTAGTGATGTGGGGAACCTCCACATGGTCTGAGGTTGCTGGCTTTAGGCATTAGGGATTTCTTTAGCTGTTTGTTTAAAATCAGAGCTGGAAGCTACACAGTTTAGAGCTGGAGCTGAATTTCTGCTTAATCTCCACTTGCAAGAAAAGTGTGTCAATTTTTTTTTTTCCTCAAGCAGTGAGGTAATTAAAGGAAGAACAAGGCAGATTTGCCGTTCTGGGAGCTGCTGCTGTATATCTGGGCTTCCACAGTGAAGGCTGGCTATTGCTATGAAGCTGCTCCAGAAGGAATGTCAGAAATATGCTTTTACTGATGAATAGGCAGAAGCCACACTTTCAGATAGGAATATTTACCTGCCCTGCCATACACCCCAGCTGCTGCTGTGTCCAATATGTAATAATCCAATCAATTTTAATATCCTACTGCTCTGCAATAGCCAGGAATCTCTCCATTTGGAAGAAAGGGGCCGCATTAACATTCAGATTGTAATCCACACATCCTAAGCACGTTTATAGCTGCTGCCGTACACCCATGGACCTGGATCAGGGTTGGACTCCACATTCCCTCCAGCTGCCCCAAAATTCCGAGGTGTTTGGTTCCAGGATCTTCCAGGGCTCCATTTTTCAAATCTCACATGCTGATCTCAGCCAAGCCTCTGCAACGTGCGTTTGGAGCCCCGTGCTGCAGCCTGCCCGCTGTGCTGTGAGCATCCTGCGAGCCACGGTCACGCAGCCTCGGCTGCGACTGGCCAACAAGCTGAGCAAGTTCCGCTTGTGGGAAAGGGTCCGAGAGGAAGGGACGGGGCTGTGGCACTGCCCTTGAAGCATGAGCCGCGGGAGGGGACCGCTCGCAAAACTGAGACCCAGCGAGGCTGCTAGCGATGGGCACTGCTGCATGGCCTGGCATCCCCTGCCCATCCTCACGCAAGAAGCCGCAGGGGAGGTTGGTCCATTCCAAATAGGTTCAGAGGAGTGTGCACAGGCTGCTGCTGTATGTAAGGCTGCAGCGACCTGTCTTTGGCCTTTACAGTCCTCGGTTAAGCGAGGTGCAGCCTGGTCTGCATGCGTAACCATCTTTGCAGCTCCCATGCCGGGGTAGAAGCATCCCAGGCATTTAGATCCTGCCTCTCCAGCAAGCCCCTAGTCCCTTGCCCCACCTCGCGACGCAGCTCCGTCTTCAGGCAGCGCGGCAGTGCCAGCGTCCAGCTGGAGAGGTGCCAGGAGCACACGGGGAGCTCTGCTCACATCTGAGAAGGCTGGAAAAAAGCAGCCAGAAATAGCCAGCGTTTCGTAAGAAGCCTCCCGAGGGCTGGTGCCACGGCCCCGCTCTGCAAACCAGCGGAGTTCAGATAAGCTTTGACGAGGCATCCAAATTCTCTTTTAATTTCAGCCTTTTCTCGCTTTTGGCTCAGCACCAGCCTGGCAAGAGACGCAGCAGAGCGGATGGAAAAGAAGGCGAGAGTGTGCCTGGCGAAGAGAAACCCTACACCTTTACACATGCTGAAATGATTTTCGCCCCAGCCTTGGGCCCCGTTGTGAAACAAGCGTCCACGCCTGCAAAGGCTCCCTAGAAAGCAAATGGCGACAGATTTGCGTTTAAGCAGCATAAACTTCCACGCAGGCTTTCTCTCAAAATTAAGCAGGTTTTGTTTTGCTCACAAGTGTTAGCCCCCAGGAATGTGGGACTGACCCTCTCAGCTGGTGTCTAGGCTGGTCCTGCTGCCCCCAATGACTGCCTGATCCTGTGACAACCCATCTTCCCTTGACCCAATGGCCTCGGTTTCTTTTGGTTAGAAGTCACGGTGTGGAAAAGGGAAGGAGTTAATAAATATTTGCTTCATATCCTAGTGCAAGGATGGGATTGAGCCAAAACACGCAGGCAAATCAAGGAGCGCACCAGCTTGACCATCACAAAACAGCACAAAGGCCAGGGGCAAACGGCCTTTGGCAGCTACTGGATGTGGATTCATCAGGCACGTAGGAGAAGCACTCGGCCCGCATGTCCGTTCGGTACCTACCAAGTCTACCATAATGGTGCTAAATGTGTTGTTGGCTTGCAAGTAAAAGCTATTCATCAAGAAGTACCCTAAAACCACATAGTCATTTCACAAGAAACGACATAGCTTTCGGATGGTCTTTTAATCCTTGCTAGATATATGAGCACTCTTTCTCGTGGCTCAAATGGAAGTTCGGCTTTGGACTGTTACCCATAGCCCTACCGCTGACATACGATCTGCTGCTAGGGTAAAGACCTCAGCAGAGAAAGAAAAGCGAGACTCCAGCAGCGGGTTCCTGCAGCCCTGGCCAAGCCTCCATCAGCGTTGAACTTGGTGGACACGTGGGTGTATCAGCAGAGCCCTGGTCAATTCAGAAAAGAAAAACGTGAGCCACATCCATGTCATGCTGCTCAACCATCAGCAGGTGCAAGAGGGCTTGGGGCACCTCTGCAGACCTGGGAGAGATCTGAGACCTGACAGCCAGTCCAGACCAGCAATTTGCAGGACTCTTTGGAAAGGACAATAGGCAAGTGCCAGAAAAAATCCCTCCTGTGCCCCAAAACTGATCCCAGATGAGTCGGCTTTATACAGGAATCACCGTGTACTGTATCACCAAAGCAGCAGCCCTGGCTGCCGCACAAACAGACGGCAATCCTTCCAGATTTAATGCAACAGCCATGTGTAATGACACACACAGTTCATCACAGAGGCAGGTAGCAGGGCCCTTCGCTCTCATTCATATGAATATAATGCCCGCAGCAACGCAACGCATCAACATTTTTAGAGCCAACAGTTTGACTTTCATTGCCCCGTTATTTTTAATCATTTTAATCTGCTTTTTTAGCATTCTACTTCTTCTCCATTTTACTTCAAAACAAGACAAAAAGTATTCAGCAGCTAATACCTCTGTTTTTAATGGCTTGAAAAATAATGAAGGAACATTAAGCAGTTCCTGAGCCTTCTGGAGCATTGGTATTTTTAAAGATGAGATTGATCAAAGAGGCTGTGAACTCTAATGGAGATGGATTGGCTCAGCACGGTAATGCCAGCACGGAGGCCGGTTCAGCGTGGATCCCAGCTTCTTCCTTTCATCTGCTATGCACTCCAGCGGCCAAAACCTCTTTGCTGAAGCAAGACCCTGCCAAGTACGAAAATCCCACGTTTCTTATGAAGGTCCAGGGATGGGGAATTCATTTTCATACCAGCTGATTGCTTGTGCCACTGCTTCGCTGCAAGCAGGGCACAGAAAAATCCTCTCCCCAAGGCTGCTGTTATGTGTCTGAGCTATCCCAGCCCGAGACCGCACCGTGCCTGCATTGCAACGCAGGCAGCTCAGCAGCGCGTGAGGAAGGCAGGAGAGGAGACTTTAGTCCACTTATTGCGACGTGAAGCACACGCCTACTTCTGCTCCCGTCTCCCGGTGAAGAGGGGCTCGGCAGCCTGTGCCGTGGGGACGGCAAAGACCCACACGGGAGGCGGCACGGCTCCTGAGGCCACCTCTGCATGGGTGCAAGGAGAGGCCAGCGAGGAGTCTGCCCTGCCACCAGCACCCAGGGACCCTTCGCACCCTGCTGCTGCTGCTGCTGCCGCCTGCTCAGCCTGGGCCTGTGCACGCAGCTGGTTGTGGAGCGATGCCTTGGCTTGCCTTGCTTTCTGCCTGCTCTGCTGAGTCCCTGAGAAGAGCACAAGCATCCTAAAAGGGATGGGTTTTGTTTTCCTTTCTTTTTTTGTGGGAAGGACTCACCAGTTTTATAGCAGCCCGTAAATCCTGTGGTACAGGAGGGACCTGATCTCGGACACACTTTATTTGCCAGAACCCGGCTGCTAAATGAGGTGAAAGCCACCCATTCCCTATTTCCAGGCAGTGCCGGGACTTTGACAGGGACAATCACTTTGGCAGGGGACCCAGCTCTGCATCTGTTGCCCCTTTAAAACCCCCTCCGCTATCTTTCGCTGTGGCAGTGCTGTTGCTTTCTCCTCCCTGGGTGAATCTGGCTGAGGTTTTGGATGCAGAGTGGGACGACAGGGTTTGGGGCAGCACGGCGAGGAACCGACTGGCAGAAAGATCTTATTTTGGTGGGAGAGCCACTCGAAGCGGCTCGTGGGATATGCGCGGCAGCCTGCGTGCAGTTTGAGTGTGCTCTCTGTAATAGGAGCCTGGACCTGAGGGCTCGAAGAGCCAGGGGGGAGGCCCGGGGATGGGCTGAGTCAGGGGGTGCTGGGGGCAGCCCCCAACCCCAGCTCAGCCGCAGGCAGCTCTGCAGCATACCGACAGTGAGCCCTGATGTCCAAGGGCCTCTCCACCCACCAAGGAGAGCTCTCTGGGAAACCGCTCTCCGGAGAATCCCCTCTGGCAAAGTGTCAGCACAGAAGCGGAGCTGCGAAGCCTCCCTGGGCAGCGGGGGCTCGCTCGCCTTGCTCTGCTAGTGGTACGTGCTGCCAGCGAGAAACACTCACGGTTTGCCCTCGCTTCCCACCAGGGCTGTGCACTCGGACAGCTGCCCAGGCTCCTGCTGCGGCCGGGGCGTGGATGTGCTTTGGGAGGAGTTCAGCTCCGCCGCCCACCCAGGATCCCCGAGGCAGCGGCGCTCCCCACACAGGCGCTTCGCCACTCGGAGCTGCCGGGGCCGAGTCCGTGAGTCCGGGTCCCAGTGAGCCGTGCCGAGCTGCTCTGCCGGGCGTGCGCATCGCGGGCAGAGGCGTGCGGCTGGTGTCCCAGCCAGCTATGGGGGAACCGGGCAGCAGCCGTGGAGAAAAGACCTGGTCCCTGGGCACAGCCTCCCCTCCAGCCCCCATACCCCATCCCCCGGAAATGCACTGCTGCTTCTTCATATCCCCTGGGTCTGTAAACCTTGTCAGGGGATAGCCTTTACACCCTAGATTTAAGGTGAGGTAGTAACTATAAATATTGTGCTTTGAATAAAGAGTTGTGAACACTATATGAGTCCATTTATTGGTAAACGTTATATTTAAATGTTTTAACAGGCGATGTCCCAGGTCTCTGCATCAGCAGGTGAGAGCACACAGCCCCCACAGCACACAGCCGTTTCGTTGTCGGCAGGCAGACAGCATTGCACAGGGTAGGACGAGGAGGCCACAGAGCGAGATGGTTACGCTTTGCAGTTTTGCCAGCACGGCCACGTCGCATATGAATGCAAAGAAAACACCTCCCTGACCCGGCACCATGCCAGCGCAGTCCCTTGCACAGGTCCACATCCTTCTGACAGACCAGACCTTGTGCCAGCAGCCCGGCACGGAGCCCTGGCTGGCCCGAGGTCTCGTCACACTGATGTTTGCTCGTCACCAATGCCCACTGATTATGGCAGTGCTGATGGGGAAGCCGGAGCTGCCCACCTAATTAAGCCACAGTGGAGAACTCTTCAGCTACCCTGCTCCCACTCCTTCGTTTTGCATTTGTACCTTGTTATCACAATGGTAGCACTTTATAAATAAGCAAAGTGCGCACAGATTAGCATGCCTTTTATTCATGCCACCATTGTTTTTCATTTTGGAGGCTGGTATTTATTTGTGCTCTGTTTTTATAACTCGTGCTCTTTTCTTCCCCAACTGCTTTAAGAGCGTGGAAGACGAGATTTAATGCACCTGAAACACCACAATTAGCCCCATCATGCTAATAACTTAAAGGAAACAAATAAATACTAGAAACTGTGGCACTTTGGAAATTCCCCTGTGCTGTGGGAAGAAGGCCCGCTGGTCAGGGCACATTGATTTTTTTCTGAATCCATCCACACAGGATTCAAGGACAGGACAAAACACTATTAAGTCAGCAAGCAGAATGCAGTAAATAATGAGCGAGCTGGAGAGGGCTGAGGCTCTGCGCTGGCTGAGTCCAGATATAAATTGTGGTGAGCTATGCATCTCGGCATCACGGTGACACTGTCTCCGGAGCACAAGGGAAACCCAGACAGGTAACGGGAGCTGGAAAAGCTGGTCGGGACTCCAGAAGTTTTGCACATTGTTTTTGTTGGGGAAGCAAAAATAAGCTCCTTCCCCCCCTCCACAGGAAGCCCTGCTGCTCTGGAAACCTCTGTGGATAAATACCAGGGCTACCGCTGGAGCGCAGTATGCCTGGGCCAGACGAAGGCTTTAGCGCGGGGGAAGTTATGCTAGGAAAGCAGTGCTTCTACCGGCGGGGTTTAACTGGTATAAGCTATGTCAAAGCACTTTGCCATCATAGTATTGCTGCTACACCTGTGCTGGCAAAGTGTTTTTCCTCGTGTAGCGATGCTCTCTGGCCTGAGGCTTGTTTGTGGAGGAAGGAGAGGGAGAGTCCAACAGATAAAAGCTTTCCACAGAGCAGCAGGAGGGAGAAGGCAACCCATTAGCTTTTCCGCTCCTTTGTTTGCCTTTGTCGTCTCCAGCCCTCCGTGTACTTCAGCGCGTCAGCTTCCCCAGAGTTCAGGGGAACTAATCAAGTACGTAAAATGCTTTGTGTGATCAAGTATTTGCAGGGCCAGGGTCCTGGTTAAGTGATGCAGCGAGACCAGAGAAGAGAGGAGACCCCCACTTGAAGACTCACCCCTGGTCTGATGACTCGGCTGCTTCTCGTGCTTTGGCCCACACAGAGCTGCAATGCTGGCATCCCTTCAGGACGGCACTTCAGAGCATCCCTGCAGAGCACCAAGCACCGCTTTTGACTCCCAGTTGCAAATTCTTGTGATTTAATCACTAGCTTTACACTTCACCGTGGTTTTCTTCCAAAAAGTAACCACGTGCAGCAAGAATCTCAGCTTTCCTTTTCTGGAAATCTCTCTTGCCTTCCCTGTTACAAAGAGAACCCCCAAAGAGTTGATTTCTTCTAGGCCAGAAACCTAAGGGTGTCAAAGAACTGGTGATCCCAGAAAGCACCTTTCTGAAAAAGTTTCGGGATGTGCTAACTGATTCGATGGTTTGGGACACTGATGTATGACACTTGGGCTCTGGGACGAACTGGAGACATTGAAAGAATATACCGTCCAATACATTTGAAAGAAAGCCACGTTTATTCACATTGAAAACATAAAAAGGGAGAGTCTGGAAGTAAATTAGAAAAATGTGATCTCAGTTTACATTAGCTCTGGGAAGCAGTGGCAGTTGCTGGCCTTGTAGATAGGCGAAAGGCTCTTTAGTGCTTAGTGTTAGCACTGAGATTGCGTCAGTGCCGGCGTGACAAGGCAGCTCAAGATGAGCTTTTCCCCTGAGCTACTCCTACACCAACTGGTCTCAGCATCCAGCTCTGCTCCTGCCTTGAATTTATCTTTGTTCAATTCTTGGTCCTTCCCCCATTTCCTTATCCCCTTCAGTACCCTTAGCCATGCGCGCAGACCCCCAGGGTTATTGTCAGCCCGGTGCGTGGTGGGGAGGGGAGGGTTGATTCAATGTGACCTGCTCTGAGACCCGGAGCACCTCTGACAGCCCTTCACCCTTTAGCCTGCCTTGCCTCTGCCCCCTGCACCCCTTATGCTGGCCCTGGGGCGTTCGGGGAGGGTGGCTGGTCTTTCGGTCAAGGGGGAAGGGGTCAGGCTCCCCCTGGCCTGCGCCCAGGGCACATCTTCTTCCTTGCGGTGGGGCACCACCGACACCGGTGCCGGATGCCCTGACCCCCGACAGTGCCTTGTGTGTTCTAAGCCGCTTTTCTCCCTTGGTGGAGACAGAGAAAGGCATCAACAGGGACCAGCAGATGCCATTTGGCTTTGGTTCATCTCTCGTAGAGAGCAAGAAGCCACGCTCTCCTGTGACAATGACATCTTGTGTCAGTCCTAAGAGTGTTGCCAAGCAATGTCCAGTAGTTTCACTTCCTTTCATTTTGGGGAATTCTCTCTAAATCTTTCTGCTTAATGCTTGGCATGTTTGCAAGCTGGTCACTAAGAGCACCTGGGATGAGGCGCAACAGAGACACCCCACATGTCCTATGCTTTGAAAATGAAGTTGTGGAGGTCAAATCCCAACTCATCTACTACAGTGTACTGCAGCCAAATGTATTTTTTCAGGCTTAATCTTTAATGTTTGAAGCAAAAAAGAAAGGGCAGCAGCATGCAAAATTAAAGCCCAAAAGAGCATATGACGCAGAATAACCTACATCATAAAGTGGCCATGGCAAGCCTTGAGAGGGCAACTTCAGGTGTGTTAAAGTGAAAGTGCGGGCCTTCTAACTCAGATCTCATCTCCCACGCTCGTCTTACGCCCAGCGGTCAGGAAGGGCTCGTTACAAGACACTGCTGAGGTCTTCCCCTGTGATTCCTGTGGCTACAAGCTCTCACCTTCCCAGGCAGGCACCCGGTGAAGAGTTAGGTGACACGTCATCGGGCCGCCACCTCACCCGTGGAGGGGGACGGAGTCGCCGTGCTAAAAGAAGGGCCAGTCTTGGACTTCAGAGCTGCGAATATCCCCGTTTCGCAGGAAGCTGTGGAACGAGCCCCTCTTATCTGAGCCCAACCATCGCCGTTTCCAGATGCTACTGCTTGACGCTTCTGCACGTCAGTGTTTCCGTCTGCCTGGCCCCTAGCCAGGCTTCACTCCCTGCCGAGTCTCCAGTCCTTGCTTCTCAAGTATTTCCGAGCAAAAAAAGGTCAGTTCCTACGCCGTGGACCATAGCAGCGTGATGGCAGGCAGTTGGGCTCAGAGGAAGTTATTTGTTGGCCCATTCCAATGCCAAACCCAGGTCAGCTGCAGCTGGGCTCTCCTGGTGATAACCAGCAGCGGCACTGATGGCAAACCCCGGCACTTGCAAAACTGGCTTCTGCCACACACAGAGGAGCACACAGCCCACATTTCCCTACAGGTCAGACATGTTCTGGACTTGGAGATCTCCCCACTGAACAACCAGGGCTGTATTTCCAGGCATCTACTGCAATGCTGTTGTCCTCTTGTGCATTCAGCCATCTCTGCTTGCACAGGCTACACTTCCCCTGGTGCACCGAGCTTGCCTTTTTCCATTTAATTCTCAGAAATGCAAATGATTGCCAAACCCCTTCTGCGCCCCAGTTTTTAGGGGGATAATTCTTAAACTGCATTTGGAAAAAGTAGGGTGACAGTTCTCATGATCCGGTGATTTTCTGCTCTAGAGGAAGGGGCATGTTGTGGGGCTATCACCGAGACAGGAATAGGATTACGGAACTCCTTGTTTATCCAATTAGAAATCCCTCTACAAAAGAGAGCAGGTAGGAAAGCTGAGGGAGTCTAGAGCAGCCTCCAAGTAGGAGCAGCAGAGGGATGAAGAAATGGGCTACTTTCAAATGGAGGTTGAGCTGTACATTAAATGGTTTACGTGCTCTGCAACACAAGGGTGTTGCAGCCTGTGCACCGGGAAAGCCCCTTCTCCCTTGCACGGGTGGTGTTTGTCAGGAGACGTTAGGCACTAAAATCTGAAAAGTCCCCAGGGGATTTACCAGCTCAAGATGAAATTTTTTATCAGAAAAAGTCTCGTGGGTCTAGGTTGAACGTGAGGATCCTGCCTCAAAGCAAGATAGGCAGGGCCGTCCCCTCATGGATTTGAGGCTCTGGTCTGAACTGGGAAAACAGACTTCAAGCTGTTTTCTTAATCCCAGCTGGGTCTGCAACTCTCCTCAAGACCTTTTTCCTCTTTCCTTGCTGAGAGGGAGAAGAGGAAAGGTTCGAGACGTCAATATTTTCAGGTCCAAAATAGTCCTATCCTGTTCCATGCCTGGCTCTGAATCCTGGCTGTGAGATGGGTAGCACTGTACCTTCAAAACGGTCCCTGATTTTGGATGCTGTGTGGGCTGCGTGCGTGGAAGGTGCTGACTGTGCACCTCCTGTCACACACAGCGCATTTCCAGACAATTCCCACGTAACTCCAGCCGGCACCTCCTCTCTCGTCAGCCTCTCTTTTCCCAGAGCTAGCTGGCACAGAGCTGTGCCCAGAAAGCCCCTGCTGACTTTGTCCCTCATGGAGGCTCAACCCCTTAATGCCTGCCTCTGGCTTAACCTGGGCAGGGGAGTCCTGCCCGGGTTGAATACCTCCTTGCAGAGGTGTTCAACCTGGTGGTACAACACCTCCCCATCCCCGTGCTCTCAGCAGCGGGGAAGCAAAGCTCCCTGCACTGGGAGAAGGCAGCACCTGCGGCATGCCATGGCTGTGCATCCCCGCTCGGCCCCGTCGGGGAAGTGCTCTCCACCCGGAGCTGCACAGAGTATCAGCCTCTTGCCATGCTTGCCCCAGCCCTGTGATTGCGAGCCCTGACCTCCAGCCGGTTCCCTGCATCCCCTCCTGTCCCCCCATCCCAATCAGCTGCCCTTGGCATCCCGCTGGGGACCACCGCCTCGGCAAAGACAGCTGATGCTCCCACGTGGAAGGTGGTGGAAAGCGGGGAAGGAAACCGGGCTCAACCCAAACCTCTCTGTGGGAGTGCGGGGGGCACCAAAGGGGCTCTCCCGGTGCAGACCCAATAGCACAGAGCCGCAGCCTCGCACGTGGGGCAGCCCGGGGCAGGTCGTGTCGCCAGCACAGCCCTTTTCCTCCGCTGCTTCTGGAGCCCTGGCTGGCGGGGAAGCCCTCTGCCTGGCTGCTAATGCCGCTGCACATGCATTTTGGTTTTTAAGCTGTTGCTCGCAAACAAAAGTGTTCAGATGAAAAATAAACCTCTTAAAAATCGCAGCCTATTCACTCCTGGCAGTCTGGTATTCCTTCAAACTGTCAGACTTAGCAGATTGTTTACTGGAAATGGTTCAATTGGCAGGACCTTCTGCTGTGCAGATGAAATTTTAAAATCCCGTTTCTTGTTGCACTCAAAGTCTCTCTTTCCACTACATGGCTCCACAGAATTATTATTCACTTGTTTCCCATCGAATCGAAAAATATCCTCTCTCTTTCATTTCTACGGTAAAAATGTGCAAGGGATATTAGCCTTCATCCTTCAGGACACAAGCCAACAGCTAAGTGCTTGGGCTGGAGATAAAACTTTCCCCAATGGGCACAGTATTGCAGAGTGGTCAATTATCCCCCAGGCGTCCCACCTGGCCAACGCGGGGAGCCACCTTTGCAGTGTGTCCTGTGAGCAGCTAAACTTGTGGGGCCGGGACCTCCTGCGTTGCCAGCCCCTGTGGGTCAAATGCCCCGCTCCCTTTTTCATTTGGTTAGATGAGTGCCTGCTGGTTGCCAGCAGGAAAGGCTACTGCAATCAACTTCGTAACTTGTGTTGGGGCTTAAGGCAGAAGAACCTGCTGTGGATCTAGGGCTCTTCCCTGTCCCACCTCCCCATGGCCCACGTCTGCAGTTAGGTCCCAAATCCTGCCCTTTTGTCCTCTGCACCTTTGGCCGCTTTGTCCTCTAAGGAAAATGGGAAAATGCTAAAAGGACCTGCATGCCCCTCTGCTGTGGTGGTGCCTTTCTTAGTTGCCCGTTACGGGGTTCAGGGCTGCACATGCCTTGTGGGCAGGCTATCTTCCTCTTGGGCCTCATATCCCACGCTGCTTCCCCCAGGCAATGTTGGCGTCCAGCAAGGCTTGGAGGTATGGGGGATTTGCATCCTGAGCGATGCACGGTAGGGTGGCAACTCTGACCCAGGAGACACTGCTCTGGCCGCTCTGACCTGATGCACTTCTTTTAAGGATGCCAGGATTTTTGGGAAAGTGCCAAAGCTGTCTGCTCCTCTGCCACAGTTTCTTCCACTCATCCCTTGTTCTCAGCCTGCTGCTAACAACTTCCCTTATTGTGACGCTGAACTTTAAATAAGCCTATTTCCGAACAGGATTGCCTCTGCGGCAGTCCCCGAGGAGCCACACCTGCAGACAGCTCTCCCTTGCCAAGTGTAGGAGGTACTGTAGGATTTCCATCAACACCCGCTGTCACATCTCGCTAACCTGAAAGTTGTCTTCTCTTGTGCCAGTGTCAGAACAAGTTGTTCCAAGAAACAGTTTCTCATGCAGTCAATGAAATGACCTCCAGAGATGGGCCTGACGTGCCATTCCCAGTCATCGTGGGATGTTATGATGGCCCATAATCTCTCTGTCAGCAAGTAGAGCAACTTTCTTTATCCTCAGGCAGACTCCTCACCATTAACCCAACCGGAGAGCCTATTCCCCTTGCTCGTGGCTGCATTTCATAACCAGACAGATTGCACCCCCTGGCCTTACCCTCCCTCACCGTGGTGGTCTTTCACGGGCACCTATGGTCCCCGTGCACTGCATGATTCATGCTGCTGTTGTCCCAGCCTCGTGGGAAACCTGTCTCAAAGCCAGGCTCTAGATTTGATGAGTGTTTTCTCCTGTTAATTAAACAAAAGAGCAGTGGTGCAAACATGGAGAATTAACAGAGCAAAACCACCCAAACGACAGCTAGCACATACAGCCCCGAGCCTCTGCCTTGACTTCTCCCTCCTGTCCCCTTCCTGCTCCCTGTGCCCTTCCTGGGGCACACTGAGGTTCTCTGAGCAAGCATTTGGGTTGCGTGGAAAATACCATGTCCCCCAGGATAGGAAGAGAGTGCTTAAAGCAAAGATGGGGACCGAGAAGTATAAAACATCGAGTTTTGCAACTTCTAGCCTCTGTGCATTGATGGGACGGAGCTGGGGAGCTTGGATACGTCCCACTGAACCGGCGATGTCGGGGATGGAGCTAAAATGGTTTGTGGCGGTTCATTTCTTGCACTGCAGAGCAGAAGGTGATCCTCTCCGCAGTGGGGACAGATAAAAAAGGGTTGGGAGGGCATCACTGGCAAAACTGCCTGCTGCCAGGAAGAGACATGGGGCGGGGGGAGCACCGGGAAGCCCCCTGCTCGGTGCTGGGCCTGAGGGTGGCTGGGCTTGCTCCGAGGGAGGCTCCACCAAGAACCGTGCACGCATGCCTCTTATTCTTGCTAAAGTAGCACAGATATTTTTTTAAGCTGTGCTTTGGGGCGGGAATGCTCTGTTAACCAGCAATTTGTATGTCTTCTTGGATACAGGCTGTTCTTATTTTAGCTCCGCACAAAGAGCTCCCCGCTGACTCGAGCATCGCTCCCCTCATTCCCCATTCAGGCTTTCCCGAACGCTTCTGGGGCAGAAAATGAGCCCTGGCATCAGGCCCTTACCCCCAGCTCTCTCCGGATGCAGGCAGGAGGGACACGCTCAGCCTGCACCACACCCAGGCGCTGCATTTGCAACAAATTCAGGATCTCCTCTCAGAAAACCGAGTCGTTCGGTAACGATATTCCCCAGCCATCGCAGTGCCGGTGTCACGATCTGATAGATGTGGCTGTGTCCAGAGGTCACTGCCGGGGGCTTTCTCCCGAGCGGCGTAGGTGGTCCTGCCCCCCTCCTGCCTCTCCGTACCGGCGGGGTAAGCCGGACCCGGGCGTCACGCATGATGTACATCAGAACTGCTTGTAGGATAGCTGTCTTGCTCTGAAATAACAGCTGATTCCCGGCTAATAGATTCAGTAATCTGACACCCGGGCTGTAATAATTGTATCTGAACAAGGCAGGCTCCAGCCTCTGCCAGCCTTATTAGAATGAGTGATTGTTTCCATCAGGGATGTAGCTCTGGTGCATTCACCTTTCCCGGGCTCCGAAATACAAATTGAGCTTCTGACCTTGGCGGATATGACAGCTGACCTATTTCCTCCTTTTTAAATAAGGAGAAAACAGACTTTGGAGGGAAAGCGCCTGCTTTCTGCAGGCTTCCTTCTGCCGAGCTCCCCGCTACCGTACGATAGTTAACTGTTTGGCCTGTCGCTGTTAGCCAGGATGACGGTCTGCCTAAACCGCCGAGCTCCTTGCGTGAGGCACAGAGGTGCAACCCTCTCTTCCCGCTGGGTTTGGGTTTATTCCCAATTCCTCTGCTCCCCGGCGCGGCTGTCGAAGGCAGCCCCTTCTCGCTGTGGCTGTGCGGACAACCTGTCCCACGCGCTCGGTCCCAGGGGGGTTTGTGCCACGGTAACACCCAGAGCCCCGGGGACCAGGGCCCAAGCTGCACCGCTGCCGAGCGGTGCCCCCGCCACCCCTCCCCTGCTCCCGGCCTCAGGCGGCGCAGGAGGGGCTCTCCCGGCGTGGGGGGCAATGACCCCCTCTGGTACCGACGGGGGGGCACTGGGACTGATGCTGATGGGTTTGCAGCGGGGCCCAGGCTTGCCCCGCCTGGAGAAGGAAACGCCGCCCACCGCGCTCGCGGCACCGGCGTGGGAAATGCCGGACCAGGGAGGGGACGACTCCCAGGAGACTTCCCCTGGGAGCCGCAGGGCCATCCGCTGAAATAAAACCACCTCCTGCCTTCAGCCACGAGCCCTCCCGCCACCTCCTTCAGTCAGCAAGCCAACAGGCCTCGGTCGCTAATCCTAAATTTCCCTGGTGACGTGCCGTGCGAGGCAGGTTTTCCAACGGGCTGCAAGCCCCATCCCGTGCTGCGGTTGTAAATATAGCTGGGAGGGAGATTTAGCCACAGTCCCCCCCTCCCCTCCACATATTGCTTTTCCTGAGGTTAAACGTCAAACGCCTCTAAAATATCACCCGGGTCTGCAACCCGCACGCGCTTCGGGAGGGGGCCAGCCGAGCTCCCCCCGGGGCTCTGCCCTGCTTTACGGAGATGTGCGGCGCAGCGCCGTAAATCGGGGCATACATCAGATCATGCCACGGGAGGACGGCGCGTTTCGTCGGAGCTGGGACGCTAACACGGGGAGGGTAGGAACAGGGACAGCCCCAGGGCGCGCGGATTGCTTTTCTTTCTCCATCAAAGATGGTAAAAAAAAAAGCCGTCCCGCCTTGGTGGCTGTGCGGAAAATTGTGCCTGAGCTCAGCAGTCGAGGACCGGCAACGTCGCGGGAGATTCCTGCTGCTTTGCCTTGCCGCTCCTCTTTAAGTGAAGAGGAGGGCTGGCTTACGGACCATGGGCAAGTCCTACAGGGCTGGTGGTTCAGCACAAAAAAGGGAGCCAGGCAGGGCGTTAGGGCGGTGGGAAGGAGATTTATGTCTTTTACTGTCCATCTGCAAAGCAAAACAAAAATAGCTGAAACGCCGGTTTTCTGCTTTATCGGCTCTGTGAATAAGCATATAAATTTCTATGACATTTCTGGAGGCTTGCTGAAGGGGAAAAATATTCATCCCTTAGGACCTGGCCAGCAGCAGTGGCAGCATATGGTCTGCTGAAATCAGTGGCTGAGCGCATTTTGTGTGTGTTAGCATTAAAAAGGTGACTTTGCGAGTAATTTCAGAAGCGGGGAGGGGTTTTTCTCTTTTTTCCTATTTATTTTTTTGGGGTTTTAATCCCGTCGAAGCTGATGCAGCTGTCATAGCCAATAACTCTTGAGTAAAGGAGCTGGGCTGTGTTTTCTCGATTGGGAAGCGCAAAGGGTGCTGACTTCGTTGCTGGCTTTTGGCCACCTCGTGGGAGCAGGTTCGGCCTCTTCCTGGGAGATGGAGGAGAGAAAGGCAAAGTCCCCCGTGCAGGCGAAGAGTCAGGGGTGTTTTATTTTTCCCGGCAGCTGCAGTTCCCTCGGAGAAGGCGTCGGGGCCTTGTAAGTCCGTGGGAAAGCAGCTTCACTCTCCCGGCTGCAGAAGGGTGGCAGGGGAGTGCCGTTTCAAAGATGGAACTCACTAGGGGAAAAACAAATACAAATAGGCAACTGTTTACCGTAGATAAAATGTGGCTTTTTCTCTTTCATCGTTGACTAAAACCGCATGTTCTTTCCGGTGAGGGAGGCAGGAGCCGTAATGCGCTGTCAGAAAGATGTCTTTCAGCAGGCAGCACCTCTGGATGTTTATCTCCCTGCCATTGTGCTCCAGCGCTTTGAAATGTAAAGGGAAGACGCTGCTAATCACACTGTTGCTTAAAGATCAACAGCCAGGCGAGATGTACTTTGTCACGTTTTCTCTTTGGTCTCTCTTTTTCCGTAATGAAAACGGTGACATTCATTCAGGTTTGCGCGCCAGCGCATGGTGCTGGGTTTTGGCGGAGTCGCTCCTGCCCTTTCCCTGGGCTTTGACTCGGGGCGCAGCCGGAGCCGCCTCCGGAACATGCCGATTGCCACCGGAGCCACGGATCGAGCCGCCGGGGAACGCACCCTGGGATCACATCTGGTTTCCTCTGGTTCGGGCTGAATCCGTCCCAAGTTACGTTTGAGTCGTATCGTTGAAGTCGGAGAGGATGCGAGATGTAACGAAAGGCTGAAAGGCAAAAGTCCGATGTGGGATTTCTTATTAGTGGGAGAACAGAGAGCTCTAGGGGTGTAAAAAAGGGGGAGTGTGGAATAAAGGAAAGAAATGCTTATCTGTGCAAAGATACAGAAGATGCCTCTTCGTCCCATGATGGTCTAGGTCAGTAAATAACAGAGCAGAAAGGAAGAAGTAGGCACAGAAAGCTGGAGCGGTAGTTTATGGAAATGATGTGGCTGAAGGGAGAGGGATATTTTCATTTTAAGGCAGGAATTTCTCGTGCTCCTGTCTTCTTCAGTGTGAGATTAGCATAAAGGTCTTCACTTCCACTTTCCACTATATCCTGCATGTGGGGAAAATGCAGCGACTCAAAGTTGTACAAGGAGCGTAGGGAGAGGGAGGGAAATTTAGCTCCTCTCCTAATGCCGATTAAGTAGAGCAAACAAAGAAGAGAGCAGAAATGTGAACCAGCAGTTCTTCCCCAGCAAAGGCTCCACTGAATCCTATTACAGGGATATATCAAAAGCAATAAGACAATTTTCATCTTTTGCCTGCCTGATGGCCAAGGGAAGGATCATCAGTCGGCAGCGAGAAGGCTGGGATGCGCAGCAGATAATGCCGAGTGACTGAAGAAATGCATCAGCAGCGTATGTGTCGGGCATCGAAATACCACCCCCCACGCCAGTTGTATTGGCTTTCCCCAAGCCTTTTTCGCCCCATTCCCCTTCTCCTCCGGGAGCGGCTCCCTGCCTGGCAGACGGGAGGTGGGTAAGCGCTTCCTTGGAGCACAGTCAGGGGGAAGCAAGGGCTCGTGCACAAGCCGCCCACCCTGTGCAGCCTAGGAAACGCCATGCATTTCCGAGCGGCATCAACCAGCTTTCCCTCCGTCGACAGTTTATGTCGCTGCCACAGATGTGGGGTGCCCGGTGCTGGGCGGGAGCAGGTCTGGGGACGGCTTCAGGTTCCCAGCAAAGCCCTGGGTGCCTCGAGGCACGGCGCTCGCAGGGAGAGCAGGTCGCCGGCTGCGGAATTGATGGATGTGTTTCCCTGGCAAAGACCGCTCACCAGCCCGTCCGTAGCAATGTAAAATTGAGGGGTGAGCTCTCCTTGTGACAGTCAGGCTGCCTGCGTGCAGCTGACTTAAGGACGAGGGGCTACACGGTGCTAAGCCCGTGCCGCTCGCCTTCCGGGCCCCTTCCAACATGATAAATACTTATTTAGATGGTGCCCTGCAATGTGCGGTTGGATACGATCCATAAATCCTGGTGTTAAACCGGTAAAATAAAAATCCAGTGCTGCGTCAGCTCGGCCTTTGAGAAGGCAAAGCTGATAAATAGGGTTTGATTGGCTCTTTCTACACCGATGCCCCAGAGCAACACCCTCTGCACAAGTGTGATATTGCTGCAAGCTGACAGTACAAAGGACAGACGGCTGCCTGGATTAACCCTGATTTCCTTTCCTGACACTCCTTTCTTCTCCCGAGGAGGGAAACCAGGCGTAAGAGCGAGTCCCTTTGCCTGTCATGCTGAGAGCGTGGCGCTGGCAGTGTAATTCGGCACGCTAAGCCCAGTTCTCCCCTCCCCGGTCCCCGCTCTGCGGCGGTCTAACTCCACAAGAGCGGAGGATTTACACCATCTTACACAAGCGGCGTGAGAAGGATCAGGCTGTGACAGCCCTGACTCCCGGCTGCCTGGGAAAGGCAGAGATCAGCTGCCTCCCAGCTCCCCTTGCATCCCTTGGGATCTTTGTATCCCTTAGGAATCCCTTGGGATTCCTTCGATAAGGAATTCTTAGGACGCGGGTGCAGGGAGGGCGTGTGGGACGGCATCTTGCACGCACCTTTTCAGATTTAGCCTAAATGCCTACGGGAGGAGTGCCACCGCCTCCGACAGCAGAGCAGCTGGCTCCCGCCACCCCGCACTGCTGTTGAGATTACAAAGTGACAATAAATACAAATCTTATCTGTCTAATAAGGCGAGTTCACTGCGCAGCAGGAAGGAGCCTTTCCATCGAGATGGTATCTGCGCCGGTCAAGGCAACACCCTGAATTCGGCAGCAGCGCAGCCTCATCAGGGAAAGGAAGAGCAAGAGGCAACTGTGCTTTTCCCGCTGCCTTTTGGCACGTCCCCAAGCGAGCCTTGCTCATGGCGGTGCCAGGAGTGGTACCTGCCCAAAAGGAGCCTTAGCTCCCAAGGGATGCTCCACTCCTCGTTTCCATCTGTGTGCTTGCGAGTGGCCGAGCTGACGAGACACCAGGAATCTGGTGCCAAAACACAGAGCCAGTACGCTGCTTTTCTGCTGACCCCCGCTCACCACCAGCTGGCCCAGGGCTTGCAAGAAATCAGCCCTGGGCAGCAGGCCAGCTGCCCGGAGCTGAGCATGAATGAGGGGGAAGATGCTGGCTGCCGGAGGGAGGCAGCTCCGTCCCCCTCGGTGCCTCTGGGCATCCCCCCCGGGCAGGCAGCCCCCGTGCCAGAGAGCAGCAATGCCATGTGCCGCACCTCAGGGCTGCATCCCTCGGCTGCATGGCTGGGGGCTGCTTCCCACCGTCTCCAGTTGGCTCGAGGACACTGCTGCATCTCAGCAGGAGATGACCTGCGTCATGTCTTCATCAGCCCTACGCGGCAGAGATGTGATTTTCCTGGGCATGAATTCACTGGAAACGTTGGGCAGGTCAGAAATAGGCACCCCCAAACCTGTCTTCTGGTCCTGGTGCCAGGGTCCCGAAACACATCAAGTGCAGAGCGATGATGGTTATAGCCGCTGTAGACAGGAGATGGGGCGGGAAACGACGTACAGCCGCTCACATGGACTGTGGGAGCACAGTGCAGAGCTATAGCGCAGGCCAGGCATCTGCGTTTCAGCGTGTCCCTCTTGGAACCAAAGATTAGAGCTGTAGGAACGTTTCAGTTTTCACTGATTCACCATCCACAATGGAAAAGTGAAGGCAAGGGAAGGGATACGTCCTTCAGGCTCAGCCCAGCAAGCAGGGCTTTTTACTCAACTCCTTCAGGGGGGAGGAGATACAGCCAAGTTTGGAAGCAAGGCAGTATTTAAAATGAAGAGGCAACATGTTTGTAATTACAGAATGTTTTCATTTTTTAAAACTGTCTCCTCTTGGCTGATCATTGGTTAAAGGCAGCGCAAGCAGGTAAACTTCAGTCTGCAAAAATTGCAGCCAGTGCTAAGATGCTGTGTAATAGATTGGAGCCGAGCAGGTGTGGGACCAAATGTCTCCGCTAAATGAGAGGGCTGTGCAGGCGATGCTCTTGTTAAAGCATCTGCCAGTAAATGGGCTCTCTCTTGCTATTTGTCCATCTAAGATAATATTGTAGAAAAACTGTACAGATTACTCTCATGTAAGTAATTCTCTGCATGCCTATATGCCTATTTTTTTTAATAAAGAAAATGACCTGCATCTCAAATCCAAACTTTTCCGACTGCTCAGAGCAGAATATTGAAGTTTTCCAATCAATTTTCTCCCTTATTGCTGAAATTTCAGCTGAGAAAAAAGGCATCTTGTGCTCCTTTCTCACACATCTAAATTCTGAAGCATCAGCTGTTTTGTGGGGGAGGGATAATAACTCCCTGTTTTTAACATCCAACTCAATACGTTTGCGAAAGAGATTATACGGCACCTCGTCCACCCATAGCAAGGGATTGAACGTGATGATCAGGGAGGGCACCTCCGCTCCCATGTTTAAGTCAGGCGTTGTTTTCTGTCTCAAAGGCAGAGAAAGCGAGCGAGGCGTTTGCTTTGGTGGGAACGGGAGGTAAATTTAAGTTAGCTCGACTCGACCACCCGCAGTGTTATCCCGGTCACCACTAAAGAAGAGCTTGGGATCTGCGCTCTGCCCTCAGGGTTTCTTTCTACCCTGAGAGTAATACACCCTCAAATGCTGAGCCCAAGCAGTCAATAGCGCTGTCCCCATTTTACAGAAGGCAAGAACAAGGCACTGGGGACAAGGAGCCTTGTCAAGAGCCACCAGCATGGTAGGAGCAGGCCAGGGGTGCAAACACAATTCTGCTTCCTAATCATGGTCTGCTCCAGAGGTGGTGGGTAGAACCTCACGTGTGTGACCACACCTGGCTGCCTTTGCCTCCACATGCCTTTACTTTGAACTGGCGTATGAAGGGCACTGACTGAAGGAAGAAGTCCCAGGGCTGGTGGGACCTAGCAGGCTGTGAGGTTTCTCCTACCAGCACAACACAACCTGGGGTGGAGGCAGTGGCCAGCCCTGCAGCTAGCTGTCCTAGCACTGGATGTGGGGAAGATGGGGGGGTAAAGGGGTGGCAGCACGGTGGGAAGAGGGGAAGACGACGGTGGTTGTAGGAGGAAATGGAAGAAAGAGGAAACGGATCAAGGAAAGGGATAAGGAAAGAGAGGAGAGAAGATTCATTGGGGACGTGGAAGACAAAGGCAAATAACGGTAGTGGTGGTGGTGAGCAGGAAGAAAACAAAAGGTAATGAAAAGAAATGGGAGAAAATCAGAATAAAGCTAGGAAAGGAGAAGCGGAGGAGAGAGCATCCGTCCTGCCAGCCCCCGTGATGGCTGTTATTTGGAGATAGGAAGTGCTGCCTGCAGAAAACCTGATTGAGGCTGATTGAGGGAAAGAATGAGCCACATGTGACAGATGTTAGTCACTTCGCGTAATGCCCTACTGGAAGGCACTCGGATGCTGCGGGGATGACAGCACTCGAAGAAACTGCGTGGAGCACGGCAGCCCTGGGAGCAGGCGGGAGGGAAGATGAATGGCAGGAGCGCTCCAGTCCCCTGATCTCAAAACGGGAAGAAAAGAAGAGAGTGCCGAGTGGGGGGCTCTGCCTTTTCACGTTTTTCCTACCTCCCTCTGTGCTCGATCTCTCCCTCATCCAAAACCAGGCAAAGGCCCGAAGCAGATGGGAACTCCCGCTCCTTTCTGCAGGGAGCAGGGCTGCCTCCGTGCCCTCGGCACTTCACCGCTCAGAGCATCGCGCCTGCGACAGCCCAGCGCCACCGTGCCCCCTGCCCGGGGCTTGCCCACGGCCGGGGACACGAGGTCGAAGGGTGCTGTCCTCTGATCCTGGCCGCAGAGACCCGGGGCCGGCCCCGGCGCGGGCGTGCAGCCCCCGTGAGTGCCACGGGGCACCCTCTTGCCGGCGTAACCCGCCGGCCGCCCTCGTGCCCTGGGCAGATGCGGCCGTGCCGCGGCGTGGCCTCTGAGCTGCAGCGGTGGCCCTGCAGCGTCTGCCCACCGGGGAGGTACGGCCAGCCCCCGATCCCGTTTGCAGCCCTCGCTTAAAGAGCTGGCTGACGGAGGAGTACTCGCGGGCAGGGTTTGGTTCATGCTGTGCCTTCGGCTCCCGTTTTGACGGTGGAAATGAGAGCGATTGCAGCCCGGAAGGCAGCAGCTCGAAGGGAGGGATGTATTGAGCACCATTGCTATCAGCACCTGTGCAAATTGTTTCTAAAACAATGTCTCGAGCATATCAATTACTCGGGTGTTTTGGAAAGCAAGCTTTGGGAAAGAAAAAGAGCCAAGATAGCTTAATTGTGCTTTTATACCTTTATGCCTAATGTAGACTAGTTTCCTTTATTTTCAGTGTTTAAAAAAAACCATCAAGCAGCAAATGGCACATAGGCCTTCATGTGTAAGGCTCTCATGGTTGCAAGTCATTTTTTTCTTTTTAATATTCTGCCCCACCTTTTGAAAACGCAAGAGAAAAGCAAAACTTCCCAGGGACTACTTTACTTTCAGCATTTCCAGTGAAGCAGCTGCCTTATTAGATCATATTCAAATAGAGCCCCAAAGAGGTCGGGAGCAGCGTATTAGCTGCACTGTTTATCTGCAGCCAGCCAAGGGGGGATGGTGCCGCTCAAATCAATTTTCTATGCTCCGACTGGCCCATCTTCTTGACACTTAGATGTCACTGTACTACTGGTGATAAAAAGGCCTGCCAAAAAAGGATGGCTTTGGATTCACGCAGGGTCCTACGGAGCCAAATGAGAATTGACAATATTAGTCTTTAGGACAATTTTACAGATAAAATTAACCAGAAGAATAAATTTTCAACAGTTTGCTTAATCTAATCTGCTTTCTATTGCACTGAATCTTGCTCCCATCCCCTGTTGCCATTTTAATACTTGTAAGCACTCCTGGCTTCTTTTTCCTTTTTTTGTTTCGTGGAATGCAGATCAGGCACATAAAGCAGGATACACGTTGCCCTGAAATGCCGTTAGGAAAGAATACGCACCTGGTTTCTGTAAAGAGGAGGAGGAAGTCCCGCACATAGATTAAAAGCAAGGAGAAAAAGTATCAGCATGTTAAATTTGGGCCTGAGGTACAGTCTTTGATATGATCTGAACCTTAACTTTTCCTAAATTGATCTGGTTTTGGTCTTAATTTTATTATTTGGATAACTAAAGAGCAAAGGCTGAACCTCAGGTCCAGATCTGGTTTTGAATTAGAAATAGCCAATAGAAAGTTCAAGACTATCCTTATTCTAGCCTACCTCTGTTATAAACTGTGCGGACCCTTGTACATCTGTGACTATCGTTCATGGTACTAGAAATGAGAAACTCTCTGAGTTAATAATAATACATAACACATGTGTAACGCTTTCCATCCTTCAGTACTACACAAATGACTGAGTGTCACAGCGAGCCCGTGAAGGGTTTTCTCCATGGCAGAGATAACAACATTTCATCCAGAGGTTGACTGTGGTGGTCAAGGACACCCAGACTCTACAGAAGCAGAGGTGAGGGCTGTGTGGTAGAGCCGGAGCAGGTGGGGATAGCTGCACCTAACCTTCTCTAATACAGTGCACTACGCGTCAGAGTCCTCGCAAGCTTTTCTTTTACATATTTGTACAGACGTTTTCCACATCTCTGGCTGAATATTTAGGGAAGCATTTCAAAAAATGATTCAGCTGGCTCTCTGAATGGAGCTGGAAGAAAATACTTCAGTTTTGTCTATGCTAAAACCATTCTGCCAGCACCTCTTTTGAGCGTTTTCAGGACTTGGATCAGGGATCTCAGCACTTGCCAGGGAAAAAGGAGTCATTTTTTGCTGGCCCTGTGCAAATCTACCCCAACGTGGGTCTGCTCTAACCCTCTGAAGGACAGCCTTCATTCCTGCCTCAGCACAGCCCGGGACAAGCGGCGGCTGCAGTTGCTGCAGGTCCAAGGCTGCTCTGCCCGGGCTGGCTCCGGGGCAGCGGCGGCAGAGCCAGATTTTCCCTGCACTTGCTCCTCTGGGCTCTCAAAGGCAGCAAAAGAGCTGGATGCTGGAGATGTAAGCATCGATGGGATGACACGGGTTTTCAGTGCTCCTCCTGGCACCGCCTGGATAGGAATGGGAAGTGTCCAGCATTAGCACGCAGAAAAGGCAAAGGGAGCCTCAAGCTGGGACAGCCGAAGAGGGGCATTAATGCAGGAACCAGAGGCAGGTGGGGATGAAAGCCACACAAGTCACCCCAGCGGATGGAGGTTGGTTACCACCTGTTAAGAGGCCATGGTCATCTTCAGACCCAGGCAATATGCGTATCTCCCATCCTTCCAGAAGCTGATTCACCTGGTGGAGAATGGTTTGCTACAGCTACCAGCCACACCATTAGCTCAGCTGGTGGAGATCACTGCCAAAAGCTCTGCTGGGCTAAAGCACCATTTAAAGGTTGGCAGCCTTCCTTCTGGTTGTATCTTTGTTTGCGGAGGGATTTTTTTAAAAAAAAAAAAAAAAAGCTTTTGCTTTTCAAAAGCTGCTGACAGTACAACTGAAAAAAAGAAGCAACCTGGACCATGTTGAGGATGCAAAAGGGAGCGCTGCCATCAAATGACCTGTGCAGCTGGGTTTGGTCCCGCTGGGTACAAGCACAGCACTAAACAAACAGCCGGGGAGCGAGCTGGAGCCTGGGGCACGGGATCGCCTCCAATGTTCCTTCTGCTCCTTGACTCTGACCCGGAGCATGCCCACGTATGAGCCAGCGCTCTCCAACACACTGCCCGGGCACAACCTGATCGCTCCCAAAAACAAGGACCAAGAGTGGTTCAGGGCTTACCACCAAAAGGCAGGATGGCAAACGCTACAACCTCCTGCTATCCCCGCTATCTATCTCCACTGCTACTCCAGTAAACCTTGCACCTTCAGCCACCCCTTAAGCTTTTAAGCTGTACCACATGCTATGCCATAAATTTTCATACCATAAAAGTCAGCTCTGGTGGGCTGCGACACAGCCCTCCTGTTACTTCAGTGGCTTTAAACTGAAAAAAAAGTGCAAGGGGTCGTAGTCACATTTTAGGACCACAGGGGCTGGTTCCTCTGGGCCCAGAGAAGACCCAAGTCCGTATTATTTAGGCACAGCCACTCTGCTTTACAGGGAATACTGACATACAAGCAATTTAGTGCCCCTTGTCTTGGGCACATGAATCAACCCCTGCACTCTTTTATTTAGCAATACCGATGTAGGCTTCATTTCTGGGTTACGATACTGGGAAAGCAGGAAAGGCAGCCAGACCTCCTCAGTCCCCACGGCCGGGCACAACAACCCCATCCTGGGCTGGGGGCTGGACCGAGCCCACGTCCTTCCTCGGCATCATGCAGAGAGGCAGCAGGCAGGGAAACCGAGGGGGGCCGGACACTGCTGTCTGAATCCCCCTTACTGGGCCAGCAGTCAAACCACAGGCACTTCCAAAAAACAAAAGCTCAAGTTTTGGTCCAGAACTGGACATGTGCCCATTTCTGCTCTTGAAAAAAATGCTGCTGTCATTCCAGAACAGAGGGAAAAGAACCTTTAAAGCCATTGGGAAACAGATGCCGTCCCCTGGTACCCAAACAGACTGTGCTGGGGAAGGCAGGAGGGTTTGCGCAGAGAATTAGGCTGTTGCCGTCGGGACTGCTGCATCCTTCGGTGCCCAAAATGGCCATTGGTAGTGAGGATGACAGAAGGAGATGTCACAGTCACGGGATTAAGGCAAAAGGCTTGACACACCGATTTGTATCCCTCGCTGCCCGCAGAGCTCAGACTGAATGCTAGGAAAGTGGCTTAACCCCAAATTCGTACAGGTTGTCAGGACCTGGGCGATGAAGTCTCCGTTTGTGGAGTACCCAGTTTGCGAGCTGAGGGGTTAAATCTGCACTCAGTGCTGCGGCGGGAAGCAGGGGAGCTGTAATCTGGACATACAAAGTGTGACATACAAGGGAAAACCAAGTGTACAGATCGGCCGCCTGAAATTAGAGACAAAATTTGCCATAGTTTCGGCTTCTCTCTCTCTGCTTTACTCATCCCTTTCCAAAGAGAGGCAATAATTCCTGTGGGGCTCTGCCTCGGGCTGTCAGTAAAACGTTTGGGAGTAACGCGGTGAGCAGCCCGGCGTTCAGCAGGGGTGAAGCGGGACGCTGAGCAGCTGCCCACTGAGCGGCCATCCCACAGCCGCTGCCAGGGGTGGCCAGCACCCGCTGGACACGGGCTCCTTTACGTCGCGGAGACCTGAGCCGGGCTGGACACGGGCTCCTTTACGTCGCGGAGACCTGAGCCGGGTAAGCACGCTGGGGAGACGCACGATAGGGAATCGAACCGGGAAGCGGGGAGCGCTGAAACCGAGAAATGGACTCCACAACGTGGCAGGAAAAGGAGGAAAATATCCTTGGCAGTACAGGGAAGGGATCGCAGTGCCTGGCCGGGACAGGCTCGCGCTCGCTGTCGGCTCCAGCCAAACTGATTTCCCTGCCTCCGCTCCACCAAGCGCCGGCACAGCACTGAGCTCCTGGGCCATCAAAGCGGGAAATGTGCTCGTCATGGGCTGCTTTTTCTGGTGCTTTCTCCTCCTTCCTCTTCCAGCGTGCTTTTCCCCTAAGCTGGAGTTCCTCCTATGCTTGGGCAGCCCTGCTCACCCCCCAAGGACTTCACCTCTCCTGGCAGGGGCAGCCAGCAGCTCCCTGGGGTGGCAGCTGTCTCTGGGTACCAGCGCTTTCGGGGGGTCTCGGCTGGCAGCCAGCAGCTTATTGGACTTCCAGCTTTCAGCTCCGGATGCAATTTCCACCCCTGCCTGTGCAGAGTCAGAGCCAGGACGGACAAAAATCAAGCCTGGGAGCATCGTCTCGCTTTAGCAGCTTGGCGTTGGTGCCCCCGGGCTCGGGAATAGAGGCAGGACCCCATCGCAGGCATCCCAGGCGCTGGATCGCTTGCTTGCTTTGGCTGCCAGCTCCCCAGCGCCGCTTTCCAAAAGGCACCTGCACGTCCAAGGTGCCAACAGGCAGTATCTGCACGTGGTCTGAGTTTGGAAGAAACTGCTATAGAAACGCATTCGGGCTGGAACAGGTCCCTTACACTTTGAAAAGGCCAGCTGGGGACTCGGCTTCTTTATTTTGCTCTCCTGCAGCCCGCTCTAAGGCTCAGGTGAGGTCAGAGCCTGCCCTCAGATAAAGGCCTGCCCGGCTTGTTGGTTTGAAAGACATCAGGATTTCCTTGGGGACGGGAGGGGAAGAGCTGCCACCCAGCTGTAAATTGTTTAGTATGATTTTCTATTCTCCCCCTCCTGAAAGGGATTTTCTGTCCACCAGAATAACCCCCAAGTGCTTAAGTTCAGCAGTCCTGGCAGGGGGAGTTAATCAGAGCTCTCGCCCCCACACTTCACCCCACTTTGTTTTCCAGCTGGACTCCAGGCTCGATTCTGTGCCCCATGATGGTGGATGGGGTGGCATTGCCGCAGTGGTGGTAACCACATGGGAAGGGGATGGGGACAGGCCCTGTGCCGAGAGCTTGGACTGCAGAGACGACAAGGGCATGAAGGGGTGCACGAAAAGAAATCCGGGGGTGGCACATCTAGTTTCTCAGGCAGAACTCAGCATTTTCACGGGGAAGAAGACATTTCTGGTGAAAAATGTTCAGCCAGAAACCCAACTGTCCACTGACGTCCAGGTCTGCCAACTGATTCCCACCAATCCTGACCCACTGTTGGGTTTTTTAGTGAGTTTCCAGGAAATTTCCATCCCAGTTTCATTGTATCACATGGGCCTGGTGGCTCAGACTACGCTAAGCTCTTCTCAGACTTTGCTGCGTGCATCCCTCCGTAGGGCTAGCTCATGAAGAAGCCACAAACTTTGCATCCCTGGGGGTGGCTAAGCCTTTGTTTTAAACCAGGGAACTTTGCATCGTGGTAGGTGCTCTTGGGGGCTCAAATCTTTGCCAGGATTAGTGACAAGGAGGGGGTGGTAAGACGAAGGAGCCCTTTGCCTCTCTTCATGAAAGATGTGGTGTTAAATAAGACACACTGTGTTGCCTTCATGAGAGGTTAATGGCAGCAATGTGGCATATTTAAAAATAAATCTAAGCAGACTTCTTTTTCTTCTTTGCTCTTAATTATAGGAATGCTGTTAAAAGCATAGGTGGAAGCTAGTATAGAGTGGGGTGACCTGGAAAGGAAAAATCTATAGGCAAGGCAGTGGAAGGAGTGTTAGACATCCTGTTAAAGTTGAAAAAGGAGACAAAATAAAGTGATGACCACAGAAAGGAGGGAAAAGCAGAAAAGAGGAACGATGCAGGGGGAAAAAAAGGCGGCCAGGCAATGTTGCAAGGCTGGGAGCTGGTCCGGAGACACCGCAGTCCCAGCCTGATTTACGCTGGCTTTTTGACAGGGCACCACCAGGTAATGGCTCACCTTCGAAGCCTGGCTTGACCCATTACTGTCATAGGCAGTGGCAGAATTACAATCAAAACCTAGATCCGATTCCCAATTTTGGAGGTGTTCGGATGTGAGAGTTTTATTTAAGGCTCCCTTTTAATAAAAAAGTGGGCAAACTGTGATCAAGGGGAAGGAATTGTCTCCATTTTCATGATTCACATCTCCCGGCACCCACAAGATATGCATTTCCATGCTCTGATCTGCGCTGCTCTGAAGGACACAACTGAGAACAGAGCAGGGAGCTGCCGACTAAACGGCAAAAGAAAGAAAGAAAAACGCAGTTACATTTTTTTCTTCCTAACATTTTGCTAAATTGGTTCGGCAAGCTTCCCTGAGTCTGGGGAGCCGGGAAGGGGAGGGAGAGAAACTTCATTAAGTGAAAGATTCTCGGAGATAATTGGGAGGCCAGGGATAATAGCGGCAGCCTGCATTGTGCTGGGAAAGGAGGGCGCTTGCTTCGTATTTGTTAATTGAAGAAGCCGAGAGCGGCTTTCTGAGGGGCCAGGGCTCCGGCTGGAAGGCTGACGGGGATGTAGATTTTTTCTTGGTTTAAATAGACATTAGGGGGCTCCATTTTTTAAAAAATAAGTCTCCGAGTTGCGTTGGCAGCCGATGCAAACAAGCGCAAGCGGCACGGTCTGCAGCCTCCCCCACCCTTCTCGCTGGCAGTCGGGTCCAGGCCTCGCTCGGCAAAATTCTCCAGCCAGGGGAGGTGCTGGGGAGGCACAGCCAGAGCCCAGCGCCTGCCTGGGGAGGGAGGGAGGGAAGGAGGGAGAGGGGTTACGTGGCCGGGCAGAGGCACACGAGATCTGCAAGAGACTCCGAGCCTGCCCTGTGCGACATGCTGGTTGCTGCTCGCAGACTTTGAAAATTAAATTCTCCCCCCAGCGCAAGTTTGCAGCTCTATCATGCAGCCATCGGGGGTTATTAAAGGAGATGGCAGTTCTGCTCGCTGTGGAATAGATGGAGATCGGTCATTTTTCTAATAGACGGTCTTTTTTTTTGTAAATACCTCCAAAGTGCTGTGCCTGGTGGTATTATTTGCACAACTATCAGCTCATGCCCTAAAAGTATCCAGATAAAAAAAAAAAAACCTATATCTGACTAATTAAAAATCATTAACATCATAATGTCTTATTAGTTTCATGAATGCTGCCTTGTCTTTCTTGACTCTTCCGTGCAAATCAGAAACGTTTCGGGTCTGATTCTCCTTTGCCCTAAGGCCCATTTACTCCATGCAGGAAAAGTCAATCAGCCTCAGAAGGAAAGCAGACTGGGGCTGCACCCACTGCAAGCCTTTTCTGCCCCCGGCATGGCACAGAGAAATTTCAGTGTAAAAGAGAACCCAGTTCTTGAATGTGCAATGCTGTGCAATAGGCTGGGTCCTGCAAACTGCCCGAGAAAGCGGTTTTGCCGATGTCAGTTATTGTTTCCCCTGCAAACCGCTTGCAGCTCTAGGTCCGTTGCGACAATTAGTGATAAATCACTGCTGGGAGTTTGGGCCGTCCATTGGAAAAGCTCCCAACAGCCAGTTACCAGGAGAGCGCCAGGGCACACAGCAATGTCATGCTTCATATTCTCTCTATTTTTAATGGCGGGGGGAGGAGGGTTACGTTTTAGTTCTGCATATACTGTGTCAGGGTAAAATAATGTTCTTTTCTGGCAGCACTGAATCAGCACGCATCCAAAATTTGCCTTCTTCCGCTGCACGTGCTGCCCCCATGGAAATCAGTGAAAGCCTCATGCAGGCATACGAGGGCAGGATTTAGCCCATAAATCACAACCCAGATCATAAATACATGCTTGAACCCTCTCTTAATATGATTCATTAAGAAGGAGCTTTTACGGTTGGGGTGGTTTTAATTATCGTTGTGTAATTTTATTGTTATTGTTTCCATTAAACATTAACAAACGTTCCTTATTTTTGGTTAACAAAGATCTTTCTTAGATTGCACAGTAGTTAATGAAAACCACATAAACGCATGCAGAAAGATACCAGGACTCTCATTCAATTAAATATAAAACTTAAAGTAGAAGATCTATAAAAATCCAGATTGTAATGAATCATAAATAAATATGGAAAACTAACAACTGCCTTGGGTAGAGTAGTAAATTTATAGCCCAAAGATTTGCATTTTTAAGGTTTGCATCATTGTCTGCGTTGCGTTCGCTGTCGTCCACAGACGATGCGCATCTTCAGTGCCAGAGCCCCTGGCCTCAGCTTGTTTTCTCGGCTTCTCTAGGCAAGCCCTGCAATTGCCACCATGCCCCGAGTTAAGTCTGCCTTTGCCCAGCATGATCTCCAGGTCTCTGAAGCTAGGAATGAAGCCACTTTCTAATCGAGGAGTGAGAAGTCATGGGCACACCAGTTTCCCAGGCGTTTGGCTGCTGCAGACATGTCCAGCGAAGTTCTCCCCATGGACACTGTGGAGGATGCAGCTGGCACCCCAGGCAAGACCTCTCCTCCCAGACATGTTGGAGGATGAGAAATATGGAGAGAGCAGCTGGTTCCTCACCCTCAGAATGGCTTCTCCCAAACCAAAAAGGGGGTCTGCAGCAGTTTATTAGTCTGAGGTTGTCTTGTTTTTTCAAATCAGTCTGGAAACCAATTGGCTGTACCTTCCAGCCAGTCACTGATACCAGTTGCAAAAGAGATGGATAAAAGGCTGCTTCAGCTATTGATACGCAGTCCCTGAGCCCACCGTACATCTAAATGAACTTCTGTTGAGAGGAATGAAGTTAAAAAGGGTTCAACCACGTAAAAAAAAAAACCACCAGGATGCAATAGTTCAACAATCCCATAAGGACCAGCTAACGCGCTCTTGAGATCGCTACCAAAAGGCATAGCTAGCCCATGCACGGACTCCTGCCCACTGAGTGGTGTCAAGACAATAGTCACCAGCCTCAAAACTCATGTTCCAGCCTCTCATGCCTCCTTCAAGATTAACCCTGACATTTTAGCTTCACAAGTGCGACAAAAAATTTGGCAACTCTTCCAGTATTTCTCCCAGTGAAAGCAAAGCAAGCTGGTCTCCAGACCAGAGGCTTCGCTGGGAACACGGGAGTGTCAGCATTAAAAGAGTTAACGGGTGAGAGAAGTGGAAGGATTTGGTAATGGCAAAAACTCTGAGGCATCTCCTCCAGCGTTATGGGTGTGTGTCAGTCTGTCTGACACAGCCGTTGCCATGGTGGCAGAGTTCTCCCAAAATCACAAGAAGTGGACAAGATGGATGATTGCCTGAGCAAGACACAGGAGAGGGGAGATGGCTGCAGATGGGGATGACTTGGCCTTTGTAGGTGGGGCTTGGCACTGTTACGGGGGCCAGCTAATGTGAAAATGAGTCTCGTGAGCTCTGTGGCCTTTTCCAGCTGGACAGATGTTTCATGGGCTGGAGTCAGCTGTTTAAAAAAAATGGAAATCCCTGGAAGTTTCACCCAACCTAACCTCATCTCCGTTGCTCCAAGGAACATGGTGTGGTGCGGAGAGCCGGTGCCTGCAACATTCACGGGAATGGCTTTAGAGAGCCTTGACAATCAAGGCTTTCCCAGGCAGCCCAAGATTTTTAAAAATGTGTCCGTGCGTCTGTTGCAGCTGTTTGGACAGGCAGGAGTCTAGATGTGACTATTAAAGCAAGGAAGCCCCTCAGCTGCTGGCAGCCAGCAGCCCTGGGAGGGAAGGGCTGGGAGCCCTAGGCACGCCGGGAGCTGGGGCTGCACGGGGCTTGCAAAGCACAAGGGGGACCGAGGCGGGACGTGCTGGGCAAGCAGGGAGGGGCGTGCATACCTTTGGGCCTGGAGAGGCTTGGAGGGATATGGGATGGGGGGGTTGGGACAAGAGAAGTTGGGATGGGAGCACTGGCAGCCTGGGGGAGAGAATTTGGGGTATTTGGACCCTGGAGCCGGAGAGGGGAGGACTGGAGGGGCTGTGTGTCATGGGTTGCTGGAGTTCCTGAGGACGGTCACCACTTGGACCCTTGTCACCATGCCCCATGCAGCACGCAAGGAAGTCCTAAGCTGGGGCTACACAGCTCCTATGCCGCACTGGCAGTGCGGGGAGCCCTGCATGACCAGGAGCCGATGCGGGCGTGGGGAGGCTGGAGCATCAGATCAAGGATTTGTAGCCCCGGAGCAGGAGGAGAGCTGCCTTTTGACACACTGGATCACCAACAGCGTGTCAAATCAGGCCAGCAAGGTAGTTTTAAGCAGGGGTACACTCATACGAGCAAGGCAACCACAGAAGTGGTGGGGCTGATTGCCCTGGGGTTTGCACATCTTGTAGCATGCAGTTTGCAGTGCATTTGTCTTTTCCCCCACCTTGCCCCTCTGATAAGAGGAACTGGCGGTTCAGTGCTCCCTGAGGAGCAGGCTGCTGCCAACGGAGAACGGCGAGCTGCACATGCGACCACGGAGGTTATCTTTCAGCTCGCCAGCCGGAGCGCGGCTCTGACGGCCCGCGCCATGAGAACCTCTGCCGGCTGAAGCTGGCCGGGCTGTAGCTACTGGCACCAGCACAGGGGCTGCATCGTTCCAGCGCGGCTAGCAAGTATTACAGAACAAGTCAGAAGTATGCTCAACAAACCACAAGCTTAAAAATAAGGGAAAACACATTTCCTCTCCTCACCAAGGTGGGAGAAGATAGGGCTTTCTCAAGCACTGCTTTGCTAGCACAGTAAGGATGGGTCTTAGCTGGTAATTGTTTAAAAGTGAAGCCAAAACCAAACAACTGTGTTTGGGAGCAGGGGCTGGGGGGACCTGCGCAGAGAAACCTCTGCGCTCGTACGCAGTACGAGCAGCAGGTTGTGGTCAGGCCGGAGATACGGGTGAGTATTTTCATGGGTCTGATGCACACCTGCCACATCATGACAATTAATGCTTCTATACCACTCTTTTTTAAGTGGAAGGAAATATGTGCCATTCTTCGAGCCTTTGGTCAGGTGAAATAATTTTCTAGCCCTGTTACTTTCCTATCATGCATAGAGTGAATAAAAGTTACCTTGGACAATATTATGGTAGGCATGTTTTAACTCTATGTTTTCTGTTTTTCATCCAGACCTCCAGCACCAAAAGGGGACAACGTTAAGTAGATAAGTGATTTATATGCCAAGAGTCTTTTTTTTTTAATTGATAGACTATTCGTTTTTGAAGGATCGTTTACGGATTATTTATCGTGGTCTCCCGTGTCCAACTCCAATATCAAGAAGATGGACGGCAAACCCTTAATTATACTTTCATGTCCTGTATGTGTTAAGAATCCATAAAACAAAGCACACGCACGCTTCGGGCTTGTAATAGTTTGATGAAGATTTCTAAATTTTTCAAGCTGCCAGTTCATTTCAAAAGATGGATTACTTCTCTTAGGATTTCATCTACCTAATTATTTCTGTCCTGATTACGTAACCGCCCCATATTTTTCCTCCTCCTTCTGCCCCCGAGTAGCAGCCAGAGTTCAAGTGAAACGGTGTTACTGCTTAGCATATAGGTGACAGGCACTAACGGCTGGGCTGTATTTGCGGGAAGATGCTGTTGGGAGGTATATGGTACCCGAAGCGCAGGGACACCATCTCAGCCCCATTGTTTCTGCAGGTGGCAGACAGATAAGAGCACAGAAAAAGCATGCGTCCGGCCAAGCGGGTTTGTACCGAGGCTCTTTGCAACCCAAAGCTACCACGTGGCAGGAAGCACAAAACCGCACTATGGTGGTGGCTGTCGCTGTGCTAATGTGTCTACACGCGGAGACCCGTGAACACCTAGCCGGAGGAAAGTCACCTATTGACTGACGACGTGCCGGGGTCCTGGTGCCCTCACTTCCCAGTTGGGCTCTGCAGGAATGATGGGCGGCATTTCAAATGAGACTTAGGAGCAGAAAGCTGCATAACGGTTTCAAACCATCTGAGCAAGCTGTGGGACTTGTCCAAGGGAGACCTGCTCCGCAGCACGGCGTGGCTACGGTTCGAACAAAGCAGCAGGGTGATCTGAGCAGGTCTTGCAGCTGGCAGCCTCCTGCTCAAGGCTTGAGGACACACGGATATGTGTATCTACAAGGAAGGTTTTGTCCAAGCAGAGGGGAGGATGAGCGCTTTCTCCTCTGGAGCCTCAGAGGTCTGTGTGGCTAAGGGACAGGAATTTCTGCCCCCAGGCTCCAGCTACCAGTGAGGCTCCCCAGATCCAGAGTTCCACTCCACCTCTAAAGTTTCCATGTCATAAAGCAAAATATGATAGCAAGCGAGCTTTTTTAATAGTATGACGCTGCAACTGAGATTTCAACTGTTGGTAAACACAGGTAGGACTCTTAATATTTTTTGCAATAAGAAAAACTACCCCTAACTGCAGTGCTTTCATTCTGAAGCCAGTTATGCCATGGATCGAACAACACAACAAAAAGGTGTTTTAAGTTTCTCTTCTTCTCCTTCCCCGCCCTGCCAGTGTATGGCCTTTATTAGCGTTACGGCTGTGTAGTTCCTCTGTAGCTATCACAGTTCCATGACAACACCTGTCATTCATTTTCGGTGGAAGGAGGAGTTACAGGGTGGGTTTGAAGCCCCCTGACTGGGGGTGTGCTGCCTGCTGCTCTCCCTCCTGCCTTCATGGCCGGGGGTCTGGAGGGTCCCCGTTGCACCAGCACCACTGCAAGCTTCCCACAGGTGGGAAGCCGAGGCACGCACATTTAGGAGAAGGGACGATGGGTACTTCTCCCAGCCATCGCGGTGCCGGGGGATGCAGCAAGCAAGGGGAGCGTCTCAGGGACCAGGGTACGCAGCTACATCCTGGCACGGGTTTGATGTGTCAAGATCCAGCCCAGTCCCAACGTCAGCGTAAGACTGGGCAACAAGCAAGTTCAGACGGACACGCGTGTCCCAGCTGGTGCTTGGTGCTAAGGCAGGAGGGAGCGGGGCAGCCCCGGGGAGCTGGGGGGGGGGGGGGGGGGTACCCATCCCGACCCTACAGCTGCCCTGCCCGGGCGCCTCGCACAGCCTACGTGCTGCCCTTTGGCTGATCCTGTGGCCTGGAGGAGAGCCAGGACCTCCTCTGCGGGGCCTTTGAAACCGCTCCGCTCCCAGCGCAAGCGGGCTTTTTTTTTAAACAGTCGGCGGGGTCTGTGAGCAGGCGGGGGGGAGCGGGGGGGAGAGAAGGGGGGGAGTAAGAGGGGAGCGGGGGGGAGTAAGAGGGGAGCAGGGGGGAGCAGGGGGAGAAAAGGGGGGGAGTAAGAGGGGAGCGGGGGGGAGTAAGAGGGGAGCAGGGGGGAGCAGGGGGAGAAAAGGAGGGGAGTAAGAGGGGAGCGGGGGGGAGCAGGGGGGGAGAAGGGGGGAGCAGGAGGGGAGTAAGAGGGGAGCAGGGGGGGAGAAAGAGGGGAGAGTAAGAGGGGAGCAGGAGGGGAGCAGGGTGGGAGCAGGAGGGGAGCGGGGGGGAGCAGGGGCAGAGCAGGGGGGAGCAGGGGGGAGCAGGAGGGGGGGGGGAGCAGGGTGGGAGCAGGGTGGGAGCAGGGGGGAGCAGGGGGGGATCAGGAGGGGAGCACTCCGGCTCGCCGAGCCGCAGGGGCCCCCCTCTCCTTTAGACCCCTCCAGAAAGAGGCGTTTGTTTCCAGCAGATGAATTGCAGCCCCTGCACCTGTGGTTATCAGCTTCAAGACATTTTAAATTTAACCTGCATCGCCTATTTATACCTCCAGTGCCGAAATGCGTATTTCTCTGGACTTGGGGCGGGGGTAGCAGCCCAGGAGAGGGGAGCAGGGCTGGCTGGGGAAGCCTTACAGCCAGGCTGACGATCCCATTAAGCCAACAAAGAGCCCCAGCGATAGGATCTAAGGGTTCAGGAGCTGGGAGCAAACAGGGAACGGCGGCAGAAGGCAAAGCCAAGCAAACATATGGAATAAGTTACGGGGGAGACGGTTGAGGCAAAGTGCAGAAATGAGTTCAAGAGATGCCTGGGCTTTTCTCAAGAGAAGGAAAAGGACTCGAGGGGGTCTGCTTGAAAAAGCAGGAAGGAGGGATTAAGATAAAGCCAAAAGATGGAGGCCTGCTGTGCTGACTGGCCTTTGCTTGTTCCTGGAGCTTTTTTTTTTTTTTTGCCCCCTTTTTTTTTTCTTTTTTCATTTGACTGTAACAGATATTAATGTAATTAAAGGATGCGGGAACTACTGGAGAGATCGGCAGTAAGTTAAGGGCGAGCAGAAGGGAGTAGGAGTGGGAGCTACCTAGCAACCAATGCACAGGAGCCAATAAAATGTACAGATAGGCAAAATCCAGGGGGGGGAATAAAAAAAATAAAGCCCAGGACCATGAAAGACAAGCTCAGACGTGGCATCCCCAAACTCCTACAGTGGCGTCAGCAGGAGAGCTGACGGCTGTGCAGCGAGCCGGGGGACGTGACACCGGTCCCAGGGTCCTGGGACAAATTCCCACCTGCCCCCATCTCTCTGTCGCTGTGGCCGTATGCCACGGCCTGGTCGTGTCGGAGCCCTGGGCGGCACTTCGGTAACGCCTGGGTGAGGGATCAGCTGGGTTTACGGCCGGGGTGGTGTTGGCAGGCGGGTGGAGGTGAGAAGCACAGGTCTCCACATCGGGCGGCCAAGGGCGACGGAGGCAGCGGGATCGAGACCTGGGAACCCAGAGGAGCCCGCCTATAAGTAGCAGGGCTATTTTGGCTGCTCTCTGTAATCCCTAGGGATGGCGGCATCCCCCCCCAGCCCCGGGAGCAGCCCGCCCCGTGGCTCCGAAACCCCACCTCGGTGGGGGTGAGCCGCACTCCTTGCCCAAGGAGGAGGGAGGGGGGAAACTGGTCCACAAAGAGTGTCCCCACTATGCTTTGACCTGCTTAAGAGCTTTTTATAAAACTTATTTGCAGTTAAAGCCGTGCGACTTTTTATTTCAGGCAAGACCTCACATTTGATCCTGTAATTGTGGCATGATTTATTTTTTTTAAAGAATACAGTGTTACGGAAAACGACACCCGAGAAGAGCTCATCCTCGGTCTCACTGTGCTTTCGGGAAAGACAGTAGCCTTTCGCCAGCAAGCAAACCCACAGTTTCCATTTTGAACCTTACCTCCACATTATTATTGGATGCAAAACTTGTTTGGCTTCAAAGTGTGGAGAATTTTCCCAAAAGGTCAAGCAAAATCAGACAAGTTGCCTTTTAAATTACCAGGCTTTAAAAAAAATCATTTACCCAGATTTGAAAATTTGGCCTGTGTATCCTTTCTTTAATGTGGGACTTTATTTACCAAACTGCTGTTACTACATCACTGAGTTTTTCACCCAGGTGAAAAGTGTTGACAAGCTGTTCCTGAGAAAATATGGCATAATTAAGGAGTTGAGGGGGAAGGAGGGCAAAAGAAGTTTTTGCCCTCCCATGGCTGGCTGCAGCTGATGTCTCCACCGGTGTCACACGTGTCACCTTGCCATGGGCTTTCTCCCAGGCCCTGGGCAGGAGCAGCTGTGGGACCGAGGAGGAGGGCTAGAGCTCCGCTGCACGCTTCAGGGCTCGACTCCATCCTTATTTTTGTTTGGGCCCCACTCTTGCATGCTGCTCCATATTAACGCCGGTAGCTTCTGCTGTGGCTTCCCTTGGTACGCTTGCATCGTTAAAAGTAAGCACATTCATGCTTGCAGGATCAGGGACTTGTTTTGCAGTAATGGATTTGTTGCAGAATTATAGCTAACTAGCTGTGTCTTCTGCAAAAAAGAAAAAAATTGGTTATGCTGGTTTTTGAGTTTCAGGCCATTAAAAATTACCCAGAATGTACAGTCACTCAGTAGCAGCTTCGTAGATAAGGATTTAATTATAAGCCCTGCACTCACTTATACTCTTTGAATACCAAATGTATTTTGTGATTGCTTTCAGAGCACACTATTTTTTTTCCCCAGAAATTTTAAGGCAATTGAGCAATTTTACAGTCTGGAGTCCTGATTCAGCAGCCTTCCCTGTTCAGCAAAGAAATGATGTGCTTAACTCCAATGGGACTTGGGCATATGCCTAATTGGGACCAACGTTTAAGATCACATTAAAATTAAAATCTTAATTTTTGTACCATTTTTGCGCCTCGGTGCGGAACACTATTTGGTTCCATGACTCAAACTTTTATACAAAGACGTCTTTGTAAAATCTCCGCTTCGCTACAGACTCTCTTACATGTACTGCACAAAGCCCAGGAGGTTTAATGGAAAGTTTACATGCAGTTTGTATGTAAAATACTAGGAACACGTTCTGTGTATTACAATACATGTATGTATGTATGTATGGCATTTGAATACAATGTATGTATTCAAAGAAGGAGGAAGAGAAGAGGAAACTTTGGAGATGCCCCTGGGGGGTTAGCCGAGCAGTTCAGAGCAAGGATAGCCAAGAGTGGGCTTGTAACTAGAAATTTTCCCTGGCTGATGACAGCTTCCAGTTTCTCTCTGTTGTGGGGTTTTTTTGCTTTTGTTTTTGCAGCATTTCTCGCTTTCTTCTGCCTTCCCCAACCCCCATCCAGATGCTTCAGGATGGCTTTGCAATGCTGAGCTGGCCCAAGGCACCCACTGACTGTGTTGGAGACCCAGGTTCAAGCGCAAGCTCTGCTCAGCTCAAATAGTTGTACTCAGTCTTTCCTTGTCCTAATCATTTGGCTCCTGGCCAGGCAGACCTGGTATTATATCCTCCTTCAAACTCTGGCTTTAAGGAGAAATTCCATCCTTTTCTCCGTGAAAGTTTATAGCAGCTGCCATGCTCCTGGGGAACAAATCAGCTCTGATGAGCTTGCGTTGTCTCATGGAAAAGCCATTTTATTCAAAAATTTCTAAGCAAGCAAGCCGTAGCCAGCACGCTGGGCTTTGTCCTCGTGCTCTGAATGATACATGATCTGCAGGCACGGGGGACCGTGCTGGGCTGCCGAACCCCAGCGACCTGGGGGTGAATGGGGAGCAAGAGCCCCGTGCCTGGGATCCGTCCTCTCCCCTGCCTTCCCATCCAGTGCGATGGGGTCTCGCTGGTCCAGTGAAAAGGTGTTTGTAAGCGATGTGGGGAGCACCGTTATCGCTTAGCCCGGGTGGGTTAAACCAGTATGCGTGTCCTGAGCCCCCAGGGCAGCTGGCGTGGGACACTAATGGAAATGTGTGGGGTATGCAGAGAGTGCACGTGGGAAATGGTGGTTCAGGGGTTTTGTCCTGCTTCCATCAGCACCTCGGCTTTACCGGAGAAAGGGACGACCCAGCCAGGGGACGGGACTCTGGTTACACGTACGTTCAAGAGGGACAGTGCATCACGTGAGAGGACGTCCAGTTTGGATTGGAGCTGTGATCTTTCACACCTGCACGTTAAAGGGCAGATAAACTTCATCTGAATTTTCCCTGACAGGATTTTTATGACCTGTTACACCAGCGTGAAAAATAATTCCCCCTGACAGTTGGCTTCATTACACCGAAATGCTTACGGCTGTTTCAAATTGCAGTGCCCTTTGTGCCTCTGTTGTCTGCTGCAGACATGCCAAGGAGAGGAGGAGGAGGAGGAGGAGAGGACTCTGAGAGGGCTGTATCCCTCCACCTTTGAAGCACCCCCCGACTGCACTGCTTTGCTCTGCTCGTCTTCGTCCTGCCTCTTCCCCCGCTGTTTGGGACACCAGCAAGCCGAGCTAAAGCCCTGCAAACCTTCCCAGGTGGGAACCATGGCGCTGAACCTGCACATCAGCCCAGAGCCACGGTGTCCTTGCGCAGCAGCCTCCTCGCTGTGAATAATTAGCAATACACAGCCTGGCACACCTCACGTGCAAGCATGCCGTGCGCTGCCTCTCGGGTCCTTTCAGAGCACCCTGCTGACTAAAGGCCATGCCATCGGGACCCTGCATCACACACGGTCTCCCCAGCACCTGCTCAAATCAGAAGAGTGCACTGCTTGCCGGCGCATTGTAATGTCCCTTCCCCTGGAGGACGTCAAGCTTTGAGGAGCCGGACTGGTCTATAGGGCAGGTGGCAAGCCCCATGGAAGCGTCCAAGGGAAACGCATCTCCCTTCCACCCCCTTCGTGACAGCACGGTTGGGGACAGTAATAGGTCGCAGGGCAATTTTGCTTTAGGAAAGTTACTGCCAGCACATTGTACTCTACCGTACTGCAAGGTAGTATCTGGATATTAAATAAGGAGCGTGGAGGTTTTTCTCACCATTATAATAACACTGCAAACTGCTGTGTTATTTATTGTGATACCATTTTTGCCAAGGGCTTTAGCTTGTCTATTGGTCGTTAGAAGCAGAAGCGTTTGCAAAACAGTTTAAAAAAAAACATCTTGCGCTGTTATTCCTCAGCTTCCATTTCCAAGCGCTCTACCTCAGGAAAATGGCGAAACTGCCTGCGCACAAAACGCTGCCAGATGTAGAAAGTAAACGAGCTGAGAAAATGAAATGCTTTTTATCATTTCTTTCAGCTAGAGTAATCGTACGTGTTACTCGGAACAACTGCAGGAATGAAATTTTCAGAGGGAAGTGTGATTTAGCTGAATTTCAAATCCCTCTTGCCTGCTTTTTTTTTTTTTAACACTAGCTGGAACTTGTGCCTACGGCCAGTCGTCCTGCAGGGTCTGTCGGACTTTCCAGGACGTGAGCGAGCCCAAAACACAGGCTCTGCCTGTCACCCCTCTGCTGCTTTACCAGCAGCCCGTGCTACAGCCACTACGCCACGCGCCACGGCCGAGAGCAAACACCCGCAGCCGTGTTCCTCTTCGTGTTTGCTTTCCTCCCCCCCCACCGCAATCGACGCGTAATTGCAGAATATTTGGAGGAAGGGCAGAAATGAAGGTCAAGACCCCGCAGCCCACGCCTGCTGCCGCCACGCCGACCGTCCCCGCCGGCTTTACGTGATGTGAATCGGCAGCAAGCCCGGCCTCACCCTGGCCGCGAATCGCGTGGGATAAGGAGCGGAAAGCGCTGGAGCCGTCTCCCCAGACGGTGTTTTAGCCAGAGGCGCGGTCTTCCCGGGGCAGTGCCCCTGGCTCCAGCAGCCGGCAGGGATGTCCGCCGCTGCGCAAGTCTGTCAGTAACCGCTGGGTACCGGCTTTTGTCATTCAGATGATGATGTCCCTGTGTCTGCACCGTTATTGGGCTCTTAATATTTAGCAGCCTGTCGGGCAGCTGTAATTAGTTTCTCTCTGGAGCAGGCTGTGGTTTGGGGGGGGGCTGCAAAAGGCATTTGCGGAGGTTCAAATGCAAGGCAGTTCAGGCTTAAATGTGCAGGATCGTGAGATTAAAAGAAGTGTTAAAAATGTGCCCTTTGTGATATGCCTTCCAGCTCCGGGGGCCGGCGTGCACAGCAGTTATGAATATACGCAGCTGATTTAGGGCCGCAGCGTGCTAGCAGAGCCGCCGCAGCCCACGCGGCCGAGCAGAGGACGGCCCCCCTGGGTCCCTGCACCCCCACGCTGGTGGGCCCCCCCCACACACAGGCACCCCTCCCCAAACTACCCTCCGGCCCCAGGAGCAGCTCGAGCCCCCCAGCTCTCCTCCGCAGAGGACACCCAGCCCCCAGAGCAGCACCCCCAGCATTGCTCTACCGCTTCGCTTGCTCCCCCCTGCCCATCCACCAGCTTCCCCATGGGCCTTCCGCTCCCCGGTCGCCCAGCCCAGTACCTCTTTTAGTGGCACCAGGAACAGCCAGGACAACACCTTAAGGCCCATTTGCCTAAATTTTGTCTGTCCCCAGTCAACCAAAAAGTTTGCGGTCCCCCCGCCGCCCCACCCCTGGTATGTGCTATACGTCCTATCCATTGCAGACCACCGGCAATGGGGATGGCAGCCATGTGCTTCTGCGCGACCCGGGAATAATCCCGCCATGACCCACGGTGGACCCGCGAGCCAGAAATAATAATTCCAAATATTTTAAACAGCCAGAGGAGACTGGCTGAGATAAAACATGGCAGGGAATTCCCTGCCAGCACAAACAATGTGAATTACAGAATTAGTAACGCCAAGTATCGTTAACTGTCCTGGCTCTGCAAAAATAGGCTGCGTCTCGGCAGCCTGAAGGCAGCACAGGGCGGTTTGAGAAGGGCGAGGCCGGTGGCACAGGGATACGGCTGCAAAGAAGCCCATTAGTGGTTTTGTTTGTGGCTTTTGCGGTGTTTCATGACCTCCCTGGTTGTGCATATTCTCCGAAGGTCGGTCTGACCTGGATCGCTGGGATTCAGATGTTAATTTTTTTTCAATGTGATAGAAGTAAAAGTGGCCACCCTGGCATTTGGGACATACACGTTGCTCCACAGCAGGTCAGAAAGGCAGTTTGGCTCTCAAGGCACCATGTGGCCTGGCTCAGCTGTTTCTAAAATGAAGGCAAGCCTATAGCAGCTAATTACATCAGATTTTGAATATTTGAGGAAAAAAATTCCCGGTACGGAGCAGCTCCGGCTTTCCTCATGTTTCTCAGTCCAGGTTCACTCCTGCACCATGAGATTCCCACTCTGCTTGACAGTGTGTTGCAGGGATCGTTCGTACTGGCTTGCTTCTCAGTGCAGCAGAGGTGAAAGCTGCACAGATATTTAACAGTAATAACCCTCACATTCAAGCACTTTGCAGACATTTACTGCAGGCAGCAATATCTCTGTTCTACAGATAGGGATTTTAAGAGAGACAGGGATAACCTGAATTGCCCAAGGTCCCAAAGGAGAAGCGTGGTATGATATCAGAGCTGCAAGTCTAGTATCCTTACCTTACAGACCCATGTGAAGCCTGTTAGACAAAACCTTTCTGTATTAAAAGAAGACTCTCTTTGGGGAAACCAGTGCTCCAACTCCCATCCTGTGTCCATTTGGCAAATTGCTTCTCACAGCCCGTGCGCTGCTTTTGAAACCTGTCCTGAATCCCCACAGTTCCAAATGCTTCTTGTCAGCTCCAGGTGACTGCCAAACCTCTTCTTTGCAATCAGAAGTATTTTTAAAACTAGATAGATATTAGCAGTTTATTTTTAAAAAGCAGTTTATTTTTAAAACTCAACAAGATAAAAATCATTTGCTTAGAGAGACTTCTTGTGCAGCTAATCAGCTCAGTAATGCATCGTTTTGATAAAAAGCTCTCCCCTCTTCGTGTGGTAAACACAGCATACATTATTCCTTTCTGCATGACGACGTTAAATAAGGGAAACGTGCTGCGGATGGGGTGGTTTCCTGTGCTTCTGGTCTGATTCAGGCAGTTTCCAGACGACAAGATCTCAGATCCAGGAGGGACACGGTGACTGCCTGTGTGGGTTAAAGGCAGCTCTGCCACCGACTGCCTTTATGACCTTGGTCTTATCACTTAGCCTGAAATATTCTCAAATGCATTAATTTTATGCTTCAGGGAGGGCTGTGGGGCTTACAGATTACTGATCTTTCCCGAGGCTTTACACACAACTCCCCGTAATGCCCTTCCATGGGAAATGGTCAGCAACAGTAAAACCCTGGGTGGGCCCACCAAGCTCCCTGGACCCCTAACCTGGAGGCAAGCAGAGGGGACCCGAGCAGGCAGGATTAGCCAGGAAACACACTCGGTCATGATGCGCGCAGAGCCAGCGGCCGGGAGTTGGCGGTGAACATGCTGGCACCGCTTAATCAGATGTTAATTCCAGGGAGGGAAGGAGCTGGCTGGAGCCTGCAAAGGGTGCTGGCAGCAAGGAAAGGCACAGATCCACTCCCCAATCTGCTCTGCGGAGAGCCGGGATGTGATTTGGGGTGTAAAGCTGTATTAATGTCCAAAGTACTGCTTGGCTCACACAGGAATCCTTTGTGTCCTTAATGAAGGGAAAAAACAGGGCTTTATTCCGAAGCTTTGTGTATAATCAGATGCTGTGTTGTAAGGCTCTGGAAAACACACCAGAAATAATAATTGGGAGGAAATAAAAGGTTTAGTTCAAAACAGTGTGTGATTTAAATAAGAAGTGAAAAAGAAAGTGCGCAGGATTTGAGCATCGGAAGAATGAACTTTTAATTCATTTGCATTGAGATTACAGGGGGAGGGGCAGCATTTAAACTGGTATAAAAAACTAGTTTAGATGTAAATGAGAGATAATGGCCTTTGGTAAGGAAATAAGCAGGGGGATGAACTTTGGCCGTCAGGAGTCCGCCACAAGTCCTGGCATTGTCGCTGGAGCTGGAAGCCCCAGATGCAGTAATTAGCAATGAGTTTGCAGATCTCAGCACCGGCGGAACAAAAGGGCATCGCTGCCGAGCTGGGCTGCCAGCTGGGAGAAGGGGAGGTGAGCTGGCACGCCGCAAGGGATCATTACCCAGCAGTTTGCAGAGGGGAAAAGAAAAGATCCGAGGTTGCAGCCTGGGGCAGGCATAAAAGCAATCTAGGGTTTGCGGGGTTTAATAGTTCCCAGAGCCCTGGCATTTTCAGCTGAAAAATTCCCTCGGCAACTGAGCCAAAGGGGTCGAGGTTTTTAAATATGTCCTGCGATGCCCATGGAGACAAGTGCTGATATTCTTTAACCCTTGAAGGCTCAGCCGATTAGTTTGGATCGGGAAGGCACGCTGCTGGAGAGATGCGATTTGGTTTATAATCATCCCATACGCCCGTGCTCACCTTCTGGAGAAGGAAGGGGGAGCGGGAAGCAGATCACAAGCCCCTGCCCGCTGTGCCACGCTGCTGCTCCCCCCCGCATGCCCAGCCTGGGATGGCGTCCGCTGCACGGGCAAGTTAAAGCCGTGTACGTACAGTCTATATGCATCCCGCATCCTGCAAGGGTATCATTCACCAAAGTTTGGCCAGAGATCTGAGGCTTGTTACTGGTATTATTGGTATTTATTGGAGAAGAGCTGGTCCCAGTTTGCTCAGGGAAAAGCGCAGCTCTCCCCCCAGGGTCCCTCAGCTCGTGGAGGGACTGATTGATCTGCTTATTACTATCGTGTTATTATTTTTTAATTGCTCGCAAGGAATGGCCTCCCTGGAATGCAGTATTTGTTTCTGCTGAGGCCGTCACGGCCCGAATCCTCCAAGCCAGGACGGCAGCTTCTGGCGTAGCAACCCCCCTGCTCGTGAAAGAATGTGCCTCCGCTCCCTTCCCTGTGTGCGGTGCGGAGCCGTGTGCTACGGGCACATCTGATGAATACCGTCTGTTGCCACCTCTCAGTGGCCTGCCTAATCCCAGGCAGATTTGTTATAGATTTACATGTGGAGTGACCTGGTTTCTGGGTCCTGTCAGGAAAAAAATAACTCTGCTGTCATCCGAGTGATGCATGAGGCAGGCAGCCCTCGGGTCAGGCCCAGGCTTTACGTTCCCAGGACTGGCGGAGGAATGCGATTTGGCCTGCTGCTCCTGTGCCACTGCTCTTAACGCCCCATACGGCACCTAAATACTGCCGGGGAGCTGCCAGCCGAGGGTGCCGACCCCTCGCAGCATCGCTGAGCAGGTCTTCGTCCTCGCTCCGGGCTTTCGCTCACGCTCTGCAGGTGCCAGCTTTGTACACCATGAGATGGGGAAAGTGCCCCCAAACCCCTCCCCAGAGGTTCCCATGCAGCATTTGAAGCAGAAGAGGTTGAAAGGCCTGAGAGCCAGGAGAAAGAGAGGCTTCCATTGCCAGGCAGTGGAGAGGGAGGTGAGGGGCAGCTGTTTCGGTTCCCCGCTGAGCTCCAGGTTAGCAGCCAACACCCTTGTGCCGGGGCTCCGGGCAGGGGAACAGGAGGTGCAGCCCCGTCCCCATCCCTGTCCCTGTCCAGGCACATCGGAGCAGTCCTGCTCTTCTAGCCAGGTCTCCCACACAGAGATGTTGGAGGGCCTGCGAAGGATGCACAGGGAAGAAAGCACCCAGCCTCCAATAGCCCTCGCCCTGCCTGGGCTGCCGCAATTTAGAAAGCAGGTAGCAAGTCTGTTCCTGCTACGCTCAGGCCCTATTTTTATCAGTTTCTTACCAGCGTGTGTCGGGGAAAGTCCTGAAGCTCACCTCAAGGATCATTTATTTCTCTCCCTCCCTCCTTCCCTCCCTCTCCCAAGCTAATCCCATTTTGCCGCAGCGCTGCCCAGCAGCTCCCCTGCCTGCGTGCTGCCTGCTGCGCTCTCTCCCGCCGCCACGCTACTCCGAGGCCACTGCTCCTGCCCCGCAGAGCATCCATGTGCTTGTGTGTGCGTGTGCAAGCACACACCTGCGTGTGTGCAGGAAAAGCAAGGAGGGAAGGGAAATAGCCCTGAGCTTTCTGCGGTCTTCTGCGGCTGCGGCCGTTCCTCTAGCTTGGTAATGTGGGTGCCAGGGTCCCATCTCTCGCTGACGGACGCTAGGAAGCATTTCTGTGTCGCTGCGAAAGGCATCGTGTGGCATGGCATGGGTGCCCCCGAGGGGAGGAGAAGCAAAGGCGATGCAGGTCTCTCCTCCCTCCCGTACGCCTTCCTAAACCTGGGCTGTGCCACCGCTCGCTGCGAGCTGGGGGCTGGAGCCTGAGCCCCCACAGTCACGTCCTGCAGAAGGGAGCTCCATGCTGATGGCTTCAGGAGAGCCCAGCCTGGGGAGCCACGGGCTTCACCACTCTGTTTTCAGCGGAGTGAGCGAAGGAGGCATGTGTTCATAACCCTTCGACAGCAGAGCTGGGCGCTGCTCCTCCAGATATCCAGTCCCTGCCCTGACACCCGTGCCCCAGCGTGGCCCTGAGCAAGTTGTTTGGTGTCTCAGGCTGGAAGCGTGTCGTATGGTACCCCTGGCCTTTGGGGAGAGAGGTGTCTCTGGTTCGGTCCGAGGCTTCCTAGCAGGCTGTTTGATATCTGAATATGCAGAAGTGGATGGAGGATGGATATCTGAAATGCAGAAGTGGATGGAGGAAAAACATGAGTCCCTCCTCGAAATAGCAATGTGCTAGCCTGGGCAGCAACCATCTGTCCACCGCGCTGGCTGGCCTGTGCCAGGCAGCATGCAGCTGGCATTGCCAGGGGGGCATGGCTCTGCTGTGCCGTGCTGGGCTGGGTTTTTTTTTTTTAACTTCCCTTTTATCAAAGAAACAGCAGACATTCCCAGCCAGATTCACCGCTGGCGTCGCCCCAGCCACGTGGCTAGAGCAATGCCAGGAGCAGATTCTGCTCCGGGACTTGATCATCATCCGAAATGTGAACTGGGACCGGGAAAAGCCACTAAGGTCAGGATCCTCCCGGTGCGGAGCAGGGCAGGCTGCTGTGCCAGAGCTGCCTGCAGCCGGGGGAAACGAAAGGTCGCGGAAGGGGAGGAGAGGGGAGTGCGGGCAGGGAAGGGCTGTGCATCCTGCGGAGCTGTTTGTAGTAACTGCTCTTGAAATGCTGCACTGCACGCATTGGGATTGCAGGCGTCGCCCGTACCTGTCCTGTAAAGCTCTGCTAATTCGGCACCATTGTGGTCAGCTTTTTCTCTCCCCCACCCCTGCCTTTTCCCAGCAAGAGAAGCGTGGATCAGCAGCCCCAGTTTACACGGCACTTCACACCCCGCCCTGCGTGCATTTGGGAAGAGCAGGCAAGCTTTGGTCTGGGAGCCAGAGCGTGCTTGGGAGCCACCTCTCTAACTCCCAGAGCCCCACAGCTGAGCACCCACCCAAGCTCAGGGCAAGCTTGCACCGAGATGGGATGTGCTGCGTTTAATAATCTCCATCCCGCTCCTGGTCCTCTCTCTCACTGTTTTTCTTTTTTTTTTTTTTTTTTAGGAAATTGAGAAATGAATGCTTTGCCACACAACAGGTCAGAGGAGCCCAGTCCTACGCAGCTGCAAAATCTCCGAGCCATTGGTACTCTGGGCCAAGTTTCCCCCTTCGCTCCAGCACGGCTTTTGTCCCTCACTGCTAAGGGGACAGCGAGTCACACAGATTTGGCCAGCTCTGGGGCAGGGGCAACCCCTGCCTCCCCCTGCCCTCTTTGTCCATCACCGATTTTTATTTCCAAGCTGGCTCTTGATCGCCAGTTTAAAAAAACCCCCACAACCGTTTCTAATGCATCTCAGGTATAATCTTCCCAGGGAGGCTGCGTCCCCTCGCCACGTGCTCCCCGCGCTCCTGGAAAGGCCGGGCTGATTGCATTCATGCATCACTGTGCAACTGTTGGGCTGCTTCCCTCCCCAGAGGATTTCTCTGCCTGCAGGAGGATCCCTGAAGAGAGGAGGGCAGGGGAGGGATGCGCAGGGGAACGGCCGTGGCTGCTGGGGACACGGGCGGGCTGGTGTGGCAGGGGCAGAGGACAGGCAGAGGGAGGAGGGGAAAAAAACAGGGAAAGAGGAGACAGCTCGGGCCCTTTCTCCATGCCCCAAGGGGGCTGCATCACCTCTCCGCACCCCAGGCGAGTGCACTCCTGGCCCCGCCAGCTATCCCGCTTTGCTGTTGAGGCAAATTAAGGCAAATCTCTTGCACACCCTTACCCTGCCTGCGGGCGAGAGCACGTGCACCAACACACCGAGTTTCCAGCGAGGTGGGGGCAGAAAGGGAGCCTGTGGCGGTCCTCAGTTGTGGGCACAGCAAGTCTCCGCATAACCTCCCAAACCTGGGGGCTGGCGGCAAGCCCCCCTCCTGCCCCACCACCGAGGGTGCCGACTCCAAGGGAAGCATGGGCACGGGTTGGAGGCTCTCCGGCAACCCCCGGCACAACCAGAAGGCAGCCCCCCACCATGGCCGCACTCCCGTCCCCACCACCAGCACGGGAGCACACCCCGGCTGCTCCCATCCCGCTCCTCAATTTTTATTCAGCGTTGACAGCTGCTGTGCCACGCAGGAGCAAGCCGGGGGAACTGCCAGCTTTAAACTGGCTCCTGGAGAGACCTCCCGACTAGTAAATTTCCCAGTTAATCGTGTCCCGGTAGAGGGGACGCTCACAAATCAGCAGCACCCGGCGCGCCGGAGCAGCGCTCCCTCCTATGGGTACAAGTAATCCTTCAGAAGAGTGGCCGGGGAGAGGGGGGTGTTTTCCCGTGTTCTCAGTTTGCTAACCACGGGCCTGTGACAGCTCTTCCGACGTAGCTGTTATCACCGCTCCTCTTCCAGAGGCAATTAGCCTGCTTCCCCCGCTGTTTGCACAGGCCTCGCAGGCAGCAAGGGGGGAGACGGAAAGATGGGAAGTTAAACCTGATTGCAGAGCCACAAAATCAACAGGACCACAGCAGGGGCTGGGTATTGCCTGAAATGGGCTGTAAAGCTCGTTTTCTTTCATTCGGCGATGGATTCATTCCCAGCTCAGGGAGAGCTGCTGGCTGTAGGTCAGACGGCACATTGTCTTCTGACCACGGGGCTTTCGCTCTGCCAAAACCAGACGAGCCAGATGCTTTTATCAGGAGTGATAACCTGCCTCTTGGGTCTGGAAAGCAACGGTCCAGGGATACTGTCCCCCTCCAGGACGCGGGTGTCAGTACCCCACGCCCCAGCGGGGCGTGGGGCAGCGGTGGCCGTCCCCTGCCGATGGGCTGCGGAGCTGCGTGGTGCAGGGCTGTGCCGTCAGACGGCAGCACAAGGCTTCCCGCAGGCATTTTGCACCTCCTCGTTCAAAACGTCCTCCCTGTCCCTCTGTCCTTCCTCTCTGCCTCTGGTGGGGTGTGGGTGGGTTTGGGGAGTGCGGCGCTGGACCAGCAGGAGAGGGCCGGCATGGTGCTGAGGTGACTCTTTGCACTTTTGTTTTCTGTTGCAGCCAGGATGCATTATCTGAACCCATAAAATGCATGAAACGACACGGATCCAAGCTGACTCCGTCCCAGTCCCACTCCCACTGTAAGCAGCAGCAGGACGTAAATGCTGAGTTTCTGCATTTTTTAACATTATTCCTGGTTTTGTCGGGCTCCTCCAGCCTGGTGGCATCACCCAGAGGAAGCTTCTCACTCCTCCCAGTGCCCCAGGGGCACCTGAGAGCCAGGCTGGGACAGTTCTGCCACTCATCCCCCCCAAGACCTCAGCAGCCCGGCTCAGGGAGACTCCTGCAAGGAGCATGGAGATGCCAGCTGCCCCGTGAGGAGCCCTTGCACAGGGATGCCCCCCACTCCTGCCCTGTGCTGTCTCCTCTGACCGATGCCTGGAGGGGAGGGCAGCCCCTTGTCCTTGCTGCCACAAGAAAGAAAGGCCGGAAGGGAAGGTGACGCCAGGACGCGTGCTGGCGTTAACCCAGCGTGCGTCCGCCTGGGCGTCCCAGCGTGTCACCGCTGGCTGGGAAAGCCCGGCCTGACACCTGCCACCCATCATCCAAAAGGGGCCCGGACTCCATGTGCTGGTTTGGGGGTGGCACAGCCCTCAGCACCTCCCCTAGATGCAAAGACCTGCAGCAGGCCCCTGCAGGCGAGTGAGTGTCTCAGGCTTGGTCCCTGCTGTAATCCAAGCTTGGGTCCCTATGCCGTTCTCCCCCACTGAGACCTCGGGCACTGCTTGTCCTTGCTTGAACCCCTTTAGGGATCAAGCCCTTATGCCAGGATGCTGCTGCCTCCCCCCGCAAAAGGACTTCTTCATTTCTTCCAATGCAAAGGCTGAGGAGCATCTAATCCCAGGGAGCCAGCAGGCCGTTGTGGAGAGGACACTTCTTCTCCTCCACCGGCCTCTTGCTCGCTCCATCCAGGCAGGCGGAGGAAGATGCGCATGTGCTCACGCCTGAGCCCACGCTCGCCTGCTGTCTGTGGGAAACGTCCCTTGGCAGGGGTAGGCAAGTCTCCTCGGGCTCTGCAAGGTTAGAGCTGCTGGGAGACGTTCCTGTCTCCTCCTGCCAAAAGCACTGCTGCTGAAATCGCATTGCTGCAAATAAAACCGTCTCCTGGCTAATTACTAGGGAACGGTTCACCTTCTATTTTTAGACAAGCTTGCAAGCTTGCATTGAAGATTACCCTGCTCCTGTTTCTCTCCCTGTCTCTTTTCTGTGCGTGTTTCTCTTCCTTTCTCTCCCTCGCTGCGAGTCGCACTGAACCAAGCTCGGCTTCCCTTGGGGTTGGGGAGCAGAGGACAGCCACGCGCTTGCGTGCCAAAAACAGTGATTCTAAAGCCATCAAGAGCAATCGCTTTAGCCTTAGGTCGAGAGGGCGCAGCGTTTTGCAGAACCAGGAGCCACTTCTCAGCTTGCCATGCCCAGCCTCCGCCTGCTGAGTGCTCCCTCCACCTGGCCACAGCCAGGGACCTGCTTCCGTCTGCTCGACACGCTGCTCAAATCATCCTGTCCAAGTTGTACGCTCTTCCAAGGCAAGGGGCAATAATAAAGAAAGAAAGAAAGAGAGGAGGCCCTTTCAAAGCCCTGGCCTGTGGGGCGGTCAGCACTTGGCGTGGAAGCAGGGGGCAGCTGGACGGGGCAGAGGGGTGGCCAGGGATGGCCACACGCGTTGTAAATCCTGCACCGACCTGCGCGGCGGCCGCGGGAAGGCACGCCACGGCACCGCTGCTCGGCACAGAGCTGCACGCCGCGCTCGCCCCGCCGTGCCCGCGGCTGCAGCAAAGAGCGGAGGCTGTTGCATCTGCCTGCCGAGGGGGACTGGCCGGCGACACGGCGGTCCCGGTGCTGCCTCGGGATGGCAATCCTCCCTGCCAGGAGACCTGAGATCACACGGCCTCAAAAGAGCAGGGGTAACATGTCAAAACAGCTCTGGAGCCCGCGGGCATCCCCCCCTGCGTGCACGGATGCAGGAGGCAGAGCCCCAGCCAGAAGGAGTGCATCCAAGCCTGCTTGGCGGGGTTAACCTTGGTCCCAAAAGCCGGTTAGGCAAATTAGCACGGCGTTTTCCCCGAGCTAATTAACTTCCCTCGCAGCAGGGCTAATGAGCTCCAGCGCAGCGTTTGGCTGTGGCAGCTAGCCGGCCCCCGGGCGAGGGGCTGGCCTCCGGGGCTCCCTGCAGCCCGCGGCATCGGCAGGCACCGGCTCCCCCTGGGAAACTCCTGCTCCCGAGTGCCCACCGTGCAGCCCGCCGGCCCGGTCGGTCTTCCCCACTGGCTCTGGAGGCCACCCGCAGTTTGGGGAGCGTGTGGGAGTCCCCATCTTGCACCAGGCAGGTCCGGGATGCTCCTCAGAGTGAGACGGTACCAAGCACTAGCCTCGGCACCTCCGGGCAGCTCCGGAGGGACAATCACGGGTGGGACTCCCTCCGCCGGGGGATGACAGTGTTTGGGAGCTGCCTTTCAGCATGTCTGTTCCATTTTTTGGTGAGCACGGGTGCAGTCCAGCCCTGTGTCCACTCAAGTCAGTGGCTGGTTTTCCATTAATTTCAGTGGCCGGTGAAGCAAAATGTCTTCAGTATTCTCTTCCTCTCCCCCCATCCCAGCAAACGACATTTATCTTACCCTCCACTCGACTCTTGTGGGGATCGATGGGTCGTCAAGATGATGAGTTAGTGCCTGTAGTGACAGTGGCACTTTCCATTACTGCTGATATACCTGGGGGACACATGTCTCCCAAAGACTCATCGAGGCTGGGAAATTCAACAAAGAGGCTAAAACTGTCATTTGCAATGAAGCCACCCCAAAGCCCCAGTCCTGTGGTGTAGGAAGGACCTTCCCAGACCCGCAAAGACCCCTCTGGGCCCCAGGACATCCCCAGGGACACCAGCATTGGTGCTGTGAACATGGAGCGGAGTGCGGGCTTGCACCTCGCCTACTGCTGCTGTGGGGTTTTTTCCCTCTCCCTTTTCACCGACTGATTTCCTCACGGAGAGCCTTTTGGATAAACACTTCTAGCTGGGGAAAGATTTCTCTTCCTGCATATCTTTTGTAACTAGCAGACACCGGGGTTTTTTTGAGGTTGCATTATTATGACATTTTAATTGGCTCAGGACTACGCAAGTCTCAAAGCCAATTTGGCCCCGGCGTTTTCAGGCAGAACTGTTCTCTCTCTCCATTTTGATAGATACTTTACGCTGGCCAAAATGGCCTCGCGTTAAATAAAACAAAACCTCCTCTTATTTTACAGCTCATGGGCGATCCGGTTCCTTCCCTTCCTGCTTTAATTTCAGCTTGAAACATGAACCGTACCTGTTCGCCCCATCGCCGAGCTGCCCGGCCCGGGGATGGCTGCAGGGCGCGCGGCAGCTGGGCTGCCTGTTCCCACTTGCCTTTGTTTTGCTACTGTGCAGGAGCCGGGTCTGAGCCAGCGCACTGAGTAATTGCGGGATTTCAGGCAAAGACGAGGCTGCAAGACGTGAACTGCTAATGAGTGGGTGTAGCTGGAGGGGCTGGCGGGGGGGACGCTCGGGGCCGGCGGGGTGACAGCCGGCCGCGTGTGTCGTGGCCAGGGCACTGCCTGCGCTGCTCCAGCAAAGCCGGAGGACGTGTCGGAAACGTGCCGCGCGTCGTGACGGCAGCGGCACACAGCAGCGAGACAAACCCCCGGCGGCTACAAAGCCCACGCGGAGCATCCCCGCACGCGGCAGCGCTAATCTTTAATTTGTCACACCTGCACGGCTCCCCCGGCCTCCTTCCTCCCTGCTTTTTTTTTCTCCCAGGCGCTGGCTTTGATGCCGCCTGACATCCCGACGCTCCCGCTGCCGCTCCAACACCCCCCTGCTCCCCCCGAGCTGCCCTCCCCTCCCACGCTCCCCGTCCGGGGGGCCTGCCACCCGCAGACCCCACTGCCCCCTGGGAGCCGCCCCGCCACCCCTGCCTCCCTCCCGCCCCTGCCTGTGGGGATTTCCCTTCCCAGCAAGGCTGCTAATTGCTGGGTGTTATCAGCAGCACCCCGGGAGAGGCTCCAGCAGAGCCAGAGGAGACCAGGCAAATCCTGGGTACGGGGCTCGCCCGCCTCCCCATCCTGCCCGCTGCGGCGAAAGCAGCAAGCGCCCCCGGCCCCCAGCACGCTACCTGGCTCGTTAGGCTCGCTGCCGGAGGGCTTTTAATTAGCGATGGCCAAAATGTGCGGCTCAAACCACCGCGATGGCCTGTGCACGGCTCTAATCCGGTGACACGGCACAGGCAGGCACCAGCCGGGGACGCGCGTCATGCATCCGCTCGCCTGCTCGGCCCCTGCCTCGCTTGCAACAGCGAGGTTGCGGCGGCTCGCTGCACACCGGAGGCAGAAGGGGCAGAGCTGCCAACTAATGCCACGCTGCTACCGGTACGGAGCCCATCTGCCCCAGCCTTCCCTGGACTGGAAATCCTTTTGGTAAAAAAAAACAAAAAACAAAACAAAACAACCCAACAGTTTGTGCCACGTCTCAAAATCTTTCGGGTTTTGGCCTGTTCTGAGCTGAAGGGCTGAGAGGCTCCCGGAAAGGCGAGGTGCAGGATCGGATGTCAGGCAGCTGGGAAGGGTGTCAGCCCTGCAGCTGGAGGGCTGGGTAAGCCCTGCCCTGGGCTTGGGTGGGACCTGCGTGTTGATGTCTGTAATGTATCACCCTAGGATCTTCTGTCAACTTTCCTAGCATTTCTTTCTTTTTTTTTTTTTAACCAACCTGCCAGGTGTTGCTGCAGTTCATGACCTGAGGTACTTTGTTTTTTCTTTTCCTTCTGACTTCATGCTTTCATTATGATTTACAAAAATTGCTTATAATAAGGCTCATTCAGCAGCTGGATAATGGTTGTCAGGAGTTAAGAGACACTGTGGCATGTTGAGCACAGAAGCATATTGTGTATCTCTCTGGTTTTCAGGCAGTTTCTGTTAAGTGTAGGATGTGTAAAAGTACCTATGGGGTGCCAACAAGGGCGCTTCTTGCAAGTGATGCGAGGGTTGCAAGATGGAGGAGGGACAGTAAATGGCCTCAGCAGTGAATTCACAGCTGTAAATCCAGATTAGGAGAAGAGTTCAAGGTCTTGGAAAGGCTGAGTTAATCCCTTCCTAACCTTGGCCTTAAAATACTTGAACGACTGGCTCTCTCCCCGCCACGTCCCCGTTTGGCAGCCGTGACCTCCCTGCCAGGTGCTGAGCGGGGCCGGGGAGGGACACGGGCTGCAGCCCCCCGCGGGACCTGACAAAGCAGGTCCCCATCCCTCGGAAACATCTTTTGGTTCCGGCTTTACCTTCACACCCAGAGCTCGGTGCTCGCCAAGCCACCCCCTTTGTGGGCAGCGGGGCTCCTTCCTCGCCACCAGCCCGTTCCCCGGCAGGACCTGCCCTTCCGCTCCCCCCTTTCTTCCTGGCATCACCCCAACCACCCCTGCTCGTTTGGGGAATTTATTTTTTTTTAGAGTAGGAAGAAGTGATGTGTTTGTGGCTAGCGGCTCTCGGGTTTGGCCTTCTTTCCGCCAGGCTCGCTCCACATAAGCCGGCGCTAAGTCTGTGGGCTAATTGGCTTTGTATTGTGCAGAGGGTTATTTGCTGTTGCTGCTGCTTTGCTTATTTGTTTGGGGCAGGGGTTTTGTTTTTCTTTTTGCCTTCCTCTCAGGGGCCTCTGTAATTGTCACCTCAGGCATCAATTAAGGGCTCAGCGGTGCTTTTGGGCACTGTCCGAGTTTGGGAATTGCACAAGCCTGGGGAGGGGGAGGCTGGGCATGGAGGCAGCCCCGGCAGGCAGCCTGCGTGCGGGGAAGCCGTGGGGCGATGCTGCGGGGAGGGGGCCGGGGACGCCTCGGGGCTGAGCTCTGGGGTTTCATAACTGGGGCTGTTGGGAGGTTTGCTGTCGTAAAGGTCTCCCCGCTGAAGCTGAGCTGCATAAACTGTTGGATAATCTGTGTTAGAGGCTTTTCTTCCCCGGCAGGAGAGCTGCGGGATGCCAGCCACATGAGTGTTTCATACTTGCAAACCTCGACTTTGCTTCCCAAATTCAGCCACTCAAAATTCTGCCAGTTTTGCAAACAAAAAAGTGGGGAGTTTTTGCATGTTTTAGTACTAGCAAAATCCTCTTGCCTTTTTTTTATTTAATTGCCAGATAGTGCAAAGAATGTTTCATTTCTCCTGAAACAAGCTGAAAAGCATCCTTTTGGAGCTTGGGGTTCTTTTTTTTTTCTTGTTTCTCCCGAAATGGGGGATTTCCATTGCAGCTGTCCCATGACTTATTTTTCTCTCCAGGGGACAGAGGCTGGGATGGAGTTACCTTCCCAGAAGGTTGTCTGAGGAGCAGCGCACCCATCTCCATTACACTCACGCAGAAGTATCACTGCAGACCTTCTCAAAGCCTCACTCGGCAGAAAGTAAGAAAGGTGCTCACGTCAGTCAGCTGTCTTCCCTCTCATCCTCCGCCGGAGCATCTTTTCAGAAAATTAGGCTAACGCTTTGCGTTGTGCTTGCCACGTGCTAAGAGCCTTCTGCCTGATTTCTGGTTAGTGTAGAAGGAGGGGAAAGAGGGAAGCAAGAAAGAGCAAAAGCAAAGTCATCCTGGGCCAAAGACCTGAAGATGCATCCGGGCTCCCCACCGCAGCCCCAGGGAGAGGCACAGCCCCATAGGTGCGGGGGCCGGCCGCAGGGATACTTGGGGCCCATCTGCCTTGGAAGCCAAGTCCCAGGAGTCGAGCGATGGGATTAAGAAGTCAGCCAGACATGCTGTCCACCAGGTAAAATTAGTCCCTGCTAAAACATTTCCTAATCCCAGGCGCAATTGTGATAATCTAAGCACAGATTAACCAGGTCCAGCTGGAGTTAAGCTCCCTTGCTCCCCATTTTTATTCTTGGCAGGAAGAGACGGCTGCCTCTCCGGTGCCTCGTTGGACGGTCGCACACCAGATCTCCCTCAGGAAAACAGGGTGCGGAAACTCAGCATAGTAGATTCGCCCTGCAGCAGAGGTCCCAAATCCTCTGTTTTTATCACAAGTTCTGTGACATAGGGTGGCATTTTGTTCCCAGGACTCCACATCGCAGGTTTCTCTGATTGCATAATAAACCATCTTGCCACTTCCAGGAAAAAAAAAAATGCAAAGAAAACAATGTCAATGTAAAATTGTCTTCAAAAAAACCCTTCCCTAGGGATTCTGTGGGGTAAATCAGTGCCTAGCTCAGGGAACCATCTCCATCAGCCTTCCACACAGCAATATTTGATGGATTTGAAAAGCTACAGGGTTTGGGAAGAAAAAATACTACTTCATTTCACAAGTCTCCTTTTTACTTTCTCAGCTGAAGGCTCGTGTGTGACTGGGGCTGGACACGGGAGCTGAAGGCCGTTCCGCTTTCAGGATCTCCCTGCTGCAGCGTCTGGATTTCTTTAAGTGAAACTATCAGTGAAGGTCCGTTGAGTTTGTAAAGCTTTGAGAATGTTCCTATTATTCTTAGATATTACAAAAGCTTGCTTTTCAAACTAAAATAAGCTCTTTGCCAAAATTTCATAGTCTGCCTTCAGTAAGAAAGGAAACGAAGAGCATAGGGAATGTTAAAAGTTGAAACTGGTATTCCCAGACCCTTAAAACAGCACTGTTTCTTTTTTTTTTAAGAAGAAACATCTAATTTTCAGTCTCTCGAACGTTTCTGGATCATTTTAAGGTAGGAAGAGCACCTTGGCAATGACTCACATTATTGCATTTCGATACATCCCTTTGTCACGTCCAATATAAGACGCTTTGTGTTTTGGCTGCAATGTAACTTTCTCACAGGCACACGTACGCATGCATGTACCTGTGTCTCTGCACAGAAATCATATACTGTGAGAAAAAGCTGGGTGCGGGATTCTCTCGGAGCTGGTGGCTCTGACGTGCCGTGTCGGGGGCCAGAGGGAGCTGCTGGCACCCCGGGCAGCCCAAGGGGCCGTTTGCGGTGGGGGGCACCGGATGCCAGGAGCGTGCCTTGGATGCTGCGGGATGCCCCCTCCAGCCTCGCTGCGTACGGGGTTGCTCTGCAAGAAACCGTCGGCTCTGAGAGGACTCCCCTAGGAGATATGGGCAGCTGGGTCCTCTCTTCAAGGGAGGCCCTCTCTTCAAGGGCCGAGGGAGGCAGCAGTAGGCAGGAGCGGGCACTGACCATCCCCGGGGGGTACCCGTGCACCTCACGTCTAACCCGACAGGAGCCTCGTCCTGCCCCACTGCCGTGGTTTCCCGCTGCTGGCAGCCTTCCAGGGTCATTTTATTGCTTCGGTCTTAATTTCTCACAGCAACAGGCCGGTTGGGTGAGTGGACACCTCACTGTTTAACGAGGAGCCGCGTCTCTGCGCTGCATCCTGGAAACTTCTGCGTAGGTTTTAAAAACAGGGACAGGTTAAAATGATTGCTTTATTTTTCCCTACAAAGGCCACCACGCCACTAGACTGCAAGATGATTGATCAAATGACCATTTACTGCCCTTCCCAGAAACCCGTCGTATCCGTGTGCTGCAAACACCTCCGACGGGGTCAAACAGCCGTGCGACACACGCGGTGCAAATGCTGCACGCCTCAAATCTGTGATGCCTTTAACCAGCCCTCTTAAGCGAAGGGCTGGAATTAGACACACGCTGTCGCCACAGTTTTTTGCAACCGTGGGAACCTCTTCTGTGCCAGCAACCCTCCGCAGCATCCCAAACACGGAGCTGCCGGTCCTGTGGCGGCTACAGGGAGGAGGCAGGATTGCTGCCGCCCTGTCCCCTTCCTGCCATCCTGCTTCCTTCGGGTGCACATTTCCCTTCCCCAGTCTCCAGTGGGATGAAGCAGAGGGCATCCGATCCAGGGAAAAAAACCCACAAGTTTCCCAGGCGGTACCCTTCCCCTCTTGGGGAGCGCAGCACCGCGGAGCGTGGTTATTAACCAGACAGTCCTGAAGGACACTTTAAAATAATAAATTTAAAAAAAAAAAAAAAAGAGGGCTGTTCTGCTCCCGCAGCTGATTACAGGCATGTCTTTTTTTTTTTCCAGAGAGTGGAAAAGAACGCTTGGAAAAAATTCTCTAATTTTCCCTTTTTGCCAGCTCAGGCCTCTGTGTAATAACAAAACCACGGTGCTCGCCGCTCGCCGCTCTCTTTGGGACGCCCAGGCTAAGCGAAAGCGCGTAAATCTGTGGGAGGCCCAGGGCCAGAGCGCAGCTGTCCTGACGTGCTATCCGCCTCCCCGCTACAGCTTTAGCCTCTGAAACGCAGGAGACACGAAGATCTGGAGGTAAGCCCTGGTGGGAAGGAGAGCAGCGCCAAGTCCTGCAGGTCACCAGTTAAGCATTTCAGCCCAGAGCAGATCTCTCGTAAGCCACTTTTTGGAGATAAGCTTATCTAGACCCGACAGCTGAATTTAACCCTGAACTTTTGATCTTGATTTTTAGCCTCGGCAAGCCTAGACGTTTCCTTGAAATTATACACGCTAGATTTCAGATCCCCCGCTACAATGGCTCCGCTGCTCCCTCAAAAGGGACCTGCCCAGCTGTGCGTGACAGCAGCATCCAGTAATGCCCTCGGTTTCACAGCCAGCCCTGCAAGTTAGACAGGGCCCCGGCCGGGGAAAGCCGTCGATTACGGACAGCGGGGCTCCAGTGGGAGAGCAGCCCGGATTTTACACTTCCAGTGATAACACATTTGAAGGTAATATTGCACGGAATTGGATTATAACCCCAGCGCTTTGCTATGCGGGCTTTTGGAAATTTGTTTTCAGTGCACAGAAGCAGCTAGAAACGTTCTTTCTCGCTGCGTGAAAGATGCACTTCGTAATAGTCTTTCTATTGCTGGACAAGCCGACTGCGTTGGGGCTGTCAGTGCCGTGACAGACTAGCCAGGAAGGGGTTTGCTAATCAGTTTTCCTACCATCAAATCAGCATCTGCTATATACGATCAAGGAAATTGAGGAATCTCAATGTTTTTGCAATATTGCTTAGTTGGCCATGAAATATGGGTGGTTCCGAGAGGAACAGCTTATTTCTCCCTCACGAAGATAAAGCAACTTTGGCTAACGATGAAGCATCGCTGCACGATGAAGCCAGCTAATAGCAGCGCTCTGATGAGGGCAGATACACAGCAGCATCCTGGCAGAAGGGAAGGGAGGCGTAAACAGCTTTGCAAATAAGACATTATTAATATGGTTGAACTACAGAGGGCAGAAGGGATTTCGTTTCTCCTTTCACTCCAAAAGCAATATTCAGAAAACGTCTAGGTTCCCACGTTTAGCCAAGAAATTAAATTCTTAGAAATTTAACTGGATGTTTTCTAGCTTGATTTTTGTTCGCTAGCACGTAAGACCGGTCTTGCTGGGCAAGGCGGTTGTCTGGAATCGGGCTGAGGAAACCACTCTCCTGGCCGAGGGGTGGATAAACAATATTTAAACAGAGCCAAAGTCCCACTTTTGGAAATGATTTGGGACTCTACTTGCCCACATCACTCCTGACACTAGGGTCTGAGCTCTGCAGGCTCTCTCTCGTTTCTGAAAAGGTACCTTCTTCACATGCCTGAACAGGTCTTCAGCACTCCCCTGTTTGAACCCATGACATTTGCCACAGCGACAAAAAGCTCCTGGGGTCAGTGTGAAGCGGCACGGCTTTGTGGAGTTCGTGGAGAGCAAGGGATTCGCAGCAGCTGAGGACCAGGCCCTTCATCCTCCAGGCAGGGCAGGTGCTCGCACTACCACGCGTGCCCCAGCCCGCCTCTGCCACGAGGGCACCCGGCTCGCTCGCAGCTTTTCCTGGCCAAAGTGCTTTCTGGGTTTCTGCTTTGGCAAGACAGCTGTAGCAGCAGGAGGGAGGAATTCGCTTCCTTCCTCCCCTCTCTCCCCAGCACTAGCATTTTTCCTGAGAGTAAAAAAAAAAAAAAAAAAACCCAGAGCCTCCCCTCCCTCTCCGTACAGCCCGGGGCTGGGGTAGCCACTGTGCGATGGTGGGGCTGGATGTGGGGACAGTGCTCCCAGGGCTGGCGTGGCAGAGCTGGGCGATCCGATGGCTCAGAAGGGCAGGGACAGGCTAGTTTTTGTGGCCCTTGTGAGATTTGTAGGCCAGCCACAGGCTGGTCAGTTTAGATCGACGCCGAAAAGGGCAAACCTGTTCCTGGGACCAAAGCGCATAAGCCCTTTTTATGTAACAGCCCTGTAATACAAGCGGCAGCCCGGGATTTATGCTGTCTTTGAAGTAAATTGCATCCCGGTGCACTACAGCATGAAAGTTAAGATTTGCCATTGCCGGGACACTGAAGACCCCGGTGAAAGCAAGGGAATAAATAGCGCGGTGCTCTTCTCGCTGCCTTCTGCTGCACGACTCGGCTTCACAGACCTTCCTCCCCTCTCCGCCCCTGCTTCCACTTGCATTGTGTCGGGGAAGCAAATTGGTCACATCTGCATCCGGCCAGAGAGGAACAAATGTGCTGGCTAGGCAGCAAGGAGCTTTCTGAGGGGGGATACCTCAAAGTAAAATGAAAGGCTGGCCATCAAAGGTAGAAAACAGACCAGCGGATGAAAGGGATTCTTTGCTTAGCTTTGGTAAGGCTACTAGGTATTAATAAAATTTAGGAAAAAAAAAAAAAGGCACAAGAGAACTGGGGCATCCAGAGCAGCACGTTTTTTCCCCCTCCCCTTTTCCTTTGCTCATCCTCTGTCATCAGCGGAGGGGAGGGATCGGCGTCCCCCCATGCTGCGGCAAGCACTGTTTATCTTCACTCCTCAGGACGCTGCCATTAGCAGGGCTTCAGTGTGCCGCGATGCTTCATCATTAGCTGGAGGTGCTTGATCTGGCTGGAGAAGAAATGAGCCGTTCCCCTCAAAGAAACCCTCGCGTTTCATGGCCAGCTGAGCAAATATTTTGAAATACTCCAGCTCTGCAATTTCAGCGGTCAGATAAAACAAAGGGGGATCTGATACAAAAGGGCTGAATTCTTCCGTTCGCTCTCCAGCAACCTCACCGACGTCGGTAGTGGTAACGGGGAGCCGAGTTCAGCACAGCAGGGGAGCACATGCGTAAGTCCCATGGAAAATCCCTGTGGTCTTTACAGTTAATCATGTCCAGTTAATCATGTCCAGAGGTGGACGAGTGCTCAACTGATGCGCTGAATCATGACACACAGGCAATTACCCTAAATCAGAGCAATATCTTCCAGTCCCAAAAGGCTCCATTATGCTTCACCAACTCCTGAAGAGAAGGTAAAAATCCCAAGCGGCAGCACTGCGGTGCAGGGAGGATGAAACAGCCAGGTGTTCCTCTGCCGCCTCCCAAGCACTTTTCTAACCTCGTGAAAAGTTCTGGCAGCTCTTTAAATCGAGGCTGCTGAGATTTACAGCTCCAGACCCTCCGGGCAGCTCGCTGAGTTTACTCTGGGTTTCTCCCAGCCGCCTGCACCAAGCCTCACAGACAAGGTTTCACAGGGGCTGAGACTTATGGGCCGGGCAGTGTTTGGCCTCCTTCTTCTCTCTCACTGCAAATACGTGTCTTCCCCTGTTCTGAGCATCCTGGCCCCCTTCTCAGGCACTCTGCTGAAGCAAAGCCTTCTTGCCACCCTTTCATTGCCTGGGCCAGTGTGGCAGAGGGATGCTCTGCCGTGCACACTGACGGAGATCCAGAAGTTGCTGCCTGCTGGGAATAGCCCTACCCCTGCCCTGTGCCACCGCCAGCAGCTCGGGCAACCGCCGGGGATTCAGCTCTCAGGGCATCCCAGCTTGTGCTCGCTCAGCATCAGCGAGAAAAAGGCCCCTGAGGAAGGATGCTCGTTAGCTGCAGCATCTCTCCTGCTGGCCAGGCTCCCATGGCTGCGCAGCCGAGACCTCGGCAAGCTCAGCTCGCCCGCCCAGGGACGGCAGTGCTTCGATCGCCTCCGGGCGTTCAGCGCAGCAGGATCCCTCGCTGCACTGCTCTGCGATTGGAAGCATTTTCCAGCCCACTGCTTGCTAGGAAAAGAGAAATACCCCAAAATGAGAGGTTTTGTGGGGAGGGGACGTGATGCTGGGGTGAATGGATCAACATCTGGGCAAAGGAAAAGGAGAGCCCTTCCTGTGCTGGTTACACCGCCTCCAAAACAGGGGCTCCTATCCCAGGAACGGCTTTGGCATCCATTTATAGGATTACAATATTATCGCACATTAAGACACAAGCTAAGCCCTATTTTTCATGTGTGCACAGGGGAAAAGGCAAGGCGGGAGGAGGGCCCACGTATTCTCGTTTAGGAGCCAAAGACTAATGTGCCCAGCAAAGCAAAATTAACCCAAATACTATGATTATGCAGAAAAAAAAATCTGCCAGAGAATGTCATTTCACCAGCGATATCCTGCAGTTTTCCGCCGGCGAGAGTTCGAGAGGTGGCATGGTAACAGAGTACATCAGGGCAGGCATTTGACTGGAAGCATTAAATACCTCAGAAAGGTGAATGGCCAAGGTCTTCCCGATAATTAAAATGTGTGCAGCCTTCATAGACCAAGGAAGGGACAGAGCTATTGTTTAAACAGGTAATTAGAGCTGTATTTTAAGCAAACTCAGGGCGTTAACAAGCTCTCTCAGACGGGGAGAGCAGCTCTCCTGCTCCTGGTTCCAGCATGAATAACTATTGCCCCCACCTGCTGCCGGCGGATGGCCGGGCTGCTCCCAGCCAGCGACCGCCTCGGGGGCGGGGGGGGGGGGGAGGATCCTATTTGATTTCGCATTTTTCACTCCCTGTCTCCTTCCTTCTGCGTTCAGGTTCAAGAGAATTGGCTGAGCCACTTTTTTTTATTAGAGCGGCAGCAGGGAAAAAAAAAAAAAAAATGGGACTCAGTCAAGCCCCAAGGGAAGGGAGGAAATAGCATGAGCCAGCGCTCTCCCCCCCATCTCTCTCACGCACACACGCACTCCCCATCCACACAGGAACGGAGACAGGGCAGCGATCTGGCGGAGCTGCCGTAGAGGCAACATCAGCCACCCCCACCCCACAGCCCAACCCCAGGAGACTCCCAAGTCCCCTCGCCAGCCCAACCCATGTGGAGGGGCCCCGGGGATGTGCCATCAGCTCGTTTTGGGCAGCCAGGGATGCAGTTCTTCTGCTGGGGGCTCGGCATTCGAGCTAGGCAGGGGAGAGGCTCAACCCCTCCTCGGTGCGGAGGATGGGGCCAGGCAGCCCTGCTCCCCCTCGGCCCCCCGCCCCGCCTCCTGCAAAGGGCTAATCCCTTCCTCACCTCCCTCTCGCTGCTGGCTCCTGATCGGGTTTCCGCATTAGCTGGGGGAGGGAGATGCCGACTTCTAATTAACCCCCTTGTACGCAAAACCAGAGAAAACAATCAGCCGCGGGGGAAGGCAAGGAGGCGCCTGTGCACCAGCAACAGAGTCTGCCATGAAAAATATATAAGAGCTCGGCATCCGCGATGAGGAGACGGGAGAGTACAAAGAACTGCGCTCGGCTTCGCAGCCCCTGTTATCTGGGTTGGTCTGACAGGCCAAAAAAAAAAAAAAAAAAAAGCCTAAAACAAAACACTTCAAACTGCAAAGGGCTTTGGGAGCAGCCTGAAAACCGGGCTCGCGGGGAGCAGCAGCGTGAGGGCACGCTGCTCTGACATAGCGCACGGTCAGGCAAAGGCCCCTGGAAAGCAAAGGGCAGGTCGCGTCTGGGAACGGCCCACGGTTGTGTGCTGGCCGCAGCGATACTCTTACGCTCCAGTTTGTTTGCAGCCTGGCTTCAGAAGCCAGGGCCAAAGTTTTGTATGGAAAACTCAGGATGAATTTTTGCTCTGTGTTTTGCTCTGGGGTATCGCTCCAGAGGAGAAGATTGATGCCAGTGAGCGCGGAAGAGCCAACCTGTTTTGAACCTGGCGTCTCTCACCCCTTTGGGAGTAGAGCTGGAAGAGAAGGCACAGCACAATGAAGAAGGACATCCTCACCCTGTGAACAAGTCACCACGCTCAGTCACCTCTTTGGCAGTCAAGGAGGGCTTTGGCCGGTTCCCTGAAGTAGATTTGCTTGCTTACATTTTTTCTTAAATGCCAGGTTAACTTATAATAATGATGATACCTGCAACACGCAGAAATCTTCTTTCTCCTTTCCACTAGAAAGGGTGGGAAAGAAGATAAGTGGGAATAGCTTACTGCTGGTTTGACTGCCTGCACAGTGCTGCATAAGCTTCAGAAATCATGTCTATTTCTTGTGAGTCTCGGGATATCGGGCGGTTTTGTTGCAGCCCCAGCTCCCAGAGTCCTGTGATACTGTGAAACTGTTGCGGCTCTCTTGTCTTCTCTAGGCCTCCTTCCTGCAAGAAAGCTGTTAAAATGTTAATGATGGAGGGAAAGCGGGGGAAAAAACTCACCTATGTGACCTTTTAGGAGCAACTAAGGTCAGATTTGCTGTCCTCCACGGCTGGAGGTGCTCAGCACTGCTCCCTGGCCAGGGCTGTTGTTCCGGGTGCTGGCAAGACCCGCGGTGCTAGGGAGAGCCCGCGGCTCCCTGGCTGCTTCCATGGCAAGAAGCAGGAGAGGACGCGAGGTTAGCCCAGGTCTGCAGGAAACTCGCCCTCCTGACTTCTTGAGTGAAGCATCCCTCCAGGCGCTGCCTCGTAGCTGCCGGCACGTCAGAAGCTGTGAGTGTCTGCAGCAGCTCCCGGGGGTCTCACCCCCAGCCCGTGGGAGCCGAGTGCCTGGTCAGAGGGGAGCTGAGTTTCACGGGGCCGGGTTGCACCACTGGAGCATCTCGCAGCTCTGCTCCGGCATGGCTGGGCAAACCCTGGGCTTTTCCCAGAAGAGGGGGCAGCCTCGGCAGCACGGAGCAAAACAGCTCCATCCCCTGCCCTCCCCCGTGGGCTGACTTTTAAACAGCTCAGAGCACAGGCGCCCCGGTGACTCATACTGCGAAACTGGCCGGGGGGGGGGGGGGGGGGAGTTTAGGGTTTTTTTTAAGTCGGAGCGCTGCTCCATCAGTCAATTACTTGAAGAGCCGCTCTAATTTGGCACCCAGTTGTTTCCCCAGCTGCCGCTGCGTCTGATGGCTGGTGCGGGCGGCCGGAGCAGGCTGCCCGCGCCCGGGGGGAGCACAGGCGCCCGGGGGAGGCGGCGGCAGGGGCGGGCTGGGCTGCCCGGCCCCGCGGCCCCGCGCCCGCGGAAAAGCAGCGCGCAAAGAGCGGGCATTAAAAATATCTCGGGGTCACGGGTGATTGCTGGCTAATAAAAATGACTTCGGGAGGCGGTAATGGGAGGGCCGGGTCCTGGCAGCAGGGGAGCAGCCTGCCGAGGCTGGCCCGGCCGCGGCGGCTCTCCGCGGGCCGTGGCCGCAGCCGCCGCCGCCGCTGCTCGGTAATGAACGTGATGTGACATTTACGGCTTTTTCCACTGCGGATTTCAAATCGCTTCACAGAGGTTGCTTAATAGCACTCTCCCCTTCCTCTCTTCCTCTCTCTGCCCTCTCCCTGTTTCATATAAAAGATAAGTGCCCTGCCTCCCATCAGCGAGAAGTCAGCGGCTGAGCCAGCCGTGGAGCACAAGTCCCCGACCTCTGCCTCCTGCCCCTTAGCCCCTGCGAGCACTCCCTTTCTTCCAAGAAATCCAAGAATAGGAGCTGTACCACGACAGCTGTTTTTAAGTCGGTGAGACCTTTCGACTGAAAAAGAGGAGGCTTGCTTTCAGCAAGGAGCCTTGATTAAAACTGCACTGCCTCCCAGGCACTGCGAGGGGCTGCGGGTGTTGCGGTGAGGGAAGCGGGTGCGATGCTCCCTGCTCCGGGATGGAGGTACCCAGAAGCACGAAGAGGCTTTGGTGTAGCTCCAGCCAAATATGTGTCTCCAGCCAGTAGCTCCTCTTTCACTCTTTTAACACAAGCATTTCCACATTCTGTCTCACACACATGCATGCATTCACACACCCCCATGCAAACGCCGGCCTCAGCCTGCGCTGCTGCCACCAAACTGCTCCTCCAGCTGCACCCACAGGCAGGCAGGCAGGCAGGCTCCCCGCATACCCCCGGCAGAGAGCAGCCCCTGCCTGCACAGCCCCTCAGCTGCGCTCCTGCCCCTCTGTTTTACCTCCTGGGGCCTGTTCAAGTTGGGACATACACGGCAGCAGTTCCAGCCGAGGGCAAAGAAGCAGCACACTCGTTTTGGAGAAAGCCCATCCATGCTGTGCACAGTACAGAAACAGCTGACTGTGGAAGGAGAGGCTGTGGCAGGAAGGCAAAGGATGGGTACAATATTACTGCCCTTTTCTAGTCCAATTCTTGGACTAGACTCTGCGAATTTTTTTATGAGCATCTCCTCACAGTGCATAGACCAACTTACAGCACATGGCGTTCTTTTTCTTCTTGGCGGGAAAATTAGGATTACTCAAGGCACTTGCATGCGCATAGGCACTCACACATGCACATAGACACACGTGTATGCACTGCTGCTGCCTGTAGCAATGTATCAGGCCCTCAAAAGTCATTCCTACAACTTTGCTCTACCAGGCTGGACCTTTCCGCCTTACCCTGCCAGTATGTTGTCTGCTGACACAGCCGGCATCCTCCAGGCAGCAGACAAGCTGTGGCGCCCCAGCCAGAGAGCTCTCCAGGAGCTCCAGGTGAACCTCCTGCAGTCCTGGATTTGGGCCACTGTGTCTGCAGGTGATGAGGCTAGAGACCCAGGACTTGCCTTGACGTGCTCACGGCAGCTCCGGCTCGAAGGCACTTGTGCTCCCCATCAGCTGGCATCTCCTGAGGGCAGGTGGCTCCCGGCCAGAGGGGAGGAGACGCAGACCAGTGCCAATGGGGCTGGGTCACTCTCCACCAGGCCAGGCGAGAGAGTCCCAGCCAGATGGAGCCAGGAGAAAGCACTACCAAGTTGTTGGCCAACTTAGGATGTGATGTTGGCTTCACAGGAAGCTACTTGGCTGCCTCTCCCTGAATCAAGATTCAGTGATGCCAGGAGACAGGCACAGCGAGGAAACTGAAAGCAAAAAATGGCAGAGTGGATGGCAACTCGACATTAATTCATTTTTACCATATGTCTGACTATTCATTACACTCTACCATTCTGTTCTACAAGACTCCTGGGGGTCTTCCGTGTCATTTTATGGCTAGAGGGGTTCCTCTTCACTTGCGGCACCACGTTACCGTGCTCCCAGGCTAATGGCTCACGAGGTCCTGTAGCAGGCGTAGCCCCATCCCGTGCACGGGCAGCCATGGGCAGCAACGTGCTCCAGCACTCACAGCCGTCCCCGGCACGCCGTGGGCCTGCCAGGTCACCTGGCGCAGGGGACTGTCCCCCGGGAGCACGGGCGGGTGGGTGACACCTGCTACAAATACACTCTGGCACCTGCCAAGAGACCCCCACTGAGAAGCAATGGCTTTTTTATGGATTTGCAAATTATTCTGTATTTCTCTGTGGTCTCCCTCCGGAGTGTGTTCCTGGCACGGGACCAAGTCCCGGCTCCAGCAGCAAGCGTGAGTCATCCTGGCAGGCAGCGGTCCGGGAGGCGGAGGATCACCCAGGCTGGGAAGCAAATGCCACGGCTTTTCCGTGTGCGCTGTCTGCAGCGGCAGCAGCAGCTGTTTCTCCTTGTCGGTAGGAGGGTTGAATTAGCGGCCCCCTTGCCTGGATCCAGCTGTCCAGCCCCCCGTACGCCATCGCGGCTTCTCACCCTCGCTCCCATCACACGCATATGAAACAGCAGTGAGCTGCCTACACAGCTGCCTGCACTCTGCCCGCTATGCCTCACGGGCTGAGCTCCTGTCTGGAGTCTGAGCAGGCCCCTGTCTTCTTCAGGCTGCAAGCCCTGGCCCAACTCCTCGTGGATCAGCCCCCCTGAGGGACTTCAAGGGGAATCAGAGGGCATTCTGCATGGGGAGGTGCAGGGGTCTCTCTGGATGTCAATAAGAAAGGCACAACAGCAGGTAGCGTAATAATAAAATTGCTTTATTAATAAGATAAAATAAGAAGAGGAATAGAGAGAGAAAGTAATTCTTCTGTCCCTTCAGATACTGAGAACCCCACTTACGTGCAGCATCGGATGGCCTCCAGATGAATAGCCACAGCACAGACCGCAGATTGAGGGGCTGGGTCTCCCTCCTATACCATGGCGCCTTTGATCTCGTGTGACAAACAAAATCATATATCTTATTCTGACAGATAGGGACATTCTCTCTTTCAGGATGTCCGCCAGAGCGCAACACCGATGGCACGAGGCGTCGCAGCATGTTCCCTTATGCTGTGCTGCGTACATGGGTCTGCAGCCCCCTAGGACAGGGCCCAGTAGAGCAGACAAGGCTTGCCCAATGTCACTAGCTCCTCAAATACAGTGCCTTCCACAAGGCTCCCAATAGGGAGAAGACCCTTATTTTTCTTTCTGTCAGACATGTCCTTTTCCTCTAAGTTTTCGTGCCTGCTAGTGACCACAGACTGAAGCCCAATCAATGGAGTTGCTGTCATTGCTTCCCCCAAGGGGACATGCAATTAAAATCGTCAATGTTGGTCTGCCTGAAACACAGGGGCAAACTTTGCCTTCACAGTTTTATTTCATCCCTTAAATTAGAGCATCAAAATCCTCTTACAGGAGGGCTTTAGTTTCCCCATGTAATACTGATGATAAAAAATTGCTTCAACGTGCCTGTTTTTAAGGGGTGGCAGGTGGATATACTTGCAGAAGGACTAGCATGGACTCAGTGCAGCAGTGACCTGTGAAGCACAGGTACACACATTTCCTGGAGCACCCCGGGGATGCTAGGATCATGTCTGATGTTCACCGACAACTGTATCAAGACAATCAAGGCTTCCTGCATCTGCTTCCTTTGCTATCAGGGACAAAATACAGCTCCCCTCAGTCTGACACGAGAAAAGCACCCGAGCAGCTGTGTGGGAGAAGTCCCAGAGGCTGTGTGGGGAGATCTGACTCCCAGTCCTATGGTTGCAAGCCATTCAACGCCCGAAACACACGTGCTCGAGTGGATAACTGATGCTTTTGGTGTTTGTCCATCCCTAAGGCCACTCGGTAACCCACTCCTGGAAGACTTCTCATATCCCGCTTCCACTCTGCTGAAGCATCTGGTCCCTAGTAGCTGCATTCCTTCATGGCCAATTTTCCAAAGAGGCAGTGTTTTGCTGCAGAGCTGCTTTCATTTGAGATCCCCATTCTGTGCCAAACCAGGAACTGGGGCAGGGTCAAGGGGCGAAAAGTATTTTAAAAGCAGTATTTATATCATGCACTCAGATGCAGTCTTCTGTGGCACTAGGACAATCTCCAGAAAAGGGGAAAAAGGCTGTAGATATTCCCCTTAGTTTGCCTGGGAACCCAGAGGCAGATTTCCCCTTGTGCTGTGTTCGATTTTTGCAATATTGCCTCCATATAGGAATGACTTTTTCTGCCGTGGAAAAGGAAGTGTCCCTGTTGAACACTTCAGGAACCTGACTTTATTTTTTCTTTTTCTTTTTTTTCCCGCATTTGTCTCCCACACAGTTCCTTGCAGCTCCATGCCTCACAACGGCAGGCAACCCTTTCGGCGGCACGCCAGCCGTGCAAACCAGCAGCCCTTCCTGCCAGAGCCAGGAAATCACCGCCACAGCTTGCGGGGCTGGGGGGCTGGCTGCTGCCTGCAGCGAGGCAGGGCTCTCCCCACCCTTCCTGCCGGTGGGATGGGAGCTGCTGATATGCCCAGGGAGGGATTTACTGATCCGGCGTTCTCCCGTTTCCAGTTTGCAAAATGTTAATCAGCAGCCTGCAACCAGCTCACATTTATTTAATTTAATGAATGAGTTTCACCAAGAGGTGCTGCGAAAATTCCACATCTAAATCGGTATTTGCGTTCGTATTGGCAGATTTCGTAAGGAACCTGAAATCATTTATGCTGCTTTATTGGCTGCCTGCTATAGCTAATTAACAACATGAATTAGCATGGAACAATCCCAAATTCAATTTTTGGAAAAGCACCTAGTTTTTGTCCCTGAGATTAGAAGACACCAAATCAGATACACAGCACAATGTGTATGATACATGTGATATATATGTGTGTGATGCACATATACCAAAGACAAACCTAAGCAATCAGAGATAAGAGCTTACTGCCATTAATCCACTTCAAATCATTGTTCAAACTACTTGAGAGACAAACATGCATTCGGTGACCCTGCAGAGCATGCGGTTCCTTGGCTGACGCGACACAAAAAGCCTCTGAAATAAACGATGACTAAATTCTTACCAAATAGACACACAAAAAAGGGTGGGTTAGAGAAGTACCCAGATGAACCCCAATAGCCACCAAGAATATAGGAAAGGATCACGTCACTTACTTCTGCCGGTGGAGTAACGGTAGCAAGGCTAATTAACAAACATCTGAGCGAGGCTTTCATGAAAGCTCTGTTCCCGAGGAAGACTCCTGCCCCTGGAGGAGCCATTGCGGAGCAGCCCTGAAGCCAGCCAGGGGATTTGGAGGGCAACATCACGGGTACGTGCAGACAAAGCTCGTGCCAGCAAGAGGGAGACCTGCAGTCCCTAAGGGAGGGCCAGGAGGGTGGGACACAGTGACCAGCATGATACACTGCTGGGACAGGCTCTGTATTAAAAGTGTCTCTGCCAGTTCCTTGGAAACGACCGAGAACTGAAAGCATCAAAGAAATAAAGCTGTTGCCAGCTGGAGGAAAAATAGGCGAGCCAGAGCTATCTTTAGCTCACGGGATTAAATTCAAATTGCAAATGCAAAGGCCTCCCTGGAAGAAAAGGCCTTCCCGCACACCGAGCGCCAGCCTAAGTGCACGGCACAGCCCGGCACCGGCGAGCATCCGCAGCCCCTTTGCCACCCCCTGCCCCTCCGAAGGGTAAAAGGAGAGCTGGAGGAGAGGGGGAGCCCGTCCCTGCCTGACTGCAGCCCTCACAAAAGACCATATTTTTCCCTGGGAGACATGCTCCCGGGAGGGTGCCGTGCCTTGGCAGCGGCCCCGCGGGCTCCAGCATCGGTAGCCACCCAGCTGCAGCCACGCAGACCTCAGCACGGGCCAATTTTTCCTGCTTCTCGTTCAGGGAGTCGGGAGCAGGCGGCAGCTGGATGTCCGAGCGGTCAGCACAGCCTCCTGCAAAATGGTCAAGGGGCTCATCGTGGCTCCAGGACAGCAGCGTGGGGCCCAGTTCAGAGGTGACTCTGAGTTTGATAAGAGACGATAAAAACTGTGTACTGCTTCCCCTGAATCAGGCTGGGTGCTGGCTTGTGCCTCCTCAGTCTACGGGCGGTGGCTCTGAATCCCTGGCCCACCCATGGCTCCTAAGGGTCTCTCACAGCACAGCAGAGGAAAGCAAGTCCTCAGCGGCAGTTTTCAGGCTCTGCCCCTTCACCAGAAAAGCTGTACAGACGGAAAATTAAAAAACAGTCCAGCACAGCTCTGTGGCAAACAGGACATATAGGAGGACTGTCGGGAAGACATCCTTGCTGCCACCCTCTGAAAGGGGGTGTTGATGTGCAAGCCTAAGCCAGATTTGGCTGGTTTAGGTTGCATTAAGGGACACATTGTCTTGCCTTTAAGACACTTCAAGATGTTGTCTTAAAGCATTGTCTCGCTTTAAGACGTTAGCTGGAGTGTGCTAGCTAAGGGCTGACAGCTCACTTAGGTCTGACAGCACACATCGGGCTGGCTGGCCACGGGGTACCTCTACACCATGCCCTCCAGGTAGCTAAGCTCTCTCTGAGCCAGCTCCCGCTGCTGCCGGCTGCCAGCTTGGCCGATAACCCCACCACGGAGCACGGGACACAGCCCCGGCAGAGCTCTGGGCCGCCGCGGCTACGCGGCTACCTGACTTCATTCATTTATAGCCGTCCCCGGGGGCTGCAGAGCGCTGGGGAGCAGAGGCTGAACCCGCAGGGCTGCGGGCAGCACAGCAACTCGCTCTCAACTAAGTGAGGCAGCGGGGCACTGTGGCCCCAAATAAAGGGACTTGGAATCTGGCTCCTGCGGTACCAAATTGGAAAAAAACCAAGCTGCAAGTTAGGGATCGCAGGCACAGCAAAGCGAGAGCAAGGGGAGGCTGTTGCCTGATAACTTGCTTAATGAATTGCAGGCTTCTGAGCTGGTTCATTCGGCTGGGGAAATCCAAGAAACACCTCACACCCCAGCGCTAGGAAATTGGTTTAATGGTCTCAGTGCCCGTAATGAAACACCACCAGGGAGCAGAGGTCCCAGCTCTCACCTCCCTCCGCAGTTTTCATGTTATAAAAAAAACAACTTCTCTCCGATTCCACCAAGTGTTTCAAGGTGTTTTAGAGTCACAACAACAATTTTTAATGACAGTGTAAATGACAGTCGCAGAAGACCAAGCGTGCAGCCATCCAGCTAGGGCTATGTGCAAAGCCTGCCAGCAGTGCAGCGATTTTTAACTCCGTGCTGCAGTCATCTGCGTTTTTATGTTTGTTATTTTGTTTTTAAGCGGCCGCTTAGCGGTATCTGGAGGGCATTTGCTACTCCAATACTCAGCCTGAACGTGCGTGAAAGGAAGGGCTTGAACAAGTGGCTGAGCTCTTTTAGGAGAAAAAAAGGAATTCCTGCTGGCTCATGCAGCACCGGGGAGCGGGGGGAGAAGGCAGGGAAAGCTGCGCCTCTGCCCCAGCCCTTCTCGCCGAGGGAGAGAAGCGAGGAAAGCCGCTCTGCGGCCGGGCAAGCTGCCGCTGCGGCGGCGTGCTGACGCTGCCTCCGTCCTTGGGCCACCAAGGCAGGCGTGCCGGCACACGGGGGGTTAACGGTGAAGTTGCAACTGTAGCTGTTAAAATTCATGGTGTGTAAAATACAAATTGCACGTGGTGGATGAGCCCTCTTTAAAGTTTATATACTACTTTCCCCCACCCCGCTCTGGTTCAAGCCTCAGTTGGGGCAAGCTAATTGGAGCTCACCAAAGGGGGAAGCGCAGCCTTGGTGGGGCGGCACGAGTTAGGCGGGGGTCAGCCAGGGCCCGTCCAGACCGCGTTTATAGACCTTTGGCTACGGGAAGCCGGGGGAAACCCATGTCCTGCACGTGCATGAACAATCACAGGTCAGAATTAATCATTTACTGTCATTTCTTCCTCTTTTCAAACTTCTCAGTTTGTAACTTTTCAAACTTTTCAGTTTGAAAGATACGAAGCACTGCCTTTGAAGTTTATGCTCTTTTGTTTGATTATTCCCACAGCTCAATTTAAGTAATTTTCCTATTTAAAAAAACCCCAACAAAACATGTTTAAATACTTCCCACAACAGTAAAGCTTTTGCTTTGCTTTTTTTACAACTAACTCCAATCTCATTTTTTATGTGCACAGTATGACTTGGCACACAAACACCTTCCAGAACCAAGCTTTTTGCATTTTTGCTCATACTGTTCCCTTCTCCTCAGTACCACTACTCTCACCATCCCAGGGAGAGGGGGAGTAAGTGAAAAAAGGGCAGGTACTGACATCCATATGGGAGCACCATCCCCGTCTGTAAGGGTTTCTCCACGCCCTAGGTGACCCTATGTACTCGCATCCAGAATTCAGTCCCCGAGGGGATTTTACTTACATAATTCTTTCCCCGCCCAAGAAAGACTTAAGAATCAGAGATTCAGTACAGAAAAAAATATGTAAATATCCAGAGCAAGGAGAATGAGCATCAGCTTATGCATAGCTGACTGAATTGAACACAAACAATGATTGAGAATAGGATGGGCTGGAAGAGGAAATTTAAATATTTATCCTAAACGCTCTTGCTTTGCATTTCTTGAAATAAATTACTCCCAGCAATTGCAGGCAGAGATTGTTGATTAATTCCAGCAAAGGCAGAGAGATGGGAAAAATTACTGTACATCGTCTATTTCTGAGTTTCAGACGGCGCTTTTCATTTTTCTTTGTAGTCTTTGTGATTGGGCTTTTTGACTCCAGGGTGATTTGTGGGCGGTTTGCAGAGGAGTTTGCTGCTCACGTCATATGTACAGATATAGATAGCGAAGCACCGTCACACGTACCACATGAGTAGGAAGCGCTTTTCATCCGGGGGGGGTGGAAACACAGGCTATAATCTGGCCAGAAGATAACTGGGGTGAGGAGCACAGATGCCCTGAAGAGCTGTCTGCTGAAAGGGACCTGTGCCGGGGCTGCTTGCACCCCGATCCCTCTCAGACACCAGCAAAAGCAGTGAGCACCGGGAGGAGAAGCTGCGACCAGGATGCTGTTACAGCTGCTTGCGCCGTGGCTGACAGAAATGCCCCGGGGCCACTGGCAATCGGACATAAATTAGAGCAGTTGTGAAGCTGCTTTAGTTTATACCCGGGCATCGGTCCAGCCCCAGCTGCCTCAGCGATGGAGGAAGGTCTTAAAGCAGCCTGTCCTTCCTCGCACGCCTGGCCCAGCGCCGTGCGCAGGCTGCCCAGCTGAAGGGGCCTCCCTGTCCCACGTGAGCGTTACTTCTCCCTTGGCCAAAAAGGGTCCACTTGTGTTACGGTAGCAAACCATGGGCTGGTCGTGCTGGTATCTCGGTGCTTTTAGGGAGGCTGCAGCAGTTAGCCTGGTCTGAGCTATAGGGGATGTCTCAAATAAGGCGCTGTAATTTGCTCGGTTGGAATTCGGTGAGGGAAACAGTCCACACGGCTATGGAAAAAGGTGCTTTGTAATTTTTTTCCAGCCTCAGGAGTCGGAGCTGAGCTTTGCACACCCTCTGAAACTCCGCGAGCAGCTGCGCTGCGATGCATATAATGAAAGACTGAAACGGCTTAAAAAACTCTGCCATACGGGCTAATCCCTCTGAAACCCCGAGAAAGTCTGAGCCGAGGTCTCACTTGGCCGCTCTCTCAGTGCCCCATGCCCGCTCGCTCGCCGCCCCAAGCGCACATCTGTCCAGCTGCAGAGCAGCAGCTGTGCCACGGGTGCTTGGCAGAGGCAGACAGCACTGCCGGCACTGCCTCCGACAGCGGCTCCCCGGCACAGCCAGCGCACGCGGCCCCTGCTCCCCCTGCGAGGGGATTTTCTCACGTGCCAGCTCAAACCACCCCTTGCGTGGCCTGCGGCGGGACCTCCGCCTGCAGCCATGTTGGCCGTGAACGCCGCGCGACACCTTCAAAAGCAGCCAAAAGCCGTGGCAGAAAATCAGTCCCTGTCCCTGAAGCCCCGAAGCCCTGGGGGGCCCTCGCAGCCCAGCTGCTGTAACAGCGTGCCAGGGCTCGCCCGGGGCAGGGACAGGCTGGCTGGCTCTCCCTGCTGCTTCAAGCGGTGCCTGAGGGGCCGGGGGCCAGGCAGGACGGTGGCCGCACTTGAGGGTGCCGCAGGGTCTCGCTTCTGCCTCCCTCCTTCGGGCTCGGCCCAAGCCCCGCGGGTTTGTACCCTGCCTGCAAGGGAGCCAAGCCGGAGGCGGAATTTCACTGCCACGAGATGTGAGGCTCCAGCAGAGGACATCAGAGGGGCTCTGCAAATTCGGAAAACCATTGCAAACCAGAGGCACAGGTAACAGAGCAGGTACCTTCCACTGGCAGATCTGCTAGCCGGCTTGCAGGTGAGCAGCAGCCCACACCACAGCCATCCCAGAGGATGGCTGGAAGGGAAATGGAGCACCTTCCTTTTCTCCGTTGTCACTGGGATTCAGCGAAAGCCACACTGCCACTTGCAGCCAAGCCTTTGCAGGCAGCGCCGTTGCACACAGGGGGTCTGCAGGCGGTAACAGCGCACAGTGACACAGATAAAATTGTGTCCCGATAGCTGAGACTTTGCAGTGCAAAACAGATTCCCTGCACTCCCACGAAACGTTACTGCCTCTTTGGTGAATGTGGGCGTCTCACTGGTTTCTCCATTTAAAGGCATTTCTAATGTTTCCCTCTCATCTAGTTTTCTTTCCTGTAATCAGTGAGAGTGAGACCCTGGGGTTTTCTGGAAATCCATTCAGAGACATCTCGGCATCAGTGGATACCCTGTGAGGTGTGGAAGCCACCCTGCCCGCTTACACCAAATGCTGTCCGGGGGGCAGCGATTCCTTGCGAAGTTGCCTACAGCACCTTGCAGAAGGAAAGTCTTGTTATTTTGTCTGGAACTTTGAACCACTGCGGTAACATTAGCAGCACGTTAGGGCCAGAGCGTTACTTTCCTCATTCTTCAGTTGCCACCTCGGCACTTTTGATAAACAGCCAGATAGACCGGAGAGGCGACCGAAACGTCCCCACACTGGATGCCGGCACCATCACTTGACATCAGGCAGCACTAACATATAATAAGCCAGTCTCCCTGGCCTCTGCCTCCATTCAAAAGCGTAGGACTGCTTTTCCATACCAGCCATGCTACATGATGACTTAGCCAACACGGACAGCCTGCTGTCAGTGCGGGCTGAGCTCCTCCACCTCCCTCACAGCCAGCTGCGACTCACCCCGGACTCACAGCCATCGCCTCCTCCAGCGGAGCAAGCGTTAGACACCAAGCATTAGGAAACTAAAGCATAAAGCGTTAGACACTAAGCATTAGGAAACTAAAGCATAAAGCGTTAGTAAGCCCCCAAAAAATCTCCCTGAAGGGAGCTGTGGCCACAGCAGCTGTCTGGTTAATAGGTCGGAAAGGAAGAGCTACTTTTCTGGCCAGAGCAACCTCCATTACCACGTCAGGACAAGACGTGCTAGCTGTGGCTGCGGGGTGGCAGGCAGCGGGTGCGAGGCACGTCTGGGCGCCAGTACCCCGTGAGCTCAGGCTGCTGGCACCAAGCACAGGGCTTTGAGAAAACAGCCCTGGTCTTCCAGGCTGTTGGAGCCAGCAGCCAGTGGAGAAGGTGCCCGGCAGGGCTGGGGAGCCAGCAGTCGCTGCCTCCCCATCAGCGCTCTTTGCACATCCAGCACCGGTAAGGCTGAGTACCTTTAGCACCGGGACTTAAGAGAAACAAGAGGCTATTAAACCGCTAGCAGAGCCTGGGGGGAAAGAGTCTTGCTGATTCAAGATACACAGAGGGACTTTAAAACCCAGGCTTAGGAATAAAAAGCAAAAAGAGGTTGCTCGGAGGCAGCGCTTTTCAAGAAACCTGCAATGTAGTGACCACCTGAGGTTAATCCAGGCAGAGTGGGTGGCAGGCATAAGGAATTACTTGATTGCGGGGGACGGACCAGCTGAATAAGGGATTTATTTGTGAGAAGGGCAGAAAAGGAGGGCTGGAGGAGTAAGCAACTTGGTGGTGAGCCTTTTCACAGCAAGTGATTAACTGCAGTTTCTAATGAGCAGAGGGAGACTAAAGCTGACTGCTTTTTTAAAGCCATTTCGATAACATTGGCCCCAGTGTAATAAGCTATTTGTTTGTGCCTACTGGCAGGGACAGCAAGTCGCTCCCGAACATAATCCTCTAGACCCGGCGCCGTCAGCTCGTTTAGAAGTGTCAGCAACAGCATCCAAAAGGGCCCAGGCCCCATCACAACAACCGTCCCAAGCGCTATTTAAATGCCTCACGCTCTTTTGTGCTCTTTCTCTCTCTTTCTGCCCTCTCTTTACCCTATTCTTCTCCCTCCCCAAGGGGCGGTGGGGCTGCTTCCCAGCCCCGTGGCCCTGGGCTGGCTGGGAGGCTCGGGGCGGGCTGGACCGTGGCTGGGGATCCCCGGATGACCTCCGGACCGCGTCCCTGCCAGTTCACTGAGCTGCCCTTTCCGATCAGCGTCACTGCTGGCGAAAGCAGGCAGATTATTGATGGGGGAGCGCAAGGGGGGCAGAGGGCCGAGGAGCCGGCGGCAGGGGGAGGCGGATCAGCCTGCCCGCTCGGGACGTTTGAGGAGGCTTGCCCGTTCCTTTGCGATGAGGGGTACTTCTGGGAATCTGTGTTTCCCTGATAATTTTGATGAGTACACACACTTTCTTAAAATAGCATGGAAACATCATGCAACAGCGCAATTAAATGCAACCCGAAGAACAGGCTGAAAACAACGCTGAACTCGCAGCCCCAGGAACTTTCGACCAGCAACACAACGCTCCTTTAAAGCCACAGATTCACAAATAAATTCCACTGCCCTTCCAGCTTCTTTAGGAACCCCGCTTGCTCCTTCGACACTGAATCATTCCTTTTGCACAGGTACTCAAGATCGCCCACAAACTCAAAAATCCCAGAGCCCCATCTGGTTTCCCAGCACGTCAGAGCCACTACTGTCACGGTGCAGGCGGGGAGCCCGGCATCACGGAGAGCTGCTGGTGGGACAGGGGTGCCCAGGCCAAATCACTGGCAGGCAGAGGGACCTCTTTTATCCCTCTCTCAGGGCCACAGGTCACAAGACTGCTTGTGTTTTGCCTGAAACGCAGATGCTGGGTCATATCAGAGGCTGGGTGGCTCTGGAGTGGGTGGATACTGGGAGTGGCAGTAGATTATTTTTATTAATTATTATTTATACTACCATAATTCCTTCTCCCAGCAGTTTCTGCAGCCTTTGCCTTTGGGTATGTGCCATCCCTGGCAGGCGGGTGTAACAAAACTCATAGGAGATGGAGGTCTCTGTGTGAGAAGGGCACACTCAATTTTCTTTGAATTTGCTACCTGGATTCCCTGTTGCAAAACAGAAAGTCAATTGGTTGTGTGCCTCTCGGTTCAAAATCTGCTAAAGGCATGCAAAATACACCATGCCACTGTCTGTACACTTGGATACACAGTGCCTGATTTGCCTGGAGACTTCACACATACACTCACACATAATCTCTGCCTCTGTAAAGAATTGCCCACAGGTCCTGCCTTCCTCCAGCTCTCTCATAGTTCCTGCTATATCCCTCCCTTCTCCAAGGGCTCCCCCTTTTTTGTCGAAGTCCCCCTACACTTCATTCCCCATCCTGTTGGGATGAAGGATCACTTCATTTTAGAGTGCTTCCAGACTCCCAGTGCTGGTGGGTCCCAGGTCTGCAGGACCCCCGTGACAAAGGGTGACTGCAAAATGACCTGCTGAGTGCCACCTTCTTGGGGCAAGTTGGTCGGACCTGTCCCCCGGGCTCAGGTGATGGTGGCAGGCAGGAGACTTTGTGCTTTTAAAGGCAGTTTTGTCTAAAAAGTTTGTTCGGATTTAGTGCCTTTTAATCCCGTGGCCGTGGCCAGAGAGAACAGCGCAGCCGATGCCGTGCCAGGCGAGAGACCTCACGGGGGAATTACTGACGTCATCAGCGCCGGCAGCCTGGATATAAATAGGCCTGCCCAACAGCTGCTGGGTCTCCACCCTTTTTTCCTTGCATGAACTTGTGGTTCCTGGTAAAGTTGCAGGATTGTTTGAGGTCTGGCTGGAAAGGAGCAGATGTTCTGCAAATGACACCGAAAGCCCTGCGCCATACGGCACCACGGACCTCCCAGGGCTCCCCCCTTGCACGTGCCGGCTAGCAGGGAGGGTTTGCAATAGGGACAGGCTTCCCTCTCCTGAAAAAAAAATTTCCCACAACAAACTGTCATTAACAAAGTCCCGCTTCTATGGTTATTTTTAAAATGAGGTGGAAAAAACAGGCTGAAGTTACATGTTTATCCATACAGCTGTGGAGAATAATGTTGTAAATAACAAGCAAGCTTGTTTCTCTGGCTATGCCTCCCTCACTCTCAGCAAAAGATCCTCACTTCAAAGGGAAAATTTAAAGCCTCCACACACACACATTATTTTTTTCCCCTGAAAATCTTTTTACTCCACATTTCCAAAGCATTGCCCAATTAATTACTTCTAGACAGCATCTCGCAGCACGGCTGAGCAATAATGAACGAATCCTTGCGGCTCACATGCTGGTGGCTTAAAAAAAAAAATTACTTTTAATCAGCTGAATGAGCACAGGGGCAAAGCCTATTGAACTCAAGCCTAAGCAGAGAGCCCAGAGCAGCACCGAGAGCAGAGCGTGGCTGCGGTCTGCTCGGTCTGGCCGGCGGCAGGAGCCTTCCCCCAAGCAGGTCCCCGGAGGAGAACGGGCAGGGCGCTACCTTGTGCGTGTTGCAGCCGACCCTAGGCTGCTCGTCAGGCAGGTGAAATGGTTTGTAAAACATTACAGTTTTCTCTCTCTCCCACTCTCTCCCTTTTAAAGCCCCATTTTTCAAGCTGAGTGATTCCAACGAAAGTAATTTTCATATGTTCCCCCTCCTCCAGCAGCGCAAGGAAAGGTGCAGCAAAACTTCCGCTCTACCTACAAAAACCACGAAGCGAAAGTTGTGCTTTCCCTCCAATGTCATTATTCCTTTTTCACTGCAAACATTTTGGGACCAGCACTCTCTTTTACTCTGTACAGCATTAAACAGCGATATCATCAGCGTGCTCGCTATCTCCTACCGCAGTCTGAATAACAAGGAGTAATAACAATTCCCACTCCATTTTCTGGTCCTGTTTCTGAGCAGGATGGATGCAGGCTTCTGTGAAGCACACAGCTTTTTGTTCCTACCTTCCCTTGAGGTCTCTTGCAATAAGATCCTTTAACATCGCCTTGCTACACACTTCAAGCGCCTTTTCTCCTAACCAGAACCTGCCATCGGGAACCACCTCCCGCCTCTGTATACCTGTCTTGCTCCTGTTACAGAGCTTTAGGTTTTTTTAATTACTTAACTGTATGCTGTTAAGGCACAATTTACTAATATTTTGACAGTTAGCAACATGCCTCTCACCCAGAAAATGCCTCAAAACCCCATACAATTCTACTTACAGATTGCATCTTCCTTAATCTGATCAGTGAAATGTGAAATAATATTTACTATACTGGTTTAGTAGGAATTCTAAACTTGGGGTGAATACTGTGAATTCTCTAGCAAAAAAAATTGCCCTTTCCTTGCTAAAATTTCAACACTGCAAATGTTGACCGGTGTATGCGTTGAAGATGACCAGCTTGTGAACACATTGTCACCTTTTCCTCCTCTCAAAATTTCAGTGAACTTTTCTGCCAGCTCCAGAAAAAACTTGCAGTGGGCTCCTCTGATCACCAGTGAATCACCTGGCCCACACATCAAGCATTGCCTCCTTCAGGGTGGTTATGCAAAATTAATTAGTATTGCACAGGCTGATTAAAAGCACTTCCTATGGCAATAGGCTGCTTCTGCCTTTTCCTTTTTTTTTTTTTTTTTACAGAAAAGAGAGGACGAGATTCCCCCAAAACTGACCAATACAAAGCAAATCTGTGACTTCGGTGAGAGATTTGTACCAGCTGCTGTTAAAGTTGATCTCCCCCTGAGAAATGATAGCTCTCCTGAAAGCCATAGCCATTTTACTCCAAGAACTAGCTGTCATCTTTTCCGTCCTTCTTGCACTAGCTGGGCATGATAATACCAAGCCTTGGACCTCCAGTTTCAGAAACTGCTCGTATTGTCTGTGAGTGTCACAATCACATTATCATCCATAATTGGCAGTGTACGGAGGAACTTCTTGGGGCCCTTCTAGCTCTCCATGGTCTGTCCCTTCTGCTTTGGCCATGCTTGATGCAATACAGGGAGTACAAATGTGGCTTGATTGGATTAAGGCCTTTATTTCTGTGAGGTCTGCTACTATTCACCGAGGTTTAATTAAATTTGTGACCTCCAAGTGGTCAGGGAATGTGTGTCAAGTCAGGCACATAGGAAAACTGATTCATTCTGCAAAAGCTTTGGAGGTGGACAATGCCATTTGAATCTTTCATGATACCGATACCAAGAGAAGGGCCACAGCATCGTCAAGTATTATAGTTTTGCTGAGCCTCTGAGACAAAGGTTTGAGCCGGGAAGGTTCAGGAGTCCAGGGCAAGGCAAGTTTCTCTCTTTATCCCTCTCTAGTTCCTACTGCATAGTTGGTCCAGTTACACCAGGGCAGCGAAACCCTTCCTGAGAGACTGCACCCATGGCAAAACCTGCAGGGTGTTTGGCACTGGAGGGCTCGGCACAGCCTCTCCCTTCCCTCACACCCCAACCCTCAGACACGGGCAACTCCCTTCCTCAGGGCAATCCCCTCCCTCACCCACTCTTCTCTCAGTCTCCTGCCTGGCCACGGGCTCTGCCCTGCTCCAATGCTCCGTGGAGAAAGAGAGGAGCAGCACGGGCCACGCTCCATGCAGATAAGGTCTCCCTGTTGCTGGAAACAGAGGCAGGGAAAACAGAAGCATAGCAGAGTCTGCAGAGAAGTGGAGAGACGCAAAGCAGAGCACAAAGTGAGTCTTGTGGACTTTGTGGCCTTAGCACCTAGTAATTTTGGTAGCATTGGGTAGGGCACATTTTTCAGATTGTAACCCCGCCATGGTCTAATTGCATTGACCATCGCTACTTCAAACCCTGTGGGAGCACTGGGATGAGTTTGGCAGTAATATATTCCAGTCAGCTACTTTGGAAGTAGTCTCCTCCTTGGGCAGCAGGTAGTCCTCCTATCTCAGCTGGAAGGAGACTCTTCGCCTGGTTTTCTAGAGAGCTGGTGGGTGACCTGTTGTTGTTCATGACAGTGTGGTAGGGACCCTTCCAGCAACATGAATTTCACTGTGAGCAGAGACAGCACAGGGATGTTGCTTCCAGGAAGATGGCGAGAAGCCTGTCCTTTCCCAGAAAGCGTCTCTGAATGGAAGAGAGGAGACAAAGCAGACGTGTCTCAGGGAGGAAGGGAGGGAGATTGTACCCCAGCATGTCTTTGCCTAAAAGGGTGGAAGGGATGTAGGCAGAGGTAGCATCTTTCATTAAACAAAGTAGTATATCTGGGAAAAACAACCTAGCCCTTCTTCAGGTCTGAAATAGAAGCAACAATCTCACCAAGGTAAACATGGGTCAGGGCAATTGGGTTTATGCTAATCTGCCGGACGATCTGAGAGAAATGATAGCTGGCATCTGCAGGGCAGGCTGGGGGAGGCGAGGAAGGGGAGGAACATTAACGAGGCAGAGGTGATAACCCTGAAAGGAGGTAGCCCATCTTTCATTCCTCTCTCTCTCCTCAGGGTCCAAGGCGAGGAAGGTCCTTCCTCATGCTGAGGAAGGACAGGGCTGCATCCTCCCCCCCAGCCTGCAGCTCTCTTCTGGGGCAGCTCACACACGGAGAGGACTGGGAGATGCTGGGGTGGCTTTGCCTTCGATCCAAAAAAACAATAGCTACTTACAGTATTTCAGGCAAGGGCCAAGTGAAGATGAGAAGACCTGCCTTGCCACACAGTGGCAAGTCAGTTGGTACCGGGACAGAGTCACAGTGCAGAGGGTAAAGGAGGAGACAGGGACATCTGTTATAAGAGGGATGCCGTGATGGTGAAGGAGGGAAGCAGAAGATAAGGAAACAGCAGAGCTGGGGAAGACAAGGAATGACTGACAAAAGCACAGTGGAGGGGGATGAGAGAGAACAGAGGGAGTTATAAATGGCTGACAGATTGGGAAACGCTCTGTAGGTGGAGAAAGGAAATTATAGAAAAGAGGACACGCTTTTCTAGGAGAGAGGGAAAGATACTGCAGCTAAGAGATAGCTCGTAAATACTGAAAGGGGTGAGGGGAAGACACCTAAGCGATGATCCCACCAAAACAAGGCTTCCGTCTGGTCTGCCACAGCAGAAGAGATTCCTCTGACAAAACTGGTTCAGGGATCCAGAAGAAGCTTAATCACCAAGAAACATCTAAAAATCCATAAACATTTTTTAGTCTAAAATGAAAGGCAAGAGAACCCTGAAAAGAAGCCCTGAGAGGCTCCGACTGAAGTATTTCCAAATGGGGTAGGATTGGACCATCAAGAGGACTTTTTTCCAAATGTAAATAAATATGCTGAAAATACACCACCCAGAGCAACTACACATCCTGCGAAACAGCAAAGGACACTCTACGGTTTCAAAACACTGTCTTATATCTGCAGGCATCCCCTGGGCAGATTTCTTGTTCCAGCTTCTTTGAACAGCTATGGAATTACAGGAAGAGAACCTGGACAAATGTCATCTCATTAAAAGACATTTAGGATGTGCGTCTGTCATTTAAGATGAATTAAAGCCTGGGAGATGAAATTGCCCGCTATCCCCAGGCACACACGGAGGAACATCTCAGCAGAGTTTTCACTCCGCTGATGTATGCTAGAGCCATTTTCTTGTTTGGAGAGTCAACAAAAAAAATCGGTCTTAACCATGGAAAAATTGTAAAATAGCCATATTTTGAGTATTTGTTGTAATATGTGTGCCTCTTCTCAAGCTTTGGGTTTGTGTCTTTATTGGGTTGGAGTTTTTTTAACTATGACCCTAAATCTTACTGTCCTTACCCCTTAAATACAATAATCATACTTAATGTGGAGAAGGACACTCAGCAAATGGTCCTAGAGCTTTAAGATTTCTCTTCAAGGGCGCTATCAATAGTCTCTTGGCAAAAGAGCTCATGGCTTTCCTTCTGTCTGATGGTGCCCAAGTGACTCTGTAGTTTAAGCAAATAGCTTAGCAAATGTATTTCTAGGCAATCATCCTCTACACCATTCTCTGAGCACCAATGTCAGAGAAACACAGTAAGTGCCCCACTGCTCAAAGGATCCAATATATCCTCCTTCGTCCTCCAAAGCCTGCAGTTTGTAGTAAATGGCCAGTGCTATCGATTCAGTACCTGCCCTTTAGCCCTCTCCGCGTTGCTGAGGTCTTCACAAGGAATCTTGGAGGACAGTGGTCAAGGCTTTGCAGATAAGTACATCTGCATATACCAGGGAGCCCAGCATTGCCCGCTCCCAGTTAAACAGGGAAAAAAGCATTTCCATGACTTACGGCAGTCAGACAGCAAGCTCTGTAGTTCACGTTAGAAGCCAGCTTGGCTTTAGGTCATAAAAAGAAGAAGGGCCAAGATGGTGCTTGGTCCTCTGATCTAGCATTCTGCCCAATTTGCAAAGCACCTCGCCTAGGTCGCCCGTGAGCTTGGTCTCCATTGCGTCCCAGCGGCACCGACAGAAGTCCTTGCCCCATGCAATGCCACAGTCTCCTGGGGCCATCTGTGCTGAACCTGTGGACTTTCCTCACTTTTTCAGGGGCCAGCCGGCCACCGGCCTGTTTGCCAGCTGGGCCTCCACACAGCTACCCCGCGTCTGCAGCAGATGGCCGGATCCACAGCCCCCGTGGTAGCTGCCAGCACCTTCCCCATGAGCGGGAGATCAGATGGACTCTTGCACGTTGCCCTTCCTGGCTCTAATTCACACTGGACACTTCAAGGTCAGGGATGGCTGAATAGAAATCACAGAGGCGACTGTCTTTTGATCTGGTTGCTGTGATCTTTCCTTTCCCAGCGTCCCTGCCGCAGGGCTCTCCCCAGCCAAAAAGCAGGAAGGGAGATGGGCTGTGCCTTTTGGCAGTGCATCGGGGGGAAGGAGCCTGAGAAGGCGTTGGAGGGTCTCGTGATGAAGCCACCTTCCTCTTCTTCCCGGTGCCTTGCACGTGCTGCTCTTGTGGTTGCGTTTTACCAAGGCATGCCCTTTTGCCTGGCTGAGAATTCATTCTTTAATAAGCTTTAACATTAAAAGCCACTTAATGTCAGACGGTAAGAGGGTCATCAGGACAGGGTCTGAGAGTCACCTCTGGCTGCCTGCCTGCCTTACAGGGGTACAACCCCGCCGTGTGATCCATCAGCCTCTGTAAGAGTTAGGGTACATGGGGGGCAGACACAGGCTGCAATATCATTTTGCACGTGGCTTGTAGCCACTTGTGTTTTTTCATCATCGTTGCTGGACAGCATTAAGATGGATGTTAATACGTTGCTTATCTGAGGTTTTCAAAGGCCTGTTTGGCCTTCAGCAAGGAAAGGGCTCCCTGCGCTTGTCCTATGTTGTGTAACGCGGCAGACAAGAGTTACCTCTCCCTCAGTGCCCTTTCTCGTATTTCATACACAGCGGAGGAAGACTATTCTTCCCACTGAATAATCTTTAATGTCTTCCTTTTTCTGTTTTTATTTCTGAGAAAGTTTGGAGGTTAACAACCTGCTGAAGTCTGAGGCCTTCACTCGGTGCTTACTAAATCTGCCTGAACTTAAAAGGACCTCCCCTGAGTAAAACCAAAATAAAAACTGAGTAGAGTCTTTGGGATTTACTTTATTTTTTCTAATTTTCCTATGACCATCTGTGCCATTTCACTTTGATATACTTTTCCATCTGCTTTTGCATTCTTCCTACAACACGTCCGCGCGAAGGAGACCAAGGAGTCCAAGCAAAGGCCTAAGAAGTCTAGTGTTGTTCCTTCTTGACTGCTTGTGAGACCTTTTGCACCTGTATTGTTCGTGCCTAACGTCTTGAGCCCAGACATATTGAGGTTAGCTACGGAGATGTGGTGACCCAGCTGCTTCACCCCCTGCAAGATCAGCCTGCGACCTTGAACTGAGGCAGGCACTGGCAGGATGTCTTCTCCTGGGCGTTAGCAATCCTCGCCTTCAGACTGGCTGGTGCTGTGCGAGGTGGCCCTGGCAGGATCAGCTCCTGTACAGGGCGCTAAGAAGGGAACAGTAATGCTGCTCTTTTAGCTGTCCCTTATCCTGACGAAATCTGCCAGACGCAAGGTGGCCCGTGGCATGGTAGATACTCCTCTGCTGGGAAGTGCGGGGTTGAACACCAGCATGAGCGACAGCAGTCTCCAGGCTCTCGCTGCTGATGGACGCCGTCGGTGCCCCCATATAATGATTACTTACCTCTTCCCGGATTGGAGGAGGCCTGTGAAAAGCACCGTCGCTTATAAGTAACTGCTCCTTTCAACTTCAGTGACATGTCACATCCATCCTTGAGCTCTTCCAAAAATTCCCTCCTGGGACTTCACTTTCCCCGTAACTCGGAGTGACATGCATCGGCAAGGAGGGAGACGAGGGTCTCGCTCAGCTTCGGTCCTGCCGTGTGTAAATGAAAAGGCTGGGCGGCAGGGGGGGAAGGAGAGGGCTGTGGCAGAGTAAATAAATTGCACCCTGCGTGTGTTATGCCAGTGGGGCTCCAGAGCGGTTCTACGGGCTTTCATAAATGGGAATTCTCCTCCTCGATCGCTCAGAGCAGTGCTGTCAAACAGTGTTGCCAGGCTTGTGCCTCATCCAGAGGCCTCGAATATTTCCCAAGTCGCCCCACTTCAATTTACTTTCACGAAATTATTTTTCCCTTTTGGGGGGGGGGGGGGAAGCGGAAAAGCAAGCCCAGAAAGCCCACCCGAGAGGCCACGGGAGGAGGGGAGGGGAGGCAGCAGGTGAGTGGGAAGGGATGGGAGGCTGAGCACGACAAGGGCTTTCACAACAGAGGAATTCAGGCTCTTCCCCCCGCGTCCCCCCTCGCACCCTTGTTTGAATTTAGCATGCGTCCTCCTATGGCGTCGTAATTACTAAGATTACCAAATGAATCTTTTGCTTCTGTACACACCGGGCATTCAGCGGAGCTCTAATAGTTGTCATTAAGTTTTCAGGGAGGTGGGAGAAGATAGATTGAATGCATGCACTCCAGCACTGCGCAGAGCCCATTGATGGCTGCTGAGTAATGATTTTTTTCTAATTGGTGGAGAGCAGCGGCCCTAATGGATGGAGCCTCTCTGTGCATTTACACTGTCTCCTCAATCAATAACCCTCGCTGTGCCTGGCACGGAGGAGTTCCTGAAAGCCCCTTTGTAATAATGGATTGCTGGAGGTTACACAAACCGCTGCCTCCCGCTGAGTCAGCCCTCTGCCAGGCACCTCGCGCTTCCCCGGCCCCCGGCTTTCCAGACAGGACACCCGCAGAGGGGCCCCTCGCCTCGGGTCTCTGCCCCCGTCCTGCGGCCACCGGCACCCCGCGGGCTCCCCGGCTGCTGGCAGGGTTTTGTTGCCTGCAGAGCCCGTGCCGGCTCAGAGGAGCGGGAACAGCTGGGAAGCTTTTTATTGGCTTTGGCTTGGGAAGTTTGGCTTTTTATAGGAGGCTTTGCGTTTTTTTTTTTCCCCGTCTCATCTTCTTAAAGAAAAATCCACGGGTCAGATGCCAAATCTTTACTGAGGCCGAAATTGTTGAGAGGTCAGGCCGTGCCAAGCAGGGCTCTCGACTTGGCCAGGCTGTGCAGAGCGTGAGCCCTGTGCAGAGCTCAGGGAGAGCATGCTTCAGCTGCCCATTAACCATCCTCCCGCACCACACGTGCACGGGCTGGTTGCACCTTAGCCTTCGGTGTCCCCCCGTTTTCCACTTTCCGTTTTGAGGGATGACAAGCAAGTAACAGTCGCAAGACAGGTCTTGAAATTCGGCCTCGCCGGTGCATTTCCAGGAGGCAGGCAGGTCTGGCAGCTCAGGGGGAGACGTGAGAAAAAGGATGTTATAGGGTATCTTAAAAGGGAGGCTCCAACAGTGTGCCAGCTCGGCCTTCCTCTTCCCCACACAAGAGAGTCTTTTATGGGAAAAAAAGAGGGGATTTCCATGGTTCGCTGAGATTTACAGATGGCTGAGACTTGGTTTCTTCACTGTTACTCTGTTTCTGGGGGGACTGTGTCCTCACAGCCCACTGCGGAACATTTCCAAGTGCCAGCATGTTGTCACTGTAAACTCTAAGTCCCCCAGGAAAAGTGCCCATTGCTGGGACCTTTTAGAAAGGAACCTGCCCTAGTTATGTGGTCCAGACCCCCATAATTCAGGGGACCCAAGTACCCTGTACCATGTCTGCTCTTGTTGGTTTGCTAGTGAGGTTTTTCCATCTCGTTATGTTCCTGGGCTTTACCCAGCTGCACAACTCAGGCCATAGTTCACCCCAGTCTCTGGAAGGGCCATTACTGTGGGAAGGGGAGGGAGGGCTTGGGATTGCCCTGCTGGCATGGCTGGCTGCGGTCAGTCCTGCTGCAAATGCAGACGGTTTGGATCTCCTCCGGCATTGAGGCAATTGGCATTTTCTGTTGTCCTCTCCAATGCTTGGGGTCTTCAAAGCTTGTAATGATCGCCGATCCTTCTGCCTGAGACTGAATGTGAGTTTAAGGTCTGCCCCTGGCTTGCCTTGGTTAAAAGCTGAGAACACTGAAGGGTAAGGCACGAGAGTTGATTTTGCTGGTGGGGGAGGATCTGGCCTCAAAACTTCAGATTGAGCCCCAGGCCTGGACCCTGGCAAGTGGCTCTTTAGGGCTGGACGGCAGAAAGCATCTCAGTATGCAGGTAGCATGATTTGCCAATTCCTCCAGGGCAGAGAGCTTAGCAAAGAGCGGGTCTCAATGTCCCTGCATCACTCCCAGTAGCCTGGGAACACGGCTGGGGACAGGAGGGCAAGCTGGGACTCTGCAGTGGCACACATGTCCTCGCTTGGCATGTTACCACTGGAAAACATCCCCTGGGATGGACTTCAGCAGAAACTATTTCTGCGCTGTTGGGCACACACCTCAGTTTCAGCTGAAGAAGTGGCAGGTAAAAGGGTTGTAGAAGAAATATTTTTTTCTTGGTTCATGCCACAGCAAGGGAAGGACTACTGAATTGGTTTAGGTGGTGGAAGACTGATTCATCCTCATTGTCACTCCTGACTTTCCGTCTGAGTGCGGTGAGTGATTTTTCTCTCCCTTTCATAGGGGGAATCAGTCATACATAAGCTACTTTCTCTCTGAGCAAGGAATGTCAGAGGGTGAGGGAGGCAGGTGACCTCGATCCTCTGTTTTTCAGCAGCATCTCTCTTCAGGATGGGCAGAGGTTCCGGTGAAAGGAAGGTGAATACTTCCAGGATATGTGTCCATCCCAATGTGCCATGGCTCATGGGCCATGACTCTCCCACCTTCTGAGGGATCATCCCTCATATCCTCCTGATCCCTGATGCCTGAGATGACCCCTAAGATCATTATGTCGCAGGATGAACCAGCCTGGTTTAGGGGCCTGGGGCTGCTCTTTGCCTGTGCCCGTGGTGACAGAGTGTGCACCGGCAGGACAGGGTGGCAGAAACCCCAGCCTGGCGAGGGAGGCACAGGCAGCATGCCAGCAGGCAGGGAGGGGATATTAAGAAAGAAGAAGGGGCCAGGGAGGCCCTTTTGTAGAGTGACTGTGACGGTGAGACGGAGGTGCAATAGCTGAGGTGTCCCAGACGGAGACCCACAGCAGAGGACAGCATGTTTCCCTGCTGCTGCCGCCTTGTGAATGGGAACAGTTCACCTGCCATCAGCAGGGAAGAACTGCTTGACTGGAGACCCGGGCAGCAAGATAGACCGAGGCAGGCTTACCAGAAAATCTGGGTGGAAAGTTTAGAGGAAAGAGCAGGGCAAGAAGAATTATTTTTTTATCCTTTGTGAGGATGTTTTAAAATCCTTTTGTAAGGATTCTTATAACTTAAGCAAAAGGGCTGGCCACTTCAGCAGCGTAATTTGTGCTAGAGAAGGGAGTTGTGACTGGGGAAGGAGGACTGGAGCCGCAGATGAGCCCGAGGCCAAACCAGGGAAGACCTGGCAACGCCAGCAGCTCTGTCTAGGGGCGTAGGGGAGCCCAGCTGTGCTGGTTTGGGCTGGGGTAGAGTAAATTTTCTTCATAGTAGCTAGTATGGGGCTATGCTTTGGATTTGTGCTGGAAACAGTGTTGATAACACAGGGATGTTTTAGCTATTGCTGAGCAGTGCTGACACAGCGTCAAGGCCTTTTCTGCTTCTCACCCCACCCCACCAGCGAGTGGGCTGGGGGGGCACAAGAAGCTGGGAGGGGACACGGCTGGGACAGCTGACCCCAACTGACCAAAGGGATATTCCAGACCATAGGGCATCATGCTCAGCATAGAAAGCTGAGGAAGGGGGGGACATTTGGAGTGATGGCGTTTGTCTTCCCAAGTCACCGTTAGGCGTGATGGAGCCCTGCTTTCCTGGAGATGGCTGAACACCTGCCTGCCCATGGGAAGTGGTGAATGAATTCCTTGCTTTGCTTTGCTTGCGTGCACGGCTTTTGCTTTCCCTATTGAACTGTCTTTGTCTCAACCCAGGAGTTTTCTCACTTTTACCCTTCCGATTCTCTCCCCCATCCCACCGGGGGGGAGCGAGCGAGCGGCTGTGTGGGGCTGAGCTGCCGGCTGGGGTTAAACCACGGCACCTGCCTACCCTGTAAGGGACTGCTGCAGGCTGCCCTCCCGCAGGATGGGCAGCAGCGGGAACAAGCGCAAAGGCCAAATCCTGCCCAGCTGACCCCGCAGGGCTCCCCAGCACAGGCAGCAGCAGCCTGCCTCTGCAGCAGGGAGGACACGGAGCGAGCCCTCAGGACTGCTGCTGAACAGGGCTCCCCAAAGGGGATGGCTATTAAGCAAATACCTAGATCAGGAAAAGCTCCTTAGCAGGCAGAAAGGAGAAGCCAAAGCAATGGCAAAGGATAGACATTCAGGAGCAGGGTCTGGCCCAGCTGTCGGCCCTGACTTGCCAGTGCAGATGGTGGCAAAGGGAAAGGATCTGCCTTGTTCACTCTCTCTGTCGTACCTGTGTTAACTCATCAGCGTTGCAGGAGTTAAAATTAATATATAGGTTTTCAGAGCAGGACCATGCTTTGCCTATCCTACAACTGGTGCGTAGGCTGGAGCACCTCTGGGCCCCATGTCCCATCACAGGAACAGAGATCCTTGCTGCGGGACTCGTTGATGGTCTCGCAGCACAGCGGTGGGAAAACGGAGCACAAGATCGCGGGAGCCACAGTGCAGCCCGAAGGCGTCCAGCCGTTCATTTATGCTGCTGCTTCTTCACAATCCACTTACAAGCGGGTGGCTTAGCTAAATCAAACTGGAAACATTTCCATAAACTGTATTTTCTGTGTAGTTTTTGGAACCAGAGAAAACCTGTGGACTCGGTCCAGATGCTCAGGTGAGGGGGATTATGATAGCTCAGGCAGAAGTGTTCATGCCTCTCTTTTCCTGCCTCTGTTTTCCTGCAGTGCACCCTTTGAATGCAGGGAGCCTGCCTGCCTCTCTGAGAGGCAAGTCAGCGCTGTGAAGCAATGCAAGATGCCCTCTCTTGCTCATGACAATAAACTTCTATTCTTTGTTTATTTGCAACCCTCCTTAATCTAGAGGAAGTCATCTTTGGTTGGGAAGCATAGCTTGCTCTCTGTTTATAAAAAGCACAACCTTCTCACCTGCATTTGTGATTTCTTCCCTGCCCTGACAGCTCCTCAGGGACTCCAGACCTGTCCTCTGCAGCTTCTTTTCCTCAGTTAGCTCATGCTTTAGGAAAACAGTGTCTGCTTTGGACTTTATTATCAGGCAAACCAGGATCTTTCCAAACTGTCCCTCAGAACAAGTCCGTATTCACATCATTTCAGTAAAAATGCTTACAGTGAATGGTGTGAGGATACCCATTTCTATTATGGAAAAAAAACCCAGGAGCTGTCTGAAAGAAAATTGCCACAAAGGAAAGGAAGGAGGGCTCGGTTTCTCTGACAATCAGAGTGATACATCTTGCATGAGAGTTTATTCAGTATGCTTCTTCAGCACACCCCAGACTTCCAGGAGGGTGTTTCAGATCTCATTTCCTAACTTTCCTGATTGGAACTGAGGCTTGCATTTACTTGGCTTTTTCCTTTTACACTATCATTCGGAGTCCTGCTTGGTTTCTGCCCTGTGTGCCTCACCTCTTCCCCAGCCCAGAGAGATAAGGAAATACTGAGGATGTGCCAGTGACCGCAGCTCCAGCAAACTTCAATTCCTTTCTGCCCCTGTCCCAGCAGGAAGCACTCCCTTCTGAGAGGCATCACCCAGCCCATGGCTATTTACGGCAGTCAAGAGTTCAGCTTGTTTTCCCAAAGCAAGTTCTCATTATAGCTCAGGGTAAAGGCTCCCCAAGAAAAGCAGAAACATCTCTTCCATACTTTCCAGCTCTGGAAAAAAACAGCTGCGCTGGGCCCTCAGATGGTCTCCAGAGTCTCCTAGAACATGGAGTTAGCCAGCCTTAAAATGAGCCAAGGGATAAATATCCTGGGTGAGTTTCAGATGCTCTCTGCACAGTCTCTGCTCCCACTCTGCGCAGTCCTGTGCAGGCCGAAGAACAGCCGCATCTGAGGCTCACAGCTGGCCTGAGGGTCTAGGTCCTGGCATCTCTTCCTGCTTTCTCCCCACAGTACTTTAATTTGACACAAGAAAGTTCCGTCTTCCAAGTGCCGCTTCAGTTCAGTCTCGCTTCTTTCAGGCTTTTTTTTCAGCTGATGTAGGAATACCACCTTTTTGGAGCAGGAAATCACTGCGTTTTATTACACATCTTGGGGCAGAAGACCAAAGTGGTATTTAATAAACTGCCACCTTTGCCAAAAGCAGCAACATCAAATGCTGTGAAATGGGCAATGGCTGCAACGGAGATATCTTGAGCTGGTGTGCTGGCAGAAGAACAGCCGATTGTCTCCTGGCTACTGCTGAGCCAGGTTCAAGAGCTTAAACACGGCTTTGAGCTCTGGCAGGGAGTCTCGGATGCACTGCATGCCCAAGCATCCCAAGGGCAGCAAACCCCCCTTGCATCAGTGCCTGCCACCCAGTCTGTGAAGCGGTGTTGCATCAGCTCCAAGAGCAAGAAGGGAAAGAGCAAGAGAGAGAGAGAGATGTTCACTCAAACTGGCAGCTGCCTTTTGTTTCGCGATGGCAGCTGCCAGCAAGAGACAGGCAGGGCAAGGGAAAAACACACAAGAGCAACACGCTAGATGCAAAGCATATTACACGCTAGATTTAAAATAAAATAGCATGCATGAGGGGTAAATATTCGGTATAATGCATGACGACTCAGCCCCGCCATGCTCCATCCAGTTCCTAGGAGCTGTGGGACTGGATCTCCCTGGGCTGTGCTGGCCGTCCTGGCAAGAAAGGCAGGGGCAACACTCAAATTTTATAAGCAAAGGGAGCAAGTGCCTAAACATCGACTTTCTTCATCCACTTGAGGCAGGTGAAAGGAGAAATATCACTTCAGTGGAGAAGGGTGGTCTGTGGATGATCCTGTACAGTGGGCTCGTTGTTTCTCTCTCTCTCTCCTGACAGCTCGCTTGCTTCCTTTCCTCGCTGGACTGTATTGCAGTCAGTTTAATGCTTTTGGCAGGGCAACGGCTCTGGAGCCCGACCCCCCCTCCCTCCACAGAAGCAGTGCTGGTGGGGGTGCCGCACACCCCTCTCCTCCTCCACCTCACCCCAACACCAGCCTGGCCCCGGCACAGCACCCCCAGCACCACCTCCCGCCCGGGGGAAGCCTTTGCCAGGGCAGGATCCGCTTTGCAATAGCTGCCAGGGCCTGGGCAATGCTGGACAAGGTCCGTATCTGCAATGTTGAACATCCCTGGCCTTTCATCTCCCCATCCGCCCCAGTGTTGCTCCTCAGAGGGGCATGCCAGCGAGGGTGGGCACGTGTTTCCCACCCCTTTCCTGAGCGCAGGTTTTGACAGCACAGTGAATCTGGCTCTGGGCTCCCTGGTACCACAGCGAAAACACTTTGGCCACGTGGCACTCACTCCGCTGGTTTGAATTTATTTTAATGGTTCTGACAGGCCAACTTTGTACCAGCAGCTTCTTCTGCCAGATCAGATATTGTTTACCCGCCCCACTTTAACTTTATGCCATGTTCAATATCTTCTCTCTGCACCGAGCTCACTTTATGCCAGATCAGGTATCGTCCGTCCTCCCTCCGCCAGCACAGAGCATAAAGCTGGCATACGTTCCCCGCCGTGCGCTCTGGCTAATTCAGCAGAAATGCAAGCACATGCCTGCACCCGATCCGGAACGTATTCCTCCTGCCGAGCGGTCTGCTGGTGCAGGGATCTGGCATTCGCTGCCAGGGGAGCACGGCCTCGGCACACTCCGGCAGCTGCCAGGAGCACCGGGCACACGGCAGGAGCGGGCCTCCAGCCGCCCCCAGCCCTGGCCAGAGCAGCGGGAGTTCCCGGCGGCTGTAAAGAAGATGCTGGGACACTGGCGAGCCACGCACGAGCCATAAACCCGCCGATGTGCCAAGGTAGGGGGGGCAGGAAGAGGAGGGGAAAAGCTGTGCTATTCTTACTTCAGGTTAAGAGGGCGGTGAGGTAAGATGAGTTTTACCTGAGGCTGAATTCAAGCTGCTAGCCCCCTTGGAAAAAAAAAATAAATAAAGCCAAGTTACTGTGTTTTTCCTGCTGCCTCTGCCTGCCGGAGCTAACTGCAGTTAGTCAAGCCACGCTAAAAAAAACCACCTTTCCTTTATTTACTTGTTCTGATCGGGGAGTGTAAACATACCTGGAGCGGGTCTGAGCTCCTTTTTATGCAAGGAAATGTTTCAGAGGAATCCAAGGAACCAGACTTTTTTGCATGCAAGGTAGAGAAAGAAACATATTGTTTGAAAGCAAAGTGACTCTGAATGTGGCCATGGAGATAAAATGGGGTTTTCAGCTCCTGCATGCAAAAGCAGCATTTCTCAAAGACAGCTTTTTTCTATTTCATCTTCTTTCTGTTTATTTTAAGTGAAGCCCTTTTTTATCTCCTTTTTTAGGTTTTAATCTTTGTATAGAACGTGCTCCATGACCCTGGCAGAGGAAAAGCAGGAAAGTCCTACCTCTGTGAATGTGTTAAGAAACACCAACTGATCAAAGTCAACGCCATGTGAGCAGCGTTCCCGGGTATGACAGCCTGCACGATTCGGTGTGTTGATGTATCGGGATTTCATACACTATGAATATTCACCGCGCATATTAAATTAACCAGGTGAGAAAATACAGGTTTGTTTTGCATGTTAACTCTGTGTTAACGCTGCCCCTAAGTGGTTAAGTTGGTTTATTGCAAGTTAATTAGCCCTCATTTCGGGCAGTTATTTATTTATTTGTGGAAGACTGTCGTGTTTTTTTCTCCTCCAGCTTCGTGACTAGGCCTTGCCTCTCTTTCTAGTTTGTGTTTGCATCCTGCTCTGTGTGGGTTTCACATAACCGCAACATTTGCAGTCAACTCAGCTTGGAAAACACGCATACAGGGAAACATGGATGCCTACTACATGTTTATTACTCAATCCAAGCGAGGCTGTGATCCTGTTAGCAGGCTCCTCTCCCTCAGCTCGTTTTAATTAGCATTTCAAGGGATGCTTGGTACAGCAAGCTGGTGAAGTTTGAAGTTATGATGGGCTGCTTTTTGCATCTTTCCTCCTGAATTAATGTGCCGCTTCACGATCGTTTCATCACCCAGGCAAGCCTTTTCCCAGATGCCTTGATATTTATCTTCGTGCTCCCACCCTTCCACATGGATCCATGCAATGCACTGAGATCACACCTTCTCCTCTCGGGGCAGCTGGTTGCTGTTGGAGGGGTACGTAGGTGTGGGGACGCCAAGCAGAGCAGCTCAAGCTTGCCGTGGGGCCTCGAGCTTCCCTTCTTCTCAGTGTGTGCCCCTCCACCTGCCCCACGGGGAGAGGCAGGTGAGGACGGAGGGCAGCCGCACGCAGCTCCCTGGCTCTGAAGGGCCTCACGCTGACACAGGGGACTCGACGAAACCTCCAACCAAACGACTGTAGAGCTTACTGACATGCTGGGCTCCGAGGTGCCTTTTAAAATCATCCACCACAGACCTCCTTGTTTTAGTTGCTTCCAGGCTGCAGCTGGGGAGCCTGTGACTGCTCCCCAGTTTGGTTTTCAGTGACCAAACTGCCTCCCAGAGTGCATGAAGTAGGTGACTACCGGGACGCCGTCAAAGTCCAAACTTCTTCGGCTCCTCACTTTATTAGAGAGCTGAGTCGCTCAGGTCAAAGCAGATTTTCATTTCTGAAGTGCTTCAGCTCCCTTTCGGATGGCGTGTAGCAGAAATGCACCTTGGTGCTGACCCTGCCTCATCCTCCTCAGGGGTTGGGGTCCGAGCAGGCAGGGTTAAGCCAGCAGCAGGCAGCGTGCTTGCACACTGGGCTTGCACCTCCGGAGACCTGGATTCAAATTCACAGTAGAGTCTCTAGCCGAGGAAAGCAAACCTGGTCAATATTGCAGTAGCAGATGCCCGCACGCCTGCACTGCACCAGGCAGCATAGCTATCCATCCCTGCTCAGGCTGTGTCAGCAGCACGGGGAGAGGAAGGTGAGGAAGAGCAGGAGCAGCTCAGGATACCTGGGTATATTGGCAGAATCTCCCTCGTGATTATCAGCCTCTTCTTTCCACAAGCTCTAAAATTCATATCTAAGACACCGTAAAAATTGAAGAGCGGTGAATCTTCAGGAAGGTCTCCAGGCTTCGGCACAGAGCACAGGCTGCTTTTCCTTCATGCCACCACTGCCCTTCACCTTGAATGAGCGACATTTGTCTCCTATCCCCTTCGCTCATGAGATGCAGACCGGAGTCCGGGGAAGCGTCTCGCCGCCTCCATGCAGCCATACGCTACCTCCTCGCAGCGCATCCCAGTGCCGGGGCTCGGAGGGAGAGGTCTGGCCTTGCGAAGCAGGGGCTGGGGAGCGCGATGGGCGTGAGCAGGCGTCCGTCCTTTCCCCGAAGCCCGATGCCGTGCTCCAGCCGCTCAGCTCGGCAGCTCTGCGGGAGCGGAGGGCTGCCTACATCCTGGCCTTGCGCAGCACGCTTGGACACGGAGTTAAGGAGTCCAGACGTTGGGATGCGAAAGGAGCCGCGACGGTGTGAGAGGAGCGAGAGGAGCTCGCTCAGCTGAAAGGGGCTTCAGGAGGGCGTCGACGGTGGCACACGTACAGGGTCCTTGCTTCTCTGTTTCTTAAAAACCCGCCGCCGCATCTCTTCGGTGCTATGTTTATAATCGGGGCTGAGAAAGTCTGTGTAAAAGCTCAAGGACTACCTTAAATACCCCTAACCAAGCCTTCTTAAAACTCCTATTAAAATACAAACACCACAGTCAAGACGGCAGGCTGGAGGTTTGCCCAGTGGCCAAATAAATCAAAATATTCCAGAGATCTTGTTTGCAAGCACCCATTAAAGTCTGACAACTGGCTAATACCAAAGGCAGCGTGGATCTGAAAGATAGAAACAACAAGACCCTTCCTGCAAGCAGCCCGGGTTTATTTCTTGCCCTTTCAAAGCAGGGCTTCACTGTTTTAATGCCATCCTCTTCCCAGGGGCCACAGAAGAGGGTTGCCAGTGGCCCGGTGAGCCACTCAGGGCAGCCGGGCCGCAGGGGCTGGGGGCTGCACGGCCGTGGCTCCTCGCACCCTCAGCCCCACGGCCAGCACCGGCCACCCACCAGCCTCTGCCGCGGACCTCCCCGCCCAGGACCGTGGCTCAAAGCCTAGTGCCAGGATTCAGGCCAGCATGAAAAACATCCATTTATCTGCATTTGCTGCCTTGATGACGTCCGCAGGCATTTTCTGTTTATCTGTTTTCTCAAATAAATTAATAAATAAAAGACAGAGAGGCTGGGAAAAAAGGACAGAGAAAATGAGCAGATTTTGATCTAGTAAGCAATTTAAATCTGGGCTGGCAAGCTGCATTCGTTCATTCATTAATTCAGTCGTGTGCTCAGAAAACCCCAGCAGGACTCCCTTCCAGCACAAGAACTTCCGACTGTGAAATAAACCCCGCGTAACCAGATTAACTATGAGGTATGTATCAGCCAGGTCTTAGGCATTAATTCAAGCATACTTTCCCTGTTCTGCACATCGCCAGAGGCTGATTTCTGGATCAGGTGTTGCTCACTGGCAGGCATAAACTCTCCGAAGTTTCCTGTCTTCCACCTCCCCCTGTATTGCTGTTCCTTGCTCAATAAATAAAAAAATATTATTATATGTGCTGTCAGGGAGTCTTGATTCGGCTGTTAATAGCAACGTTATCAATACCTTGTCTTTCAGTCTCACATAATTCAAAAGTGGCTGAACGGTTTTGTTCTGGCATTACGAAAATGAATCACTTCTGGGTTTAGCCCAAGCATAGAAAATCTCACCTTAAAACTTCAACATTCGTAAATTCAGAATATATTTAGCGTGCAGAAACTGATGGGCAAGATAGAAATCTCTGCATAAGCTTAGTGCAGTCTTCCACCTAGCAAGTCCGTGCTATACTGAATCACCAGATGATTACTGTCTGTATGAGTGACTTCAATTATAGTATTATTATGTTATTTATCATTTGATAAATGAAGCAGGACAGCGGCCCGTTTGCATCAGGTGCTGTACAAACATTCAGATGTGCTCAGACAAGATCCCAAGGACCATCCATAAAGTCAATGGGACATGAGTGGGAATCTTCAGACGAGGACCGCTTTCCACGAGCGGGCTGATCTAACGCTGCCATGGCAAATGCTGCGGTCTGGCTTGCCAACGAACTCCCCATCTTCTCTATGTGCTCCCCTGTGGACTGAACATAGAGGGACAAAGTCAACATTAAGTCTGTTTGTACAGACCTATGCTATGAACACATTTGTTTTAAAAGCGAAGAGTGAGAGGGCTTGGGTTGTTTGGGATTTTTTTTGAAAAAGACAAAATCTTCAGCTGTTCTGGCTCTCCAACATTTTTATTATTACAGCCATCTAAAGCGTGGTTTATGACGTAGTTAAAATTCATGTATAGCCTCTACTGCAATTTCAATACTTTATTTCAATTTCAATTCTTTATTTGCCATGGGGAAATCTAATACATGATAATGGTAAAGCTTCAGTCATGAAGTGAGCTGGGATCATCCAGTTGGTACCAAGTTGTCCCTTCTCTCCTCACGGAGACAAATGCTAAAACAAAACTCTGCCACTGAGTTCTCCACTACGCGGAGAAGTTCGGGCTGCCAGGACCTTTGGCATACCTGCTCTGCAGATGAAAGCGTTGACTTCCCATTTTTATCAGTCTGGCACCTTTCAGAGATATTAGTTCAACTTTATTTTTCTCAGCACGTGTGTGTGTTCCTGCTATCACTCTGAAGTATGGAGAAGTCACTTACTACCTGGGCCAACTAATTCCCAAGCTTTCACTGAGCTGGAATTTGGAAACACGATGTATTTTTTCAGTGTGGCCTGCAAATCCCACTTTTTAAATTGGATCTTTCCACACAAAGTCCTCACTGAGTCATTGTTTTTCTGGTGACATTTGGCCATTCAAGAGCCACATCATAGATAGCAGGGATGAAAACATGCAAAAATGACTTTTTTCTTTTCTCTCATCCGTCCCAGTCAGAGAAGAAGGTTCACAGGTTGGAGAATTTATCTTCATCAGAGTCCTCCAGTGCTATTTATCAAATTTTAGTCCAAATAATATCTGTGAGTAAGTTTAGCTTGTTAGCAATGAAAATGCTTAGCCAACTAATTTTGGAGCTACATGTTGCTGAATAAAAGCTGGTGCTTTTGCTTCTGAGCCATCAAATGAAATGCAAGAGCATGCTCAGACGCTGGCTGAGATGAGAGTCTCCAAGGTGCACGTGTTGCACTTTGGAGACTCGCACCTTCACAACATTGCAGTGAAAAAGCAGCCTCATCCCACAGACTTTAAAGAACGTATGTGGCTTTTTGGTTCTTAGACAACTGTGAGCATCATCTTTTCTCACATTAATATAATCTGCTTTCTGTTTTCACAAGACTTCAAGGGACAGTGAAATTGCTTCAAACCAATTTCATCATGTGGAAAAACAATTAACAGTGTTTCCAGGAGAGGAACATTCTAGGTATTCATCACGGATTCTGCAGTCACAAACAGACCACAGGCACTTTTCCCTCTGACAACAGTATTCAGAATTATATATTGTATAATATTCTGTAATTGTAACTTTAATTTATAAATCTTTATAAATTCCATGGGCGAGGGACACATAGTGGCTTTTTGCTCAGGGATATATATGCACTTGGTAGATAAAAGACAAAGGGCCTTCTAGCATCAGAAATACTTTCCCTCTGCCTGCACTGAAGTCAAGTCATACTTCAAGATTTTTTTTCTTAAGCTTCATAGAAGGAGCTTCTTCAGCTTCTCCTTCTAGAGCAGGTTTGACAGACTGCAAATCATTCTTCAGACATTTTTAAACCCTTTCTGCTTTTGCAAACAGCCTTTGCAAAGCAGACAAAGAGGGGGAGAAGGAACTAAACCCTTCCGTTGTCTACCTTATCTCCTCCCAGGAGCACTGCCCAGCGCAGTGCAGGAGCTCGTATTTGCATGATTCTCAACAGCCACATACAGCTCCCTGCACAGATGGTGCTCACCTTACGAGCAGACATTTGCTCTCACTCACACCAGAATAACTCTCTTGGAACTGGTGGATAGTTACAACCTTTTTTGAAGTTGTAGCCCATGCGTCCCTCTCAGAGCTTCTACTTTCAAATATACAGTCTCCTTACTCTAGAAATGTGACCAAATGCTTTCTTTCTCCCCTCGCTGTTTCAGATCTACCCAGGCTCTGTAAGCTCACTTCATCAAGGGATCCAGATGCTCTGTAGAACTTGCTCCACTCATTGTGCCAGCTGCAAACTGCATCACAGTGATTTTTTTCCCTGACACACGAGTCAAAGTTCACTGACTTCAGTAGTCAGATGGGTGCAAAGAAGAGCAGAATATGACTTTGTCCTTGCAGGCAGGTGAAAACAACAAGACTTCGTGCTTCTTCCGCTGCAAGGCTCCAAGCCTTCTGCTGCCGCAAGGGTAATGTGTCTCATGCAGTCCAAATCCACCACTTCAGCTCTGCAGCCCCCTGGATTTCAATCCTCAGATGCAAACACAGCAATGAAGGTCCAGGTTACAACTTTCTTTATGACTTCTCTTCAGAATAGGGCTTAAAATGTGGGGACTGATTAAATGCCATTTTTGTGATTCAGGCTGATTTCTTGAGTTCCCCACCAACAGCAGAGACCTTGAGTGTAATGGCTAAGATCTCTGGCAGAGCATGATCTCTGGCAGACACAAACCCAAACTTTTATTTCAGCTCATACCTGAGGACCAGACTAACTCAAATCTGTGTCTCAACACTGCTAACACGTCCCATGAACAGCAGCCTTTATCCACACCCCCCGTCTCAAGAAAGGCTCTGCGTGTCATTTCCTTGAAGGGTAGATGGGGACAAAGTGTATACAGTGCATCCGCACAGTACCAGGTTTACTGTGATGGTGCAATGGCAGGAAATGCCGCAGAGCCATTAGTGTATTTCAAAATACATGACAAGCCACAAAATCGACACAATTTTTTTTTTACTGGATCAGAACAATGGAAAATAGGTATTTCAGTTGCTTACACAGACTGAAACCACAAAGATATGCACCAAAACTGTTAGCCTAAGTTTATGTACCACTATGCTTTATCCATAAGGCATTACAACATTTCAAGTTCTGAAGAACTCCAGAGAATCCAGATAGACCTCATCTCCTGATATATGGGTTTGCTTGTGAAAACTTCACTTTGGAGCCAAGAGAGATAGCCAGACATGTCCTGCATCCTAGGCTAATTGTACAAGACTATTATTTATTCCATTCAGTAAGTGTGCATCTGGTAGTGATGATTGCAAAGCCTATAAGAAGGCTGATACTTCCTAGCAAGTGACATTTTTATGGTTAATAGAAACTGTCATAGAAACCACTTGGAGGGGGATATGTACAGGCTTGATTTTCAACTTAACAGTAAATCACTTCAGATTAGAATTAGATATCATGACAAAATCCTTCATCCTGTAAATTTCCAGAATGCAAGTAGCAGTGGCTCTGGGAGAAACTGTGATAAAACTAGAAGAAAAGTTTCTCATTTGGTTTTGACATCCAGTGTGCCTGAGATCGTGTCTTCTCCATAAATGATACCGCATTACAGATGTGCCTGCTCTTTCATTTCTTGCTATTGATAGGAATATTGCTATTGCTAATAATAGGAAGTAGTCCTTCTTGTAGGCCACGACTCCTTGGGCAAGAGGCAGTTCAAAGATGGAAGAGAAAGATGGGCGTCATGCCAGAGGCATCACAGGCAGCATCAGACCTACAGTGCTGCAAGAGTCTGAGTCATCCCCAGTCCCTGCAAATACAAACGAGTCACGAGCACCTAGTGGGGCTCATACCATCATACCTGTTGAGATGAGGACACAAGGGCTGATGTCATAGGTGAGGCGAGGGTGTCTCTGCCTAAATATTCTTATTCCTGGTTTGGGGCAGCTGCAGACTTCTGTAGTGTTCATGCCACTGATCTCCTGCCAAATGCCCCAGCAACCTCAAAGTAGTTTTGTGGTGACTGTAATGGTCAAAGGACATAGGTAAGACAAAGTCTGTGTGTAGAGACATCTTTTGTTAGACCAACTGATTATAGATGGGAAAATTAGACAAGCTTCTGGGCACAGAAGTCCTTCTTCAGGACTCTAAAAGCCACTTTTTGAAGTGCTTCCAAAAAAAAACCAATCAACACAAATGACCAATATTCTCCTGAATATCAGCGCTCAGCTTTGCCCTTCCAGCAAGGGATTGAGCTGGGGTCAGTTTTGCACCATCCACCCTTCAAAGGAGCCCGTTGCCCCCCAGCAAGCGCTGGGGCACTCCCAGAGCCCCAGAGCAGTTGCGTCTCTGAGCCATGGGTCTCCATTCCTCCCCCCATTACGTAGGTGCTCCTGGCCTGCCTGACATTGTCCTCCTGCCTGGCTGGCTGTAAGGTCTTATTCCTTTTGGGCCTCCCCCGTGCATGACATGGAGATAAGGCCTTCTTTCTGCCCAGCTTTGTCTTTTTCATGGAGCTGGAAAAGCTCCACAGGGCCATGGGGCAGCTCCTCAGGACAGTGTGCAGTGCTCAGCATGGGACAGCAGGGCCACCATCTTCAGTCCGTGCTTCTACAATGGTAGTAATAACATTCCCGCGTCCAAGACACAGGGCAACTTCACCAGGGAAACCCAAATTCTCCACAGTCAGGAGAAAGCCCCATGAGAAAATTGAGTATGAAACTAATGGAAGATAGAAACCTAGGCATGAAAATATTTGGGATGGAGTGTAGCCATGGAGCCCGATTATATTCCAACTTGCAAGGGTCCCGGTACCCCCCTCCCATGGCGGAGGGATGTTCCCCAACTGCTCTCTTTCAACTGGGCTCTGCTTCCAGCAGTGAGAACAAATAACCATTTCAACAGAAGTGACACTGCACTGTACAACATCCCTCTGCAGTCCTCGCCAAAGCACCAGTCACGCGCTATTTACCGCAAGCTGGAGAATTCACTAAATCTGGCCTATTTTGAGTCAAACGGGGGCAGTTCCAGCCCTCGGGAGGACAGCCCTGCCAGCTGCCCTCCCTCTTGCACAATAGGGAGAGGAAGGGGACATCCATCTCCGGTACCCAGGCTGAGAGCAGCCGCGGCAGCGCACGCAAGGAGACAGGTGGCTGGTGGGGAGCCACAATGGAAAGGCAATTGCACGGCACCTCTCATGGAGTACAGGCGCGTGTAAAAGGCTGCGAGCAGCCTGAGCCAATTAATTTCCATATTCCCTTTCAGTCAGATCTGGAAGCAAAGTGCGTTGCGTTCAGCACGGGACGCTCAGTCCAGGGGGAAGGAAAAAAAAGAAAAGGGAAAAAAAATGATTCAGCAATCAGCAAATTCAGAGGAGGGGCAGGAGGAATGGGTCTGAAGAGATGAATCAGCATTGGCTTCAGGTGATGGAGGGAAGGAGGCATTTCTGCTCCGCTGATTTGTGCAGCCTAATTGAAGTCAGCCCAGGCACTGGCATTGCATCGGAACGGAAACTGCCTGATAGGCTGCGAACACTACGAGGGGAAAAATCCAGCAGTCATGCAGGCAACGTCTTTATTAAGTGCGTTTTCTGACCTCCCAGCTGATTGGACATTTTTTTACTGACTTAGAGTAGATGTTATAGATGCTGAGGGGGAGGGGGGCTGTTGTGTGGGGTTTTTTATGCATATGGTGACAGTGTGTGGGGTAGTGAATTTTAAACAAGGCTGCATGAAATTCAATCAGTTAATCTTAAATTACAAGCCACTGGCTGCCAAAGCAATTTTTGAGATGGAAGTTCTTCTGATTCACAGATTCGAGTCCTTTGCCTCTTTTAAGGAACAAATGAGTAAACAAACTATGAAAATGTTATTTGCTTTTTCAGAATTTGCTAGCAGGGAAAGATTAAATTTTTTTCTGTGGCATTTGGCAGGGCCTCCTTTCCCCTCTGTAGCAGGTAGCTAGGAGAATATGATGAACAGATGAACAGAACCACAATGAACAGATATCGTTTCCAACATTTCTCTATCATATAGCCAAGAGCTGAGCCTATTGTTTAAAATGTTGCAGGGATGTTAATTAAGGTATACAAGAGATTACAAAACCTATTCCAGTCCTCTTGAAAGTCCTAAAGGAAGCAATGGGCCAAAAATATTTTTAGAGGATATATCCAAGGGTTTGGTGATATTCTGAGAGTCCTTAGTCAGCTAGGTAAAACCTCTTGGGATCGCCCAAGGATTACTCACACAAGTAATCGTTGCAGACTCAAACTCGTCTGTGCCCACTCTCTGGCAATCAAGTTGTTGTAGGAAGAGCACTCTTCAAAGGAGATGATAAATAGCAAGGCATGAGTGCTCGAGCAGGCCCTAAGAGGAATTAGATCTTCTGAAAACCCAGCCCTGGGTCTCATGCCAGCACAAGGCACCCAAAATGAGTAGATGGCTTTGGGGATACTGTGTCTCTCTCTCTCATTCTGGCTCTGGTCTCACTCCAGTACAAATTGGGAGCCTATGGTTCTAGTCTCATACACGAGCAAATGACGGGTAGTTCAGATCTGAATCCTGCCTGCAACCTTCCCTCTGAGGGAACAGCAGGGCTCATCATCGTGCAGAGAAAGAGGATTGTGCTGGGAAGTATTCTCTTGCAGTGCCGCCTCTGTTGTGGTGTTCCCCATGCCTCACTCTGATGGGATGAGTTGGGGAGAGGAAGGACGAGCCTGGACTGATGGTGCTGACCACAGACGGGGCTTCAGATCTCAGACCCTGGGGGCCTGGGCTCAACCCCAGCCTCACAGCACCTGGCGTCAGGGCCAGGTGCCAGACTATGACCAAGATAATAGGGATATGGACATAGAAGTAGGGAAGAGGCACCTGCTCCTCCCTGGGATTTGTGCCTCTGGGAGCAGCACACTTTCCTGCTTCACTTCACGGGGCTGCGATGAGGCCAACCAACGCACCAAAGGCTGCGGGGCACTCGGGTGCCCGGCTAATGGGGCTGTGTGAGTGCCACTGGACCAGGCGATCCTTCACATCAGCATGCACAGAGGAGAAGAGAGAAGGTGCTAACCATTGGCAGACTCGTTCCCTCACATTAAGCTCCCGCAGCCACCCAGTTTCTGACTTTCTCCATTGAAAGAAAAAAACCAAACAGTGTTCTGAGGAATAAACATCACGAACCGAGTCATTACAGGAGATTTTTGTTCGTTTGTTTATTTTCTAGATACATCAGACCTGCCTGAGACCGTCATACATGGTCATTGTAGTGTAAAATTATTCTTCCAAAGAAATAATTACCAGGCAGGTAATCTTCTCTTAATAAACGGTATCTACATGATCACGCACTTCCCTAAATTATATTCAACCCAGAAAAAAAGCTGCAAAACAAACGTGGCTTTCCTATTTCCTCCTCCCCTTTATTTTGTGAATCAGGACATCCACACATTATTGAGGCCTGCTCAAAATGGAGCCACCTTTAAAGCAGACTCTCTGTATTGAGGATTACGTGTGGATTATTGCTGAGAGACCATTCAGAATCGGAGCTAAGCATTTACCCAGAAATCATTTGTAATTCCCGTTGCCCCTTATTTTGGCTAATAACGGCTGTAAGGACAAGTGGATCAGCGCTGTGTACCTGTCAGCCGCGCCGAAATTCCCCATACAGTCCCAAATTGTGTGCTGCACGATTACCAAGGGAAGCTCAGCGCTGCGCCTTATCTCTTTTATAAATCCCCTTAATGCGGTTGCTGCCGGCTCCCCCCCGCACCACTGAATCAGCACCTCCTGTCAGTCACCCGGAGGGGAGCTCTGCCTTCGGATGAACTGATTCAGCAGGGCTGGGGACCACCGCGCCGGCAGCCTCCTCGGGAAGGAGGATCCACACATGGGTGAATGAGGATGTGGATGCAGGAAAAACAATGCAGAGGAGCGAGGGAGGAGGGAAAGAGCCGGAGGGCAAAGGAAAGGCTGCCTGGCCTCAGTCGGTCCCTACCCACGCTGCTCCGAGAGGGGCTTGCTGCACCCCCGGGGCTCATATCCTCCCCTCAGGCAGCAGAAGCGCATCCCCCCCCCCGCCGCCATCCTCTGCTCGCTCAGGGCGAAGGGGACAGGCTTCCCAAACGGGGCAGGCGGCCCAGCTCGCCCACCCACACCGGGGAACCCCTCACCACGAGCAGGCCACACGCTGAGCCCGCTCTTTGGAAAAAGCCAACCTTTCGCAAGCCACAAAAGAAGGATCACTAAAAACCTCGAGCCACTGCATCTCCCTGCCGCAGCAGCGGGGTTTTTCTTAAACAAATCCCCGCCTGACTGAGAGAAGGGAGGGGGAAAAAAAAAGTTCCTTGGGTTTTATGCATTTTGCATGCACATAAAAGATGAACTTCCCTTTGGAAACAAAACGCAGAGTTACGGTTTGAAAGGGGCCTCAATTTGGCTTCGACCGGGTGCAACTAATTGCAGTTGCGAGCACCGGCAGGTGCGAGCAGGCAGCTGAGGAGCCCTCCCCCCGGCCCTGCCTGCCCTGCCTGCTCCCGGCAGAGGCCATGTCCAGGCCTCCTGGAGACACAGCCAAGAGATGGGGGGACGGGACCGCCGGGCGAACGGGGCGTTCGCAGCGTCCGCTCGGCTGCTTCGTTTCTGAGAGGGCTATATTCAATGTCAGCAGGGCTGGAGAAGGCCGTGGAAGGTTCTGAAAGGCCCCAGAAGGTTCTAGAAGGCCCTGGAAGGCTCCGGAAGGCCGCCAGGGTCACCTTGGGCCAGGGCGACACTGCACCTTGCCTGGGAGAGCCCCCCTAGCCTCTCTGTCCCCCCGCTGTGGTTGCGCCCTGCCCGGGGGCCAACACCACCACCATGTCAGGAGGGAGAATTGCTGCTACAGCAAAACCACAAACGCCTCCGGTCTTTCCGTGATTTCACCCGTTTCACGGCCAGGGAGAGGCTGTCTATACCCTGTCTCATGTGCTGGCCTCCCCTCCATCTGCCCTGAGCTCAGCTGAGGGGCCGACATGGCCCAGCGGCCACAGCCTCCCAGCAGCAGGCAGGTCGGAGCTGGAGCGCAGCAGGGGTTTCACCAGGGACTGTGCAAGTCCTGGCCGGGGTTCCATCCATCACAAGCCCCCAAGCCAGCCAGTATGCCTCCCTCTTGGCCACTGCACCCGAGACTTCGCTGATGTTGGGCTGTTTGTTTTCTTAGATCGAATGCCCACATGGACCTGACCACGGATGGTCCACTGTCTGCAGCTGGCGGGCCAGGAGCCATGCGTTGGTTCACTGCTGCTCCCCAGGGCGACTTCACGCCAGATGGGGGCTGCTTCTTCCTCTGCTGATTTTTAGGGTGCTCCTTGCCCCGGCCAAATTCAGTACGGCCACAGCAAGAGGAACGAACGCAAAGCGCACTTTATCAGTATCTTTCCTGAAAGCTCATTTTGTCTGCAATGCTTTTAGCAGGGCAGACAATTACATTTGCCATCTTAATTCTTTCATTCTTTTTATGTCTTTTAAGAAGTAACTGAATCACCGAGATAATGCACAGGCTTTCACAAAGGGGATCTATGATCCCATCGCCCACACCCTTCTCCTCCCACTCTTACCCATTTGTCCCCTTACTTAACAGCCCGGGTATGAAATGAAGAGCATGAGCCAGCCTGGGCAGGGCTGCGGGTTTTCTGTGCAGTCTCTAGGTACTCCGGGGGCCAGTGAAGCGCAGGGGTGCGGATTGCAAAGGCAGAGCGAGCCAGCTTGATTAGCCCCAGCTCCTGAATAACACACGCAATGAAGGACATCTCTGCATTCATTCCTGAATGAAGTAGAACACATCTTTGGCGGGCGGGGGGAGGAAATCTAATCCTGATTTAAAGTTGTTGGTGATAGTCCCCACAGTCCTTGGTAATTAGTTCCACTGGTTAATTACCCTCACTGTTAAACATCTGCACCTTATTTGTAGTCAAAATTTGTCTGGCTTCCAACTTCCAGTTGGATCATATTATAGTTGCGTCAGCTAGATTGAAAAGCCTTCTATTATCACATTTCTGTTCCCCATGTCAGTACTTAGAGACTGTGATCAAGTCATTCTCTCAACTTTGTCTTCGTTAAGCTAAACAGATGGAGTGTCTTCTCCAGTCTGTCACTTCAAGCCACATTTTCCAGTACTTAGTCATTCTGTTCTGTGGCCTTTCTTGGATTCATCCTCACCTCATCCACAACCTGCTTGAACTGTTAGACGCACTCATCTTTTTTAGGGTCAATCCTCTCTAGATCTGGAGTTCCCTGCGGTCCTAGGACTGTAGTCTGTATTCTGTTTCTGGATGTAAATCCTAGTGCTTGACTACATAGAAAGGTACATTTTTGGGTTTGTACCCATCTCATGAAATGATCCAGACCATACTGCCTTGGTGATCTATCTGTTTCACTCTCCAGCCAGCGTTCCCACTCTTAAGGAGTTTTCCTCATACGTGGTGGGACTGGACATGCCGCCTTCCCTTCCCCGTCGCAGCACTTTGGAAGGACTGAGGCAGCGGATAGGAACTGACATGAGGATGGGACAGTCTAGCACTCAGCTTTTGCCCCTGATGAAAACAGAGGCCTAATCTTTGCCGTTGCAGTCCATAATGCCGGTTGGCTTATTTTAATGATAAAAGAAGTTGTCCTACGGGGTGCAGTAGGTTCTGACTTCACCACAGTGTATGGCAGAGATACCCTGCCTAGCTTGAAACAAACTGGGTATCAAAAGCACCACTGCATTGCAAAGCCTAGCCAGAGCACATGATGCTGTTTCTCAGCGGATCAGCCCATACAGAGGTGGATGCTATTTCTTCTTAAACAGTGCTCGCTGAGGAATCAACATCTCCCGTGTATTCCCAGAGAGTGGTAAGCATGCTGCTTATGGCACCCAAACTGCTTCAAGGAGGGCCACCAAAAAAAATCCAGACCATTGTTTTTTCCCCTAAGGGAGACATGGAGCAGCTTTTCTTGTGCCCACACACAGCACAGAGCTGGGACTGTGGCTCCACAGCATAGGCCACTTCTGTTTGCATAACCACGCACAGGACACAGAGGCACGCACAGCTCCAAAGCACGGAAAAATGGGGCAGTGCAGGCGGTCCATGGGCATCTATGCCCGTTTCCTGGCTCAGGGAACGTGACTGCAGTGTGATTTCCCCGTGATTCCCAGAGGCTGTGCACTGAATCCCGAGCCCGCACCACCGGTGAAACCCCACACAGCGAGGTCAAGGTTACCAGGTCTCCAGCCCCCAAGCATCTGGTAGGCAGCCAGTGGGAAGCTGAAAATTAATGCAGTACCAGCTCTTCTTCTTTCCCTTTCAATACTAAATTGCCTCAAAACTAGCTAAAGCTTCGCTTGCCCACTACAGTGACTTCTGTAGGTGTCACGCAGATGTTGCAGGATGGCAGAAGTGGTGGGCAGAAATGTTTCTGTGGCAATTGCCCCCACTGGATTTGCCCACCATGTGCAAATGCCTGAGGACGCCAGTTACAGGAGCACATCCAGACGCCGTGCACACAGCCGCTTTCTGATCATCTTGTTCCTGGGTTGGGGAAACAGCCATGTTGTAACTGGGGGTGACCTGTGTTTTGGGTATTGCACATGGAGCCTAAATTGCGCTGAGCAAAGCCTTGGGACTATTTAGATGATGGGAGTTTTGCCAGTGACTTCAATGGATCTATGATTTCACCACGACATCTGTCGCACATTAGCTACATCAGTATTGATGTAACAGGCTGAAAACCAAGACCTGGCCTATGCCGGTTTAGAGTCAGCGGAGGAGTGCCGATACCAGTATTTGGGGGACAGCCAGACCCCGATACAGCACTTTCATTTTTGGCATAACTGCAACCAGGCTTGGGGGTTGTGGAGCTTTTATTATCCTAGTAAAAATGATCCCCCCTCATCAAAATAGTTATACTGGTGCAAAACAGTTTGGGAGGGAGACCTGTTTTTCATGTCACTGTGATTGGGATGTACTGCCTAATTCACAAGTGCACCCTAACATTCATTTCACTAACGCTTACAAAGCACTCTGAACAAAATAAAAGTACTATATTGTTTCACTACCACATGGACTGAAACATTATTTTTATACCATGAAATACTACTTTCATACCATAAAATAATGCTTAAAAAAGCAGTGTAAATAACTGATCACAGAGATCTAAGTAAAATTAACCACACACAAAAATCTAGACCAGTCTCTGCACAACTCTAATAAATACCCCAAATATCTGGACGTAATGGCAGAAGCCTGGTAAACATTTCAGTTTTGAAATAGAAAAAAAAGTCCTGGCTTGAAAATAGCTTCTCCTTTCTGTGATTTTTTTTCTCACAGTCCAAATAACAGAGTGAAAAAGAACCCAATCCAATTCCCATAGGTCTCATTAATGAACCTGCAAAGGGAATGTGTTGGAATAGCTGAGGGCTCTCACTCCATTTAAAACGTGTAACAAACCCAAAAATTACTTATCTTCACTGTTTCGAGGATATACAAAGTTTGTGTTCAGAACTGTGCAGCTGGAGATTTTTGGCACAGACAATACACTAAATCTTCCGGGCTTCCCGCTGCGCCCCTTGCCAAGCTCTTGACGCAAAGCCAGAGCCAGGTCCTGCCTGCCCGCAGAAGGTGGGGGATCTCCTCCACGATTAGCCCCATTCCTTCCAGCGAGACCACTCATAGCCAGGCCGTGTTCGGAGGCTGGTGCCAGCTGCCCAAGGGGCTGAACTTCCCAGCTATTCTGTGCTTCTGAATTGTGCATCCTCCACCCTGCGCTGGCTTTTCTGAAGCATATTGACGAGGGTTTCCATACCCCTGCTTAATTTAGACACGGGGCCAAGAATTGAGTGGTGTGATGCACCGGTTGCTCTGCCCCAGCGACTGGCAGGAGATGCTGGGCCTGAGGCACACCTTGGTTTTTCCCCTTGCTGTGGAGGGAGTGGGATGCAGTTGCTGGATGCGGCAGTGTTGCTCAGTGCTTTGGGAACTGCAGCCATTCGTTCCCAGGTGTGTGAATTCAAGATCCAGTTAATCCACCCGCACATGAGCCTCACCTTTCCTTGCAGCGCTGTGAAAAGGTGCAGTCTAAGCTACAGCCTAGCTCTCCAAGCTATTGCATTCTTCTGTCTGTATCAATTTGGCTCTTGCGTCCTATGCAACACCAACATGGCTGATCCAAAATGAGTTATCTGGGTTGGGGATCCTGGCTCAGCACAGCACAAATAGAGGACCAGATGCAAACCTTTACTTTGGGTTCCTGCCATCTCAAATATACATGAGTGGAGCTAATTTTGTTCCAAAGAAAATGAAAATTGTCTGGTTTTTTCCTCCCATGTCCTTCGCATAGTCTGTTTTTGTTTATTGAGACTGGGGTTACTCAGGCTTTTATCTAGGTCTTATTTAGGAAGACTGAGTTGCTAGGTCCCTCCTGCTTCATCAAATCCAGTCGCCTGCTCTTGTAGGCAATCACGTCTTACAATGCCATTCATAAACCGATCAAGTGCTGTCTAAAAACTAGTTTTTTTGTTTGTTTGTTTGTTCCCGCTGCTCGTACTGAAAAGGTGCTCCAGAACCTCCTCTTTCAGTCACGCTTTTTTGCTCAGCACGATGGCAACTCCAAATAAGGGAAGGCAGTCCGAAAGGAATAAATAATATTGTGTGGGGAAGAAAAGCAACTAACCTACACATTATCATTAAACAACAGGACGTGACAGGCAGTGTAATGTTTCTGGTTTTGTTGTGAGTCAGGAAGATGAAGGTCATGTGATATCAGCTCTCTCTGCAGCACAATAAACCTTATTAACATTATAAGATAAAAATAAATATTCAACAATTAAGGGGAAAAAGGGTCACACGTTTGCATCTGCTGGGGATTATTGACAGCAATCTGACATTACCGTCAGCTAAGCCCACTGCTTTATTTTGTCCAGAGTTTCTAAAGCCATTATATAATGATCAGTCTAATAAAGTCTAGATTAGAGGCATTTCTCTTGTGTACAAAGAGATTGGGTTTTGGGTTGCCTTGTGGAAAAGCAACATTATTCTTAGGGAGAGAAAGGGTTAGTTGTCCCTAACAGCAATCCTGATGAAAAATGTAAACTGTCTGAGGCCATTTCAGACCTCCGGCAATATTTTATGCTAACAGGTTTATGTCTGAATTAACAAAGTTCTCTAACCACTTAGTCTGTTAAAATGCAGTTATTTTTTCCCCCTTGCTAGGAAAGCATGTGCCAACCTAAATTTGGATTGTATATATTACCATTTGCAGTCACCTGGTGTCAGAGGCCACGTGAATCCTGTGAGTTTATCTGATTTGAGTCTGGAGCATCCAAATGTACCTTTCAACTTGTTTCTTCATGCTGTGCATGTCTAGAGTGTTTTGCAGTAATACCATAAGCCCCTACAAGTGCACAGAGTGATAGGAAGGAGCAGAGTAAGATACTGTCCCTTGGGTACCACATAGCTTGGAGGAAGGTGCTGAATTTTAATTATCCCGTATACACTGACCCAGCATCAGAATGCAAGCTTCCTTTCTTTTCTTCTTTTTTCCCTTAAAAAGGATGGGGGGAGAGTGAAGCGGGGGGGAGGAATGTCACTTAACTCAGAGATGCTATCAAGCCAGGTAGCACTGCGGTGTGACTCCTCTCATACACCGTTTTACAGCGCACATGAAGATTAGCAACACAGCATTGGCATCTACCAGCTACCGCCTGCCACAGACCTTCTGCTGCTCCAAGGCCTGGGACCACAGAGTGCCAGGTGCAGGACCTCGAGCCAGCTTCAGCCGTGCTGGCGCAGGACCGCAGTGGGTGGGTGGCCCAGTACCTGGGCTGCAAGTGCTGCTGTGGTGTCCTCAAAGGCAGGAGCCGCTAGCAGACACGGGGCACTGCACTGACACAGCTGAGCCAGCCCAGCACAATGCTTTGCATTTCTCTGTTGTTCATTCCCAGCTAATTAGAATATTCTGAACACTTTAGTCATCTGGAACATCAGTCCTATTTCTGCTATTTTTTAAAAAAAACGGGGCTGATTTCAACCCTGGGGGACTGACTAGATTGGCCTGCAAAATTACGTTAATACTTTTCAAAAACTTTGCCTATAAACACTTTTCTTGCCTGAGAGGCAATAGCAGTTTCGCTTGGCTACCAGAGGTAGGACTCAACTATTCTTTAAAACTGGTTTGCATAAGGCAGTTTTACAAACCATGTTAAAGAGAAGCTAAACCCCATTTGTGTTACCACCTTTGTCAAAGAGATTGTGTTTAGCTCCAGATCATTAGAGAGATGATAAGACATTTTTCCTCTTGCCAGCTCAAGCCAGGCCTGAGATTTGCACCACGGGTTTTGGGTGAAAAGCCAATACTGGAAAACATCAGTCCTCAAAGCAGCTTGCTCAGCTGCACCAGGAGCCTGTCCGCAAGAAGACGCTCACCCTTGCAAGGGGTGCGGAAAGCCAGTTTGGCTGGCAAAGACTTCCAGATAAAAACATATCCCGCTCCGTTGCGAGCAGCTGGTGAAATATAGTCCCAGTCACATTTTCTCCAAAGGCTCTGTCTGCACTTGGGACATTTTGCAGACAATATTCCTGACCACGACTAGCACAGTCACAGCCCCAGGAATGTTGTGAGCCCTGCTGCAACACCAAGATCCCCAGCCACTCTCTCGGTAGGAACTGGCTGCACCCAGGACCACTTACCATCCAAGGCCAGACTGGGTGGGTGACTTCGGTCAGGCATGGCTGTGAGCACCTGGCATTGTTTTAAGCTCTTTGGCAACCAGATGAGGACACAGGCAGGGCAGGGGGTCCCAGCATTTAGAACAGCCCCTGAACCTGCTGCTTCTCCACCTTAGGGTTCCTGCTTTTGCTAAGGTGAATGCTACTTGGTAGGCAGGGAATAGAACAAAAGCAAATTTTGTAAAGTTCTGCAGAGTAGCCATGGTCCAAATAAGCTTTGGCCTACCTACATTAGCAATGAAGTGACTAACTGGCCACCCTTGTGTGAGCCATTTTTGCATACCTGCCCACAGATGCCTCACTATCACTGCTTTTAAGAGCTGTGGCACTGATTTCCAGGAGTGACTCTCCAGAACAGGGGCACAACAAGAAAGATGTCCAGGTAGGGGCACAAATCCTGCCCAACTTTAAATGCATAACATATGTCTGTAGGCTTCTGTATCATATAAAAGTCGAGAAACAGACATGTGGAAGCTCAGGGACCTTAGTTTGGATCATTAACAAATGCTGGATATGCTTTTTAAACCCTAGTAGAATATGATGTGGCATGAAATACCTAATTACATACGCTGTTTACTTTTACTTTCTGTCTCCTATACAAATGCACACAGGTAGTGTAAGGTTCAGAGTTTTCCACAGTGCAAAATTGATGAGGACCCTATGACAATAGCCTAACATACTGTGGACGAGGGCCTGGAGTCACCAGGCTGAGCACTGCTCTCTCTACGCGGCAGCACGAGAGCTAAAAGACTGAGCCAGGATCCAACTGTGCTGCTGTCATGTACTGTATGGGTGACTTTTTGATTGCTTTGGATTCCATCCCTTATGGAAGTAGATAACATTTGTTTTATTTTCCTTGGAGGAAGGATACATATTTGCCTTGATATTACTAAAGGATTAAGTCCTCCTTCGTGTCCCAATTAGCTTTTAGCGTATTTAGACTATGCCTGTGTAGCACTTTTCTATAGTGCTTTTAAATCCAGGAACAGATATAGGTTGAGCTTGTGTCTGGAGACTGGATGTGCCCACGGATTCTTCCACACAACCCTGACAGGTTTCTTTCTCCTTTGCCTGACATAATGCAGCCCCTGTGCAAGGTACTAGCCACCAGCAGTTAGTGCTGGAGTCCCAAGGGGCTTCAAAGCGGGGAGGGGAGGGGTGTACTTACAGGGTAAAAGTTGCCTTTTTTTTTAATGAAAAATTCATTTGGGGACTTAGTCATTCAAGGATGTCTTTTCTTCCTTTGCTGTATGCCAGAGAGGTCTCCTAGTCAGTGCTAGTCAGTGGAAAAGACATCTTCCTCTCCTACCCTCCTGATATTTGCTCTCAACCTGAGCTACCCTGCTTTAGAAGGACACATTCTTTTAATTTTAGATCAGCAATGTTTTGCTGTTAGCCTGTTACCTTGAAATCACTCTTACATCAGGTGAAAGTAAAATGCAAATGTAAGTATTTATTTACAACTTCCAAAACAGACCACATAGTTTAAAAAGATGCACACATAGAAATGCTGAAGTCTTTCAGTAGCTATTCTGGTAGGTCTAGAAAGATTCAAAGCTTCCCATCAAAATATATTCACTTCTTTTCCTCCAAAAGCTTGATTACTTTTAAATGTTTCAAAAGGCAGTCTTGCTGCTCTTCCAGTGAAAACAAGCACTCTCACTCAGAGATGCAAATGTCAATGCACTAGACCAATGTGTTGCATCCTGTTCTCGACTTGACTAAATCAGCAACTCCTTCACTCAGTGAGGGTTAAATCCTCTCCCCCCCCCAAAAAAAAAAAGTGATGCAGTGTGACTCATCTTCACTGCAAGTGTGTCTGTCCATTAAATGGTATATTTTATCTCACTCCAAACCTTAGCCAACACACTTACTACAAGCATCTGCTAGGGACAAACATGGGTAGTTCATTAATCATAGAATCATAGAAACATAGAATGGTTTGGGTTGGAAGGGACCTTAAAGATCATCTAGTTCCAGCCCCCCTGCCATGGTATATATTATATACCATGGTATATGTTATATACTCTCCACCACACCTTCCACTAGACCAGGTTGCTCAAAGCCCCATCCAACCTGGCCTTGAACACTTCCAGGGATGGGGCATCCACAACTTCTCTGGGCAACCTGTTCCAATGCCTCGCCACCTTCATAGTGAAGAATTTCTTCCTTATATCTTATCTAAATCTACCCTCTTTCCATGTAAAGCTATTACTGCTTGTCCTATCACTACATGCCCTTGTAAAAAGTCCCTCTCCTGCTTTCTTGTAGGCCCCCTTGAGGTACTGAAAGGTTGCTGTAAGGTCTCCCCAGAGCCTTCTCCAGGCTGAACAACCCCAACTCTCTCAGCCTGTCTTCATAGGAGAGGTGCTCCAGCCCTCGCATCATCTTCGTGGCCCTCCTCTGGACTCACTCGAACAGGTCCATGTCCTTCTTATGTTGGGGGCCGCAGAGCTGAATGCAGTACTCCAGGTGGGAGTCTCATGAGAGCGGAGCAGAGGGGGAAAATCACCTCCCTCGACCTGCTGGCCACTCTTCTTTTGATGCAGCTCAGGATACAGTTGGCTTTCTGGGCTGCAAGCGCACACTGCCAGCTCACGTTGAGCTTCTCATCAACCAACACTCCTTCTCCTCAGGGCTTCTCTCAATCCATTCTTCACCCAGCCTGTATTTGTGCTTGGGATTGCCCCGACTCATGTGCAGGACCTTGCACTTGGCCTTGTTGAACTTCATGAGGTTCACATGGGCCCACCTCTCAAGCCTGTCAAGTTCTCTCTGGATGGCATCCCTTCCCTCCAGCATGTCGACCACACCACACAGCTTGGTGTCATCGGCAAACTTGCTGAGGGTGCACTCAATCCCGCTGTCCATGTCACTAACAAAGATGTTAAACAGCGCTGGTCCCAATACTGACCCCTGAGGAACGCCACTCGTCACTGGTCTCCACTTGGACATCGAGCCGTTGACCGCAACTCTTTGTGACCATTCAGCCAATTCCGTATCCAGCAAGTGGTCCATCCACCAAATCCATGTCTCTCCAATTTAGAGACAAGGATGTCATGCGGGACAGTGTCAAATGCTTTGCACAAGTCCAGGTAGATGACGTCTGTTGCTCTTCCCTTATCCACCAACGCTGTAAGCACTCTTGATTGAGACCAGACACTGCAGTCATTGACTAGTTCATGGTGACAATGAGATGGAGGGGTTCCACCCTAACGTCTTCTCTTTCCAGGACTAGAGGAACAGTCTTATTTCCTACTTGCTCCAGGCTCACACTCCTGGGTTCCTGCTCACTTCCCACTCCCTGCCAGCAAGAAAAGAGTGAGCAAGTGATTAGTGCATGGCAAAGCTGCACTGAGAGACTGTTGTCCGTTTGCAGGGTGGGTGCTTGGCTACCAGGAAGGCATATAGGAAGGGAAAAAGAGGATAATAATAAATACTGAAGGGGATAGTGTTCGTTCCTCAGGTTGCCTTCAAGCAGCCTCTCCTAACTAAGACTGCGTGTCCTTGGTTCGTGGGGAATCTTGTGAGCTCTGCACACCATTGCAACCCAGGTTCTCCTCTGTTTTGGAAAGTTACTTGTTGGACTTCTTGTTCTTCTTGAGAGAAGCAGATACTCCCAAGCCCTTTCTTAGAGGGCTCATTAACTTATTTTCATGCAAAGAAGGGAAAACACCTGGTATTAAACAGAGTCCTCTCAAATGTCATGTTTATGAGGGAGCCTGGCAGACAAGGCCTGGACCAAGTTACTTTGTCACCTTGACAAGGTGAGTAAGTCAGCTTGACAAATGTTTGTAACTGGCTGACCTTTGTTCTTTAGAGACTCACTCCACCCGCTTTGTCTAGACCTGTCTTGGGCATGAAAGTACTCCAGCTGCTAATCCCCTCCCCAGCATGCTGAAGGCCTCTCCCCACGTTTTCTTCCACTCATCACAAACTTCCTCCCAGAGAAGACTCATATCCTAACCTGACCATCCACCAATCCCTCTCCTTTCGTTCTGCCTACAACTGCCAATTACAAGCATAATAGAGATGCCTTGCCAGATCCCCTCACAATTTATTCTGTCTTTCAAGAAGTGCAGCCTTTTTTAAAAGCCCCTCTCAAGTCCGATGGAAGAGCCAGCAGCTATCTGTGTCCCTGGCACAGGCTAGGGTACTTGCCAGGGCAAGGCTGTCTAGCCAACATGCATAAAATTGCAAGAGACTCTCCAAAACCTCTCATCAGAGACAAATTAATTTGCTGTATTCTTCTCCAAGGTCATTTTTTAAATTGCCTGCTGGAGGGAGACCTTGTGAGCAAGTTACTCTCATCTCCTGCCAGAACCAAAGCTCCATGTTTTCCTTTAGCTGTCCCCCATTGATTGCTCTCCCTGTAGAAATTACAGCCCTTTATGTGAGGCTACCATGCTCAGCTTTCCCAAGTCAACTAAGCTTGTGGGGCCTGAGTAGATCACCTGTGGAATCAGGAGGGCTGCATGCAGATGCAGGAGTTCCTCTGTGCACAACACAGCTCAGGCTCAGCACTTCCATTTCTTCCCCAGTCAGATGGATGAAAGAAGGACCATTTATGAGCTGCCTGTTACAATTCTGCAATGAGGGGAAGGTCAGAGTTGCTCTCTTGTCTTGGATGAAATTCACATCTCCTCTGGCCTTTGCCTACATAAAAAATGTTTTGAAAGATAACTTCTTGATTTGGAATGATGAAGTGGCATCAAACAGCACATTCATGTACTGCTGAATGATTTCTCAATGGAAGATACACCTTCATCAGAACCATCAGCCCCATGGCACAATGCAATTAACTCAGTCTGTTGTCCTGAATCTCTTCACTCTTAGGCTGGTTCTCCAACTGTGTTCCCTCAGTGACTGTAATAGTTCTCCCTAGTTTGTACCAGAAGAAGAAAGAGACACAGACTTCCCATTTTCAAAAAGAAAGGAATAGCATTTCTAGCAAAATGTAGCACAACATGGTCTTTATCCCCCAGGGACAACTGTAAGGGGGCCCTCCTTATGTGTTTGTGGTGCTCTTCACAACACAGCTTCCTTCTTCACCTAAGGCCCTGAGAGAATGATGTTGTTAAAAGCTAAATAGTACGTTTCCTGGTGCTACCTCTGGCTACCTGGCCTCTCTGGCCCCTCTGTGAAGGAAGGACAGTGGGTTGACCACTGAGTAAGAGGATAAGAGCTAGTTTAGCAAGCCACGGCCAACTTTTCAATCTCCTGGTGTAGTGCAATGTGTTGGAGTTTGATGCAGTCTGTGCACTGAATTCCATGCCCATGACCTCTTTGCTTTTCCTTTATGCTTCTTTCACAGTTAGCCAGATATCAACAGATAGGCCAGAAGTGAGCAATTCCCCTGTGCATGTGCTTCAGGAAAAGTCTAATCCCTGCTCTAGCCAGGAAAAGCTTTTAGGAAAAAACACCTAACAACAGAAAAAAAAAGCGCCAAATCTTAGCATGAGAAGAAAACTGAGACAAAATTCCCCATAACAGGCCATCTACTGCTAACACCCACTGCTCCTTAGACAGGAAACCTCTTAAAAGACCTCTGCTGATTCTGGCTCTTTGAGGCTCTGTAGATGTATGTATACGCGTGTGAAGCAGAGAAAGAGGAGAGGCATGTCAGTGTTGCTTTCTCTCTACTAACGGTTGCAGACAGACTCGACACTTAGAGCATGAGATAGCATCGCGCCCGATTTACATCAAAGCTACTACTGCCTCTTCTTCACAAAGAAAAAAAAAAAGCCAGAATCCATTTCAGTTTCTTAATTCTCATCTGTAGGTACAGCAGAAAGCAGCGTTCAAACCAAGGATAATCATGTCCAGAGAACACCTACAGAGTGATCTGTAGCTACTTATTGTTCAAAATGACCCTCCATTTTATGATCTGCTGTTACCCACAAGGTGGGTAACTATTGCTGGTAGCAAAAGGTGGGGTCCTGTTGCCGGTAGCAGGTGTATTTACAGCCTTCTGCACCTTCCTTCTACATTTTGACTACGTTACTGCACAATTCCTACACCTCCCTGAGATTCTTAAGCACTAGCAAAGAACTGGTCCCATCCAGGGGGTAGAAGACAGTGAACATCCCACATCTGCTTGATGTTACAGCAGTGATGCTACTTCACCAGTACTAATCCTCAAGTAGAGGAAGGATGCAGGACCACTGCACTGTATGTGCTTCCCCTCACGTGTGACATCTTCTGAGCTCATAGTAAGTTAACCTGTACATTCCTGTGCCTTCACTGTTGTTGTAACATTGGCACTAATTTTTCTAGGACATAAAGGGAGAGTACAACTTTCTCCTTTTCAAAAAAGTAGGTTTTCTTGGTTCATTTCCATAAAGCCCAATGCATTATGCATTATCTCATTCAAAGGTAAATAGTGGATACACACATGGATGAAAGATTAAATCCTGGAAATTCTAAACAATTGGCAGGAGGCATAACCATGGCAAATTGATTCTGTTCCCCCTCTGCAAAAAAGAAATGAAAGAATATTTGTGCATTTTTTAAATTACATGTAAGATTTAAAGACATTTGGGGGTTGGTTTCTTTGATTTTTTTTTTAAATGAAAGTACATAGTGATTATTGGAAAGTTCCTTGAGTTCAAAAGACTATTTTAAAACAAAACCTCTGGCAACCTTTCTTATTGCTCATCTACAGTATTACAGGCCTAAGTACCTGAATAACAATGTGTGTATCTATCACAGCGATGATGTGCAGAGGCAAACAGAGGTGCACAGAGCTCCATACAGAAAAGAAAAAAATCCTTAAAGAAAATTGTATTGCCCCAAAGAAAAAGGTTAATTTAAATATGTAGGTGGTCTTGCTTGATTGGTTGGTTTTATGTCAACCCTGACCCTACAGTAACCCCAGTCTTGCTGATCAAAGGGATTATGCTACAGGCTCCAAGGCTGAGTTTGTAGTTTATAAGAGTTCGCCATATCTCTGTGTATTGCCTCTCATGGAGCTGGAGTTTGCTATCCAAGGGCACCAGCAAGCCCTCTTGCTGTTCTTACTGACCTACATTTGGACTCAAAGTGGTTTAAGGTGTTGATGTACAGTCTGATCACGGAAGTCTTTGTTTTCTGTCCTGTGTCCCAGCCTGGCAGCAGGAAAAGCAGTTAGTGACACCACCGTCCACAGAGAAGGTAAGGGGCTCTGAGCACACCAAGTATCATTACTGCTGTACCTGCACAGATTTGATGCCAGGTTGATCAAGCAGGCAATTTCAGCAAACCCCTGCTCCTTCTCTACCCAGAACGTTTAGTGCACCCAGTGTACAGCACTAAGAGCAGGCACGATAAAGAAAGCCTTGCCGCCGCAGCCCGTTAACTGGTATGGCAGCAATTCTCTTTTATGGCCGCTGGGGCCAGACAAGCCTCTTTTTTCTGTCCCCGTTCACTTCTTATTACACCTGATTGTACGTGAGCATGCATGCGCGCACAGGTGTATGTATGAGCTCCCGTTGGCTGGAAGGGGGGGAGGAAAGTGCCTGTCAGAACAAACATGCAGCCTCCATGCTAGCCTTTAGATCCATTACCCTTTGCTAAGGACCACCTTGCTTTCCCACAGGCAGGTATGTGCTCCTGCACAGTGACCTGATCATCTGCAGTCTAATTCTCTCTGCATCTCACCTGATGAAGTCCCTCCCTTCCCTAAAATAAAGGAGCTATGACGCAGTGGGGCATTTAGAACAAGTTCTAGGTAACAGATAGGGGAGCTTATGTTCACATGGTCACACTAGATGAGCTTGTTATGTAGGCTAAGACCAACAGAAACTGTCCCATCCTCCCCTCCACTTCCAGCCACACATTTTCTTTGCTCCTTCATGCTTGTGGTAGCATCTGGGTGGCCTAGCAGGAAGCTAGAACAGAGAACTCATCTAGCTGAAAACCAAACATTTTTTACTGCGGCATAACCCATTTCCAGACAACCATCGATGGTTATTCTCCGCCATGGCCTCTCATGCTGTCCCATCTCCACAGGCTGGCACCTGTGCTCTTCCTTTCTGTGTATCACACCTCAGTGACACTGCTGATGCATTCAAGAACCAGCCATGGCTCTGTACGTCTCCAGACAGCCCATATACTGATTCAGTCATGTTACCTGGTTGTGTACTCAGGCCCTGTCCAGATGGGAGGGCAAACACACTCACATCACTATAAGGCCACTGCTAATAAAACATTACCTCTACTGGGGATGGATTCATGGTCTAGCTGTACCCCACAGCCTTTCAAAGTGTCTGAGGAGGACATATAGTTCCTCTGTCCTCACCTAACCCCACAGAAAACTGGCCAGTTGCATGACCTCATGCTGTAGGATTTGAGTAACATCTCTACTGCTTCATCCCACCTCTGTAAAGCAGACAACGAACACAATCTCGCAACCTCAGTTTTCTGTCTTGCCAAGGTTACCAGCCTATCCTCTGCAGCCCTGAGCTCCAAACAGGAAGGAGGAGCGTGTCCGCAACTGCATTCCTTCAGAACAAGAGGGGAAGTGCAGGGTGGAGTAATAACCACCAGCTGACACCACTTGCCATCACAGGCATACTTGCTCACGACAAGGCTCGGGACGCTGTCTGCTCCTTGAAAGTTTCCTTGTTTACTTATTCCCAGGCCCATCCTCAGCCCCACGTACATGCACACACACGCACACACAAACACAGACAGCAACCTACTCTTCTCAAGAGAGAGAAGACTGGAAAGACAGGCTGCCAGGGAAACAACCCACAGTTGTTTGACATTTGGGTTTGTTTCTACAGGTGGGTTTCTGTGGTAGCAGAGCATCTCACTATTCAGATTCTGACTTCAGTCGGTTCTTATTGTCCGTGTTGGACATGGCCACCAGTAGTCACAGTTCTGAGTTCAGTAAAGAACCCTTTTTCCTCTGCTTCCTTTTCCAATCTTACAGTTGCCAGCAAGGCCTCATACAGCCTCTTTTGAACTCTTAGAAACAAAGAGTTTGGACCTTCTCAGGCCTTTAGTACCTAATTAGAACCGGGACATTGGTCACATCTCAGCAAATAGAGTGGGTCTCTTCCCCACAGGTTTTCCTCTACACCACTGCAGTTGTGTCAGGACCCAAAGCAGTCCCACCAGTGTTCATGTTTCATCTGCCATTCCCAGAGGATTTCACTACTCCCTCAAAATGGTGTTTTCCTACCAAGATTTCACGTTACCAGATAAGTTCCTCCATTGCCTGCGAGCATTAGAGCCTCCCTGCCCCACAGCTACTGGATATAAAGTGGCAGAGTGGTGGGGTCTGTCTGGTTGTTTTATTGTCACTATGTTCAGGAGAATTTCTTTTTAGTCAGTATTCTTCTCATTGAAAAATGCTTTTTCCATTGTCCTGAAATGATTGTTGAATTCAATGTGGACTTACCAAATTGCTTTCCTGGAAAAAAATGTCAGGATTATATTCACAAAGCTGAGAGGAAGACAGCCACTTTTTATTCACTCACAAAGGATGTGGGAGCCCTGGGTTTAATTTCCTCCTCTGCCTGGGGGAACTTGAACCAGCATCACTTATCTCTCAGGAGAATACCATAAGGTTGTGCTGTGCTGCATACTAAGGTTGGTTGTTCTTACTCCCTGACATTGATGTGTCCTGGTCTGCACAGAAGGTCTTTCTAGAACCTCAGCTGAGACCCTCACATAGAAGTGGTTCACCTGGCTTCCCCAGTCTGTGCTAATGAGTACTGGACTATTAAGGAACATGAAAGTGCTGTCGACAGAGTGCCTCCACCAGGATCCCCCTGCTCTCGTGGCTGTGGCACCCTCCTGGGAAATCAGAAGGGTGGATACAGCAGCAGCAGAGGGCATTGCATGTCCTGCACAAGCACTACATCAGGCAGACCCATATACTAGAGCTCATAAGGTAAAAAAATACAGCTCGGTCTGCTAAAGAAAATTACTTGTACAGTCAGCACAAGTTAAAGATAGGAAGACCAAATTAGTTCAAACAGAAAGTCTTCCTGATATCACCCAAAGGCTGTGCTGAGGTCAGGGCTGACATACAAGATGAATGCCAAAATCAATGGACCAAAACTGGTGTGCCAGGAGCTAAACCTAACTGGTGGCTACTGGCATGTTCATCATCCTCTGGGGACATCCATTTTGATACTGACAATAGGATAGGTGGACAGAAAGTAGAAATCCTGACAGTTCTCATTGCCAACTTTGAGACCTAAGTTAACACTGTGACACTGTTGGCACTTAGTTACCTGATCTGATCAGACCTTCTGGCCAGTTTCAGGCCAGGAGACACACAGATGTCATTGCTAGCTCCACCAACTTCAGCTCAGTCCTGGAAACCCACCTGGAAGATGAGATTTGGGGTTCTGATGTCACCCCTTAGTTGCTTTGTCATTTCCTCACATGCTTCTCTCCTTGTTCTTTCTCCTTCACCTTCTGTTTAATCAAACTATCCTAGACAGGAGGGATACAGGTTGTGCAACACAGCTGTGAACTGCCGTCACAGAGACACCTAAAAGCAATGTCTGAAAGAGGCAGACACTGGTACAAATTTCCTAGATCTCAGAGGGGTTAAGGCCATATATTGTGCTTGTCTTTTTCTAGCAGTGAGGCTGCAAGTAAAAGTCAACACCAGAAAAGGAAGTCATATTTTTTGTCTTTGCTGTCCTTTTCTCTCCCCTTGCACATACGTGTGTCTTCAAGTGAGCAGAGCAGAGACCAAAAATGAGTACTAACAACAGATCTAGTCTATCTCAACGAATGTCCCTCTTTCCCCAAGAACAGCTACTGCTGCTATGAACTTAAGCAAAGGGAGGGAAGCATTGCTATAAAAACTGTCGACCGCTAAGGGAAGAGGAATAATGGACACTTTTAAAAAGGAAAGTCTCACTTAATAATTTATTTTTGAAGTGCTTAAACTGTTTTTACTCCTTTTTGTGTATCTTTAATTAAAGGTTAAAAGACTTCTACCAGTGATTGTTTGCCATGGTAACCAAGTAGGCTGAGGTCTCTGAATTCAAAACCCAAAACCTTTTTAAGGGTTTAACGTTGCACAGTGTTGGGGTCACGTTAGCATCTTCGACTCGCTGAGCCTACTTCTTCCCCTGAAATGAACATGGCTGTGCCCTAACGGCCAGGCCACTAGACTAGAGAGGGACAGTCCTCTCACCTCCATGCTCCCCCTTTGAAACTAACCCCTTCCTCTCACTTCTCCTTTGGGCACTTGAATGTTTCATTCTGAATTAAATGCAATTTTCATTATGAAACAAAGCTCTTTCTTTGCAGTTTGTCAGCGAGAGAAACAAAACTTAACCAAACCTCTCTGTTCCTACTGAGGTGATGTTTTCTTCTTTCCTGCTGAACCAAACTGCACTTATTCATACCTTGCTGCTATTTTTAAGAGTGGGACCCAGCTGTATGCTATTCAGGGGCACCACTAAGACTTCAGTGGCAGAATACACATCATAGTATTTTCTAGTTAGTTAAGAGAAATGACTGGCAAAGTAATTTTTGCAATGCATGCTGTCTGTATCAATGCACGTGTGTCTTTAATACATTAGTCACCTCAGCTACTAGAATGACTTGCAATTAAGATTGCGGTAGTACCTGAAATGCCATATTGCTTGTCTCTGTTCTGAAAGGGGCACTGTCTAACCAGATAAGGCAAAGAAGGACATATGAGGGCATGACCAGACTTATCCTTACAACCACGTTAGAATGGCTAAAAATGCTACCACACCTAGTAAAGAAATATCTTTTAGCTGAGGCAGAGTCACTGGCCATGTGCAAGCTCTCAGTCTGTTGTACTGCAAAGGGAGATGAGTTTCAGACATGGAAGAAACTAACCCATTTCACTTTGCATTTGCAATAGAGGAGTACATGCCCATACAGTTCTCACGTCTTTCCTGTGAGACAGCCATCTCCAGCCTCAGTGGCACACATTTCTTAGGTTACTGTAGCACGACACACAGCATCATCTGAATGTAGGCTGAGTTTGAATGAGATGCAAGCAAGGCAATTAGCATAGGAGTACCCACATGGCTGATGTCTTGCATCAGTTTTGCCTGTAGACAGAGGATGGTGTGACTTTACATTTATCTCACGTGAAACGCGGAGCCGGGACCTGCCCCTCCAGCAGGATGTGGGCGGGTGGCCCCTGCTTGGGCACCCTGGGAATTCCACGCTGCCTTCAGAGCAGGTCTTTATGGATCACGGCCCAAGGCACCAATGCTCCCCCTCTGTTTGCCTCTCCTGTGCATCCTCCATTGCTCTCTCACCAGTAGAACAGTCCTGGTCTTTGCTTCCAGGGCCCTTTCCTTCATACTGCATAGATGAACAATTCGATTTGTTACTGTAAGCGGGTAAATCAATGAAATTGGGAAAGAACAATAGCGCCAATAACTGAATGTTGGGATGGATGTACAGTATAGGCAAGACATCCAACTTTCCTCTCGTCCTCTTCTAAACTAACTTAACATAGGTGGTCAAACTGTGGCACAAAAACCCAGCTGCATGTGTTTGTTTGTAAGACTCGCTCATTTAAATCAGCAGCTTAAAACAAAACTAAAAACAAGTTTCTCCGGGAGAAGAAAAGGCAGTGAGCTTATGTTTGCTTCTATCCTTTCTTCTTCAAAGTTTTTCTGTTTCATAAATTACTCTCACCACAAATGTTTTCATATTAAATGTAGAGAAAAGAACAAGATTATCTGCTCTGAATATCAGTGGACATACTAATTTGGACAGATTCTCATCTGCCAGCTGCTGGAAGAGCTTCTTGCCATGGAGCTATGTCGAAGTACCCAAGCCAAAGGTCTGGACATTTTTTTTGAAAGAAGTACTTGTGGTGACTTATGTGCTAGTTCAGGCTGCTGTGTTGGTTTTGGGTGAGACACAAACCTCTTTTAAATGTTTTTTCCAAAAAAGAAAAATTGTCTTGTCAGTTCCCTGAAGGTCTGCTCTGCAGGGCTCTATGGCCAGCTTCTTTTTTTTTTTTTTAAACAATTCTCTAATTGCTATCTTTCCTAAGCCTTTTCATTTGTATGTCATAGTATAAAGTTTTCTGTGGTTGCAGAAGTCCTTATTGAATGTCAGCGGTACTCCATGAAAACACCTGACTAAGTAGGAACCATCTAACCCTTGGGAGTTATTGACTGCTGCCTCCAAGGGCGTAATTAACAAGTGGCAGAACTTGCCATGTGGGTCATGTTTTACAAGATCCCACAGTATCGGTATTGATTATGATTAGATTAGATTAGGTTGATGGTAAATGCTTATTTAAGTTATAAGATTTTCAGGCAAATAGTGAATATCCTGTCATGAGCACCACCAAGCACATTTGGAACACAAAAGCACTTTAAAATGATAGTTATAATCATCATATATGCAATACCTTGAGGCATGTATATATGCAAGAGACTGAGCATGCCAGAGAAAACCCAGATTCCTATATTTAACACCTTACAAGCTAAAGACACAAATGAGTTCAACACACTAAGACATAATTTTACATTAAAAAGAACAGCTTATGGAAACCTCTGTTCTGTGCATGCCTGCCAGCTAATGGCAATATATAGAAGATGCCAGCAAATACAGCTGGGCTGACACACCATGCATTATTGCCTTGACACTGATTCTAAGGAGACTTTCATAAACTTGTACAAGGGAGAATGTTATTTTTCAGTCCCTCAAAATACATAGGCGTTTTTATGAATCCTGAAAATTCCATGCATCTGTCAGAAAATTTCTGTTTTATTCAACAAAGACAGCAGAAGCCAAGATTATTTTGCTGCCCAAGCCAGGGTGTCTGTTGCCCTTTAGATGTGCTAGAGCATCCGAGACATCTGCACACAGCTGCAGACATGACAGAGGACCTAACAGAGACCATGCCTTTGCAAAGCTGCGGCTGAAGGGAATCCTGAAGTATCTCATATATCTCTTATTGCCTAAGGTTAGGCAGCTGAATCTCACCCATTTTTTATTTTCATGTGCCACTTGAATTTTCTAATGTCTTCTGACCCTTTTTTTTCCCTCCCCTGTCTCACTCTTACTTCCTCAGTAACAAAGTGGGAAAAGTCTAACAGGAGAAGAGATAAAGAAGAAGAAAAGAAAGACAAAAAAAAACCCCAAAAATGGAGCATTTCTTAATTTTAAAAAGTCCAAACAAAAGGAATCAGAACTGTAAAAAGCTTTACAACAAAACATTTTCCTTGGTTTAATGTGACTTGCAGTTTTGTCTGATCCACTCTACCTACTAATGCCTGGAAAACCCTCCATCTCATCTGTGAATGCTCTTTTCCCAAGTATAAATAACTGGCAGATTGATTCAAAAGCCTTGTTGTGCCACAAGCGATCAGATGATGTAAACAGTGCAGTGAAGCTTCTCAATGTCAACCCAGGTTAGAGCCTCCTGTGTGGTCTGGAAGACAAGTTAGAGGGCCATGAATGGTGATCCTGTTGCTGACCTCCTGAATGGCCTCGGTTGCCCCACTTCATCTTCACTGGGATAGCAGGAAAGAGTAATGAACCCCAGTGCAGTGTCATGAAGATTCATGTCAAGCGTTATAACTGCAAGTGCTCTTAGCTGCCTGCAAGAATTATTTCAAAACCTCATCTGAGAGAAGAGCGGGTTTTACTGGCAAATGAGCATAGAAGATGAGAGTAGAAATTGCCCTTCTAGCAGGAAGGACAGCAGATCTTCAGACTGTGAAGTCTGTGGGTGTTTGTGTGTGTATGTGTGCAGCAGGGGAAGAAGCAATAATTTACTACTTTCCAAAAAGCAGCAGATGGATCTAACTCCCTTGATATTGGAAGTGCTTGGTCCTAGAGTTGTTGATTTTACTCAGCTCTCTTTTCAGCCAAGGCTCAATGAGATGCTATGGCCACAGCCAGAACTACCCCTGGATGTAGCTCTGGAGAAGCAGTGGGACGCTGTGGCAGAGGATCTGGGGCTTGCCACTGGCCCAAGGCCTGTGTGCCTCTTCCTAGGAAGGCTCCAAAAGAAGTTACCATACTGCCTTGAGACGTCAGACCTCAGAAAAAGAAGGAAGCTGGGCTCCCCCCAGCCTTTCAAACCCAGGCACATCCTGAAACATGACAGGCTCCAGAAAGTAGATACATGCAGTTCACTCAGGTACAGAAAGCTGCGTTACAAAACTTCTTTCATATTATAATGCCTTTAATTTTTTTTTGCTCTGAGGTTTTATCTTCTCCTGGGCACAAGGTACTGCCAAGTCTCAGGTGCTCTGCCATTAGGGTTGCCTAGCTTTGATGGCAACACCATTGCCCTGATAAACCCGACACTGAGGGCCCTCCTCTGCCCTCAGGCAAACATGTAATAGCCCTCTGTTTGCTGCATAGTTGGCAACTGAAATGTGATGGGAGAGTCTGACAAAGAAAGGCTCTGTGGCCCTGGTGCAGATGACAGGCCAACGGTCAAGGGCAACATGGTGTCCTCACCAGCTTTAAAGATCTCGGCAGGTGGAAAATAGCAGCGAGTTTTGCTCTCATCTCTGTGACCATCACCTTCCTCACTCAACCCTCCTGTTGTCTTGCCCAGCTCTCACAGACACATGGATCCAGGGAGAGCAGAGCGGGCAGCTATATTTCTTCTGCCGCACTGAAATTTTCAGCCAGTGTGGCCTGTTGGATCGTCAGTAATTCCACCTCCACCAGTTCCCTCTCATGCTGTGTGCAGCCTGGGATGAAGCAGGGGAAACCCAGACCCAGCTGTGCCGTGATCTGTACAGCTGCAGCCAGCCACGGACTGCTGCTACTGCTCAGGAGCAAGGAAAAATGGCACAGTCATTCTTCATCAGCATCTTTGTGGTGTAGCCCGTAATCCTCCACACATGTTCTACCAGGCAAATTATCAAAGCAGAGCTGTGAGTGTCAGCAAAGACTCTCCAGTATCCTTGGGTGATAATGTTCAGTTGTTGTCACAGACTTTACTCGAGCCAAGTTTACAAAAGCGGGCAGAGAGCAGTCCAAAAGCGAGCACAAGAGAAACACATAAATCAGACGGTACAGACTGATTCTCTCTTGCCCAACTCTGCTGCAATCAGCAGACTACAGTGAAGGCAGTGTACCTTCACTCCTGCCATTCCCCGAGAAGTCTCTCCACTTCCAATCCCCTCAACGCCGCTTTTTCTCCCTGGCAGCAGCAGGATCCTCTTTTTCTTCCATCGCAGTCTCTTAATGTCAACTATGTCCTGCCACCAAAAGGCTGGGACCTAGCCCCACCACTGAGACCTGCTCAGGCCAGGGTGAGGCATCCAAGTGCCAACCCTGCAAGTTCATGCTGGGGCAATTCAAGAGGTCGTATTAAAGCAGCCAGCTGTGCACTGTCCACGGGACCTCTCCTCTGACAGTCACCAACTCTGTCACGCTGATGACAGAAAAGAAGGAGGTGCCTTGTCTTTGCTGCCGCAGCTCACAGCCAAGGTGCTAATCTGTGCCGGAGAGAAAGCACCAGCCACATCTCCCTCGTGGCTGCTCACCTGCAGAGGCAATACCCTCCAGCAATGCGTCGAGGCATGTACTCTTAGAAATCATCCCAGTGTGACATGGCAGGGCTTTATGAACTAGAGCCCTTGGGGCAAGCCTAAACAGCCCCACCACGGGCTGGCTGGTCGTGAGATGGCCACCAGCAGAGCTGCCGCAGCCTTCCTGCCATGGAGGTGATCTGGAAAGAGGGGTTGTCACCATGCGATTGTAAACTCATGGCAAGGCTCATCTTTCATCCCTCTGACAGCACCAAGCACGACAGGGGGAAGCAGGGGGACAGTGCCTAGCTGATCCCTTTTGGCATTCCCCAAACACAAATATTTGTTAATAATAATAACACAATAAAGAGAGCCAAAAAAGAGCAGACCCTGCGAAACAGTGCAACAGTTACCTGCCAACTGAACCCTAGCAGCAGCAACAATAAACACAGTACAAGTAGAAATTATCAAAGACAACTTGGGAGGAAACCACAAGAAATGGCAGTTGAGCCTTATTAGTGCTATAAATCATAGAACTGGTTTCAGTTCCTGCAGCTCCTCACAAGCCGTATGACACTGTCTCTTGCACAGCAAGCAATAGGGGTCTGCACAGCCTAGAGGCACAAAACAAAGCAGGCGGGGAAAAGCGCTGCTTTTTACTAAAGTAATTCTTAATTTAATTGTAAATCAAAGGCAGGGGGGTTCTGTTGCTGTCTGTGAGCGATGAAGAGCAGAGCGAGACGTGTGTGAGGTGGGAGAAACGTGGACTTTCTGGGGTCTGGAAACTTCTTTAAGCGCGTTTTCCAGGCAGACATTCTCACAAGGCTATCTGCTTGTTTATTTATTTATTTATGTGAAGATTTACCGCCTCTGCGCTCTGCATTTGCCTGGTTGTCCTTAAGCCCATTGTACATCTTGAGGGTTTTTTTTCCAGGGGTGATTTTTGACAATGGGAGCTACAACGTTTGATTCCTCCTCTGACTCTCCTCTGAAGTGGAGGGGGCAGAGGGAAGCGTTAGTCCACCTCACCTCTAATTTTAACAGTGTTTGAAGCTTCTTGAAGCACATGATCATTTTTTACCTGGGACCCTCCCATCCCCAGCCATTGATGTGCGTGATTGATTATCCTTCTTTTCCTGCATAGAAAATTCATTCTATACTGAATTGTCTCGGCAGGACTTTAGACTCACCAATAACCACTGTTATCTACCTTGTTCGGGGAAGCAATGAACCTAGGAATTAATAATAATCGTTACTTATTTTTAGTATTATTTAAGAGCTAGCAATGTGCTCAGCATGGTAAGAGACCAAAGATGGAGACAGCCATGGCCTCAAGGCAAATGCTTTCACCCTAGAAATACCTGCCACTAGTGAAAATTCTGGCTCCCAGGAGTAGCTCCAGAGACTTTAAAGGGAGTCCCCAACCCAGAGAGAAATCCCAAGCATTAAATTGTGTTTTTAAAGCATACCTAAACAACAGCACCCTGATCATTATGTGGTGCCCCATGCACTACTGCATTGCAAGGAATAGTAAAGACATAACCCCAGCAGGTAGCACAGTGTGGAGCAGCAAAGCAAGTGACAGACTCAGACCAGACTGCTCTAAGTTCAAAGGAGGAACAAGTGAAGTTCTCTGTCTTACTGGGTTTGCTTTAAGTTTGAATTATTGATTGTCTTCTCCCGGCCAGTAAGAAGACAAGAGTCACATAAGCCTGATTGCTTTTGTTCTCAGAAACCAATCCTTAACCATCTCACATGAAATACAGTAAAAGCTTTCACATCCTCAGGCTCAGGCTAGCTGAAGGGATTGTGTCTGGGACTGCACATTAGGAGAGGAAGCACCACCAGGATGGTGAATTCTGCTTACAAGGCACCCATGCAGGCATTGCAATACACTCTAGCTTGCTTGTGTCCTCTGCATGTCTGAAATGCCTAATAAATGAGGGGCCATTGGTGGAAAAACGATAAATACAAGGCAGTATTTTTGTCCTGTCTTGTGTTACTTCCCTGCAGCAGCACTGAGCAGTTGGGGCAGATTCTCTCAACCAACTGAGCTGTGCTTTGCAATAGCACCACCTCAGAGGAGAATGCCACGGTGGCTTCAACATGCCATGCAACCCCCATTTGGTCCTTGATGCAACTACTTCAGCTGGAGACATCTTAAAAAAGCTGAAGTAACCCACTCTTCCAGTCAGACAGAGAAACCGTAGGTTCTGCATTGCCAGCAACTACCCAGAGGGAAAGGCACGGCCCAGATGGACCATTTCCAGACCACAGGTACCATGTGCAGCTGGGGCAGAAGCAGAAGGCAAGTTGTTCACATTTCTGAGTATTAAGCGACCAGCAGCAAATGGTTCATGTAGAGACACTTCTCTGCATTCAGTTCGGTCTGTAGGCTTGTGTGAGGCTAGGAAGAGAAAGATTTGCAGCCTGGCCCTGGCAGGGGACAGCAGCTGACACTACGGTTTGGTGATCACAGACTAAGCCACCCTCTGCCAGAGGAAGCTGTCCTAGCCTCCCCTGCCTCCTGCCACTAGTTCTTACCCTGAGGTCATCTTCATCTTTGGCTTCATGAGAACTGATCCCTTACACACACTTTTTTTCCTTGGTTAATTTTAATCTAGACTAATTCCTTCATTCAGGTCACTGTGTGGCCTCACATGCTCTTGCATCCAGCAAGTGAGTGAGCGCTGGGAAGCAGGACCAGGCAGCCAGCAGGAGAGCTTTCTTCTGCTTACTACAGCAACTGCGTATTGCCACTGTGGCTTTTGGGTTTTGTTTGGGGTTTTCAAAGGGGAACTCTCAATTATGGGGCAGAACATTCAAGCTCTGGCTCTCTGCTTATAGCTCCAACACGTTCACGGTGATCTTGTGCTCCTGAGTAAGAAAAACTCCTGTGAACTTTTCTCGGACACGGACCGACCACAGGCTCTGCTAACATGCTTCTGTGTTACAGGCAACCTCGTAAAACTTTTAGGGTATACAGTGTGAACTCCACAGTCTTGCTGGGCACACACCTTATGCTGACTCTGGTGCCTTGCCAAATTTCTGTGTGTAAAGACAATCTATCTCATTGTCTGAAGTCCAGGATAGCCTGAACTTCTTGCAGTCGTGCTGTAGGACAGCCTACAGCAGTACATCAGGTACTGAAACATTTTGTGTGCAGCTGCTGTTGCTGGTGACTGGCAAAGCAAAGAGTAATAGGATACTTGGCTTTGTTCTGACTCAGTCTGGTTGATCTTTTCTGTGTGTGACCACTGCTTTCAGTAGCAGTACCTATATATGCCTGCTTGAAATGACTGTGAAGCTCGGGCTTGATCAATCACTATCTTGCTCACAGAACAGGGCTTTGTGCAGTTTCTGCAAATAAGCACATCACACCAAGAGTTACCCAAAAGCACATCACTTTCTCCTCATCAACAAGATCATGAAGGCCCAGAATTCATCTGCTTCTTCCAACATCATCTTCTGATCCCTCCAGTACTGAGCTGGGAGCCTGGAGGCAGCGCTGTGCCAGGCCAGCTGCCAGCCTGCAAGGACACTCCAGCAGAGTGAGCATCCAGGAGTCCTACGTGGTTTTGCAGGGGCCAGGGAACGGGTGACACAGGGAGCCATCACAAAAAGCTGTTGCTCCTGACCTGTTCTGTTGCACAGCATGGGAAGTCTCCCTTCAGGATGGAGGAAGCTTCCCCTTTCCCTCCCACACAAGACTGCCACTTGCCGTGGGTTGGGGTTTTTTTTTTTTGGGGGGGGGGGGCTGGCATATCACCTCATCACACAACTATTTTAATCTGCCAAGACCTGCATCATTTGTCTGAGGATGAGTCAGACCACAGGAAGTTAGGAGAGGCATATGCAGGTGGAAGAGGAGGGGTTTGACCCTCTCAGATAGGATGGTTGCTGGAAAAGAAGGATTGAGATGTAATATCAGTAGCCCTGGACCAAGCAGACATTTGATCCATAATCCCAGCATCCCTTCCATTCTCCAGGCAGCACAATGAAAATACCCACTGCACTAAGGATTTTTTAAACAATTAATCTGTAGGAGTCTTCAGGAACTTACTTCAAACTTTCAGGCCTTTCTCCTCAATCTCATCAGCATTGAAAAATACAAAAGAGAGAAGAACAGGATGTTTTATTTAACAGAGCACAAACACACAAGCTAAGCTAAGGGTCTGGGATACTAGGTTTGTAGCAGTGATGCTGGCTAGGGCTTTGGCATATCACTGACGCATCCAGGACTCCGTTTCCCAACTCATAATGTGCAGTGTTTGTCCAAGGATGTGAAATGCCTGAGACAGAGCCAATTTGTGTATAACACCAGTCATCTTGCCAGATCCAAACAAAACTGATTCCAACGTCAGGCTGAGATACTGGAAATGGAAATGGCCTTGACACACGATGGTGAGCATGGTCTGTCTTGTCTTGATAATGCTTCTGTCTCTGCTAGGTGCCTTCACTGTCCGTAGCCTTTGCATTCTGCTGGAAGTTCCTCCACCCAGGCTGTCCCCTGCTCCCCTCTGTGCCATACTGACCCAGCTTCCTACTTAAAATCAACTCCCAAACCCTGTTTCTGCTGTCCTGGCTGCCTCCATCACTGCATTTCCTTCTAAAGTGTAACCAGGCTCCAGATTTTGATACAGCTCTGTTACAGGGAACCAGCATCTGATTAGACCCTCCAAATAGCATTATCTTCCCACCCCTCTCATTACTTAGAGCTATTCTGAAGACAATAGATGATCAGATGTGCCCAGGGAAACAGCTGGGGTAAGCACAGGGATAGAAAAGCTAACTTAGGAGAAAAGGCACTGAGAAAAAAATAGTGAACTGCACTTTCAAGTTTTGCCAGCATAGCAAAGAGTGTGGGAACAAATTACAACCGTCAGTGAGATACCTCTGGCAATGAAAGCCCCAGTTTCTTTAGGAAACTGGTGTAAGTTATACTGGCAAAAGCTGTATCTCCAGTAGGAGTTTGTCAGAAAACCCTTCCCAGGGTAAGCAAAGCTAGCAATATTAAAAGGCAATAATACAGCCCAGCTGTAGGAAGCCTCTTTTCATGGGGAGAAATATTTTCCTGTGACAAGTCTCAAGCAGTTAAGCTCCAGAGAGCTTCACAGTACAGGCAGAAGCTTTGTACATTTTCTATATGAATATGTATTTAATTATGGCTCCAGTGCAGAACACATTAACATAAATAAAGAAGAGAAATAGAAAGCAGGAAAGGAGGGAGGGGAAAGGTCTGGTTTTCACCTGTCTCCGTTAGCAGCAGCTCTGACTCCTCATCATTGTAGGGAGGACACGGAGCTGTGCTTGGACATTACAGCTTACCTGTCTGCTCCCAGCAGCTAGGACGAGCCTCCTCAGCCCTGCTGGTCTTGCTTAGGGATTAGTACATGTAGAACCATGGTCAGATAACCAGGAACCAGCATGATAAAGAGACATAATATGTTGAGGAGCAGGGGAAGAAGAGGGTGGTTGTTGGGGTTTTTCTGAGGCATCTGCAGACCCACAAACCCTGAGAAGAAGAAAAGTTAGCCACAGGAAACCCTCTGTCCCCACATTTTCCAGAGCACTTACACTGAGAGGTGTCCCTCCAGGCCAGCAGAGCTTTCTTCCGACTGCAGGCATCTGCCACAGGCTCAGTGTGTGAGGGCGAAGTAGGGCTCTCTCCCGACCAGCCCTCCAGCACTGTGACTCCAGTACAGCCCTGACACAAGGCCTTCCCTTACCTGCTGCCTTTCAGGGACCTGCCCTTACACAGTAGCTTCCCACTGCTGTATTAACCCTCCACCTCTTTTTCTGCCCATGGGCAAGGGAGACAGCACGCATCTCCGTGTCTCAGCTCTCCTACTCCCGTTCCTCCTTCCCCTGCCTGGGACACAGTCCTTCCCACAACGAGAGTGCTTCATGTTGCCAAATGATGGGCAAAAGGACGGGTGAACAAGAATGGTGGTGCAGGAGAAGGAAAGCTTTGCCTGAAGACCAAGGCAGAAAGCTCCTCCTTCCTCTGCCCTTCAGTCCTGCAGGACTGTCCCCTCACATTTGCATGAACGTCCAGCTCCCCTGCCCAGTACATGGTGATGACTTGTAGTCCATCAGTTTTCTGAAGTAAATAAATCATGTCCTTTGCAGAGGACAGCAGAGGGTTCCTTCTACTGAGACTCTGCCCTGACTGCTCTAGACCAGAGAAAAAGACTTCACATTTCTTTGTTATTTTTTAAAGCAGAGGCCTTTGCCAGAGGCCAAATATTCTCTTGTTTCAATACCAACGCTCTCACGTGCCCATCTTCAACTGGAGTTCACAGCGACGTCCTCAAGGGTATGATGAACTTCCAAAATGTGCGATACTGTTTGATCTTTCATTACTGTGTTTCAAAAATGCACTTTGAGGGAAATATAAATCTGAACCATTGACAGAAATCCCTCCCCTTTGTTTGCACTAAAGGTGTTTTGCAATCCAGTCCCAGCATCGCTAGCAGCAGTTGAATTGCACCTCAATGCTAAAAGGCCAAGCAGAAACCAGCTGTGCCCAGTTTGTTTCTAGGAAGCACCCGCACATGAAACTCTGCTAAAGCAGGCCAAACCCAAACAACTCTTTCAATGCACGTGGCTACTTGGCATCCCATCTGCTGTAAAAGTCTGCTGTTGCCACTGGAGTTGACAGGGTTAATACTAAAAGGACTTCTTTTCTTTGAGAAAAAATCCATACTGTGGATGGGGTAGAAAGTTTTAGCCTCTCGTGGTCAAGGCTGGCTGAACCTGGTACCTGCGTTCAGGGCTGCTTCAACAAGTGCAGAGCTGTTTAATTATTGACAAAGAAGAAAGTCCTCCAACCAGGCTACGCTTCATTTTAGGAAGAAAAAACAACTCTATCCAAACTGGCAGTGCTTGAAAGTTTTGCTTTTTTATATTTTTAACATCAGTGCACATAAAGAAAATACAAGGCCCAGCCTGAACAGTAGCAATAAGTGCTTAATATTCTCTTTGCATAACCCTAACAAATCAGTGCATGATTTAAAAATGTCACTGCACATCTGTGTTTGGTGTGTGTTGCTGCAAAGTGGGGCAGGAGGAGGGGGAACATGAAGAAGAAAAGCAGTAGAGATCCTGCAAGCTATTTACCTCTCTGCTGAATAATTTCCCTGCCACTTGCTGCAAAGCAGGGATGAGCATTGAACTCCTGTGTGGCCAGGAGGGTGCCTCTGCAGGAAAGCTCCAGGTCCTGCTGCAGCACTTGGCCTCTGAGAGAGCACTGCTGCCAGGGCCTGGTAGGGGCTGCCCATAACCTCTGCTGCTTCACGTGCAGATAGTATCTGTGAGATCTTGCCTTTCTGTGGGTTTACAACAGTAACAGCTAAGGTTTGCAATGAAGGGTGCTCAAAATTAATCTTCTAATTCTTCTTTTGGTGGCAAAAGAGAAGCTCCAGGGTTTTTTCCAGCAAATCTACTGCATTTATTGCTTTAATGAGGAAGCATGGGGTCTGCTCCCTCCATACATCCCCAGATGACAATTCATAGCCCATTAAGCAGCACTTCCACAGATCATAACTGACTTTGGATGAGACCTGGCTTGCCAGAAAAGACAGGAGGAGATGTGGCTTCACACAAATCACCCACAGCCCTCTGGGAGGGCAGTTGTTTTCATGGTGAGTCCCTCTGGGGCCTCCCCAGCTGCTCCCACTAGCAACCTGACATACTTCACTCATGTCCCAGGCACTGAGCAAATACTCAGTGGGTTGAACAGAAAGTACCATCATCTCATGGTGATAGGCCACCATGTGCCTTTCAAAATGTGAGCAGCGAGACGTTCTGGAGAAATGTGTACTGCTTGTGCCGTCCAGCTCTAGAGATAAATAGAGGACAAGCCTCCATGGCTGCCAGTCTGGCAACTTTCACGGGTAATAAAATATGCTCAATGCTTTTCAAGCTTTTCTACAAATAATCAGAACTGTTTGTCACTATGTTGAAGGAATTAGGGTTTTTAGACACTGCTGGAATGATTAAATAGAGGCCTTTCTTTCAGAAGGGCATGAAATTTAGCTGAAAAGCATGGTTTGTGAGTTTTCCACTGGGCAGACAAACAAGCCAGGACAAACTAGCAGGAAGAAAGGCAGGATCTCCAAGGGGGCGGATTTCCCCAAGTGGCATAGGAGCACAAAGCCCACTGACCTCGAGTGTGGTGGCTGCTCCTAAGCCTGCCCATGTTGCTGTGTGGGATGAAGGGGACAGAGAAGACACATTACAGTTTGTCAGTCAGCCTCTGGGACATGTAGGAGGGTTGTTGCAACTCCCATGGTGGCATGCAAGAAGGGAGAGGACTGAGGGCCAACCTGGGAGGAGACATTAAATTCTCGGTGAGGGGGATGGTGGTGGGACATGAAGGAGGAGGTGCTGCAGGAGCTGCCAGAAAATGGACTGAGTGCGTAGTGCTGAGGAACTAGATCTGTGAGTTGTCAGCACAGAAACAATCACTGAAGTGTGTGGCAGGATAAAGCTACCTAGGGACAAAGTGAGGAGCAAGGAGAGGCAATGTCCTAAGGAAGGCTGATAGTAGGGAGGAGAAAAGCACTGAAAGAAGACAATGCAGGAACACCTAGAGAGGTAGGATGAAAACCAGGAGTGTGAAAAGCTCTGGAGCACCTTGGGAAGAAAGCTTTTCGATAAAAGAGGAATGATCCACATCAAAGGCAGGCAACAGACTGGGAAGGAGGCTTCAGAGAGTGCCAGGAATAACAACTGTGCCTCAGCTCACGTTGTGTTCCCTCTCCCCCTGCAGCACTGTCCTCCTCTTTACATTTCATCTGTAAACTCTTCAGGGTAGGGACCTGGCCCTCCTCCCTGTCTAGCAGTTCAAGCAATCATTTGCCATTTGTACCAAGAATATTAGTTGGATGAATGTGCATGTGTGCTTTTAAATACAAGGGGTGATGTATCTCTGAAACCACACTGCCATTGATTTACTCACTGTACTGCCACCCCAAGAGTTCAAAACCCTCCATCAGGTCCTTGCCCTCCTTTCCCTCCATGGAAATTGGGAGGCTGTATCAGAGAAGAACAGAATGCATCATGAGAGAAAAGGGAATTGGTTTGGCCTCTGCTTTTTCAGTTTCCTGGGATCACCCCCAACATAGATGCAACAATTTCAGTACAAACATTCAACCTTAAATGCACATAAAATGCACTTGTAATTCTGCAGACCCTGGCTACCCTCTCATCATGCACTTTTGCTCTCCTGCTGCCACAGAAAGTCCCCTTTCCATGCTGGCTGGCTGCCTCCAGCACCTACCATGCACCTCAACTTGCAATGGCAACTTGCAAGATCCCAATTCTTCCAGCCCCTGTCTATGCAGTAAGAGCTGTGTTCAGCCCAGAGAGTCTTTAAATGTATTCCTAAATATTTATACTGTAGTTAGCAGTGATCCAGGAAGGAATTTAAGCGTTTCTTTGTGTGTCTTTAGCTCCAGTGGCACTTAAAGCATGTACAGAAGGGCTTTGCTAAACGGGAGTGGGCCTTAATGCACACTTAATTACTTTCCAGTCTGGGCCCAAATGTTTGCCTATATTGCAGTGATTAAGCTCTGTCTCTTGATTTCCTGTCTGCAGTACAGGGATAAAGAGAACAGATGATGATGTGTGATGGAGACTCCATTGGCCTGACCTTGGGATTGCTGAATAACTCATGACTGGCAAAATCCTGGATTGATTTCAGTTGGATTTTATGAGGCATGGAGCTGGAAAGACTGATTTTTTCCCTCCTCATTACATGGCAATGACTAGCCTAGCCATGGCTCCTCATCCCGCATTCAGTATTTCCCATGTCTGCTGGATCTGGTTCCCAAGTCCTTTCTTTCTTCTGTTCCTAGTGCCCTGGTTTTTAACCTTTTTTTAATTTGTAGACCCTGCATATTTTCTAAGGTAGAAGTGCCCCTCTTTAGAAATTCAGTAGCCATGGGGCTGTCCACACAGGACAGAATTTATGACAATGCTGAAAGTAGTTTTCCTTGCTGCTTTCCACAGACCCTTACAGACTGCCGAGTACTGCCCGTGGCTCCTACAAAGGCTTTTGTCTGCTCCCAGTTTCAAGTGCCAGCAATGACCACCAGTATGTGAAAAGCATTGTTTGGATTTAGACTGGGACAAAGTCCCTGTAAACCAAAACTCCTTATCATTTTGCCTTCCCTGTTCAAGTGAACCTATTCTCTGCTCTCAGTAAATTCAAATTTTAACACTACAGATTTTCTGCAACAGAACACTGCCTTGATAACCATTTAGTATGTAGACTAGGAAGCCATTAATAGCAAGCAACAAAGAGGAAAGAAGATTACTGCCTTTTAATCTTTCATTTATTCTGTGGGTAGCTAATAATTACTTAGGCGTTATGGCCAGTTACTATTACTTGCTAAGTTTCACAAAGCCCTGTTTCTATAGTCGTCTTTGAAAACAGTAAAGGAAACTACGTATCTAATAAAGATGCAGTTTCTGAGGGTATAGTCACAGAAATCCTAGACCAGATAGTAAAGGTTTGTAGGCACCTGCTGCTCACTAAAACCAACAAAAATTAGACACTGTTAATGCCCTTCCAAACCTGGACCCTCGTGACTACAGCACTTGCTGTCAAGTGTTATGATGGTAGAAACCTGAGATGAAATGAAAGCCTACATCTACTCACAAGGGGCACAAGCTGTTTCTCTGTAGTTGTTTTTATTTTTATTTTTAAACCAGAACTGCAGGACAAGCCTTTTCTTCCCATTGCCGCAGTGTTAATAGAAGCCATATTTTCAGCTCTGATAACAGTAAAAAAAAAAAAAAAAAAAGTGCAGCAAACCAGTTGTGACTTATTTGCTTAGTATCAAAAGCCACGGAATAAAACATGTAACATCTGTGTCTTCAGCTGCCATTTCGGGGAGCAGACCCCTCCTTCCACCAGCCAGCAAGAGAGGCCACGACAGCAAACTGGCGTGTAGAGTCAGGGCTGGAGAGCGGCCACGGACCGGAGGCGAGAGCCGGGTGCTGGGCCCCAGCAGCCCAGGCTATTTCTGGCTTTGCTACCGGCTGGGTGAGCACGAGCAAGCTGCTCGCAGCGGCGAGGCCGAAAGTCTTTGCTGGCACAAATCACATGCTTTACATTCTGAGAGAGGTTTGCTGTGGCTTCACAGAGGGTTTGCACGGCAGGTGGTGCCCAATCCTCCTCTGCACTCTGTGGGCTCAGCTGGAGCAGCCTGGGCATGCAGGTCGGTCCAGAAGAGCTCAGACCTGCTGGTCTTCCAGGGAAGCTGCAAAATCTGCCCCTTTTCCTTGGGTTTTGACAAGGGAGGGAAAATACAAGAGCAGTGATTGGCAGGAGGCAAACTGCTGCTGGGTGAGAGCTTTATGTCATTGTCTCCTTTAATTTCACCATCACTAGCTATGTCAGTGAGTTTAAATATGAGCAATGGTGTTGCTCAGTATTGTCAAGGGCATGCAGAGCCCCAGCCCGGTATCTAAATGAAATCCACTGAAAAATGACTAAACAGGATTAGCACAACCTGAGTGCAGATACAACACACACGCATGCTCATGAATCATCCTACACCTATGTGCAGAGGTGCAACAGCCCCCACCAGACACAGCAGAAGAAACTGGTGTTGGCATAACAGGATCAAGCCCTTCCTCCAGGCAGGGCATCGACTGTAGCCCCCTGCGAGGGCAAACGCAGCCCTGTAAGGGTGCTCCCACCCAGGCAGCCGCCTCCAGACAACTGAGCAACCTGGGGTGCATGGCAGAGCTGGCGTGGTGCAGGGGGCTGACCCTCCCTTCCACTCACCCCTACTCCAGCCCCTCTGCTGGGGCTGGCTGCAAACACTCCGAGGGCTCCTGCACCTCAAAGCAATCAGGCACACGTGGGTGAAATCACTCTCCATGAGAACACCTGGAAGCCAAGGAGGGAGGAAGGAAACTCTCACAAGCTCAGGGTCCTGCTGCAGGCAGCTGCCAGCGATGTGGTCCCCTCAGGCTGCAGGCAGGGAGCTGGCGTTGCAGGCAGAGCCGTTCACGCAGAAGCAAGGCCTCCTTGGGGGAGGGCTCCGAATTCTGCCATTTGTTTCCCTTTTCGATCTGACAGGGCAGAGACAGATTTTATTGAGCTGCTGAGCAACTCGTGAGGCCTGTCTACTCACCAAGGCTTTTCTGAGAGCGTGGGTTGAGAGGTTTATTGGATCAGGCGATAATTTAGTATCCATTTTTCACAGCATGTCCATTCATATTAACCTGCCCTCTCAGTCTGTTTCCCTCCCCGCCACCCCCAGGTACTGGAGGGATAGGAGTGGAGGGAGCGCCTTGTCTCTGGCTGTTTGCTTGCAACAGGGACCCTGGGTCCCCGGGAGCACAGTGCTCATGGGGCATGGGCAGGAGTGTGCGGCTGGATCACCTTATTGGCACCACTGCTCCCTTTTTTCAGGGTGGGAGGAAGGGGATCCCAATGAGGTCTGTCAGTCCACCCCCGAAATGCCGCTCTGCTACCCTGCACCAGCTCCTCCCAGCAGACACAAGGGGGTATTTCTAGAAGACACATTAACTGTAAGAGAATCCGTGCCTCCTGGACAAAGCCGCCCCCCCCCACCAGTCAGGAGGCACACGAACATGCCTCTCCTGCCTGGCTGCTGAGGACAACCCATGAGGAGACAGGCAGGTCCCTGGCAGAGCTGCTCTGAGTTCAACATTGGGTGCACCAGATTTCCCCTGCATGAAAGCTTTCACCGCTGCACACCTGCTGCCTTAGACAAGGGTACAAGTTCTCCCCAGGGGTCATTTGAAGCAGCACCCTATTGCATCAGCCCACCTCAGGCTGGGACTGGAAGCCCAGCTCTTTGAATGTGATGAGCTGGTTGCCTTTTGGAGGGTCCCCCATAGCTACCTGTGATCCAAAGCTCACCTAGAGTTGTCACTTGGAGGGAACATCAAGGATGACAAGAAAAGTATCTACCACTACATTAGCAATAAAGGCTAAACAGAGAAAATGTAGGCCCATTGCTGAATAGGGAGAGTGATTTAGTGACACAGGGCACAGATACTCAATGCCTTCTCTATCTCAGTCTTCATCAACAAGGTCTTCCAGTCCTCTGGGCTCAGAGGAAAACTACCAGCAAGCGGGTAGGCATTGACTCAGGGAGTGCCTGAGAGATCTTGGTCTCTTCAAGTCCATGAGACTCAACAGTTGCATTCAAGAGTGCCAAGAGAGCTGGCCCATGTCCTTGCAAGGCCACTCTCTAACATCTTTGAAAGACTGTGGAGGTCCAGGGATTTCCCTGACAACTAAAGAAACACAAATGTGAGGCCTGCCCATACCTATAGGAAGGTCATCAAGAAAAGGGAACTGGGAACTTCACCAGTGTGTGTGGCAGGGAAAAAAGAGACAACGGGCATAAATTTAAACAAGAGAGATTCATACGAGATGCAAGGAAAAACATTTCCCCATGAGGACAGTCTAGCAGTGGAGCAGGCAGCCCAGGAGGCTGCACAGGCTCCATCCTGGGAGGTTTCAAGCCCCGACCAGACACAGCCCTGAGCAGCCTGGTCTGGCCTGGGGCTGACCCTGCTCTGAGCCTCCCAGGGTCCCGTCCAGCCTGAATTATGCTGTGATCCCATGCTGAGCTGAATTGGACAGCAACAGTAGGAAATTAAAAATACAGAAATATAATCCTACTGTTGACAAAAATAGCCCAAATTCTCCAGACTGCTTTCGTTCTCAGTCTGCTCTGACTTATGCAGAAAGCCAGACTAGCTCTCAGCCAGGGCAGCAGTACAGATCTGTCCTCACTACTCCTTTGCCAGTCTGAAGGCTTGAGGCTGCTACTGCTAAGAAAAGAGTCAGATGTGTTCAAAGCAACTGCAGAGGCTGGCTGCTTCTGTGAGGAACCAGTCGCCATCACATCCACTCCTTTTCCCAAATCCCTTTCTGTCCCTTCCCTCTCCCATTGCTCCTTCAGTAAAAACCCAAACAAGAAAGCAAGCCCCCAGGACTCATCTTACAGGCTCTGTGTCCCACCTCTCCCTGTCCCCTTCCAATCCCTAAACCTAGAGGGACTTCTGCCAGGCCACGGTTCCCCTCCTGGTGGGTAACAGCAGTGCCTTCCAGCAACCACCAGTTTAGCAGCCTAATGATATTAAAGCTCCTTTCACCCTCCTTCCTAGCTGCAGCTGAGGCTAAGCACAGCTCAGCAAGCCATCAGGAACAGGAACCTCATCACGAGCAGCCCTGGCCAGAGAGCTGATTTTGAGGGAAGACTACAGCAACCTCATGTTTAGAAAAGACGCTTGAACTCCCCTCCTAAGTGGTCATGGAAGTTATTTTCATCTTCAGCTGCTGCAGATTTGTTCCTGGGATGGTGGCTGCACCGAGTGGCTGACACAGACCTGAGAATCAATCAAAAGTAACTGAAACAGAAGAGGCTCAGCAATCAACCTATTAGGTTGCTGGAGCCAGAAAAATGCCGCTGTGAGGAGCCAGAGAAAGGGGAACCAACTTTCCTTCTGAAAAGTTAATGCGAGGAAGAAGCTTCGGCTGCGCTGTCTTTTCTTACAAGAAGAATGAAAACCTCTGGAATTCTCTTTCTGTATATTTTTGTCCTCTTTAATGGGAAGGGGAGAAAGGAAAGAAACCATAACATCTCATTCTGTAAAAAATGCCATCTCATTCTCTTTTCTTTCTCGCATTCCCCCCCTCCATATGCAATAAAATGATTCTTTGCTCTCAGTTGTTGTCTGCTGTGGCGGCGGTTGGAATGGGCTTTGTTTTTCTTCACTTCACTGCTCCTCACCGGAGGACTTCGCTGGCTGCAGCAACCTATTAAGCTGGTTGCTGGCTCTCTTCTGTCAGAGTGGGAGTTGCTGCCAGAGTCCGGTTATTTCCAAACGCCTGCATGAATCGGCTCCTGCAAAGCCAGACCTCGGAGCCGTCGACAAGAGCGTGAGCCGAAGTGTTAGGGGGTTGCCAACCTCCACTAATTAAGAGTGTATGCCCCTCCACCATCCCTCATCCAGGTTTCAGCAACCTTCTGGCAGGTGCCCCAAGGGGATTTACAGCGGTGAGCTTAAATATTTCATCTAAATCATTAGAGCAAAAAAGAAAAATTAAACGTGATCTTTAAAACGGAGGAGGAAAGCTTAACCACTTGCATTCATGATAAGGCATACGCAAAGAGAAAACGTAGCACTGAGAATTCAAATTTGGAAAGGACTGCTGTGTATGCCGGTAAGCAATACCTTTCCAGCCTTCTTAGAGAGCTAAAGTCTGAAGGGCCACCCAGCCCTCTCTCCTACACAGGTAGCGTGCTGAGCTGAATTACTTGGTTACAGAGGATGTACTGACTTGACCCTGATACCAGAGACTCTTGTTGACTCTGAATTCTGTGCAACACATCCTTGGTTGGATGCAGTTATGAAACATAATAACCCCTGTTACTGTCTGGATGAGTCTTCCCCCCACATCAATTTCTAATTAATTTGAAGGGAATGAAAACAAAGTTTCCCCTTTCCTTATCACCTAGACAATACAGTATGGCAGGGAGGGGGGGTAGATTTAATATTATGATTGAGGCTTGTATTTTGATCTGTGCAGTGGGAACAAACTAGCTGACCAAGGGGATTTGGCTTCAGTTCTGGGGTGATTAGAGCAGTTCTGCCTTGTTCGCACTGTCTATGGAGAGCCTGGATATGCAATGTTGTACATGCTCCTGGCAGTCCCCTACACCAGGGACTTTTCCACAGGCTGGGCAGGCTGTGGAGAGGGCACTTACAACAGTGAGGTTTACTCAGGGGGGTTCTACCTGACAGTGGTTTTATAGAGTCGAAGGGAAATACGTCCTGGGCTCTACAGAGCAGTGCTCCAAGTTTTATCAGTACTTACTGCCTTCTGAGGGTACCACTGAAAATGTCTGGGCAAACTACAGGTTTGGGGACCTTAGCAATTCACACCTGCATCCAGCCAGTGTCTGTGCAATGGTACAAGCACTGTCCGGGTTCACCATCAACCACAATTTATGTGAGGGACGTGCTTTCCCTGTGGGCTTAACCAATAACACTCCAAACACACCTTCAGAAAGACTATTGCTTTCATGAGAAGTTTATGTGAAATAGCGGGAGGAGGAAAGGGGGTGTGAGAAATTAGAGGCTGAAATTATGTCCTAACACTGCTAAGAGAAAAAAATCATTTTTTTCCCACTAACCCCCTATAGCAGTGCTTGATCCAGTTATTACCCTCCTCCTAAGGAGCAAAGACGATGATGCCATGCACTGCTCAGGAGTAATGCTGGAGTAATACGGGAGCTCATGATTGCAGGAGAGCTATGTCCTAAAGCAAGCCTACCCCGCAAATGCTGAGTCATCAGAAATGCAATGCCCTTCTGCCATCATCTGCAAACAGCACCTGAAAAGAGGTGCTGATTAGACCAGGGTTTGGAGCTGGGACCATCCAAATTCTGATGCTGGTTCTGATACCTCCCTCACATGCACCTGGGGAATGTTTAATAGGGCTCAGATGTTCAGAAGTTCTGTCACTCAAAGACCTTCAAATGCACCCTGGGTACTTAAATCCTCCGAAAAACTGATATTTAACCTTCTGAAAACAGGCAGAAGAGGAATTAAGGTTAGTATTTGTAATATGCTTTTAAGAAGAAAAAGGACTGAGTATTACTTTTAGTTCTACATTACTTCATGCAGTAGAAAGCTGGAAGATATAAAGATGAACAGCAGGATAGGACTGATATTAGCACTGGAGTGTTGTTGGGTCATTTCTTGTTTTTTATGGGTACCTTTATCAAATAAATGGATGGTTTATATGCACCATGAAGGAATAACTCTGGACAGGTGATGTTTGTTCCATCAAAGGGACACTCTCAAAGGACATGCAAAGTCCCCTAAACTTTCCAGGATTAGCAATGAGTGACCTAATATCTCCTCCCACCACTGGTGCCTAGCACCTTACAGAAATTTATGCACAGAATGTGACAACTTGTCATGAAATGCTCAACTTCATGTATCCCATTTTCCTGTAGAGTTCTCTGCATAATATATAAACAGAGGGGGGTGGGGGAAATCTCTCTGAAAGCTCCTGCCAGCTCACATCTATTTCATTCTTTTCTTTTGAAAAGAAACCTATTCCAGATGGTTTATCATTAGAACTTTTAAAACCTCTGACGTTACAAAACAAATATATACGGTCAGGTTTAGCATGGCCTGGATGCCCTCCTGAGAACTTTTCATACTGAACCTGGGCTTGTAGATGCGTGTCCACCGCAGAAACCAGTAGACTGCCCCAGGGCAATACAGCCAGCCATCAGATATTGCTGACAAGGCAGGATTTGGGCCAGCCTGTGACTGGACAATCTGTTTTCCTGTCCTCAAAGATCTTACTCTTCCCAGGGCTTGGGCACCCACTGTACCACATGAGCAAATATGCTTAGACCAATGCCAGCAAGGTCATCCTTGCTGTGACCTGGGCAAGCTGTCCACGTTTATATCAAGGCTCCCATGACACTCCACAAACAATATAGTGAACAGGAGCTGCAGTATCTCCCCCTGAACTGCATGCCCTCCTGGGTGTCAGGACTGCAGCTGGGCAGACAGCCAGCACGCTGAGGGATGTTTTAAGCAAGGCCTCTGAGACAAGCCTCTGCTTTCAATAAAGTGCCACAGGATTTTTAACGCCCATGCAGAGCAGGCAGCTGTTACCCAAAGGACATTCTCCACCCTAAAATTACATGGAAATTATTTGCCTCTGAAGCTATGTTTAGCCTACAGAGATTCAAACATATAATTCTAGGATATCTAGTTATTTGATTAAAATGCTAATATAGCCACCTAACTGCCAATGCTGCCAACCAACCGGACTCCCTAGGGCAGCGGTGTATGTTTGCTTTTCGTGTCTCACTCTAAGCCAGGGTCTCATCCTAAACCAGGGGATCGTGATCACTGCTTAAAGCCCAGGGGTTCAACCTCCCCAGCACAGTGACTCAGAAGAGCAGCCAGCTCAAAGGCTGGAGAGGATGCACAGAGATTTGCCCATTGCTTCATTCCAGGCAATTTCCCTCTCCCACTATGAGCTCCTGAGCAGCAGCAGTTGTGGCGGGTTCCTGAGGAAGGTTTGCCTGCTGAGGAGGCACCCCTTCTACTGAGAAACTGTGATTTTTTTAAAAGGAGCAGCTAAGTATGTGAATGGGTGCCACGAGTTTTCCCCCAGAACTTTTCTTAATCACCTTTTTCTCACTGTCACTACAAGGACTGGGACTTGTGCCTTCAACAATTTCCCTGTGAAGAACAGCTCTCATTTTATCCAGAATTACCTCTGTCCAACTTGATTTAAAATTCGTAGTTTGTCATAGTTAATTTTTTCCACTGAAAATCCAGGTACCAAGATGCTCAAAACCAATATTAAGTATGAAGGAACTCACTGCACATCATTTTAAGCTCCTGCTATGAACAAACATCGCTTCATCCTACATCCTTTTCCCGCCTCAGGGTCTCAGCAAAGAACTGCCCCAGCAATACTACGTGATTTTATGATAAATAGATCTAAGTTCTTCTTCTAACAATTCCTGGGGTTTGTCACAGCTGCTATTCATTTTTCAATAGCCCCTTTTGCTGAGAGGGCACAGAAATGATGACCATCCTGATGGTGTCTGTCCTAGTGCTCCAGCCTGACAGCAGGGACTGAGCACAAGGCTGGCGATGCTCTGTGCTTCACAGTGTCCGTGTCTCTGTAAGCTGCCTCATCGCTGGCTCCGCAGGAATCAGGAGAGAGTCTGAGAGGGTACTTTTTCAGAAGAACAAGGAGGGGAAGGATGAGTGTACATGCCTGATTAGTTACAGGCAATTAAACACGTCTAGCTTCCCCTTGCCTCTCATCCCTAACCTCCAGCCAGCGGAACAGCTCGCCTAGCAGAAATCAGCACAGCCATCTCCCGATGCATGAACCCTACATCCCCTCGCCTTTATAACACGGTGTCTGAACTCTTTCAGCCCCTGGGCATCAAGGCATTTACACCCACTTCGCACAGGAGAGTGAAGTGTCTCAGGACTGTAAGGAAGAAGACCATCCCTTCCCTGCCGACCGATCCTGCCTCTGATCATAGGGCAACACCCTCTAACCCGCTCCCTGAAGCTGCCGTTGCTCATCTTGAACCAGAGCAGACGTGGCTTTCAGAGATACGGGGTTACAAGAAACTTCTGTCACTCACTGGTTTGCAGGCCCTTGGGCTTCCCTGGCTTCACACTGATTTGACCCAGGGCACTTTACTTACAGAAGCATTCTGTCTCGACCTAATTTAAAAACTGCTTTTGCTCCAGCACCTGTCCTCCCTGGCACTTTTCTTGACTAAGAGCAGAGCGGTCTCAGGGGTTCTCCCGTAAGCTCGCTGCTGTCCTAGACTGGGAAGGATCAGGCTGCTTGTCCCCTTCCTCCTGTCCTCCCCCAAGGACTGCCATGTAGCCTCCTAGGACCCTATCATCCCTTCCCTCCCTGGGTTGCCAGTACTGTGGCCAAGTTCTCCAACAAAAGTCTCACCAGGGCTGGGTATCATCCTCACCCACGCTCCCCATCCTGCTTCTTCTGCCACTTCCACCTCCAGGGAACAGGCTCTAGACTGCTCCTGCCAGCGAGGAACGCAGCCTTTTGCTGTTTAAGGAAAGATGTGGGTGGGGAGAGAGTCCCTCAAGCTAAGTGGAGAGGCAAAATCTGCAGTCAGAACGGCAAAAGCTGTTCCTGCCCAATGTACTCATCCCTTCCCGGCCACAGCTTTGGCCTTCTCCCCAGAATACATTTGACCCTGCTGCGTTAGGGGCTGGGTAATAAGACTCCCATTAACACTTACAGAAGAAAAGGAAAGGTGTCCAGTACTTCACTGGTATTACCCACCACCTGCTCTGTCCATTGAGCACCTGGGCATGCTTTCACATCCCAACAGATCTCTAGAAGAAGGTCACAGATCAGCCTCCCCCTGCCACTCCCTGGGCTACTTTTTGCATCAGGAGCCCTCCCTAGCCTGACAGAAGATCCCATGTACCACAGATTATCTTTTTCTCCTTCCAGCCACCACTGTTCCTACTACTGCTGAAGCTGTAGTGAGACTGGTGAGGCCAGTGCTTATTTCAGCAGTACTTATAAGCACAGCGACTCAAATACAGACAACAGGTACGCTTCCAAAACACCTTTTCCTCTCTGACTCTGACCCAAAAGCCATGTCTAATGTCATGTTGAATAACACAGCAAACACAATTGTGTTCAGATGTGAGAAACTATTGAACTGATGGCACACCTCCTTACCTTTTTCTAAGGTCTCTTCATGCTCAGCATCTCACATCATGGCCCAGATCTACCTCACGCAGCCCAAACCTTCTGTCCTGCTCTCCCTGCATGTCTTTTTAGCCATCTGCTGTAAGTTACTTCTACTCAGAATAAAAAAGAGGTTTACTTCAAGTTATGTGCTGTCAATCCAAAGCATTGGCTCACTCTGTTTAACTATGAGCATGGGGAACATTAGAAACTATTTCCATAAAAGGGTACTAGGCTGTTATTTGATACAGGGGTCAGAGTAGAGGACGTGGTCTAGATTTGACCAAGACAGAGTTTAAAAGTGGTCTGGATAAATGGGGTTTCACTGTAGAGTAGACAGGGTTAGAGGTCAGCCTTTGCAGAGAACGAAGAAAAGAGTACTGATCCAACTAAGTAATTTCTGCAAAAAGCAGACTTATTTATCAAAAACTGAATTGATCTAGCTTCCACAACATTAAAGCCAAAGAATAAATAATAAACAGCACCTCCATTTGTCACATAGTAAAAAGAACAAAAGTGCACAACTGGGAAAATGTAATTTGGAGAAAAGTCCAGTACGGAAAAAAATAAGGCAGAGTTGCACTAGCGAAATAAAACCAACCTGTGATTTATTAGCAACTATTGTGTGCTCTGTGCTGTATTTCTTTATTCAAATAAAGCCCTGTTCAAATTCCTCTGAGATGACTTTTCAGCAACATTTAGCACATTGCAAGGCAGGGCTTGAGGGTCACGAGTTCAAGAAAGGACTTGTGTTCCTCTGTCCTCCAGCCACCTGATCTGAGCTACAGACGTGACTTATTCAGCTGTGGTGATGCTGCTGGTGGGAGGGAATAGTCTGCCTTGTGCATTAGCATCTCCTGTAAATTATCTTAGGAACAAGACTGATATAGCTACAGACTGAAGCAGCATTTCAGCTGTCCTAGGCTGGAGGGAAGCTACAGCTGATAGCAAGAAAGGGCAAGAAGCAAAGAAGAGAGAAAAACGTAATTTTGGAGGGCGCGGTATGAAAATTTTAACTGCATTATTTGCACAGGCCAAACAGCAATAAAACACAAACGTGTTAGAATAGCTTATTCTCCTCTGGCTTCGAGCAGTGCAGGAAGATCTGCTGCTAGGTCTCCTGATGCCACTTTTTTTCCCCCTTTTTATTATTAGCCTCCTACATTTTCTCTGCCTTTAACGGTAAATTGCTTTCCAATCATCATGCTGTGACAAGGCTAACCAGAGGCAGCCAGAGCCTGTGCAGTGCAGGGCCCAGGCAGGCGGCAACGACTCCTATTCACAGCAGTGACACCTCCATGTTATTTTTCTTACCTTCCCTGACCCTTTGAGATCAGGGGGCCCTGACCATAATGCTCAGGCAGTGAAAAAACACAAATCCTGCTGGACTTGCAGCTGGGGGAGAAACAACCTTAGGAACTGGAAAAGGAGCTGTCAGCCTTCATTATTAATATCCAGCTGTTAATATTTAATGTCATAAAACCGCGGCTCCCTCCACAGCCTAGTCATCAGACATGCAGGGGTCACACCAGCCAGAATCCTTTAGACAGACGATTCAATGTCCCTGTGCTTTAGCTTCATGCCAGGACTGCTAAAGGTGTTCTAGATGTATTTGAGATGAAATGCTAGAAGCTTTAATAAAGCCTGAGATTTTAAAAAAAAAAGCGGGGGGGGGGGGGGAAGTGGTTACATTCCTACCTTCCCAGCCAGCTCTGCTCTTCAGCGCCGACCCCATCCACTAAGCCAACGGGCACCTGCAGCTGGCAAAATATAAACAGCACTGGCCAAAGCAAGAGCGAGTGTTAGCATAGCATGGACGTCACCCACCGCTGCAGCTGAATCTGCAGGGCCAAACTGCTGCCCTAGGCTTGGTGTCCTGGCACGGAGGAAAGGTTTGAACACAAGGTAAAGGGAGGGCCAAGATTTAAATCCTTTAGACTACTAAAGCCAGATGATGCTATGTTAGGAGAAAGACCATCTAGTCTACCCCAGTCTGTGTTCCCATGCACTGTGGCACACACTGAGGAGCGCAAGGCAAAGCACACTAGGAAATGCTATTGAACGTCTGATCTCTTCTTTTAGCAGATGAAGGGAGACAGAGAGAGGGCTTCTATCACGGGGGCCAGGAAAGGGATGTTTTAGTGGTTATTTTCAGAGCCTTCATCCTTACAGCTTCACAGAAGGGTCAAACACAAATGTCGCTAGCAGGCAGTTTTCCTCTCGGTGGGAGCGGGAGTGCGTCACCTCTGCTGGCACAGAGCCACGGGTCCTGTTTCCCCCTGCAGATCCCGGGCTCTCCCTGCTAGCGGTTCCGTTTGCTCTGCCAGCGTTGCCACTAAAGCTGCCTCGCAGTATTAATTTTTAAAGACTCCTTCCTCCTCCCGGGTGTAGATTCAGAGACGGCTCCAGAAGCCCACACATACATACCAGCGCAGCGTAGCAGCCAAACGCGTCAAACGAGATTTTAAGGGAGAATGGGGGAATAAAAAGCACAGCCAGAATGTTTTGGCACACAGCGCAAAGATAAGCGTGGCACCCCGTGCTACATCTGCTACTCCTTGGCCTTCCCTGTCTCTCCTTTTTCCACCTGTAAGCTCAAGATTGATTTCTTTCTTTTTTTTACAGAGCAGTGTAGTCAGAGGGGCTGGAGCACCCCAGGCAATGAAGAAACAAGTAATGAGAATCCTCCAAGTATGTTAGTCAGCATGACATAAAGGCAGCTGAGATGGTCCACAAAGAATCAGTCAGATCCAGCAGAGCTCATTAGCTCTGGCTTGGGGCTACTTCTGCCAGACCTGGGGTAGCACGAGGTCCCAGGTGTCTTCAAGCTGCACTCTGGGCTCCAGGCCGCCGCATCGGCCCAGCGCCGGCCTTTGCTGGCACCGTGGCTCAATACAGCACAGCCCCTCAGCTAGGTGAAGCGCTGCAGAGCACTGCAGAGCACGATGCAGAGATATCCGAGTGGCTCTGCAGGAAACAAGCTGGATGCAGCAGTGCCCGTACTGAGATGGAGCTTTTAAACCTAGCTGGGCTTGAGCTGACTTTATGCAGCGCCCTCAGGTGCCTCTATCCTCCAGCCCCAAACTGTGTTTTTGGGAACACAGTGCAGAAACACCTCAATGGCCCTGCCTACAAAGCCATCTCAGGTGTGCAGAGATTGGTAGTGCAGAATCAGCACTGGGAACACACGGGGTCCAGGTCCTGTTTTGGTCTGGAAGCAGATAGTTGCATCCTCGCAGCGCTGTGCCACAGTCCAGCTCAGGCTGTTACGCACAAGGGCAGTTCCAGCTTCATACCCTTGTTATGGATAATCCACAACCAAATGAAACTGCCTACGGATGGTGAGGAACTGACTGCAAGCAGGTACTAAAACAGGGTGATGATGACTGTAGTGGTCAGATGTGACAAGCAGGACAAGGCAAACCTCCTCTTCCACCACATTTGGTCATGTTAAAAGTGACTATTTACAGATAGCGTCTCCCTGTCTATGGATAAGAGTAACTTCAGACAACTCCTGCAAACTAGGACAACAAGTGAACTCCAGCAGTTAATTATAGTAAATATTTACATAACGGCTGGGCCCTTCAAATTTAGAAGGAATAGTTAATGCAAGGACATGCCCTTTAACCATCCCATTTTATTACACAAACCACTAGGGAGCCCAGCACACTAAGATTTGCAAATGAAGTGTTTGATATTGGCTGAGACATTAAACTACTTACCTAGTGCTATAAAATGCATAGGTACAGTACATCATTCTTTTTGCAGAAATTTCAACCCCATTTACTTTAGTTAACTCTTCCTCTGCACTTAATGTTTTGTGTGCTACAAAGAAACACAGTACATAACCCTGAAAAGACCTGGTGCCACCGCTTAGCAGAGTCTGACTTAAAATAAAACTATTTTCCCCTTTGCTGTTACTAAATTTGGCATCACTTATGTAGATTCTATTGATGTGTCTAATCTACTTAACATCCTTGATGTTCTCCTATTAGCTGGTTGCTTGGGAATTTGCCTTACACGAAAGATTCTGCTTCTGTGTCCCATCCCCTGCTTACTCCACACACGCACTGTGTAATTAAACCAGGTTCTGTAAGTGGGGTAATATTTTATCATCCAAAATGACTTGGTTCTCATGAGCATTGTAGTGAGTCCTGTAATAGCAAATGCTGTGGATGCTGGGACTGAAGGTGCTGCATGGTTTCCAGCCAGGACATAGTTTTAAAACAATTGCGGTCTAAGTTTGGGAATCCAAGTCAGTCATGAGCACCCTCGACTGGCAGGATTCAGATGTGCCTCGGGTAAGGTGTGATGTACACCACGAGCAAGATGAGACACTGGCGACTCTCGGGAGACACCAGCTGTGGCCAGTGGCTGGCGTGACTCTAGAAATACCTGAAGACAAAGCACAATGAGCTCATCATTTTCAGGAGCTCAGTGTGGAAGAAAAAGGAAAGGAATGAAACATGAAAAAATCCCAGAAGACATTCCCTTTTTCCCGCTACAAAAAATTGCATTCCCAGCTGCACAAATCAAATACGGGAAAGGGTTGCCCACGGTTGCATTAGACATAGTTTTAGGTGGTCTATAAAAGAGCTCTTCTTACTGAAATGTTATCCCAGGTAGTATTTACTGCTCTATGACTTCCTTTCTAGAGGATTTTTGTGTTACCTTGGGGAGGAAAATGCTGAAAGGTATCATAAGTCAAGGTGCCAAAGTGTGCGGTGTAAAATTAGCTGAGAAGAGAGGATGAAGCCGCGCAAGAAATGGTCAAGTTTAGCCAAGGGACAACTGCTGCAAAATCAGGAACCCAAAGCACTTAATGAATGGGGGGTTTGCATGCATCAGAAACGTTCTGCCAGGCTGGCTGATTTATGTGACTGAGAAGGCGCAGATGAACCCTCCCTCCTGAGCTTGCTCATAACATTATGGGGTAGGCTAAGAGGGTTACTCAACGTTATTACTGCTGTTGCTGTTGTTTATTTATTAATGCATCTGTATCAGAGACCGTGCCTGATCCTGGGAGTCTCGCTGTGCTACGTGCGCAGGATGCAGAGCAAGAAAGAGCAGCCCCTGCCCAAGAGGACTCCAGGTGCTCCCTTTCCCCAGAACCAGAGCAAGCTCCCAAAGCTGTCCCCAGGGACACAGATCCCCCTTTGCACTGCCATGTTAGCCACTTATTATTTCCCAGCATAAATATATTTTATAGAGAAATAAAGTCTGCAATTCTGAAAAGGGAGTGCTTTCACACACCCGCTTCTCATCTATAAAGGCCCATGATTTGGCATCTCAGGTTAGAGTATGAAATTATGACACCAGAATTGACTTTAGGAGTTTCTGATGCTTCCTTGGATGATTGCTTCTATAACTTATAGAGACAGGGGAGCGTTTGTATTCTAGTGAACACATAAATTAATATCCATACATGAAAACGATGTGGAGAGAGCAGGACTGCGGCAGGGATGAGTCTTCTATAGTGTGTAACACCAAAGGAGGGCTTGTCAGCAGCGGTTTCTGTTGTATTTGGAGTGTTGTGGTGAGAGTCTGCAAGTGCAATGAAGTAAAATAAAAACATTTTATACTTGACTTTTTAAAGCAGCAGAGAAATTTACGGTCTTTTCCATCATCATGTTGTTTGGGGGGGGGAAGTACTACTAAAAATAAACATACATTTTGATTCTTGCTGGTAGATACAAGCCAGATTTTCATATTTTCACATGTGCTTTTTATACTTTACACCATGAGCAGGGCAGGTTATTTTGTGGAATAAAGAACAGATGTACAGGTATTGGAGTCTGGCCTTATAATGCATAGAAGATAAGGTTCTTCTATTCATGCTTGCTAAAAGCTTTATTTTATTCTGTCATGGCAGAGACAAAATTATTTGGTTTTGCTTCTTCTCTACATTTCTAACAGCAGCAATATTATATCTGTTGAAAAGAAATTAGCGCAAAATAGGCAACAGAATACCCCATCCCCTGCACAGCCCATGGATCTCAAAGCTTGTAAAATCCATGTCAGCAACGTTTTAAAAGCAGAGGGGATGAAACCCCTAGCCCCACTGAAGTCAATGGGAAGCTCTCGGTGAGGGACAGGAAACAGGGGGGCTAGATTTCACCATGTCCCCTGACACTGTCTTACATTAGAAACAGCAAACAGGATGTTTCTGTTTCTCTCACCTCTGACCCAAATCTTCTTAAAATTTAAAATTAAATGTTATAGATGCAACATCAAAGAGTTGGAGACACAAAGGAAACGTTAGCCTGCTCCTGGCCCTACGCGCTGGCAAAACTGTAACGCTGCGTGAGCAGAGACAGCAGGTAAGACGCTCCCATCGGCGCGGCACACTGCCTGTCAGATGCCACTACCATTAGGAACAAGAGAAGAGCTACGTGACACACACCGGTGGCTGGACCAGATGGAGGCTTTGGACTCCACTGCAACATTTGAGTTCTCCCCAGATTTGATGGCAAAGTCATATGCCAGTTTGTTAACTGGAGAGCTCAAAGCGATCCTGAGAGAAACCCTTATTCCACATAAATCTGGGCGTAAATTCCACATAAATGATCTGGACAAGGGGATCTAGTGCACCCTCAGTAAGTTTGCAGATGACACCAAGTTGGGCAGGAGTGTTGATCTGCTTGAGGGCAAGAAAGCTCTAAGAGGGATCTGGACAGGCTGGATCGATGGGCCAAGGTCAACTGTATGAGATTCAACAAGGCCAAGTGCCAGGTCCAGCACTTGGGTTGCAACAACCCCATGTAACACTACAGGCTTGGGGAAGAGTGGCTGGAAAGCTGCCCAGCAGAAAAGGATCTGGGGGTGTTGGTCGACAGCCAGCTGAATATGAGCCAGCAGTGTGCCCAGGTGGCCAAGAAGGCCAATAGCATCCTGGCCTGTATCAGAAATCGTGTGGCCAGCAGGACTAGGGAAGTGATCGTCCCCCTGTACTCGGCACTGGTGAGGCCGCACCTCGAATACTGTATTCAGTTTTGGGCCCCTCGCTACAAGAGAGACATGGAGGTGCTGGAGCGTGTCCAGAGAAGGGCAACGAAGCTGGTGAAGGGTCTGGAGCAGAAGTTTTATGAGGAGCGGCTGAGGGAACTGGGGTTGTTTAGTCTGGAGAAGCAGAGGCTGAGGGGAGACCTTATCACTCTCTACACCTACCTGAAAGGAGGTTGTAGAGAGGTGGGGGTCGGTCTCTTTTCCCAAGTAACAAGCAACAGGACAAGAGGAAAAGGCCTCAAGTTGCGCCAGGGGAGGTTTAGATTGGATATTAGGAAAAATTTCTTCACTGAAAGGGTTGTCAAGCATTGGAACAGGCTGCCCAGGGAAGTGATGGAGTCACCATCCCTGGAGGTATTTAAAAGAGGTGTAGATGTGGTGCTTACGGACATGGTTTAGCAGTGGACATGGTTTGGCAGTGCTAGGTTACTGGTTGGACTCGATGATCTTAAAGGTCTTTTCCAACCTAAACGATTCTGTGATTCTGTGATTCTATGATTCTAAATCGTCTGGAGCTGATGGATGGCAGGAGCCTCAACTATAAAAATCTCAGCCAGAAGCATGATAAATAGTTGCATCCTGTTAAAAATAGGCAGCAGAGCAGCAGTCACATACATTGGCTGAGTAGGAATGCCAGTCAATGACTGAACTGCCAAGGCATTTTGGCATTCAGCTTCAGAACAGGATTTCAGGCTTCTTGCAAGTGAACAACCTCTGTACTAACCTGGTTTTCAGTCCACATTGAATTTCCTCTGGATACCTTAGGAGCTGGCAGAAGCAAGCCCAGAGGAATGTTTTGGTTGACTCTGGTTTTTATATATAGCAGGTACTGAAGCCAGCTTCTCTTGGCCAAAACCAAGTTTTTCCCTGTGGGCATCATTTAAATTTGTTTGCATTACCACCAAATCCTTATTTTGTATAAAGTACTCAAGGGAAAAAGTTGCCTCCCTGCCTCCTCCACCAGTGTTTCTGCGTTTACTGTAACAGTAGCATATTTGCATGGCGCCTGCTGCATTGGAGGCTCAGACTCCCATAGTGCAGGTAATAAACAAATATTACTGTGAGCTTTCTGGAGCAATTCTCTCCCTCATAAGAACTTCTATAAAACAACAGTCACTAGATTACAGACAGAACAGCAAACCTTTTTAAAAAATTCTCTCAACACTTAAAACGACAAAGTAAGTACACTGGTTGCACGTGGTTTGCTCTGTATGCAAGGGAACTAATGGAACCTTGCAAATTTGGGTCGTACACCCCAAAACTTCCTCCCTGTGACACTTAAAACTTTATCTTGCTACAAAATTTCCACTGTAGCACCCCAAATCCTTCCCAAGCCCATAGTCTCCAGCCTGTTATAGCTTTAGGCCTCTTCCATGTTCCTTAAACACCCAAACTAGGTCATCTTTTCATCTCCGCAGTTCCCTCCTCCTGTCCTGTGTGACTCCTACCATGCCCACATATGCCCTCACTTCACTTTTCCAGCCTTTCCGCTTGGCAAGAGACAGCACATGCTGTGACTCAACCAGAAATATGTAGATTTGGACTGGGGAGCTATCAGATGCCAAACAGCATGGGTATCATCTTCTTTCCAGCTTTTCTTTGGTGGGAATATTAATTGGTGTCTTTCTCCTCTAAGTACTGCCGTCGCTACTGCCCTCTGCCAAATTTGACTCCATGCTGACCAGTGGAGCTCAAAAGCTCATAGTTGGGGACTAACAGATAAACAGTGTGTTTGTGTAACTTTTGTGTCCCTAGGAAACGAGGCTGAAAACAGGAATATGAACTATGTCCTGTTAGCATGTTTACAGATATCTTTCTTGCTAATATTTCTGTTGAACTTGCCCCTGAGACTCTGAGCAACTCAATGCTAAGCACTGTATAAACAGATAGTAAGGCATGGTCTCTACTCCAATTAAAGAAGACAAGTAAGGTATGAAAAGCTATACTGTTCTGCTATTAAAAATAATGGCTCTTGTAAATATGCAGTAAGGATAAATTGCACACAAGCACGGCACACAAATACAGGGACAGCTTCAGGCTGGTGTCGTCTGTATCTGATCAGCTGCAAACATAGATAGATCCAAGCTTGTCCTATCTGAACCCAACTTTGAAAACATAAATGGCTTGAAAAAGGCATGCACGGTAGCTCAAATGCTAAATACGAAGCCCTCTCCGCTGGTCAGGAGGAAATGCTAATGAAAGGGGTAAGGCTTAAACCACGTCCCTTGTACGGAGTCAACCTCCCAACTTCAGACTGGCAACAGCAGCTTATCCTCTCTAGAGATTCACTGCTCTGCTCCAGTGTCTCGTTACTACCCACCCATCATATTTTCCTCAATAGCCATGGGTTCAGGACACTCATTGGTAGGGGGGACACTTGCCTCAAAACTCCACTCGGCCCAGACTTGAACCTCTATGGGTGCAGCCTCTCCTCATGCTGCTGTTTCACTTCATGTTTCCTTGGAGCAGAGACTGGCATCTTGTTCTGCTATAGCTCAGGGAGATGCCCTAGCCACAAGATCACAGCGTTAGCAACCATCTTAACTCTAATATTTCATCAGTCTATACAGTCATGATGCACTCTGATTGGAATAGTCAATAGCTTGATGGTCAGGCCACTTCACTAGAAGAAGCGCTTAGATCTGCCCAAATTAGGCAGGATGAGGCTCTGAAAACAGGTTTTCCATCTGTTAAGAGATTGTTCTAACCAATGGATGATGGGTGGAACTTGCCCACAAGCTCAGGAAGTAGCTAAGTGGGGAGCATGGGCATCTGAGCATACCTAACTAGATGCCCGAATGCCTTAGCTGATTTAGGCCTTATTTTAAAACTTTGCTACATACGTGAACCAAATCCATCCAGAGTTGTTCTCCATCAAGGCTCTGCAGATAAGCAGAAAACTCAACCATCATCCTTCTTTTTCTTTGCTGCATCAAGAAGGAGTTATGCAACTTTAAACTGTGCATACAAAAGGGCATACAAAAACAGACAGAGCCCTTCCCACAGAGTGTCCCTTGGCCATCCCAGGAAGCTCTAGCGTGCGTGCTTGGCTCAGTGTCAAGCCCCTAAAAGAGCTCGTGTCAGTTACCAACATCAGCAGAACATGACTTGAGAACTAGGATTCCTGGTTTGCAAAATACTGTCGTGATGCCATCCAGCAAGTAGCTAGAAGTTAACTACACACATTGCAATGAAAATGGACATGTAAAGGTCCTCCTCACTGGTTAATCTGGTTTGGTTTTTTTGGTTTTGGGGGTTTTTTTGAGAGGGAAGAGGTTTTGGGTGGGTGTAGAAGACTTAGCAGTAAAGTATCAGGAAAGCAAGTCAAATAGAGAAGCAGTAAGGACTTCAGTTTTTGCATCTCTCGTCTTGAATCCCAGCTTTCCTGCAACTAAATTTATGGGGAGGGATGTGGGGAGGGAAATCTGCACTTATTCATTTTGGAAAGTTAAGATGAAGTCATTATGGCTTGCACGGTATGTTTGCTATTACGAAGCTGCAAACAGAGCTACAGAAAGGGCATTTAGTGGGAAATATTGTCAGCTGGCAGTCTCGGGCACTTGAGTACCCTCCATAACATGCATAACGGAATCAATTTAAACCTAGTGAAAGGGACATTGTCTGATAAAGTAATTCCTCTTTGAACACAAGATGGCAGCCTTAAATAAATGCAACCCCGCACAGCTTTTAATCTTACACATCATTAAATTCCTAATTTACACATTATGTTTTCATGGGCCAACCCATAACTCATTAGTGTTGAACTCATGAGTTGTAAAGACCAACACACTAGACAAATGCTGGTTTCTTTATCTGCTTTTCTTTGGGTAGCAGTTCTCTTTTAATATACCACAGAGCCAAACTTCAAATTCAACATTAAGAAAGCTTTCTGATCTTGTGTGCTTTGTGCACCCTCTACCCCAAAGAAATCACTCTCTGATTACTGCTCTGTACCCACAGATTTTACTGAGGGTGGAGTAGGGAATGGGGAATACCAAGGTTTTTCTCCTTTTTCAAGATACTGGAGTTCCTTGGAAGATACATCTTTCTGTGGGAGGATTTCAAACAGGCCTTGAAGTCAAAACCAAAATGGACTACAAAAAGCGGAGGGTTTGGAGCTGATCTTCCCACTTTTCCACAAAACTTAACACACCAAATAATGTTTTGATCTCTTGCCTTTCCATTCTCTCATCCGGGTGTTGCCTGAAAGAAGACAAGTCAAAATGCCATCTGAAGAGGAAGGGCTCCATCGTGCTCCAGTACCATGACACTAGAAATAACTATACCAGAATGGGTGGCAATGGCAAGAGAAAGACTACAATCGCTTTCTCTGCCTTGGAAACTACGGGTCAAAAAATGTCAAGCATAGAAGAAGTCTTTGCAAGAGACCTGGTATCACTGCTTTAATATTGCATGTAAGAACATAAATGGCTACTGGAGCAGGTCAGATCAAGGGCCCTTTCAAGCCAGTCCCTGGCCTCAATTTCCCTATGCAGGCAGCGGCAGTGGGGAAGTATGAGTCACCATGTGGGACCATGGAAAGCAGTGCAGCAAGGCAAGAGTTGAGACTAAGTCTGTTCTTCCTGGGCTGGGCTGCAGTTTGTCATGGCCACAGGGTCACTGGTCTGCAAGAGCAGCTACTCTGAGCAAGCCAAGGTTCAGCAGCCCAGGGCCCTGTGTGCCCTCCTGGAACTGAGCTGAGGTTCTCCAGATGGCTGGGAACACTGCTCACAAGAAGTTCAGGATCAGCCTTTTCCACCACAGTTGAGCAAGCTGCTGGGGAAAGTCAGCACTCCTCAGGGGAATGTTCTGCTGTGCTACTGCCCAAGAAAAGCCACAAACCTAAGAGCAAGTAACACTGATGCGGAGAGAAGGGGAATATTCCCACCTCAAGTGTAAACAGTTGCAGGATCTCCTCCCCATCCTCCACTAAGCCAACGGGAGGCCATCCACAACACCAGCAGAAGAAATCTTGGTGAAAGTCCCCATCTATGCTCTTGCCAGTCACATCTCCAGCAGCTTCCAGTGCTTGCACCACTGGGCACCTTACAGATCCTTTGATCCTTTTAGAGAATGACAGTGCTGACACAAGTCATCTGCTTGACATCCCTCTGTAGCTAATTTCTTATTCTTATAGTTTGGATGTCTTCACCCTCAGCCAGTCCCTTTTTCTATTTGTTTTATTCCATAATCATTCATTTTTCTCCTGTTTTCTTTATCCTTCCCTTCTCTTTTCTTTTGGTGGGGGAGAACACACAGTTTTGTTCATAATGAGTTAATGTCCATCTGAAGGGGAAAGTCTATCGAGAAAGACATAACAATCAGGTGAAGTATCTTTCTACTGGCACCAGTTTCCTCGTGGAACCTCCCAATGAGCTTGTGGATGGTGAGGGACTGTCAGTGTGCAGCAGTGGGAGACGTTCTTGTGCGGCAGATAAAGGGACTGTATCTCTTTACAGAGAGTAAACTACCCAGGGAAGAAGGTGGGCTTGTGATGTACAACTGGACATCAGCAGCAGTAGGTTTTGCTTTAATCTGTGGCACGGATTTTCAGTATGACTCAGTATGACTTCATATGACTGGGCTTCTCTATGCCTTAGTTTACTCCTGGGGGGAAAGGGTCTAGCACCGGAGCATTTATATGATGATTCCACTTCACGCTCCTGCAAACACTTTGAGACCTGGAGACCCAAGTCGCATTCTGTCCTTCCTCCACATCTTCCCCATTACTGATCACTCTAGAGGTCTAATGCAACCCCCAGCAACATCTGTGCAACCTCGTAAGGACATAATTTAAAAACAATGGATTGCACAAGCATACCGGGAAGGGATGGATTCCTTTTGTGGTTAAAGCATAGCAGGAGGCCCTCGAAGATTTAGGTTCCATTCCCAGCTCTGCCCAATAGTTTGAACAAATCATTCAATCTTTCCAAGCTTCCAGCTCCCCTTTATGAAAGGGGAACAGTACTTAATGGGGTTGGCTATGAGGATTAATGCACATGATGTGAAGGAGATAAGGGTTGTATTCCTAGATGCGTAACTGTAAGTACTCTCCTTGGCTTGCCAAGTCTCCTTTACTCCTGCCAGAGATGGGACACAGCCTCCAGAGGTGGCAATTACAGCACCGCCAAGTATTGCAGCGATGCGTGGCACAGGGCACGGCCACCCCTCCTTGGCAGGGTGCCTCTCCAAACAGGGCTGAGCCGCACAACTACTCTGGGTAGGGCACTGCCCCTGCAGGCAGCCCAACCCTGCCCACGCAGCTCCGGGTGGCTGCAGAGCCAGGGCAGCCGGCAGGCTCAGTGCCAGCTGCCGTGCTGCCACCTCTGCTGCCGTAACCACAGTGGTGGGGCTCAGTGCAGCCTGGACCAGCCCACACGCTGCCTGCACTGCCGCACTGCTTGGCCTGCCTGCACCCTGCCTCTGCTGCCCACACCCTGCCTGGCCTGCCCGTGCCACGCTGCTGCCCGCGCTACCCCACTGCCTGCCCTGCCCAGGCTGCCCACACCCTGCTCACACTGCCCTGCTCCCCATGCCTTGCCTGTGGCACTGCTTGCTCTGGCAGTGCTGCTCCCCTGCCTCCCCAGAGGCTCCCAGAGAACCCCCCACAGCCTTCTGTTCCCCCACACCCTCTAGTTCTGCACGGTCCCTCTCCAGCCAGCCCTCACCAAGTCCTCCAGAGTCAGCACTTCCCAAATGCCTGCCCCTACTGCTGATATCCACACATACAGAGTCAGGGTTATACACCTTTACAGGGATCCCATCACGGCTCACTCTCATGGGCACACCCCACCTGGCCACATGGCCCAGCAGCCCCCACCTCTGCACACCTCTTCCCTCACCCACAGCCCCTCTGCAGCCTCCTGTGTGCCCTCTTGCCCTCGTGCGTGGCCTCTCTCACACAGGGCTCAGGCAATCCTTTACACAAGGGCCAGCCTCCGCAAGCCTTGTCAGAATATAAACGAGACATACCCTTCAGCTACACACTGCCAAAGACAGCACCTCGCACCGTGGAAAGGGTTCCCTCTCTTTTGGCCTCCTTTGCATACCAGACTTACTCCACACCCTACATACACCCCTTTGCTCCCGAATATAGCCACACAGAGCTGAAGCGTACACACATCAGTAGATCCAGAAGCACTAACAGCAGAGGTACATATAATCCATCTCTTACAGACAGGAGAGTGAGTGGAAAGACAGCAAGGCGGTGTGATCGGACCATTAGTGGAGGGAGGCCTAAAAACCCTGGGCTCCATAGTCACAAGCCAGCATGCTACCTTTTAGGAAATATTGCTACCACTCTTGCAACTGCATTCACCTCAGTCACATGCCAGCTCCGTTATACGCTGTGTCATAAGCTCTTCATCTGTACTCACCACTTGCCCATGCCTCACTGATATTTACCATTCAGGCTGTTCTCAAACACTGCTATAAGGGACAAACCCTATGGCAGAAACAACTGCTCCATATCAAACATATCTCTCCACCAGTCTTGCTCTCCATATGCAAATATGCAAGTCCTGGCTCCAGGGCTGTGCTGCATATCTCCCAAGTGCTCCCTACCTAGCTCTATACCCGTATACTTTACAGACAGTGCATACTTCTATACTCATCCCAAATATAGCCCCTACACTTCCACAGGAGTGACTTCCCAAACTCTCTGTGCAACTCAGGCACCATGAGTACATCCACACATCCCACATGGATTTTCAGGCTATCCAGGTCAATAATGCTCTACTGGCAGGGCAAGCTGCATTGTGGTTGCCAAATCAAGAAGCAGATCCCTTAGATCTTCGTTAGAGGTAGATGCAGTCTGCCCAGAATGGAGACTCAGACTGCTTAGGGCTTTTATTCAGCTTATTCATTTGTCAGCTTGCATTTAATGAATTAGCAAAAAGCCATTGTAATATTTATCTCTATTTTTGCAGCAAAACATACATCAGGATCCCATTGTGTCTGATGCTGTGTGAAAACAGATCAAGAGCTGACCCTTGCACCAAACAGAATATATCCTAAGTAAGCAAGAAGACACAACAACCAGTAAGTACTAGAGATGATGGCATTATGCAGAGCTGTTCTCTTCTCTCCTCCTGCCTTACCACGTGAATTTACTTTCAAAATCTCTTATCATCCTGAACACTGCAGTGGGCTGCTTTATGCCTTCCTGCACTTTGGACACTAGAAAAAAAACAGGTTTTTTCTCTCTGTCACACTGGTGGCGTAATCCTTGGTTTTCCTTGGCTTCCATCTCCAGTTTCCAGCCATGGGTAGTGCCTTTGGTGAGATTTCACCCCACTTTATGTCCTTTTCACTGTCACAAGGTCAGGTCACTTCCTTACAAGTGACCTGCTGTGGTCAAGGTTGTTTTCCTTGACCTGGTTTATTGCCTTTTAAATGTTTTAGTGTTTTGACTGTTTCTCAGGTTGAGCACAGAATGTTTGTTGCACTGGTAAGAGGTTAGTACTGTGAAGCCTAGGGAGTGATATATGGATGGCTCATGCTTTCTTTTGGATTTAATTTTTCATCCTCTAGTGCTCTGTGGTGAAAGGAGCTTGCCATTGCTGCTTGCCTAGGGAGACACCTGACATTTAGACTTTATCTTCTGTAAAGGCTTGGGCCAAAATTCTCTTCTCTGACTTTGGGAGTGGCAGAAAAGGACACACAGTTGAAGTGAAGGAGGGGACAAAGAGGGGTTTGCGCACTTCTGATCCCATGCTACAGTAAGGAACCATACAGCCCTCTGACAAAAATCAATTGCTCCAATATGAAGAGGGCTTTCATTCCCAGGCACCTTGCAGTGTGCCCTGCAGAAACTTCTCAGTCCCATAGTACTCCTGGGCCTTGTGATGGAGGAGAAGAAGAGAGCAACTTGGGCCATAGCATCCTGCTATAATGTCCTAACCAGGGGAGTCCCCAGTGTCTCTTTTTGGAGCTTTCACAGCCCCTGCACACCCAAGTAGAATACAAGGGCTGAAGAAAACGGAAAGAATCTTCCCCTTGAATACTTTGTGCTCAAAGCACTGAAATGCATGGGGTTTCCCTTCTTTTTCTCTCTCTTTTTTTTTTTTCGGCTGAGACCAAATTTTGTATTGTCCTAACCTGATTTGGCTGCCCCTGCCTCTGGCCGTAGCTCATGTCCTAAGCCAGTAATGTTGATTTAACAGAGACAGATCTGACAGGAGCAGAAAGAACAGGGAAAGGAGACCTTTCTGGAGATAACCCTCCAGTGTAAAATAGATAGGTGTGTGAATCTTCCCATCTTCAGGGGCACTAGGGAGCAATGATCTCTCCCTCCAGAGCACTCGCTTTCCAAGAACTAAGCACAGTGGCTTTCAGAAACTCTCTCCTTAGCTGCTTACAGCTGGTTTGCTACATGGGACTAACACCAAGAGATGCTATGGGTATAGCTGGTCTTCCCATAGCTCTGGGTAGGGACTTTCCCTTTCCCTACCCAGACCAGCCACAGCAGCAGAGGAGAGTTCTGAAGGGGAGGGCAGCTCTCTGGGGCATATGATTGATCATGGGTCAAAGATGCCAGGAGAGGTTTCTTCTGTGAATGAAAGGTTGAAAGTTTGTGTTCCCCACTCCTAAGACACAACCACCATGTGAGGTTAGTTTGTACTGCCTGTGCCCACACCTGCACCTTCCCAATCATTCAGATATCTGAGCTGCAATGACTGATGGTCCATTAATAGCTAAAAAGCCCCCTTGGCACAGTTGCTAAAAGAGGTATGAACTTTCTGTAAATGGCACTGTTTTATAGTTGTTGGAATAAATGCTACTTAGCTGGTTTCTCAATTTTAGATAAGGATTTTGTGTCTTCCTTGATGTGCTCAGTGTGAGAAAGGATCAGTATGGTTGCCTTTTGTGGTTGCCACTGCTGGCCTCCCTGTGGATAAGTAGTAACTGCTTGCAGAACTGTAGGTGAAGAACTTCTGCATAAATCTTTTATTTCACCAAGTATGATAGACTATAAAAGTTAGACCTGCAGCTTTTACTCCTGTGCAAGAAGGACAGAGTTATGCTCCGTCCAATTCTTTTGTATCAGAAATCTCACTGGCAGGTTGTGTCTATCAGGTGGATTCTTCATAGTATAGAAAGGCTGGCGAGCTTTCCTTGTCATGCTTTGAAAGGAGGCCTGAACGTCCTTGGTCTGATAGAATTTAGAGTGTGTTTAATTTCGATGTCGCTGAAATAAAATAGTATTTGTTTTAGAGATTTTGTGAAATACTGTTGTTGTTTTCTAGGCTGACCTTTAGAGGCTCTGTATTGCCGTGGCAGTATGTTGCTATGGGGATCACCTCACATGGGTGAGAGCACAAACCAGTACATAAAGATATACTGGGTGCTTTATGCTGCGCCTATTCAATGGTGCTGTACAATTGGAAATCGCTCCCAGAAATCTGGTAGGCTGACTCATAAACACATAGGGAGAGCTTGCTTCAACTTACATCTCTTTTTTCCTATATTTTCCTGTATTGTTTGGTGAGGGTAACTTTTTCATAAGTTAGTTACTTATTTTCAGTGGTGCCATACATTTTGTTTTCTTCTAGCAAATAACAACTTGCAGCAAGTTGAGGATCAGTCCTGGACGAGCCAGATTAAGTCAAGGGTTTAAGCTATATATATCTATGATGTAATTAAGTACTTTATTCTTTTTTTATTTTTTTTTTATTTTTACATCACCTGTAAGGTAAAAGTATGTCAGTGGTTAATTGCTCCTGGAGAAATCCAATACAAATTCAGAAATACTTTGCTGTTGGACAGATGGCTGAAAGGAAATGATTAATCTACTAACCTTGGATTTAGGAGATATGGATTCGAGTCCCTGCTTGCTGCAGATTTTCCATGTGACACTGATGCGTAAATATCCTAGAATATGGCCACTAGCCTCTGTGCTTGAGTTCGCAGACTGTAAAATAGCATCACCCTGTCTCTCAGGGCAAGGTGAGAAGAATGAAGGCACATGGCCTCAGTTGGGTAATCCCGGCTCCTTTACAAGGGAGGCTGCAGGCTCACAGCAGCAGGGTGAGCAGAAAATGACTGGGACAGTACCTGAAGCGTGTGTGGGAGAGAAGGTGATGGCAAAGTATTTTGTTACAGTTCTGGGGTGGTGTAGATGTACATTACAAACCAAGGCTGTTGGATGCTGTGGGGGTGGGTACTATACAAGCGCCTGGCAAAAGCAAGGGTATTTTCAGGAAGCTAGAACATAATTTGCAGCTGCTCATGCTGACACAGATTTTTCTATAGTTTCATGTCTTGAGGACACTTCTGTTCTGTGTGGGCATAATTAATGCCAGTGACCGTCTCCCAAGGGAGTGTCTGAACTGGAATGCAGCCATCCTGAAGACACAATATCATGAGAAGGTTATCTGAAGAAAACAGGCACGTCCTCCTAATCCCCCTACCTGTCCTCTTTCTCCATCCCCATATCCCATATGCAACCTCTTTTATACAGACCCAAGTACTTATTAATTCCTCAACTATTCTGAAGGACAGACTTGGTATTTGCCAAAAATCTCTCTCCTTCTTTGGCACCCTACATGCAACATGAGACACACCATAGGCTGGCTATAGACACCACATCCACTCTTCCAACACCACCATATAACTCAAATGTCTTTGTATGTGGAGCGTACTTGTTAAACATGTGTGATGGCCTCTCTAGTGACTAATGTACAGGGGAGAACAGTTCATGTTTGTTGCTATGCATGCTATCTTCAGACCATCCTAAAAAGCAGAGATGAAGGCACACAAACCCAGTGTTCCACATAGCCCCTCACACATCTTCCACAAAAGCACTCTCCCTCCCAAAACAGGGCTTGTCTCCGCCTTGATAAAAATCCATCATCAAAAGTATTTATTTAAGTGAACCCAGAAACCAAGTCTCTGAGCTGCTGTCTTTTGCAATTTCCTGAGCCGACCCCACTTCTCTACACAATCCATCATTGCTTTCTTTGTGCTCTGCCTGCTCTATCCCCAAGAAACATTCAAAGACATTGAGTACAGGCCTTAAAAGTACACATGTCTGCACATGGTTGTCTCTACACATCCTGAGGCTGTATAGGCTGAATTCTCTAGGATTTGGAGCTTGGGGGAGGAATGCATCCAGCAGACACGTCACAGGCAGGGACTGGGAGAGGTATTGCCAGGGTAGAGTGTAAAGGTTGATATGTTGGAGAGAAGAATCACAAACATTCCCCAGCAACTGGGATCATGGTCCATCTCCAAGAAGGGCTTCACATCTGGGAAGAAACTGTCTGCGGGTAATTGGGTTTGCTAGAGTTTGCCTCTCTAATTAATAAGTGATTTGACTTGGAGATTGGAAATAATAGTTGAAATGATGGCATAAGCACAGGGGTATTGGGGCTGCTGCTGCTGTACTATTAAGAAAGGACTTTCCTGTACAGTCTAATGACACTATATGGCAGTTTGAGGAATGTGAAGTTGTTTGCCCAGGAGACCAACAATGTGATAATATTGGCATATAACCTTCTAGTATTTGAGTAATTAGTTGCTTAGCTACTTTGGATAGGTCATTATTTTGCAAACTGGAAACATTTGCAAGTGGTGATATTTTCCTCGGTATGGTGAAAGAGCTAAACCTATTCTGGCAGTGTTCAACTCCTAGAAATATATACGCATAAATTGTTTCTAATGAGACCATCTGCCTTTTATAGCCCCTTTGAAACTAAATAGTACCCAAAGACCACTCTGTCTTTTAGATATCTGTGGTCAGAAAGGCTGCTCCTGGCAATAAAAGTATATAGTTTTTTGCCAACAGAGAAGCTTTTTGATTCCTACATTTCAAGACGTGTGTTTGTGTGTGTATGTGTGTGCGCACACCCATGATACAGCTTATATTTGTTAGAATTATCAGAAATCACTGGCCCAAATCTCTTAAGAGATAGCATCTGGTAACTCATCTGCTAAATTAGTATTTTCAAAGATAACAAAAAGTCCGATCTTTCACTTACAGGGCTGGGGGGAGCTTTGCAAAGCTTCTTCACCATGTCAGTATCTTCCTGCATTTGCAAATGAATAGCATTATTTTAAAGGAATACCCTCAATTTAAAACCACAGCTGAGTTGCTCAGACTCAGCATCTCACACTGAAGAGCTCACATTTTGACTCTGGTATAAAAACTGTGCGACATGCAGGGTGCTGGGTACTCACAGCTCCCACCGAGCCCAGCCCATCGCCCTGCTGGCAGGGGACACAGAGGGGCTCAGCACCTCTCAGTCTCCAAGCAGCTGTCGTCCTCGTGCCTGCATCAGGTCTAGGGAACAAGTTTCTTCTTTTACTTGTGTTTATAACCATACACCAATTACTACAAAAATAATACGGTAACCTGTAATTCAGCGCTTGCTTCCTCCTTGCCTTCTCTCGGCTGGAGCCGACCGAGTGAGAATAGAGGAGTCAGGTGCTTTTCTTCACGACTAGTTTTCAGTCAAATCCCCTTTCAAGTCCTTCTGTGGCAACACAGACCTTTAAAAAGCCTCCACTGAATGTTTGTTTGTTTGTTGTTTTGCTCTGCGACCACATGTGCGTATTGGCATTAGTCTGAGGCTTCATAAAGTCATACTCTGTGTGGTTTCTCTTTAAATACTCCCTGCGGTTTCTGTCTGAGGAGATGGCCGTAGGTATGCGCTGGCTCCGTCTGCGCAGGGGAAAGCAAACCGGTCCCACAGTGTTACAGGCAGCACCGAGGGGTCCTAATGTTGGTGTGACAGGGCTGTGCACAGCACTGTCACCTGGGTACATAAAAATACACATTTTTGTCCTGTCGACTTGAACACCTATGGCATTGGCTCTGTCTGCCCCGGAGGAGGCATCTCCATCCCGCCGCACAGCCCCGTGCCCACAGCAGGCCACTTATGCTGCCCTCCCTCGCCCCGCTCCCATCATGGCGGCAGGCTCTGCCGCACGCACAGGCACCTGGCGGGACCGCCCTCCAATCGCAGCACACACACTGCCCAGCCAGCCAATCGCAACACCATGCATGCCTCAGGGTGGGCCAATCAGGAGGAGGGTGGGGCAGGCAGGGGAGGCAAGGTCGCTGGCAGGTTGTCATGGCGTCTGCCCCAGGGTGGCGGGGCCTGGGCCCGGGGTTGTGTTCCCTGGCAGCTCACGAGGCCAGATGGAGGCCTGGCCTCTGGCCCAGAGCCCACTGCGGCTGGGCACACTGGGCGTTCTGGGTATACTGGGCGTGCTGGGTATACTGGGCGTACTGGTGAGTGAGCGGTGTTCGCTCAGTGAAATGTCTGGTGAAGGAGGAGGCGTGCTGGGCCTGTGCGAGGGAGGAGGGAGAGGAGGAGGCTGGGCACACGGGCCATGGAGCAGGGACACCACTCCCGCTGCCGAGGCGCCTGGCTGTTGAACAGGGAGGTCACCCAGGGACTGACTGTCTTGAGGCAGCTCCGCAAACCTCTCCTCCCTGAGGAGGCCCTTCCCCTCAGCGTGCGGCTCCAGCCCCTCCAGCGCCCTCAGGCAGACGCGCGGCCTGAACAAGTCCGCAGCCAGGCCCGCCTGGCTTGGAGGGGCCAGGGAGCAGCAGCAAGCGAAGCCAGGCAGCTAACTCGCACCCTGCCCCGGGGAGAGCAGCAGCGAGAGCAAAAGGAGACACAAAACCTAGTGTAGGCACAGCCTTGAGCCTGTTTTTGGATTAGCTCTACTAAAAGCCATCGGTGCCCCTAGGACGGCACACAGGAGGGGTTTTTCAGGGCGTACCTGGTAGGTGACCAGCCCTGAGGCAGTCAGATGTTTCCGTGATACTCTGTCTTGAATTAAATATTATCTGCCAGGTCATGTTAATTAACATTCCATCTGTCATAACACAGCAGGGTAGTGAGCTGAGGGGGGGAGGATAAACACTTTCCTATTCACTACCTGCTGTTAATTAGTGGAGGAATTAAATAATAAAAAATAAAAAAAAGGCTGCACTCTTTTTAAGGGTTGGTGAATCAGTGCTTTGTGGTAACTCAGCTGCTTTGGGTGAATCTAGGGTCTCAACTATATCCAAGATTAATCCAGAACTTTAGTCAGTGAACCTGGTGCATGTTCTCGTCTTAATTACAGTCTGACGGTAGCCGGGCTACATACAGCTCAGGACAAATGCACGCTCAGGAGGCTTAGAGTTGGAGTTTTTTCAGTCATCATCTCTGCACCCCAGGAAAAAAATCTCTCCCTTTGAAATCTCACTTGCCCTATTTCCTCTCAGAGAAAAGTTTTTCTGGGAAGTTTGATAAAACTCCTTTGGTGTTTTTAGAGCTGTAGTGCTTTGAAATATATCTGAACTTTCCTTCAGAGAACTTCTTCTTTTTTTTCCTTTTTACTTTTCTCAGCTCAAACACACACCACAATTGCTTGGCCTTGTTGTGTACCTGTCTGAGGTAGGTTAACTAGCATAATAAGAATATCGACGAGTTAGTGGCTCATCCTATTCTTTTTAAATGTGCTGAAAACCCATTTTCTCTTCTCACATCAAGTGTCCAGTAGTCACCACAGAATTTGTTATTTTAACTTACTTTACAGATAAGTATTTGTACGCACCATTGCAAGAGATAATATAACACGTGGGAGTTCTTATAAGGTAGATAGCTCTGCACTGAGCGTGTCCACCACCACAGCCGTGCCAGTTGTGAGAGAGCGTTAGTGTGATCCTGCCTCACGCAGGCGTGTTTACATCAACCTAACCAGTCACGGTTAGCTTGATGGCTGCTAAAGCTACTTGTTTTGCTCTTTGGCAGGCCTGTTTTTGTAGTTTTATCTAGGCAGCTGTACTGCAACGTCTGCATTCACAGTAGAAGTGCTTTGCCAGTACAGAACAGCAGTATTCCCCTACCTACAAAGTACCCCGATGCAGATGCCGTGTGACTTAGCGCTAAGAGGACAGCTCTGACAAAGAGGTTGGTCCCTGTTAGTCTTTGTTCCAGAGCTAATGGGATTTTCAAGATATGGGGAGTGGGGAGACCGTTTACTTGGTTTTTGAATATAATGGCTGGACTTGGTTTTGGTATTGTTTCCAGTGAAACACACTTTAAAATGAAACTTTGTTTTTTTCTTGATGAGCTTGTTTGTTTGCAAATAGAGTCTCTATCAGCAGGCCAGGTCTTCTGCAAATATGTGTCTTAGTGTGGTCAAAGGCCATCCGTACACAAAAGTTACCGTCTGGTTTGTAAACCACAGCCCCAGGGATCAGAGGGGGACTTCCCTTGCAGCTTTTGTCAGAGCTCCAAGGTGCCTTCCTCTGGACTGGGTCACAGCTCTGAGCTGTAGTAACGTCATTATACTTCTTTGTGCGTTGCAGCAAAAACGAGCAGAAGTTCACATCTTAGTCAAGAAAAGACAGCAGCCGTTACAGTAAATCAACAAGAGCAAATTGCTTCTGTTGCATTGAGAATGGTGTGGCTAGCGTCACTGTTACGCACATGAATGAAATGTTATGTGCACGCAAGGACATTCAACCACAGGCAGGAAAAATAAAAGTTCAAAACAAAATGCAAGACGTAGGCAGAGCAGGGTCCTCTCTCTCCCTTCCTGTACAGAAGTGGATGATCAGAGATGGACAGCAGGTGAGGAGCAGGGATGAATCTGTGGGAAGTCTAAGAGCTTGTCGGGTTTAGTCCCTTTCATTGTAATTGTAATTTGCTCCTGTGACGGATCCCCTGGAGAAGGAGGGGAAGTGACAAGACAAATGGCCTCATTCATTTTCATAGGTTTGGGCACTGAAGGGCAGAATCCAAATTTGCAGAGTAGTTGCTGTCTTGTGGTATTTTGCAGGGTAAGGGCGCCAGTAGGAATTTTTACTCCTTACCATCTCCAACATGAGGTGAACTCACCAGAGAATACTTACTGTAGTGTGCCTAATATCAGAGGTGGACAAAGTGGTTACATTTTAGGAAATATATCTTCTTTGTGCTGCCGTGTACCTTGTCTGTAATCAGTCTGAGAGTTTGAGATGGAGAGATGGGCACGAATGCCCTTGACTAGCGGATTGGTTCTGGACATAGGCTTCTGGCCATGGTTGTGACGCAGGCCCACCACTCCACCTGCGAGCAAGCACTGCCTGCATCCTTGCCTGGTCAGTCTCACACCGGGCAACTGAACACTGACAGGTGAATTTTGGTCATCAGACAGGGCAAGATCCTAAACCACTAGGCTGTCTTCAACACCTCTCTTACCAAGACCCACATTTCAGGCAGCAAGCAAAGCAAAATGTTTTTACACAGAGTACACGTACAGTTCAGCTTTGCTTGTCGGCCGATTGTAGCTATCTTAAACAATGCAATCACAGTCCCACCAGCAGCATTAATGGGAAAACATTGGTGCAATCAGCTTTCTGAAGGTTACACTGGTAATTTTCCATCTTCTACCCAGCCGTAGGTAAGCTGTGAGAGGGTGGGGGTCTATGTGTACTCTCTGTATCTGCACATGGGGACCAGGCTTTCCTTTAGCTTTTCTTCCTCAAGTATCCCCATTCGGACATGAAGAATGTAATTGGCAGCTTTTCCAGAGAAAAATTGTATTTATTTCTGGCGTCCTAATACAGTCAGGAGGGAAAGTGTCTTCACCCCCACCTGCCAGTGCCGACAACACTCACAGATTACTAGAAATAGCAATCCCTCCAATAAGCCCTGGTGTTAAAATGTTACATAAAGCACAATGATTGGCAGGATCCTCTCTTTGTGTTCCCCTTCTGCCTTTTCTTCCTGGTCTTCAGTTTCAGCTCTAGCTCCGTAGTGCTGCTCCAGCCCTTTCTGATTTTATTTTATCCTCTTTGCACAAAGACTGTTTTCTTTTAGGACTTGTCCCTGTTCGCCGAACTATTTTTACCAGTTCCACCTCAGTCTCTTCCCCCTCTGACTCACTGCTGGGAATCCTCTCTTGGATCATTCCTCCTTCCCTCGTCCCCACAGCATCACTCCTCCTCTACTAGAGGTCAGAGCACACTTCTCAATTCCTGGCTATAAAAAAAGGGACATCTTGGAAATCCAATGCCTGTGGGCAGATCGGCGGTTGCTTCTTCCAAAAGCAGAGCAAACAGGCTTCCCTGGCTTTTGCAGGGCTTAGCCAAAGTTCCCATCACTCGTGAGGTTTCTACACTGAAAGGGGAAGTGTTCTTAGCGTTTCTGCTTGGTGCCTCTGCATGCTCTTCGGATGCTAGGCATCTGCCAAAAGGGACTGGGAACTGAGTGGGAGCTGCTGTGCTGTTGACCCTCTGCATGGTCAGAGACAGCTTCTCGCTGGAGCCGACCGCCTTCAAAGGCAAAACTCCATTTCTTGCCCCTGCCTCCTGACATTGCTCACGCAGGAAGTTGTTCTCCTTGTCCTGTTAATAAATCTTTTAAAGGCAATAAATCCCCACTTTTTTTAATAATTCATTTTCATCCAACCAGATCCCAGATGGGTGTTTAGGCTCTCACTTTCTCCTAGGACTTGGTGGATGACAAGGAGGCTGTAAACCGCACCATTTAAAAATACCCGTGCTCACACACCTGCCCTCAGCCTCCCTCGCTGCCCGGGAATTGCTCGTTTGGCTGGCTGGCTCTGGCCGCCTGTCAGCAGAGGCGCTCAGTGAAGCTGTGTCTTTAAGAGCTGCATCCTTTCCCAATGGCATGCCTTTGGGGTTGTGCTCTCCCTCCCCCAGACCTTAGATTCCCTCTCTGCAGGATGTCAGCTGTCCTCCTTGTCTCCTCCCTTCACTGGGATGGCTTCCCCTGCTCTTACTGTGATAAGAGTTTGTTTTCTTCTCCAACATACCCTGGGCTACTACCGCTCCCTGCATTTTTCTGCTTTGATACCTGCATTTATGTTCTGATTTCCCTCTCTCTCCTGGGGCCATACTGCTTTTCTTTTCTCACCCAAAGCAGCTCTGCCGTAAAGACAGGTATAACTAATAGCACTGAGCTCCGTCAATGAAGCAGAGTTCAATCTACCCTTTGCAGAGATCGTACGGAATCGGGCACAGGCAAGAAACATCGGGCTAAGATTTATGTGGGAGTGTTTGTCTAAATGGGTTCCCTACTTCCTTATTTCCATGGAGCGAGGAAGCTGCCGACATCTGCTCTGTGCCTGATACCGCCTCCGATTCCACCCGTAGAAACTTTTTCCCAAGAGACAGGAGCAGCTAATTTCCCAGGCTGGCAGGGTTTTTTATATCAAGGGCTCCGTTTCCACCAGGGAGATAGCTAGGTGCAGGGTGTGGGTTTGCTCTGCAGCTCCTGGCCACGCGCAGCCTACATGAGCGGTGGAAATCCTTCGCTCCAGGCAGCTCGTACACCACTTGCTCTCCAAAGGGATGGGGAGACACACAGCTTGAGGTCAGCCCCCTCCGAGGCTGCCCGCGGTGGGCATGAGAGCAGAGGAGCTCTTGCTTTGCTCAGGCACCATGCATTTCAGCATCGCCCCATCCTCTCCAGAGAGAAACCCCACTGTTGTTTCCATTGCTGCTGTTGTGCAGGTCTGATGTGCGATCCGATGCTTCTCTTGCCTGAGCTGTGGCAGCCCTGTCTCCTGCGCGACACCGTGCAGCTACTGGAGAACAAGCAGTAGGGCCAGGGCAGGCTGCCCGCTGCTGGGCGTTCCCTGGGTTTGGGGCTGAAGGAAGACTCTAGCGAGCCACAGACCCACAGAGACTCTTCTACACCCAGGCTTCGACTACAGAGAAATTTGGGTTTATGCCTAAAAGTTACGTGTTTTATGGCTTTTGAAATGTGTACTAAAGCTCTTATGTGTCACATGCGGCCCCCTGCGTAGCTGTGCGAGCGTCCCGGGATTTTACTGTGCAGATACTCCTGCCTTCAGATGGAAGGGGATGTTGAAACTAATGAAAAATAGGCTGACTTTATACTAACAAAATAAATTGAGGGGAATGTGTTAACTTTTGTTTTATTTAACTTTGCCAACTTTCAAGTCAGCTCTCAAGCACCCAGAAAGTTTTAGAAAATGTTTAATCTAGCTCAGACAATTTCCTGAACTCCCTAACTGGACCACCCCATTTTCTGAAACACTGCCAAAAGGCCTTAGTTACTTGCGGGCTCCGGCGTGCTGCTCTTTCACAACTTCTTGCTGTCCTCTCACCCCCACCCTCAAGCCGTTGTGCATGCCTTAATATAGTCCAGAAAGAGGAACCTCCTAGACCTCGCTGTCAGTGCCTGATGAAGCAAGCCCTGCCCATAGCGACCGATGTGCCGGGCAGACGACTGCCCCAGCACGCTTGGAGGCTGCGCACGGCACGAGCACGAGCACACAGCCTGCCTGCGCTAGCCTGCCTGCTCCAGGTGTGCCTTGCCCACCCTCCCGGCTCCCTCTGCCCACGGTGTGAGCCTCTGAGCTCGGCGCCTGTCCCTAGAGAGCCTGGGGACACTCCCGGTCGTGGGCATACGGGACGGTGGTGTAGTCTTTCTTTACCCTGGCTCATATGCCAGGTTTGCTGTCCTGATTGCCCCTGATGTCCCATCCAGCAGCCGCTGCCTATGTTTGGCAAAAAGAATAGGGACTGTATCTCAGGGTCATGGGACAGATACGATGGTGAGTGTCACCTCTCTCCTCTCACCTCCCTCACCACTGCATGCTGTCCATGCAGCTGTCCCAGGGCAGGGAGCAAGGAGGGGCACGCATGGCACAGAAGGATGCTGTGCTGATGCCAGAGCCCTCAAAGATGCAACAGACCTGAAAAATTACTTATTTTTCCGGCAGAGCTGGCGCATAGCACAGTTTTAACAGGACTGTAGCTCACTGGGGTTTTAGGCACTCTGTCACTGAGCGATGCTTGCTGTTTGGGGGCTTATCACCATGTGATAAAAGTTTCCTCCTGAAACTTAGTTTCCTGCCCTTCTCACGTGCTTCCCTCTGTGTCCACCCACACCATCGGCTCCAAATAAGGGCAGCAAGTTCCCTAGAGCTCTCCACCACCTACTCATCACCCCGCTGTCCTTCCTCCTCTGCCCGCTTGCCCTGTCCCCTCTCAGTCACAGAGGAGGTGGGAGGACAGGAAAAAAACCCTCCAGGGCGCAGGGCTTTCCTCCCCTCTCCCCTGGGAAGCAGCTTTGCTGCAGAGGAGACACTGCCGGTAGGGAACAGCAGCATCGTCAGGTTTCTAGAGGCAAACTTTTGCCAGGGGCAAGGGTGTTCCCGGGGGCAGAACCATCCGGGACTGGCAGGGCTAGGTTTCACGTACTCAAGATGGCTGGCGTTCCTTGGGTCTTGTAGATGTTGTACAGCTCTTAGGAGGTTAAACGTCCTGCTTCCACTTGCTGGAAGTCTCTGCTCTGAGCATGATGGCACACAGGGTCTTCCACAGCTTTGGAGTCAAGGAGTTATTGCTCAGATATAATTTGCCTATCCTTCGCAGAATTATTGCAGGAGAGGGATTAACAGGTATGCAAATCACAGTGGGTGGGGGAGAGAGGGAGAGCTATGCTAAAAAATTAATAAATGCCACGATGATATTGCTCTTCAAGCTCTCCGGTGCCTTTTCAGGAGAACTAATGTGTTTGCAGGGTGACTGCAGGCCTGATGGGAAGAGGGAGCCAACCTACCCCCTCCTGGCTCCTGCTCTGGGTCAGGGTAACAGGATCTCCTGCGCAGCTGGGGCTAGGGACAAGCAGCCAGCACACCCCTGCCCACGCGCACCCCTGCCCACGCGCACCCCTGCCCACGCACACACTGTGCAGAACTGCAGCGTCTCCCCACATCAGCTCCTCGGGGCTGCTGCACGCTGAGGAGGGGAGGCAGCAGATGATGGCAGGAGCACAGCAAAGGCTCCCTGTTAAGCCAGCATCCGAGTGAACGAGGGGACTCCCCAGCGTGTCCGTTGCTGCTAGGACTGATCGTGGTCCCTGACACGCTGGGCTGCGTTGAGACCTCGTGCCATGCTGCAGCCGCACCACACGCCTGCTCCTCCTGCCTGGCTGTCATCTGCTGGTGGCCAGCGCCAAGCAGCAACCCAGGGTGAGCAGGCAGCTGAGTCCCTCCCTCACCCTGGCTACCTCCCCAGTCGCCCTGTCCCAGCTCCCAGCCCCCTGCCCAGGTCTGATTTAAACAGGAGGCAGCAGATCTGCACCCCCACCATCACCTAACCCAAGAGAGTATGCACTGTCAGGGGCGGGTGGCTAATGGCAAGCTAGAGTGATCTGAACAAGCCCCTTAGTGCCCGATCTCAATTTCTAAATAAATCTGCTTTAAATTACATTGATTTATGATTCACGTATTTTTATTTGATCAGTCAGCGGTGCTGCAAAACCTTCAGGCGCTTAAGGTGTTTCTAATCTCCCCATCCTGTCGGATGGAGGCACCACTTGCAAAAGGCTTGGTTTTAACCCCTGAATCCACCAACCACTCAGCCAGGACTGGCCAGAAGCCTGTCTCCTGTCCTCTTACTGGGGCCGTCTCTTTCCCTGGCTCTTGTACATCATGGTGGCCCGGTGTGATCACTGTGTAGATTACCCAGCATCTCTGGGGTCCCCTGCTGTCACTCCGGGACACTTAGGTGAAACCGGGGTGAGGATATTTTGGACACTGGCTGTGACAGTACACATCTCTGGGAGTTTACATTTTAACATTTGTACCAGGAAATCAGCTCTCTCAGTGTCACAGGGTTAGACAAATACCTGATAAAGAAATAAACCTGTCAAATAAATTTACTTTACAAAAAGACCGAGCCCTGCAGAAGTCTTTGTTGTGTGTTTAAAAAAATGCCTTATGCCTTCACAAACAGGCCGCCTGGGATACCGCATTCCTCCGTGCTCGCCGGCAGCAGAAGAGGGGTGCGTGTACGGAAACGTCCTTGGGGCTGTTTTGCTGCGATTCAGCACCAGCTGCCGAGCAGACCCGCTCCTTCTCCATCGCCGGCTGGGTGAGGGACGGGGCTAGCTTACCTTGCTCTGCCTCCAAAGCAGCGCCGAGGGCCCCGACAAGCACCGAGAGTTACCGCAGGTGAAGTTAAGGCAAACACTGAGCGGGAAAGACTATAACGTTGTTAGAAACTTAGCCAGATGTCTGAAGCCCTGGCAAGTCAAACGTGGGCTGAGCACAAGGCTGCATTTCCACGATGATCTGTAGCTGTAGAAATAATCCTGGGAAGGGGCTTTCTGGATTTCTCCAGCCTGCACGGCCGCTGCCACGGCTCCTGCTGCGCTCACAAAATAGCCCGAGCCCGAGCGCTTGGGCAGCAGTGGGTTGCTTTCCTCCTGACGGCACTTGTTTACTATTAAATAACCTTGAAGACAGAGACGCTGCTTTGTGTCCACAGAGCCGTGAGCTGGTCTGAGCCACTGGTTTCTCCAGAATAACACACACCCTCCCTTCTCTACTGTTTCCCAACAGCAAGAGCTGCTGCTTGCCACTACCCAGGGCATCGACTCCCAAACTAACAAGGCACCTTTTTGCTGCGGTGCATTTGCATCTCTTTGTTGACTTTGCTAATCAAGCTCACTCCTTAGCCTTTGAAAACAGAGGTAATCGAAGGCACACTGGCTCTTCGGGCATGGCAGCCATTTCAGAGGAGGTAATGGGATGGCGTGGGTGGGCTCCGGAGGCACATGCTCAACCATCTTGCTCAGCCAAGGTAATGCCACACTGCCACCAAAAGGGCAACGCTTCCTTGCCCACCCCTGACCCCTTGCCCTGCTCCCACGGCCTGGCAGTGCTGCCTCCTCCCCTTGCAGGGGGCTGGGGTGCTCTCCCACCCTGTACCCCCCCACCCCGAGGGTCTCCTGGGTCTGGCTTCTGCTGAGTTAGTGAGTGCAACCAGCTCATGGGCGTCCCAGCTGGGACCACCCCCATTTAGCAGCAGCGATCCCCGAGACGGGCCCTGCTCTGTCACATAGCTGTTGCAATCGCTGCCCTGCTGAGCTGGCCCTGCAGCGAGGCACCCCAAATCTCCAGGAGCTCACAGCAGCCAGCGGGTAGCGCAGGTAGGGTCCCTGGGCTGGGGAAGCCGAGATGGCCAGAGCAGCCGCGCAGCTACAAAGCCACCCTCGTGACATGGAGCTAAGGGGCAAAAGGATGAACTCCTCACTCTGCGCCTCTGCCCATCCCATGCATTTCCTCTGCCTGGAGACCCACAGCAGAGCCCAGCTTAACTCTGCCCGTGGGTTCGCCCAATTCAGAAAGGGATTTTTTTGCGTAGACTGACATATCACAAAGATACTCAAAAGCGGTATTTCCCCCCTAAGATGTCACGGAGCGGGGGAGGTAAAACATCCAGCTTCAAACTATTTGTTTCAGTTCACTCAGTGCTTTATGCCACCGGTTTCAGCATCTCAGCAAGGGAGCCCAAGCCTGGCCCCACCGAGCAGTCAGACACCAAATGCCCATTAGATTCCTGTGGTGGTGGAAGAACTGCTCCTAAGCAAGCGCCCGCAGACCACTGACCTAACACGTGGCAGCCGCAGCCCAGGTCTCCCCACTCCCGGCGCTGGGCTCTGATTAACAGCAGTGGTTTGAGAGCAGCCAGGCCTGGCTGTTAGAGAAGAGTCCCTTCAGCGCATGTTGGCTCCAGTGCTAAATTTGCATACTGTATTTGCCAAGGGTTATTAGTGTTGATCAGCTGTTAAATAATCTGCCCTTTTCATTTCAGGAGGCCTGTCAGGACTTGCCTTCGCATGGGCTTTACTTAAACAGGAGTTTTATGGCATATTGGAAAAGGGTTTTCATTAGGGAGCCTTTTCCTTGAAATTTTGACAGCTACAAATACTAAACACTGTCTCTGACATCACAAGCGTCTACCACATGTGTTGTCCTAACCCTCTACATCCTCAGCACGTGGAAATGGCTGCAGCCACAGAGCACTGGAAATCAGGCTACAGCCCCCGTGGCACCCCTCATCGTGCCATGGAAGGACCCACGAGAGGAGATGAAGATACGGACAGACCCCACGTCAGAAAATTAAATTATCCCCCGTTGGAGAAGGGCACTGAGAGGTTGCTTTATACAGGTTTTAAAAACAGCCTCACCCAGCCTCTGTATCTGCAGGGATATAGTCTTTGGGGTGACTTACGGCTGCGTTTCACCATCCTCAGTTTTAGCTGTGTCTCTTCAGGGCCGTAAGCCCTTAGCAATTAGCCAGCAACAGGAGCTCCTGAGCCTGGAGAGGCTGGGAGCACGGGCCAGTGGTTCAAAAGGGGTGGCTTGTGACTCATAAGAAAACAGCAGGATGGGGTAAGAACCGCATTTGGCCTCATGGTTAGGCAACGCCATCAAAGGCCTCTGGAAAGTCAAGCCAGGAAAAAAAATAACTTGAGGACTGAGGGGAACTTTGCAATAAGCAGCTGGTTCCAACACGTGTAATTATGCCCAGTACCCTATGAATTGTTAAAAGAGCCAGAAAGGAATGAAAAATATGGATGCAGCAGGAAGCTGAAGAGGGTTTTGGTATGCATAGCAGCTAGAATAGCCCGATAGAAAAAAAAACATGCTACTTTGTGGGGAAAGGACCTTCACCATTACCAGCAAGCAAACCAAAATACCCGCCTGCAGGATGGCCCCACGCCCTGCATCTCCCGTTCCTCCTGCCTGCAGATTTTGAGTGGCTGTTGAACTTCGGGGGCTTTCCCCCCCGGTTTCTTCGGCACAGGGATGCACCTTCCCCACCATGCCAGGGGGAGTGCGCTGCCCACCACCCAGCAGCCCCAGCAGCCCCAGCAGCCCCACCGCGGGACCGCAGTGACACCGCTGGGGGCCGGAGCGCTGCCCTGCTTCTCCCGGGGCTGAGCCGTAGCTGGTGTCAAGGCGGTACCCACGGGGAATGCCTGCTGGCAGAGATAAGAGGGAGCGGGGGGCCCTGCCAAGCCATGTTGGCCACATTTCCCCAGCCGTGCCGGAGAGGTGCACCTAAGACGAGAGAGCAGCAGCGCGTACCATGCTGGGCACAGGCTTCGCTTTCTCTCCCACCACTCCTCTGGGGGAAAACACAAGCAACTATGAAAACCCAACAATTTGACTGTAACGAAGCATAAATCACGGGATCAGCTGTCTGCCCCTCGCTCGCCTCGCCAGCACAGCGACTCGGTTGTGCCTTACTGGTACTGCCTGCGTTATGGTCATCAGGCGACAAAGCAAGGAGTTAGAATTGATTAATTGATTTGTACATTAAATAGGTATTCCTGCTCAATTATTGGCAGGTTTGTCAATGGATTACTACTTAAACGATTCTGATATTTTAAATTACATGCTATTTTATAGATGCACATTTACTTAAAAAAAGAGCACCCCTTGCATCTATTAACATACTAAAGAGAAAATAAAACATCCAGGTTGATATAATGCACAATGGGGCATTACTCTGGGTGCTTCCTAAGCTAGGGAAATCTTATTTGTTTAATAATAAGTTGGTCATGAATATGCAAATCTGCATCAGTGCAGTACCTCACTGCTGTCACTATTAATGAGTTGCAAATTAATGTGACAACAAAAGGAAAATCTATTTAGTGGCAGAATTGTGGTTCATACCTGGCTCAAGAGAGCAACCGTCTACAGTCACGTCGGTCTGCTGGAGCGAAATGTGCGCATGGTGTGCACAAGGTTTGCTTTGGGGCTGGCAAACCAGAACTAAGCAACGCGCTGCCTTCACCCCCAAGCTCAAGGGGTGAAGGCAGCGTTGCTGCTCATGATTCATCACACTTAACTTGCAGGAAAATACAATCTCTTCACTCTGCAATCACAGTGGACCCATGCAAAGCACACCAACAGGTGAAACGCAGAACTAGCAAGACTGATGTAGGTGGGAAGAGCGTATGGCCACCTAGATGCAGTACTTAGAGAGAACTTAATCTTCTTCAGATCTGTTTGGGGATTTTTTTTCCCCTGACAACACTACAAGCTCACAAAGTGAAACTTGTTGGATTCCAGTCACCTTCTTCTCCTGCCCCTCCTCCTAGCAGAAGCGCAATGGTGAATACGTACACTGAGAAAAGACCTAATATACGTCTTCATGACTGTGGCATTCAACTCTTGTCTTGCATAGTGGCACCAACCCTTCTCCTACCAACACTGGACCCATACTGAAAGGAAAATACGATGTTCTGCAAACAATTTTAAACAGATATGATAGTATTTTTTTCAGTTAGCTTGCAGCTGCACAAGTTTAAAGTAGCAATGTGTGCCTTCTTCCTGTACGAACTGAAGAAATGATGCTGAATGTTTACCAGCAGTCCCGCAGAGCTTGGGAATGGCAGCTGCCTGCATTTACCACTCCCTGACACCTTGTTCATATTAATGCACAAACGATGGGTCTCGTCTATAGTTTCGTTATTTAGCACAGAAATGAAGGGAGGAGTCAGCTTCAAACTCTTTGATTCATGGAGTAAGCTTGGCCCCTCAGAGCAGTTTTTAAGACAATTTCCATTCTGCTCCTGTGATCCTACAAACTAGAAGCTGGGTCAGGCTTCCAGCGGGCATCTGGGTTCTCCCTTTAGCAGAGTGCTCCCCAAAGAGCACCACTGAGGACCAAATGCCTCTGGCCCTTGCTTGCCACTCCCCATATCAGTGTCTTTGGCACAAGTCTCCAGCTAGGCCACCAGAGCAAAAGGGGGGGACAACAGCAAAGCAGAAGAATCAACAGTGTCTGGAGGGAGAAATAACCCAGATGAGAAATTCCCAGGGCTGACCCCATTACGCAGAACCCAGCCCTCTTGGATAAGGCAAGAAGGCAAAGGAAGAGTTCAGTATTTTGCAGTCCTCAGCAGCAAAGTCTATCTGATGCTGTGGCTTCCCCCCCTGCCAGGCAGCCAGCCTGGAGCCGGGTATTTCCTGGGATTTCCCAGCCAGCGCCAAGTAAAAGTTTGACAAAGGAAACTCCCTTCAGTGAGGCTCACCTGCCCGCTCGAGCTGGAGATAGGTTTTTTCCCCTGTTGCACCAGCGGTTTTCCAACACCTCCACGGGGCAGCACAACCTCCCAGCCAGGCAAATCCAAGTGATAAGCAGGGGAAACTCAAGGAAACACCTTGGCTTGGGCCCCAACAGCATCAACACTGCACTTTCACCTTGCAGAAGGCAGGATACGGGATCGGCAGGGTTTTACCATCCCCAAAGGCTGCGTTTCTGTTTCCTTATTTTTTATTAACTTGGAGCAATGCCAGCAGTGTGAAGCAAGTCTCTTTGGCCCACAGAGGATGCACAGGAAAGTGCTTTAAAGGAGAGCAGTGTGAGTCCAGAAGCTGAAATGCTGAACATCAGCCCCCTCCCAGCCCTGCCCTGCCGTGCTGGTTGGGGCTAGCTCAGTCCCCGGCTCTGCACCGTGCAGGATCCAGCCAGTCCCGACGCTGGCAAGGCGGCCACCGTTTTGACTCTCCTGCCTACACTTGCTGTCACTCGGTTTGCTCCCTGCCATCTCTCCTCTCCCCAAGGTAACTATCCCCTGGGCTTGCCTACTGCAAAACTATGCTCGCAGCCAGCCTCTCCCATGGCCGTCTCTCCCAAACCGCCCCGAATAGGGTCAGCCGAGCCAGCCTCGTGTGCCCAGCAGCACGGGACGCTGCCCTGCTCCTTCGCTGAACCCTCCGTGCTCTCTCAAGCACCCTCGCGCGGCAAACTCTCTTTAAAAAAAGCACATCCTAGAGAAGATAAAATGGGTGTGTTATGTCAAGGGACAGCACCGCGATCAGGTGTTCCCCACCACAGCCCTATTTTTAGAGTGCAGACAAGCCCCGCGGCAGGCACACGCTTGCATTACAACAGCATGAGGCCGTTACTGTATTTGAGCACGGATGCAAGCGCCAGCATGGAGAAGGCCCAACTGTACTCGGTGGAGATAGTGGAAAGCTGACTAAGCAGAAACGTTTGGGGAGCACGTGCTCAAGATCATTTGAGGAGGAGCTGGCCAAAAGAGGAAGCCGCATCAATCTTCTGCTTGCCTGCGGGGCACAGCAAGAAAGTGAGGTGTCCGCCACGCACCCCTGGAAGTGGTACGAAGCTGATTTCTGCTCAGCTCAAACCATCCAAGCATTACGCAGCTGATCAGATAAATGTGTCTGTAACAATGGCTTTTAACATTCTCCTTTGCCTTCGTTTTTCTGGCCCACCTCTGCTTTCCGGGAAAATCAAGGGGTAAAAGCCGCGGGCACTGGAGAGTAGGGATGCCTGTGTTTCAGTTCCTTGCAAAGCTGGAGGCTGGCTTAAAAGGAAACCCAGGGTGTGCGTGTTAAGCCGTCCAGGAGAGACCATCATCATCCTTACCCGAAGTCTGGAGAAAGATGTCGGTGGTTGTATTAGGACTAAAAATTCCCTGTCTTGTGCAGAAATGGGACTTCAGCTGCCAGCAAGAGACAGCTGTCGGACCCCTCTCTCGCCTCTTGGCTCAGCTACAAAACCACCTTATCCCCAGCAGCAGTCCCACTGTAAGCCACACAGTACAAACGTTTGGCAAAAGATTCGATGGCGACACACCACGAGAGGCATCAGCTCTGCGTCTTTCCCTCTGGGGCACCCTCAGGGATGAGGCGTCATTCTCCTTTACCTTCACGACAAGAGTAATTCACACCCTGTCTTAAGCTCCCCGAGAGCACAAGATTTAACCTGCAGTACGCTGTCCGTTAATCAAAACCTCTGAGCCTCACTGCTCCAGATGGAGAAACTTTTTCCCAGATGCTTTTCTCAGATGGACCAGGTGGTTTGCTCTGCTCAAGGCCCTTTTGGTGGGTGTCCTGGCCCTCATCAGAAGAGCAGGGCGATTTAAACGTCTCAGCTGAAGCGTTTGGCTATCCCAGGACATACTAGTGTTAAAAACAGCCCCAAAGCAAAACTCAGACTTTGGGTTCACAGCAGGAACTTCTTTCCACAGGGGAAAGGCAGACCCGGACCCTTAAGAGAGGGCCTGCCCGAGCCCGGGGAGCCCAGCCTCTTAAGATGCAAGTTCCCAAGCCGTGTAAAAGTGACATTCTGTTCACTGTCCCTTGACATCCCCCCGAAGGGTGCTCATAGCCTTAATGCTCCACATTAAAACTAAAGCATTTACCCTGGCACTGTTTTCCTCCCCTCTGCAGACACCACTAAAAAGAGAATTCAGCTGATTCAACTTAAAACGATGACAAAGGGGGAAAAATAATTGAACCTATTCACAATTCTTTAACTAAAAGGCAATGAAGGAAGTATTGTGAATACCACTTTTAAACCTCTGTCCCACAAAAGGCGTCTGCCCGATGTTTTCTTGTAACCTTGAATTCAGAAAGCCGATGCAGATTCTACCTCAGATTTCATCAGCTGCTCGCAGCACCTATGCCAGCTCTGCTCCGCTTCGTGAAGCGCTCGCCGAGCCTCCTTTCATAAACATTAATGAGTCGGAGCTCATTAATGAGTTGCAACCAAGCACAGAATTAATGGGAGTCACTTTAGCCTCTTCATTTCTCAACAGTTTTATTGCCTTTAAGAAAATTTTTGTAAAATATAAATACAAAGGCAGGAGATTTACTTACAAAGTTAAAACACAGATCTCAAACATAAACACACAATTCAGAAAATTTAGTTTATGTACAGTTTCAAGCAACTTCAACATATGTTAGTTTTTCAATATTTTACAAGGTACAGAAAAAATAGTTCAAAGTCTTCTTTAAATAAAGAGCATAAAATGTTTAAACATATATAAACAATCCGGTTTGATGTGTGAAAACTAAATTTCACAGCTTTTAAATTAGGATATAAAAGTTCTTACAATTAGTTGATGCGTATGGATATGGTTTAATTTATATTACAAACTATTGAATTATATTCAATAGTGCTTACCTGGCCAAAGCAGGTAATTCTGTAAACAAAAAAACAAAAATAATATCACCAAGTGCCTTACTGAATTCTATCTCCCAAACAAGCCACACGACTTTGATCACATCACCTAGAAAAAGTATGTTCTGTGTAATCAGTGCTTTGTATGAAACAAAGTCAATGTGTGGGTGTGTTCTTTAAAAAAAAATGTGTTCCGAGTAATAACAAACTTATCCCAAAGCCTGTGTGCATTTAAAGAAACATTATATAACAATTTTGTAAAAACTGATTGAAGTTAAAAAAAAATTCTTCCAAAATCCATCCAACTGGAATTCAGATCTCTTATATAAAGGAAAGATATTTTCATATTTAATAGTGTCCTTTCTTTACAGAAACAATTGCATTTGAACACATATACATAAAGAAGTAACTGTATAGAGCACTGTACATTAAATGGCCTGATGGTTCACCAGAGGATGTCGAAGGGAGGGTCCTCGTGCAGATGCAACCAGTGAAGCGAGGAGCCGAGCAAAGTCTTGAGTTCGCTTGTAAACTCTACCAAGTCCAACAGCTCTTTGCTCTCCGGGTTAAAAGCTTCAAGGTCCGTAGCGCAAGAGAACAACTGGCTGAGGGAAGTCTGTTTGTAAAACTCTGCCTCCGTGATGGTGACAACTTCCAGACTGGGGAAGTTGCAGCGGAAGATGCGAGATGACATTTTTAGCCTCTTCACCACGTCCGAGAGCAAAAGCCAGTTTCGTGGTCTGTGGAAGCGAAGGAGAAACAGGCTCCAATAACTGGCATTAAGTCACAGGCTTCTTGACTCTTCACCATATCGCCGTGTGACAAACCCTCCCGCACAAACAACCCCCCTGAAACCAAGGCCATTGCCCAGGGGGCCAAATATAACAGATGTGCAGGCGCGTACGTATTTACTCGTACTACCGCTGCCTGCAGCTTTGGGGAAGGATGGGGACCAGGCATGCAGAGGCACTGGAGCCCATAAACCCAGGACCCATGAGCGCGCACGTGGGTCGGCAGCCATCCCGACGGCCGCTCACATGGTTAAAGGTTCGCCCGGCTGAGCCCGACTCATTTAGCAAGTTAGGAGATGGCTTATAGTTATAACCAGGAATTTCAGCACCTCTGACTTCCAGAGATGCCAATATTAAACACAAGTCAACAGAGGGTTGTTTTTCTCAGGTTTAAGAATTCGATTTTTTAATTCAATCGTTGTACTTGTCCGCTTTAGAGAACTTAAGTTATATCCACCACCCAAATAATAAAAACATGCTAAAACCCGCATTCCTGCATGATTAATATTTAGAACTATTTTTCCCACAGCTGTCATCAAAATTGGTGCAAATGACAAATGGTAGCTGTTTACAAAGCTAATTTATATCTTGAATATAATAGATAATAACACTCTCCAGGTCTTTGCTTATTATTAAGTATCATAGCATCTTCTGTAAGATGCTTATTTGTTTGATCCAATTCAGAGCTTTAAACCAGTTTTGCCGCAAAGTCTAGAACAGCAGTAATGGTGTCATTTCATCATCCACAAAAGCGTGTCCGCTCAGCAAAACAGAAAAGCCCATTAAACAAAATTAAGAACACCTTACAAACATGACAGCCAAATTTAAGTGCTAGAAGCACTTGTATTTTGGGATGTTATACCAAGGTGCCTGCCTGGGATGAGGGAAGGAATTTGTGTTCAAACATCACTCATCCCACTTGGGAGTATGGCACTCAAAGCACAGCCCCGACAAGTCAGCCTTTCGCCCTCTCAGCTCCTATTAGCTTATTTCTAAAAAGCCCAGCAGTTACGGTATTGCTCTCTCATTTACGTTAGATAAATGCAAACGCTTTTCCCCACAGACACAAACTGCCGTCATGCCAAGCAGATCGTCTCAGCTATTTTTACCCCAAAACCTGTATTTGTTCTTACCCCTGAGAGAGACACACTTGAATGTTGTAACACGGCAAGGGAGGCTCATCCAAAAATTCAAATTCAAACACATCACTAAAGCCATCTTCATCTTCATCACCTGGGCCGGGAGGATTTGCCAAGATGTCAAATCCAGATTCATCTTTTGGATCTAAATAAAATTGAATAAAGGTGCCAAGTCAGCATTGAAGAGACTGTTGCAGGTCTTGCTTTTTCTTCCAATAACGTGATCTGTAAATAAAATCAGTTTGCTTCCTTCCTAGCTTCCTGCACCATAAAAACAAAACAGCCCCCGCCCCCACGTGCTGCACGTTTTGAAAATCTCCGCATACAAAGAAATAAAGGGTAACATTTGCTCACCGCACACAGAGCTGCCATAGAAATCCCAGTACAAACCAGGGTCATCAACACTTCGACCTTGCAGGTCAGTTAAATACTCTGGAGAGGAAAAAACAACAACAAAAACATACTGATGAGAACAAAAAGCTGGCAAGTTTAGCAGAGCGTGTGTCATACAGTCTCACTATGCATCCTCCATACCTTCCATCAAATAAAACCCACACCGTATTCCTGATGCACGTGCTACAAAGAACAGCGTATACACGCATCATTCTCGCAAATATTCCTGGAATTCACTTTTCTCCTGCATCCCTTCTCCCACCACATCAAATAATGACCCACCACATCAAATAATCACCCACAGTCTAAGAGGGACAGACTCAACCTTAAGCTTCAGTAACTGAGAGCAGCATTTTATTTTTGTGACAGACAGGATGTAGCGCACTTTTTAGCCTGCACAGTTATTCTGGACACCAACTTGGGGGTGAAACAGTGGCCCCAAAGAAACTGATGGAAAAGGTTTTTCCACACAGATACGTTCAGAAGATGTAATTCTTTTCTACAGACATAACTTGGGAGATTTGCGGGTTGAGTTGATGAAAAGATACTGGGATTCAAGACACTAAGAAGTCCAAGATACTGGACTTCACTGAAGTCCTGATACACCTATGTGCTTTCTACACTGCACCATTTGAACAGGTAAGTGGATGAGTACTTAAAACTCATTGACTGTGAACACTGCAAACATTTTCAGAGGTAAAGTTGTTAAGGAATGCAAGTGTCTTTATCCAAAACTAACAGAAAAAAACCTAAAACCATGTTAGAACATGGACATGTTTAAAGACAAGAGCATTTAATACAGTTTTACAGCATTGCAGATATAAAATGAGGCAGAACCTGCAAAAAGACAAGTACTAGAAGGATAAAAAGCAAGACCATGGGAAAACATGATTACGTTTAACAAACAGCTATTTGATTTGGCAAGTTTCTTATTTTCATTTCAAGCAGAAAAATGAAGGCACCAAAACAGCTCACTGACCTCCTACCTATCAAATCTGATAGTGGCATAATCCTTATGACTTATTAAAAGTGTCAATTAGAAGGAGCCCCCATCCACGGCTACGCTTCCCACCTGCAGCAGCTGGGTTTTTGCAGGCAGAGAGGGAGCTACTGCAGCCTACCCTAACGCTCCTCAGCGTGGAGACATCCCCGCCGGGCGGCAGGGACTTTGGGGGACCAGGGAACATCCCCCCATTTGCCACGACCAGCAGAGCCCCGTGCAATGTGGCCACGCACCTGTGAGGAAGGTCTCCATGAGCTCACTGTGGGTCATTTTCACGATGGTCCTCCCAGAGTAGGTTGCAAGCGTTGGATCAGCACCGTAAGACAGTAACAGGCGGACGATTTCCAAGTGATCGTTTTCCACCGCATCATGGATTGGTCTAGGGAAATAAAAAAGATCACGGCGTTACCTTTTGACTCAACAGTATTATGCAAATGTGTTTGACAAGAAACTTCTGACTTCAGATCAAAGTTATTTATAGAAAATAACACTATTAATACAGCTGCCAATCATCTCATTGTCAGTTTTACTTCCACATCATCCCCTCCCCTCTTGTCTTTTCACAGTCAGACTGCTCGGGGCAGATATTTCTGTTACATCTATTCATTGCCATACATATTTCAAGGGCCAGTAAAATCATTACACCACTGTAACAGAAAGCAGGAGTTTGCACGAAGCCTCACAAACATCATCTTGCTGCAAGTCACTCTACCGTTCCAAATCTCTGCCAATTTAACAGCATGTTGTGGAGTAAGGGCTCATTCAGCCTGCCTCTGGGCAAGCACAGAAATTAGTTACCCAAAGCTCCTAAATTATGTACACAGAAATAAGTTATGAAAATTTGCTGGGAATTAAACTTCCACGCTATATCCTCTTTAAATAGTACTTGCAAATATATTTGCAGCACAATTCAACCCTTCTACTCAGAGAATCGAAAAACCATGTTATTTTAAGTTTAGTCCACCCAGAAGTTAACACATTTTACGTGGCATGAGCAATCTATACAAGCTCAGACATAGATTCTGTGAGCCTACAAAAGGATTATTCATTAATACACATGCCTGCAATTCCAGGTTTAGAATTCCTTATCGCTCATTATAAATCGCATTAACTTTTGCCTTTAAAATTGATTATACGTAAGGGGGAGTTGTCTGGAAGTAGAACATATTACCCTTCAGACTAATGAAGATGTGTTAAAATCCCATCGTTTCCTTAGATAGCAATGAGCAGGGAACTGAAAGGGGAGTCAAATGCAATGGCCACTGATCATGGCAGTTCAACTCAACTCTACACTCCTCCTCCTTTAGGCTGTCAACACCGCTGCCCCCCAAAAAGGCTTTCAAGCTCTTAAACAGATGTATTAAAAGGCAAGAGAAGTTAAGGAAGGACTTTAACTAGGATCAGATACTGCCTTCCTGGAAAGCTTTCGGAATGATGTTACAAGAAGTCATCTGGAAGCACAGACAAGCAAACCCCTCAACTCCGTCCACCAATCTGCCAAGCAACACTCGGCTAACAACCAGGGCTGAAACTCCCTCCTGTGAAGAGGCCACATCCCACCACTCCTTCTGCCACACATGGCAATGTCCCCTCTATGTCACCACCGCTTTGGTACAGGCTGGCATCCACGTGAGCTCGGGACAGAGCAGAGGCAGATGAAAACAGCCTGCAGAGGAAGGCACACCTGTGTTTTCCCACCTATTAGATAGCGCTGCTGGTGGGACGGGGACTCTGATCCATCTCAAAAAGAAGTTTGTTCCAGGTGTGTTTACTCCAAGTACTTTCCAGTAGGCTGTGACTTAAGGTGATTAACATCTGTCACACGTGAAGCACTCTCACTTGCCCCCATCTTGCTGGAAAGCTGTATGCAGTTTTGCTTTTGGCATACGCACACTGTATTGACATGAGGAGGTGCACTTGGGAGAGCTTGTGGCTCGCTCCCTATGGAAAGAGGGCTTATCCCGCGCTGCCTGCCTCCTGCACACCCCAGGCCACCACCACAGCAAACAAGCAGGTGACCCTCGAGCTGCTGAGCACAGTCCTCAGTCCAGCTCGTGCCACCCCTCAGAGCCCCGGCACCAGAGAGCACAACACGCGCACGCCTTCAAAGCCCGACGTGCCGCTCTTTGGAAAGCCACTTTCAAATTTAAAGACCAGAGAGGTCCGTGAGGATCACTTGCAAAGGGTCAGAATATCCCTTCCTCAATTTCTCAGGAAACTAACGTAACACTGAAACTATCCGATGCCCTTGAGACAGACGGCGCTGGAGAAGCCAGCATTCCCGGCATCCCCCGCAAGCCTCACCCTCCCACCTCCACCTACTGACTCAGTGCTTCCGCTGAGGGACTGCCGCAGCACTGCATGCCTATGCAGCCCCCCGCGCATCCAGGACCTGGCCAGTGCTAAACATCCCAGGCGATACAACACAAGAGGTAACAAATAATAGGGGTGCTGACATGGAGGCTGAGGAAGTTTCGGGTGTTTCTGGCTATCAGCAAGCATCTGAGGCCTGAGCTGTCGGGTCACGACACTCCGAGCATCTATAGCGGGAAAGGCCAGCCTTGCTGCAAGCCCTCCTGTCCCCACTGGGCATGAAGCATCCCTGGCTGAAAGTCTGGCACCAGGCACCAGGAATAGATGAGAGTTACGGCTGCCGCCAAAGGCTGGGGATGCTTTTTCTCCCCCACTCCCTCACTTTACTGAAGTCTTTAATTTTGAACTGTTTTCCATTTTATTTTAGAATTAGGATTTTCAAGTTTGGGGGGGGGGACGGACGGACGGAGAGTGTTGTGGGTTTATTGGTTTGTGGGTTTTCTTGTTTGTTGTTGGTTTTTTTTTTTTTTTTTAACTGACTTACCTAAGTGGCTTTTGAAGCAGTAATGAATTCAAGATGATCCCTTAACTTATTAAAAACAGCATCTAAATCACTGCCCAGTGTTTCAATCGATTTAACGACACCCAGACGAGTTTATTAAAGGGCGCCTGGGCATTCCCCAGGAAGGAAAAACTGCCGTGCATAGCCTGTAACCCTGAGATGGGACCCCGTCTCCCTTTCTACAGGTCACCCAGCCCGGCACAGCAGTGCAGACAGGGGCAGAGGCAGCGGGGCAGGCAGCGGGGCAGGCAGCGGGGCAGGCAGCGGGGCAGGCAGACCCGTCTTTGTCGCCTGCCGGAGCACAGGCAGGCCGCCCCAGGCACAAGAGGGGACTTAATAGAAGCAAGGGGAAGGAAAGGCACAGTAAAGCCACACGGAAGGAAGAACAACAATAAATAGAAGGAAGCGAAGGAAGGAAAGAAAACACCGGCAGGGAGGGGGAAAAAAAAAGGAGATTCCCCATAGATAAGGCAGGGGAAAAAAGGCAGTAACAGCATGCTGACAGACTCTTTTACTGGCTAGCACAGCTTCTTGGCAAGCTCACGAGCAGGACCGTGCAAAGGCACAGCTACTCATGTTTGCTTCTCCCACCAGGGCCGGCAGAGGAGAGAGTATTTTTCAGTCTTGGCAGAGTTTAACCATCTTCTTTGTAGGATGCAAAAAAGTGACTACTGGAATCGGCAACTTTTTCAGATGTGAAAAAAAGATCCCTGGGAGTCCTCTCCTGGGCGGCTATGCCCATATAATCTTTTCCGCCCTGAGCATCGTGGAAATAAACACTCTCTATCCCTAATGGTACAGTTAACGGTAGTACAGCTCGTTTCTAAAACAAACCCTTTAAAAGGCCCCAGAAGGATCTGGGGACATTCGAGAGCTGCAATATCCTACAGGAGACACACATCTCAACCCTCTCTTGTGTACCGTCGAATTCTTCCTACTATTTTTACCGCTACTAGAGTTAGGAAAACATTTCACTGGGGGTTTATCATTCCACCACCAAAATTATAAACTATTTAGACCAGTCAGGGTTTGCTCTCAGCCTTTCAGGCACCATCAGAATTTTCCTTGCTGCAATAAGAGGTCTCGTAACTCGCCGAGCAATACCATATCTTGGCGTTTTATTTTTATTTCCATCTACTCTATTACGCAATGCTGCCCCACGGAAGAGGCAAGGCACAAGTTGCAGGAGGGCAGCTACGCTGGCTGCCTCTTCTTTAATGCAATTAGCTGCTGGAGGGTATCGCTCTGCCAAGACCAGCTGAAAGGACGCAGGAAGAGAGCCATCTTGGCATGGGCCTCCCAGGGAAAAAATAAAAAAGGCTGAGCTCATCAGCCACCAGCGAGAAGGATAAAGCAGAACTGGCTGCAGAGAGTGGATCTAGCGAGCGGACTCTGAAGCAACGGAGAGGCCTCACTAAGAAGCAGGAGATGCCTGGATTTTTGGCACGTGGCTTTGTTTTTAAAGCCGCGCCAGTTCAGCTAGGGTATGCTGTGGAGGTAAGAGGAGAAGAACAAGGAGATAAGGCCAAATACACCAGCAACCATCCTTGCTAATGTCAGGCACCGGTCGTCCTACGCCCCTCGTTGAGCTACTGCACTTACTGGGCTCCTGACAGGGAACAAAAGCGCTCACCTCTTAAGCACGGTCTATTATTATTTATAGGTAAGACGATTAAGAGCCCTTAGTGCCTGTGGCACCTCTGAGACAGGTCTTAAAGATCTCGCCCCCTTCTACAATAATCTTTGATTAGCTACTAATTCAGCAGCAGAGTGCTTCTGTATTCAGGGTCTGCCGGCGCTGCCTTCCGAGAGCCATCACCAGCATGGAGTTTAAGGGAAAAAACACAGGCGCTGTACTTAGCCCGGCCAGACGCACCGTGAGCGGGGCAGGCAGAGGGACGGACACGGCGGGCTGCGGGCAGCAGCCGGGGCAGGGGCAGAGCCCCAGCGTGAGCTGAGGGTGACGGGAAGGAGTGCACCGTGCCTACACCCCCAAACGCCGCCGCCCCCTCGCCCTGCCGCTACAGGCTGGCGCTTCGTTTGGGTTTGGCTTCACCAGGGTTTCTGATACTATCAGGGGCTGAGAGCCAACCTTCTCTACTGAACCCACGACAGACTGGCTGCGTAGGTACTTATAAGGCAACACCAAAGCAAGAGGCTCCGGTCTTTGCTTCACTTTCAAAACTTAAACACGCGCATGCAAAACCACAGCCCTGATCGGAGCACCTGCAGCGCTTCAGACGGGACTGAAAAGAGAGATGCAGACTTTGCAGAGCCTTCCTACGTCCTTCACGTTCACATGGACACTCTGTTCAGACCGAAGCCATACCCTCACTTGTCACAACTTCAGAGAGTGTCCTCCAAAACGCTGACCACAGAGGCGGCAGGCAGACCGAAGCTTCAGGCAGCTGGGATCCGAGTGACACCCCAGGCTGCCACACTAACCACCGCAGCGCGTGCAGTTACATCACAGCTCATGCAGTTACGTCACTCCTCTCTGCGGATTCACGTTAACTGGCTGAACAGAACTAAACACATCCACTGTTACTGTCTGGAGACTTGAGAGCTTCCAGCACGACCACAGATATCTTTGGCTAGTGGGCTTGTGAGGTGGTGGCGGAGGGGGCAATACGGCACATTCAGTGTAGTTAAAAAAGTAAGGGAGGGGGAGAAGTCTTTGATGGTGTGTTTGTTTGGGGTTTTTTGGTTTTAATATTCTAATACCTTTCCAAGGGGTGAACATGTTCAAGAATTTGAATTTAAAAAGCAACACAGTTGAGGAAAACTGACACTTCTTTCCTTCTAAAAGTTAGAAGAGAAAAACTTCTTGAGGCTTCAAGAGAGAAATGGGATTTGTCTTATGAATGTCATGATTTACTCTACAGAGACAGAGAAGTCTGGCCCTACCAAAAGGCAGGGGATAACACCGATCAGAAGTTCCTCACAGAAGCTTCTGCTCTCTGTCCTACCCGACTCGGGGCAGCTAGACCATCTTTCATCTGTATATTAGATGCCTTTTGGATTCACGCTCTCTGCTGGGCAGCTTTTCAAACAAAAGGTAAGTCTGCCATCAGAAAAGAAAGGGGACCGCAAGCTGAGTTCTGGCATTACCGCCTATGATCAAATCATCATTACATTCCATTCTAAAATGCATTATCCCCAAAACAACTTTTCAGGGTACACAAGCCAAGTTTCTTTCTTGCAAATCAGCTCCATCTGTGAATCGAAATCCAAGGTGGACTCTGAACTGGCGGGTGATTAAGACTGGTCGGAAACTTCCTGGGGTTAATTTTCTACATAGGTTATTCCGGCACAGGAGACAAAAATAATTTAGGATTCTTTTTATGGCAACTCGCCGCTGTGGCACAGGTCACGTATTAAAGCTGGAGACAGCAGAAAATGCGGGGCTGTTTATCAGCCTAGAGATCTGAGACTTCTTACAAAGAAGTGGGAGATGGAGAAGGAATCTGACTATCCAGCCAGGGTTTCAGTCTTTCTTCAGAAATGTTTCTTTTCGGCCACGATGGGCCGGTAACGACTGACCATCATGAACTTCTAATGGACCATCCTAACCAGCCGCTTGGGACTTTTGTTTTCCTGACTCTCCCTTCCCAAGTTAATAAATAAAGAGCTTAAAAACAGAAGAGGCAGACTCTTAGTTATGCTAATTTTACCTCCTTGGCTATTTGGATGGTGATAGTGAATGTGATAAACCATTTAAGACAATAAACTCCAGGAGCTTCACGGAATACAAAGCGACCTGTCCCCAAAATGCATAGACTGGATAATGTCCTGCATATGCTGAGGAAAAGTTACCCCAAGGTCAGCCCCGCAGAGGTGGTCGCAGAGGTACTTTAGGATGCACAAAAGCTTAAAAAAGATGCAGAGCAGCATTTCTATAACCACAAAGCAATTAAAAAAAAAAAAAAGCTCACTATTCTGCGAGCACAGGAACTAAGCACCCCTACTATTCTGTGAAGGAAACTAGAAAAGCCTAATTCGGGATTAAAAAAAAAAAAAAGGCAAAATACCAAATGAGCAGATAAGAGTTTAACAGTTTAGCAAAACAACATTTTTACATAGCATATATAGGACTCGCACACCCAATTGCCGCAGAAGCCTGAAGTGCTCTTAAAAGTAACCTTGCTAACAAGGCAAAGCCCACTCTGTTGGCACAACTCAAAGGACCTGGAGCGCACATGAGCAGGGCCGCAGCTCAAGTATCGCTCCTTCCTGCCCTGCAGCTGGGAATTTCACAAACTCCTTTAAAAACCAAAACAAATGTATTAAAGTTCCCAGAGAAAAAAATGACGCTGAGCTCGAGTCACAACAAAAGCGTGCCCCCACCGCTTTATCAGCCGGGGAGCGGAGGGGGTCACCGAGTCCTGCCCGCTCCTGCCCAAGGACCAGCAATAAGGAGGCCACCGCGCGTCACCCACTTTGGGGGTTTCGTGCAGGATGGGAAGGGGGACAAGGGGAGGACAAAGAAGTAGAGAGAGAAGGGGTGCTTTCTCCCACCATCGTGACCAAAGAAACTACTGCCCGGTGGTGGTGACCCCCCGATGCTGGGCCGGGGTGCTGCTAACCTGGTTCCATCCTGAGCGCTGCAGTTGACGTCAGCCCCGTACTCGAGGAGATGCCGCACGATGCTCAGCCAGCCTCTGGCACAGGCCTCGTGCAGAGCACAGTAACCCGCGTTGTCACGATGATTCACATCACACACCTTGTTTTCCAAACAATACAGAACCACTTCCTGGAAATGAGAGGAAAAACAGAAACATCGAGTTATTTCTTGCTGCGGAGACGCACAGATTTCTCTTCTTGAAGGGGGTGGGGCAGCAAAACACAAAACCCCTACGATATGCCTAAAGTTACCCTCTTTGAGATGGGTCAGTTAAAAGGAAAAGAAAAGGGGAAGCCGTTGAAAGTCCTGCTTCTTCAGGAGACATAGCGGAGACCACGACTTCCCACGAGCAGACCAGCTCGTGCGAAGCAGCACCGAGAGCTCCGCACCCTGCAGGGACGTTCCCGCAGCCCCCAGCGTCAGGAATCGTCACAGAGGGGGAACATGCCAATTTCAGAGACAAAACTCACAGCTTTCCACTTCTCAAAACTTCCACGCGTAAAGCTAGCAGGAAGGTTTTTACTCTGACATCTGCATTTTTTAGCAGAAAATTCTGCAAGCACAACAGCAGCACAGCCGACGTCAGTTTGATTTTAAAAAGAAAAAGCGCATGACCCGAAACAAAACACATTTAAGACACACAAAGGGCGGTTTGCTATCGGCAAACAACAAAAAAAAAAAGCCCAACTCTATCAAGATCAGGGAAATCCCATTTTCACCCACCCTGGTTTTCTGCATGCACAACTAAAGCCAGGCGCCAGGTTCCAATAACGAGCCCGGCGCCGTGGGAAGCCATGTGAATTTAACACAATTCATCTTGCAGTCAAATATACCATGGTCGAGAGCCTAGGCCAGACTCAGCTCTACGCTGTCGTGCGGCCTTGAAACAATGACTGCTCATCACTCAACCAAAAATTTAGGATGGTGCAAGTCTTCCTCAATTTGTCTCAGATGCAAAAGAAAAAAAAAACCAACACCACATTTCTAAGTGATGCTGCATGTATAAAATAGCCCCCGCATTCCCAAATTAGTGGCACGCCATTAATTTTGCATTTGCTCCTCTCGAAGGCCGAGTGACACCCTCGCAAAGCGGGATACGGCGTGGAGGGGGCGAGTGTTTGCTTTGCCAAAGCAAGGGAATAAAACAACCGCTGGGTGCGACGCATTTATTCTTCCCATTTCAAAATCTACCGGAAAGCCCGCAATAATCTGTGCTCTGGGTATACCTGACCCGAGAGCTGGTATCCAGGATACAGCATGAAGCTGCTCTTTTAGCAGGCCCTCACTAACCAGGCTAAAGCGGGGAGCTCGTGAGCTGCCAGTCCCAGGCACCAGAGCATCCCCCTCACCTGCCGCCAGGTCGGAGCGGTCCACCACCACCCACACCCGACGCACCCACCGGTTTAACCCGGGATCCCCACAGTCCTGCCTCTCGCCGAACAGGGGCTCTTCATGCTCCTGCCAATCAGCCCAGAGGCCAAAAATCGGTCCAGAATGGATGGTCTTCACCCTGCACTCGCTCAAGCCCGTAAGAAAGGGCTGTGGAAAATTATACCCCGGAGATACGAATTTTCCTGCAAAACCAGACCACCCTGCCAGGCAAATTAGCAGATGGATATAGGTAGCAGAAGCGGCTGCCGTATTCAGCTCCACTTTTAGCATGCAGTTACCATTTAAAATAGATTCTGCAACTCAAAATAAAAGAACACCTTTCATCTATTTTTGTAAAAAGGAAAGGCTCGTCCTAGGGCGGAATACCTACTACTGGACGAAAAGGCTAATTTTGTCGGGCAATTCTGTGTTAAGAGGCTATAAGAAGAATGTCATTAACCACAAAATGTAACCATAAAGACCATAAAACTCTACATTGTTAATTAATTAAATGCCTCATTAACTTTTTTTAAGATGATTTATTCAATTTACAAAAAAATTAGCCATCACTGCCGAATACAGGAACACGTGGTGCCACAAACACACTTTTGGTTTCATAAGCATCTCTCGCGAACGTTAGAGAAAGGCTGTGAAAGTGCCATGGGGCAATTTAATGTCTGTTCGGGTGCTCTATTTAAACCAGCAATCTGAAAATCACTCGCAGTTAATCCAAAGAGTCAAGCTAGCATGTCACCAGCCAAGATATGCGCCGCTGCCACTTCTGCTGCCTTGCAGTTGCAAACAGCAATGTTAAAAGGTGCATGCAAATATGCATGCTCCATCCTCATCTACAAAGAGGTGCCCTTCGCTTTAGTCTCTCCCACCCGTGCTCTACAGCAGCTCCTGCCCCTTTTCCAAGGGAAGGGGTCAGCATCGCCCTGCGCATCCCCCGTGCCCTGGGCAAGCATGCTGCCACCAAGAAGCACTATTATTCCATTCCACCCAACCTCGAAACATGGCCCTTGGACAAGGCATTATAACCTGAGCCGTAACGCTTCCCCGCAGCACCGTGCCAAACCCCAGAAGTGATGCTTGTCCCCTGGCAGGGTGCAGGAGCCCCAGGGGAGCCGTGCAAGGGCAGGATGATGCTCAGGAGCTCCTGCAGCGGTGCCACCGGGGACCCAGGGCCAGACCCTCGTGTGAGGCATCCCCAGGGCAAATCCTCTCCCCCTGCCTGGATAAGCCCTGTCTTCATGAGTGTTTAAACCCCCCAAAAAGAAACACCATCTTTCCCCCACCCCTGTCACACACCACACATTCCTCTAATTTCACTGCCTTTTCAGGCAGGACTTAATCCCAAATTCACCAGAGAACTTTCCAAGTCCAGACACACACCAAAAAGCAACAAGCGGCACAAAGACAGCCAGTGTTTCCTTTCCCATCAAATTCATTACGCAAGCCTTTTGTAATTTTTTTCCCAAAAAGACTTTACGCTCCCTGTAATTCCCTCTTCACAAAAAGTAAATTGCAGTTTTAAGACTACTATTATCTCAAGTAATTTGTTTCAAATGGGGAAAATGGAATGGATTCGAGAGCAACCCTGGGATGGGTTGCGAACATCCTGACGAAGCAAGGCCTGGTGCAGAAGCCTAGCGAAGAAAAGGCAAAGCTTCCCACCAGCTTCAGCAGGGTTTTGCTCAGACCATACGGATTTCCGGAGCCGAAGACCATTTGCCGCACTGGCTTTAAGTAGCCTTGTTGGCTGCGGCCCTGCAATTTAGCTGACCAGACACAAGCCGCATTTGTCCTTCAACATTTCACTCTCACGTCAGCTTTTACACACAAAACCGTAACCACTTGTGTCCTCCTTCCCGCAACTATCTGGGGCACATCCATACTGTGCAACTAAGAGCGGGGCAGAGGCACCTGAGCTAGCAGCATTTGGGTTCCCCATGGGTCCAGAAGCGATATATACAGCTCGCCAGCATCTCTGCATGCCAAAGGTGCCAGCGCTGCCTCTGGGTCTGGGGTGGGATCTCTGCACGGCCACCGGGCATCCCTGCTGCAAAGGCAGGCAGGCTGCCAAGGGCAGGCACGAGCTCACCCAGTCTCAGGGCAGAGCTGTTGGTGCTGCTCTGCCCCATATAACGTCCCTGCCACCGTCAGCACTCAGCGGTGCCCTGCGGTGCCAGCTACTGCCAGCTCCAAGTCCTGCACCAGCACTTGGTGTCCCTTTGCAAGCCATGGCCCCGTGACTCATTCGCCTCCCCTGCTATCGGGCTGGCAAAGGGCCACGGGGCTGCCTGCTGCCACCGCAGCAGCCATGAGAAGCTCCCACGTGCCTGTGAGCTTCCAGTGTTCCCACTTCAGCATCAGCCTCCCGCCATTGCACTGCAGCCACCAAAGGTTGCTGCCCCGCTAACGGGAACGGCGGAAAACAGATGTGTGCAGCTGCCACAGGTCACAGACCAGCAAATTACCTTGACCCATTGAGATTTTTTTTTTTTTAGTAGAGGAATTTGTAACTTCTTGACCATTCTAATTTTTCTGGAGACAGAGGAAATTCAGCTTTCTACTAACTGTGGTAGTCTGGTCACTAGCAAGAAAAACACCACAGCTACAGAGCTTCCATGGCTGACCTAACTATCACAGCTCACCACAGGCTGAACGAAGCCCCGAGAGGATGGCGCAGCCACCCACCGCTCCGAGCCTTGAAAGACACAGATGATGCCGGATTGCGGCGGCAGCTTGGACGCACAGACTGGGCTCTCCCCTGCCCCACTCAACTCTCCTGCCCCACACTCCAACAACAACAGGACCCACTGCTGCACTGTCAATGCTGGCCGAACGATCAAGTCAAACGATGGGAATATTTAAGCCTATTAAAAACGTGATGTTCGCTTGAACTCTTGGGTGAATTCAGTCAGAAAATCAAAATCCTCAATCAGCTGACAACGAGAAGGCATGGTGAGCACACAAGGTTACCCCAGGGCCCCAGGACCCCCACCTTGGTGAGCCCGGGCATCCCCAGCTTTCTGCAACCAGCCCACTAAAAGCCAATGCTGCAGAGCCCGCACTATTAGCAAAGCAAACAGAGAGCCCTCAGCCGCAGCTTGAGCAAGACCTCAGCCCATCGCTAAGTTTCGGAGCTGCTCCCATCGAGCTGTGCTCAGCAGAGCACGCCAGGCGTGGAAAGAAAAGTGCACAAACATCCCACGGCAACCTGCTACATGCAAGCGGCACTCGCCCCGACAGACACTGCGCAGGAAGAAAGTACACTCCGATAGCTTGGAGCACATGCTACAACACATTTTGGGTTTGGGTCCATAGGAAATTTTAGGTCTGTAGGAAATTAAATTATTTAAATTATGGAGATTACCATAGCAACGTTGTAACAACCACTTCTCCTCCTCCTAGCTAGAGCTGAAGTGCCCTGGGCTAAGAGAAGCCTTTGTCTAGGGTAAATAAAACCTTTCCAACAAACCCTGCCTTCCAGAGCTGGAGAAGACCTCTCTCCACACGAAGCTCTCCAGCTATACAAAGGGCATTTAGAGGTTTCTACAAACCCCTGAGGCTGGGCAGGCCCCGCCTGGCCCCGGGCTGATGCCACCTTCCAGCGTGGGGGTCAAGCCCAGCTCTGAGGTCCAAGCAGTCCTCTCACCACCAAGGCGAACCCTGCAGCCACGCCAGAGGCAGCAATCGCTCTCTGCAATGAAACACCTCTTTGCAAGGTCTGAAGTTGAGCAACAATGACGCTCATACCTATATGCCCATACCTCCCCAATAAAAGCGTGCTTCAAAACAGCGGAGCTAGGGGATTCATCGGTTTCTGATTTTTGTAGCAACAGAGGGGCTGTTTCATTAGACAACATTGTTCCAGCTACGCCAAGCAGCTCCAGACTCTGAGCACAAAGCATGCAGAGTGCTCCTGCGATGCATCTGATCATGCAAGAGGACACTCCAAGCGCTACATCCTGTGTCACACACCAGATACTCCTTGGAGAAAAGAACAAAAAATGAAACCCTTCTCCTACACTACACGCTCTTCACAAATAACAAAGGCAAAAATTGTGCAGCTCATGAAAGATCACCATAAAGACTACTTTAAAAAAAAAGACATTCATTCTGTTTGCAGATGGCTTATATTTAAACAGATGCAAGGGTTACCAATAAAACTTTACCCTTTGCTCGTTCACGCAGGATGCTGCTTACCCTATGTCCCCCGCCAGCTGCCCCAACAGCAGTGGGGACCCATTCCCACAGCGACCTGCCCCCAGACCCAGCACACCGGGGAAGGGAACGCAGCAGGAAAGAGGAGGCCTGCAAATTCCAACGACCAAACTCAAAGCTGCCGCTTCGCAAAATTTCCATCTATAAAACTAGAAAGAGGGTTTTAACTTTTGAAACGAAAAACCATCGTCCCGCAGGTCGGTGAGGTACCTTACCTCGTATCCCAGGCGCGCTGCCCGCTGCAGCAGCGTTTCCCCCGCGTTCTTATTGACAATAAGCCTCCGCGCTTCGGGCGGCATGGGCCGGCTCGGGGTGGTCTCCTGAGGGGGGCTTGCGATCGGCAGCTGCGAGGGCTGCGAGGCAGGTAGCAACGAGGGAGTCTGCTGCAGGCGATCGTACAGCTTCTGCTCGTACGACTTGGGTGGCGAGGAGTCGCAGTCTGAAGTAGGCTCTGGTCGCTTCCTGACTTTCCTCGTTATCGTGACCTGTCAAAACCATTATTGTGGGGGGTTTTTAATCCTCGTTTTTACAATACAGCGATGGGATTGTATTTTGCCAGCAAAGAATTACACTTTTCTACTCATATTTAGTATTTTAAGAAAGACCTGCTACAGCTTTTAAATGCAAGATTCCTCACCCCCTGCAATAGTGCCTTTAACTCGGGCTAAGAAAAGCAAATACAAGATGTGCAAAGCATCCACAGACAAATTTGAATGCAATCCCCGCTACCCTGCATGCATGACAGCGCATTAGTTTTAAGCAGGCTGGCTCTGCCTTCTGAGAGGCTGGTGGACAATTAAGTCTAAATAAAGATACCTTATCTTCAGCATTTTCGATATCTGTGGTGTCATCCCCTGTCAGAGATGACCTCCTTCTCCTCTCCTGCAGTGCCAAGTGTTTTGTTTTACACTGACGTTTCCCTGATGGCTTCTCACACTCGCTGTATTTCTGCAGCAGAGATGCATGTTGGAAATCCTCCTCTTCGTCTGTGTACAGCCCATCTGTCTTCCGGCTTTCTTTAATTTTCTGCTGTTTGGCAGCCAACCTCGAGGCTGGAGTACAGCTTGGCTGAGCCTGCCTTTTGCTGTTTGCATTGGTGGATGAAAGGCTCTTCATGTGCGGAGACACTGGGAATACGGGCAAGCCTAAATGGGAAGGAAAGGCATTACACGTTGCATGGTGCGTTAAAAGGAAAACACATTGCTAGCACTTAACACAAGCTCCTCGACTGCTTAAGAGATCTACCAATTACATTTTCAAATCATTAATATTTGAAGCGTTCCACATTCACATCGCAAATAGCATCTTGCCAGTTAACGTTACGCTAACAGTTATAACGCTCTGATAAAAATCGCTAAAGGAAACGCCCCGCGCCGGGTGCCGGGGCACGGCGAAGGCCGTACGGCGCTGTGCCGAGCCATGCCGTGCCGTGCCGTGCCAGCTCGGCGCTGCCGCAGCCCAGCCGCCACAGGCGGAGCAGAAAGCCGCCGCTGCACCGCCTCGCTGGGGGAAAAAACTCGCCTCCTTACCTGGAACTGCTTTATCTGAGGGGGAACCAACTCCTCCGGCAGCCTGGGCCCGGCCGGGCTTGTCCGCCTTTGGCTAGGTGTGGTGGCAGGGCAGAGAGACGGGGAGGAGGGGGAAGCAAGAGAGGCGGGAGCATGGACGAGGTCTTCATGGGACAGCACGGGGGGAACGGTGAGCTTAGCCCGAAGACGGCAATACCACAGGGAACATCTCCTTTGGCAGCATGTGTACTTGTAAAACAAACCAAGAGGAGAAAGGCTGCTCTTGGTAGTAGCCTTGGCCGTCCCTACAGAAGCCCTGTGCAACTCTCTATCACAAAGCGCAGGGATTTTGCGGGAAAAGCAATCGGCCGTGTTCTCCCGAGGACTCGGTCCAGAAGTGAGTCTTTCTGTGAGACCAGAAAGCCCTGGGACATGGGGGACCTAAGGCCAGTGCCCTGCCGCCCGTGGCAGGATGCCGGCAAGGCCGGGTTTTCTCCGGGTTAGCTCTAACAAGATGGATCCCACAATCTAGGCCACATGCAAAAAGCATGGTTACTTTTTTTTTTTTTTTTTTCCCTTCAGAGTGCAAGCAGGTTTACAACAAAACAAGGACAGGAAAGTTGACTTTTTATAGTCTGAATTTCCCTTGGGAAGAGAATTGAGGTGACCTCAGAACCAACTCCTCTGCAGAAAAATTAAAGGTTGCTGGAAAGGAAGGGACACTTCAGCCACACAATACCACACCGCTGAGGGAAGGTGCGGAAAAAACCCTGAGCACTTGAAAGAGGCTCCTTTGCTCCGAGAAGTCTCTGAAGTGATGCTACTTTCAGAACAGAAGAGATGGCAGCAGCAAATAAGGCAGCTGCTCAGCGAAGAGAGACCTTTATTTAAAGAGACTCGATCCAGAGCCAGCCGGCAAAAAAGAAAATAAAATCTAGAATCCTCTTGGTGGGCAGCTTCACACTTTTGTCTTCCTTTAAATAGATCTGTGAAAGCAACTTGCAGAAGGCTTTCTAGATTAAAGAGGAAAACAGAAATCCCTCAGTTCTTTCGAGCCACTTTCTAGAAAAAGATGCATACCGCGGCTTGCCAAGCAGATGCCAGGGAATTTACGGGACACACGATGTGCAGATTGTTCAGCAAAAATCCAGAGAGCTTTTTAGGCTTTGCAATCCTGAAGGCAGGCGCCTAGTCGTAGGCTGAGCCTACGGATGCAAGGCTGTCGTTCCCACTCTGCAGACAGCACGAAGTAAGGAGTGTTTAATTCTCCTGTTCCCAACTAACCTAATTGGAGTAGCACGTGAAAAGCCCAATTCCAGTACAGAAGTATCATCATTATCTACTTAATCACTTACTAAAAAAATTGCAAAGATGGAAAGCAGCAGCGATGAGGTCTGGTAAGTGCAAAGGGAAGGAAGAAACTGCTGCACGTAGAAAAACTAGAATAGAAAGAAAAAAAACTCACAGGTCTGGAGAAGGACAGAAATACCAAAAGGATGGAGGAAAAAAAAACACAGAAAGAGAAGCCTATCGCAAAGGACTGCAGGCTTTCCCATGCAGGGATGCCGAGGCATTAAAAGCAGAAGTTTAATCACCACGAAAAGTGGGTACTCCAGCCTGCAAGCTCCACGTAAACTCTGTGCTCCGCTTTGACCCTCCACAGCGGTGACAGCAGGCACCAGGCTAAACGTGCGCCGCAGCTAAGAGATGGAGAGTAGCAACGCTACGCCCAGGAGCTTCGGGATCAATAACGTTGCAAGAGGCCAGCACGATCCAGAAAAAGCCAAGCGTCAGCCTGGGAAATGTAAGACACAAGGGCAGAAAAAAGGCAAGCGATTAATCCTGGGATCCCACCCTGTCTTTCTGACGACTACATATGTGAAGGGAGAAGAAAAACAAGAGTGAGCAGGAATATCCCCAAATATCCATGAAAAAAAAAACCAAACCGTAAACCAAAAACCCAAAAAAACCCAGGCCTCCGACTGATGTGGGTTGTGGCAAGTCTGACTCAGAGCAGGACCTGCCTCCCTTCCCGCAGGAGCGGGCTGCAGAGAGGTCCACGCGGAAAAGCAGCTGCTGCCGCGTCACCTGAACGCTCGCTTGTTCAGCTCCCACCCCGGCAGCTGCCTCCTCCTGCCTGCCAACCCCGCAGCCGCCACGCTGCCTGCAACCCGAGGCGGCTCCGAGGGGCAGGCAGCGGCCTTCCCGGTGGGCAAGATCCTCCCGGCTCCTCTCCTCGGGGCTTTTGTTTCTGCACTGCCCGGGTTTTCTCCTCACGCCGGGTGAGCGGCTGCGGCTCCCTGGGGGACTGTCGGAAGAGCTGGCTACTGCACCGCCGTCAAGTTATTGCTCAGCTGGACCCCAGCAGAGACGGTAGCTCAGGCCGTGGCCACAGGTCCGGGCAAGCAGCATGATGCCCTTAGGTTGCAGGCATCCCCACGCCCACGGACCTGCTGCGCCCCGGAGAGCCAGCACGGGCAACGTCACCTCACGAGCAGGATAAGGCAGGGCCCTGAAATTATTTCAGGCAAGCCACATCCTGGCTCTCATGATTCTGACCCGCAAGTGAGGCTGCAAAGAGGCTACAGCCGGAAGAGAGTCACCAGGGGAACATTTCCAGTGGCCACCGCTTGGTCACCCAGCCAGCAGGCACTGACCAGGGGACAGAGGGGCAACAGCCTGGTGGCAGCTCGCAATGCAATGCATGACTCCTCCCACACTAAAATCCCAGGTTGAACACAACTGGAGCAACAAACCCAGAAGTCAGCACCCTCCGTCTTCCCGGAGATTTGCAGGCACAGGCAGCAAATCATGCTGCTGTTAGATTAGGGCTTCACGGGCGCAGGGGCAGACCTCGATGCCCTATTACATCCCACTTCTTGGGGTACAACCAGCTTCCCCGCAGCAGAGACTGCCACGTTCGCAGGCAGTGTTTGGGCACCGGGAACAGCTGTTCCCAGCCCCAGAGCAAAAAAAAAGCTGCAAGCAACAGAGTATATTCTCATATTCACAATATCTGCTTGTTTAAGAAAAGTTTGAGGACTAGTCCCGGGCAAGAAAGACAAGCTGGAAGTCTCCATCCCCATGCAACTGTCACACAGAGGATGCTCTGTCACACAACAGGGAAAAATGTCCTCAACCTAGTGAGCTAAGAAAAGGAGATTCAAAGGTTTACACTTCAACGGGGCTGAAGGAGCGTCAGCAAAGGGATCTGAACTATCTCCAGTGCCTCTGCACAATGAATGGCGAGGCATAATTTAGTCAGGTTTATGGTTTTACAGCGTCTTCCAAAACCAAGAGGTTTTTCATAGCCATGGGGCAAGTGAATCTGAATGCCTTTGGGAACGGTGCATAAATCGGGAGCCACCTCTTTTTCTATCCTGAGGTCGTGCATTAGAGAAGCCTGTTGCTGCCACGGGAGGCGTTGCAGGGGAAAGCTAGAGCATCCTTACACAATGCGGCTTCTTGTTAGTGACCCTCGTTTAATCTCCACAAGGTATCTCTTTCTGAAAGTACAAAGAGGAGCAGGTGATGGGCAGGGATGTTTGAGCCGATACCACGCTCGCCAAGGCAGCACATAAAGCAAGGGAGTAAGAGTCAAAGCTCCTTTTAAACTAAGTTTTGATCTCCTGCTCCACGAATCCTTTTGGAGAATCTTCCCCATCAATAAGCATCAAAGTTTGGGGTTTTCTGCCCTCAGATAATCCTACCGAGGGGAAAGATGGGTGAGGAGCTTTAGGACAGAAGGGAAGCTGATACTTTTGCCTGTGACCGTTTCAGAGATGCTACCGAGGAAAACTCTTACTGGTGCAGGATGACCTGGACTTGGTCCTTTCCATGGCATGGGACAAGAGGATCCACTATCCTTGTGCTTCTCTTTTGAGGGGATCTCAGCTAAACTACAGGTTAGGCTAGCCAGAGGGTGAATGTCTACCAGTCTGATGAAGCTCCCAGGTCTGTGAAGGAGGAAGGAGCCCAAACGTCCAACTTGGAGCTCCCCCTCCTAGAAACAACCTTTCCTCAAAAGCAGGCAGAGGACTTGGAGGGGTAAGAGGAGGACAGGAAGGAAGAAAAGGAAAGTATTTGCAACCTTTTACCTGAAAAGCCAAAAGAGGAGACAAGGGCTCCCTGTGGTGCCCAGAGGAGACGGGGATTCACGACGAGGTGCAAGGGACGTGAGAGGGGGATCGGCCATGTGGGCTGCGTGCTGCTGTTCCCCACCAGTCCTCCAACCAAGCTACGGCAGCAAACGTCACAGGGAAGGGGAAAAGCAGCAGAGCAGGCTATGTGCCCGGGGGCTGAGGACAGCGGGGACAGGAGAGTGACCTGTCCGTCCAAAGGAAAATTTGGCAAATTGCCTCCACAGGCTCTTCCCCAGGATAGGGAATGGGCAGAAAAGGAGGAGAGGATGGGGAAAAGGAGGAAGTGGAGTGAGGGGGAAAGAAGCAGCCAGAAACAAGTCAAGGAAAGCTGAGGTGCTTTGAGGAAGCGACCCCTTAGGAGAGAGCCGCTGGGAAGATCTCTGCCAAGGGGCCGGGGAGTGGGGCCACAGGGGTTTACAGGACATGCCCAGGACAAACCAGCAAGGCATCCTCTTCGGGAGGAGGATGAGCTTTGCTCTTGAGCATATGCCGTGGGAAAGGTGGGGAAACCCAGCAGTGCTGAGGGTGCTGGAGGCGTTGGGTTCCCAAGATCAAGAGCTGCTAGCTGTGCTGATGCTGTTTCGGAGGGTCACAGCCCCCCAGATCCTACATGTGGTTAAATGCTCTTACACCAACTAGCAGCCTGTTTGCTCCCTCCCTCGCCCAGAAGCATGCCCGTGTTGTATGCCCCCCCAGCTCTCCTCTAGAGACATAAACTTCATCTTCACATTATCTATGAAAGAGTGTTTAAAGCCAAAACACACACACACACACGCACAAACACATAGTTAAACACACATACACAAACACATTTTCTTGTCTGCCAAATAGCAGCTACAGTGCAATTCTTAAAGAGGAGGTGTCAGTCCTTATACAAATGGACATCTACAGAAATATATATATATATAAAATTAAAAAAAAAACAAAAGAAAAAGAAAAAAAAAGAAAAAAAGCTCTCGACAATTCCTTAACATCGGTGGCAGCATGCGTCACTGTAAATGCTAAAGCCGGCTGGTTTCCCTAGTAGTCTCTGCATACCTTGTTCATTGTCACTTGTTTTGAGGGACTCTTCAGACCAACTTCTATTGCTTTTGGCCTCTGACCTTTTCTTGGTGTGCCTTTCTTCTGTGAAGTCTTTGACCTTTGCAGTGGCCTCTGGCTGAACAGCCTCAGCTAAATCTTTCCTGCTTTGCCGGCCCAACTTGCCGGACGGGGATCTCTCTGGTGACACCTGCTGCTCCCATAGTTCCCTAAGATGCTGCAGGTGACGCTGCTTTTTGGGATGGAGCCCTGTTAATTCAATGCACACCTTCAGGTTGGTCACCTCATTACAATTGGGCTCTTCTAAGTGGTTAGAGGAATTGTTTGTCATTTCCCTCTCAGGCCAGTCATCTAATGGAAAAATAACTAAAAATTAATCAAAAAGCCCCCTCAACTTAAAACAAAAGCTACATTTCACTTTCGGGGCATATAGTCTCAGCTTTACCACCACACTATGCATTTTAAAGGTTCGCTCATTAAGGGTTACATGCACTACAGTAACTTGCACTGCTGTGGCTACAGTGTCCAATGACTAGTGCTTTACCCTTATATACCAAGTTCTTTATATATACATATATATATATACACATATATATACATACATATATATACATATATATAATTTTAAGTGAAATGACAGTGCTCACATTAGTAACTATCAAGTTCAAAAATGGAAACACATTAAGCCAAAGGGACGTTCCTTTCACAAGACATTCCTTGAGAGAGACCAAAGCAAAATGCTGTCTTACCTTTGGAGTTCTTCTTCTTTTTTGCTTTTGATATAAGTTCATCCTGCAGTTCATCCACAAAGTTTTCATTTTGGCTGCCATCATTTTGCACTCTCTCACCAGAGTGTTTACGCTTCCTGTCCAGACGTGGACATGGATGTTGGCCAATATCTTCTGTTGGCTGATCTTCCGCTTTTTCATATATAGAGTGTCTCTCTAAATAACATTTCTCATTTGAGAGATCTTTTTCCTCTGGAGTTTCAAGAAAGTGACCTTGGTTGTTTTCTGTACTAGTAAAGTTACCTAAAAATAAAAAAAACAAACACCACAAGACCTAATAAATACAAAACAATTCATTGTGAGAAAGCTATGCTCTCTGATCTCTTCAATGTCATCTCCATCATGATTCAGGAGGCATGCAAATAAACACAAAATTGTACTTCGAAACATGTCTGCTCTGGTCAGCCTAAGGCAGCAGTTGTCTCAACAGTTAGGTACAAAACCCCCAAAAGCACGATACTTTGTGTTGTTTTTGCATCAATTTAAGAAGTACAATATTCACAATACTTGTACCCATAGAAACATCACAATATGCTTTTTTAAATAAAGAAACATCTTTAGATATCAAAAGCACAGACCCTTTTCAGAAAGCAACCTCACCCCCCAAAACCATGGTAAGTAATAATCCAAGCTCCACTTTGCAATGACTCGGTTTTCAAAAATACCTTCTGATGATAATGAAGTATTAGTCTTTCATTAATTCCTAATCCTTCCCTAACTTCTCGCATCAAATTGCAGAGTCTGACTTAAAAAGTGTTTGTCCTTTCTTCTGGAGATACAAATGGGATACGGAGCACGCACACACGTACACGGGAATACCACTAAGAATAGCTGTGATATTTTGCAAAAAGCACTACTTGAATCCAAGGTTATAAAAAGGCTTCCTCACTTCAAGTAACCGGCCAGTCACTGTACATCACATGATCTTTGTCACCTCCTTTTAAAAAAGACCTCGCTTTTTTCAGGGAGTATTTCCAGCAGCAGTGAGCGGATGAGCTTTGAGAAGCTTACCAGAAACTAGTCTGACAAATTAGCCACAGAAACACACACGTTGCCACGCTAGCCCTAACTTCAGCTTCCCTTCTCCAATACTGTTCCCCGAAACTTAGAGACAGCTTAAGCAATTTTAGATGGATGCTTGACTTAAAATGACACTTCATCATCATCTTGAATAGGTAATTTTTTCTTGGGTTTAACCAAACCAGCTGAGGCACAGTTAGGCAGACACGCGGTACAGACTGCAACACAGTTAACCAGCTTCCTGTTTACAATTCTCACAAACAAGTTGGTTTTCCCACGCGTTTGAGCCCCCTTGGCTGACCAGTACTCTTTCTGCATGCCTGCTGCTGTTTGGCAAACTGTCTGTATGCTCCATCCTACTTCCCCACGGCTCACTGTCCTTTTCCTCTTCCTCCTCCTTGCCCTTCCTCCTTCTCCCACCTCCCTTCCTGCAAACACATCTGCTGGTTTCCTACCCAGATTCCTGACAGCTCTGTTTCCCTTCCCTCCCCCTGATCCTCCCCATCCTTACTCAGCCTCCTCCCCCGTACAGCCTGGCCTTCAGCTTCTGCTCTTCCTCCTCGGCAGGGCAGACGTTGCTCCCCTGCAGCCCCCTCTCCCCTCCTGTCCCCTCCAAGACCCACCACACCAGCGTCCAGGCACTGGCAGCCCCCGGATGCAGCCCAACTCTATTCCACCTTATCTTGAAAGCACCTTCCTACAGCTCTGTCCACACCTTCTGGTTTCATGACCGTCCTTGAAATACCTGTTGTCAGCAATGGAAGGCTGAGGGGGGGGGGGGGGGGGGAACCTTCTCTGATGAGATTTTTCTTCACCACAACTTGGAAATGGCTCCAAGTAGCACCTAAGGTTCTGGAGATATTTGCGGGCATCAAAAGACACCCCAGCATCATTTTTATGCTGCTTGGGAAGCTGCCTGCAGGGCTGCTTTATAAAACAGCAGAAGATATTTGGCCAAGAAAAATCAAAACAAAAGTTGACTTTTTCCAGGCGAGCGGGACGCTCAGGCCATTCTGCTATTTGGCGATGCTCCTCCTCTCCACAAGGCCGTCTGGCCAACACCTGCTCCCTTCAAGACTTTAAAATGCAGTTTGCCACACTTCTTCCAGCCAGCAATGCTGACATGTTCCAGAAGCAGGTATCTCAGCTTACTATGACTGTGCCTCTAAATCGCCAGTGTCCCCACAAACCAGAATGAATGTGGCAACACCCCGTGCTTGCACATCTGGCAGGAAGATGCTGCCCAACAGCTGTACCCTATAACCACACCAACAGCACCAGCAGTCCTGTTTCACACAGCATAGAAGCTGGACCAGCCACGTTTTAGGTATCGCTTTAGAAATGCTTCTATCAGATTTCATTTTACTTTTTTTTTTTTTTTACATTTTTACATTCATTTTACATTTTCATTTTTAATGCAGTCTGCTATTTTTCTCCCCTTTCATAAGGAAACATTATATTTATATGCTCAGTTTCCCCAAACAGATCAGGTAAGGGCACTCTCCGCCACGGTCCCGCTGTTTACAGCCTTCGCGTCTCCAGCAGTACCAGCAGCTACACGCCACGGTTCACGCCGAGAGTCGCTAGATCGGGACAGCTTTCCTGCTCCTAACACTGTCTGGTCTAAGAAAAGGCAGGCACATCCTGACCAATTCCCAGAGAAGCTTTCGCAGGGTCAGAGGAAGTAGCGGGGGGTGTGGGGGGGGCGGGGGTGGGTGTTGATGGTCTTAACCTTCGGGGTTTGCAGGAAACAGCAAGCTAATTCCAGCCTACCACCACCGAAAGCGACCCGCTGTAGATTAATTCCTTCTCTATCTGCAAGAGGACTTGGCACAGGGACGCCGAGCGCTGCTCACTCAGACCGTCCGTGCTAAAAAATAAAAAAGAGGGGAGAGACATTCGCTGTAACCTCGCTAACAGCTCGTCAACGTTGGCGTTCCTCTGGGGCTCCGCGTGCCGTGGAGAGCAGCACGCACCTATTGAAGTTTATCCAAAAAGCTCTCGCTGCCAGCGGCTCTGCGACACCTTTGCCTCCGCTCTCCAGTCACATCTGAGGGGAACCCCTCAGGCGACCAGAGCTACCTCTCCTCAGCCGCCGAGCCAAAAATCCCTCCCGAGGACCGCCTGCTGCACACACGTCTCTGAAATCTGTCCCGCTAGATGCAGTTAAGACCATTAGAGGAGCGACATCTCCGCACATTAATCCGGGTTGTGTAATCATCCTGCATCGACACGGGAGGACAGCGACGGCAAAGCCGGGGAGCCGCGCGGGACGTGTCCTTGCCTATCTGCTCTGCCGCTGACGCTCCCCGCCTCTTCTACAGCCGGATTTTCACCGCGAAAGAACAAAGGTCAGTCGCTGTTCGGGACACGGCATAACCCACGGGCTGTCAGGCTCTCTACGCAGCTTGCATGGACACGTCGCATGCCCAGAGGTTTTTCCCCTGGGCACAGCGGCAACCGCCTCACGGAGCACAGGCTCTATTAATATTTTACCACCGGATTCCACCCTGTCCTTAAACTGTTTTGCAAGCAACCCGGATCAGACACAATGTCTCCCCAAATTAAGATATAAATGTCAACATGAGGCACAGCAACATAAGCATATCGTGCATGCTCAACAAGGACAAGGAGAATTTATTTGCTTTTGTTGCCCCCCCACCATGTATCTACAACATCCTTTTCTCCACCCAAGGAAGAAAACAACAACAAAATACTTAGGAGTTTTCACATCATCATTATTCAAACAGTGACGAGGTAGCCAGAAACACAGGATAAACAGCAACACACCTCTATGAGTACGGAGATTAAACTCTTAAGTGTGTTCCTTCCTCAAGCCTCCAGCATTTGCCAGTCTCACACCAGCTGTGAGAACCAGCACCAACAACTCAAACCATTTCTCACTGTCCTACCAAACTAGAAACAAGGAAGAATTAAGAAGATGCTTCTTCACATATGGTTTCTGCCTGAAGCAGTAGCTCCTTAGTGCATGGGTTACAATCTCACGAGAAAGTTACATGCACACACGCACAAACATACTACCCCCCAAAAAAAACCTTTCCTTCATTTTTCCATCTTCCTGTTGCTGTCAGCTGCTTGAGACCAGGCCCTCCCATGCAATGCAAAGAAGGAAACACATCTTAGTGTTTAAGCTGCAATTCTTTTGTTCAAATAACATGGCAGCTAAAAACAGCCTTTCCTCTTCCCTGGAGCAACCTCTCATTGCGCTCACTTACGCAAGGCACCCTTTATTCATTGGAGGACGGTAATCGCTATCCAAATGCTAAAACTCAGTATTCAGCATGGAGATCACAACAACAGTAAGAAATTCCGCCAGTCACCTTCAGCATCCAATTCTGAGTGTCCCATGGGGCAGAGGGAACCTAGCTGATGTCATTTTTCCCTCCAAGGATCTCCGCTTGGGAGCTTTCCACGTTTGTTTCCTTCTGCCCAAGCCTACCGCACTGCACAAACAAGCAACCGCCACTCTCCCTGCACACACTTTTGTTTTTTCCCCTTTTTTTTTTTGTGCTATGTCCCGTGGCAGGAAGGTAACAACTGACCAGGGCAAAGGACACGTTTACTGTCTCCATCTTTCATTTGTTCAGGTATACGCACAGCCCAGCGACGAAAGAAAAGCAGGGGATTACCATGCAAAGGGACACCAGCACCTCACTCCGATGCTGAAGATCAGCTCTAAAGGCTTTGGCACACTACACCGTTTACTTTCACACATAGGAATTGCTTCAACTTTTTCCCCATGGTCTCACGCCTTAAGATTAGGCTTTTAACATATCGGGGTTTATTTTTCCCAGTTAAGGCTTAAACATGCAGTGTCTTCCTCCTAGAAAATTAGATCAATGGGTAAAATCATGCTCCCCAACCAAGAAACTCACAGCTTGTAGAATTTATTCAATCTTTCACACTTGGGTATGATTTTCAATACCGCTAGAGGAGCTTTGTTATGAACCGACATGCGATCATCACATGCCCGTATTGATGCGCGTGTCCGTGCCAATCGCTTAAATCACTTGATCTCTGAACAATCCTATGACTCATGACATATGCATCCCATAATTTATCATGTTTGTGCTATGGAAATGCACCGGAGCAGCATCGCCTCAGCAACATTTACAAGTCACCTTGGCAACAAAGCAGCTTTGCGGCTGCTCTCAGAATGCCCGGCAAAACCTAAACGAGATGGGAGAGAATTAAAGCACTTCTACTTTACTCCTTGGCTTTAATTGCTCATTAATTAGCTAACACAGCTACCTCCCTTAAATCGGGCCTTTAAAAAAAAAAAAAAAAAAAAAAAAACACACACCAAAAAAAACCCCACCACACCTTTTTTACCCTTCTCCAGAAGGTAAAAGGAAGCTTAAAAAGACTCTCGGTACGGCAAAGCCATGCACCACCAAGTCAGAGGAAAAGTTTAGGGAATCGGATATCGTGCCTTCGTTTGCTTCCCAAAAAGTCCATACACGTGCTATACAGCTAGCAAAATTAACAAGTCCCAGGGCAAGCTAAAAAAAGGAGTTTCCATCCCATCAGATGCCTCTGTAAGCATCACCTGCCTGTGTTATTTAGCCTTTTGTTGTTGTTGTTGTCGTTGCAGCGGTAGATTTAGAGGAGCCGAGGGGGCGAGCAGCTGCCAGGGCCCCGATCGGCTCCTGCGCTCCACGCCAGGCACGGCTGCAGCCGCGCCGAGGCAGCAGCAGAGGAGCCCTGCGAGCCGGCTCCGTGCCACAATCACAGTTTCGGTTGCGGTTTTCCTCTTCCCCACTGACACCAGGCAGGTGAAGTGCTCGCGGCGGGGGTCGTGCCTAACAGCTCGCCGGTTTTGCTCCTAAATTCCCCGCTCACACACGTCAAGGCACGCTGCTTTGCTTTTAGCCAGCGCTGGACAAACGCTACGTAAAACGAGGTGAAACATCTTCTCAGCAGCAAGATCGCTTGCAGGAGGCAGAAAGGAAAACAGAAGAGGTTGCAGACCATCAGCTAGTTCCCGTTCGAGAGCTTTAAACCCCAACGCACCAACAGTGTGGTTAGAAATTGGAGGGAAAGGGAAGGCAAGAGATAAGTAGCCCTGGCTGTCGCTGCTGATAAACAAAGAGGGAGAGCAGGCAGAGCACGCTGTCCCTTTGCCAGTCGCTCGCCGAGAGATGCATCAAAACCGCTGGTGGCTCAAGCCCCACCAGAGCCCAAGCCACTACACTAAAGGCATTCAAGAAGTGTGAAACTTGGCTTCCTGATTTATCAGCTGCTATCCCAAGGGGCAGGAGGTGAACCACCACGATAAAAAACTTTTACTGAGAACTGAATCTGTACCGGTAAGTACTCGTGGCTGTACGGCCAGGCGTACGGAAGAGGAGCTCCCTCAGCAGAACAGATCTGTGCTTTTAGGAGTTTAGACATTCGGCCAAACTCTGAAATAGCCTGTTAAGTCAGAGCTAATTAGAAGAGGAGAGGAATGAATTAACATAATACTGAACATACTTTCCCTGCTTCCAACAGTTATTAACAGTCTTCAAACACATTTTAGCCAGCAGATTCAAGTGCTGGAGACCTCACTAAATGATGAATTTAAGGACGCACTGTACCATCAGCCTTTTGCGAGGTTGGGGGGGCGGGGGGGTTCAGCAAACAACTATGCTCTAATGCCACAGCCCGACCCAAGCAGCATGCCCCATGCCCCCCGAGCAGAGCAGGCTCTCCCTCCATCCCCTGCACCCATCCCTGCACCCGCAGACCACCATCCCCCTCTCCCCCCCGCCGGGCCCTTCTCACCCTGCTGTCAGAGCAAGCTGGCAGGACCCCGCTGCGGCTGCTGCTCTTTACGCTTTCCAGCACACGCAGGGGGGGATTTAACGGAGGATGTCATTAGGGTGCCCAGAGCCCTCCGAGGAGCAAGGAGGAATGCAAGGGGGAGAGCCGGGGCGGCAGCCTGCCGAGCTCCCAGCTTTAGCACAGGGACCACAACGGCAGCTGTGCCTTCCTCCCCAAAGCAGCCTCAATACAGCTTGGAGAAGGGAAAGCCCGCTCAGCTTTCAGGGGCTCAGCCTCTCCCCACCCTGGTACCTTCTCCACTTCCCAATTAAAACTTTCCCTTGCTATTTTGCCAGGCCAATTTTTGTTGAGGCTGTTATTTCAGTGACAGCAATACCACAGTAACTTGATTTAGGTGAGTAACCAAGCAAGTACGATTGACCAGCATGCTCTCTGCCAAAAGCATTAAACAAAGACCAGAACAATAATTCAAAGTTATTAAATTGCCTGAATGAGATTTTCTCCTAGCCCTACTCATGAATCTCCACCTACGGAAGAGCACGCTTAACCACCCAGTTACACAGTGTGCACACACACACGCACGAGGCAGTCTGCAGTGTGTTTCCTCTTGTTTTGCAATACTTTCAGCATAGATCTTTTTTCCTGAGTTGTTAAAAACAAAGTAGCAGCAGGAGGAACTGATCTATTCCTTAATTATATAGGTAAAAGAAAAAAATTTAAGAAACTGATGGAAACCAGATGCTTACCAAGAGTTTTTTCTTGCATACAGTAAAAGAACTAATACCATTTATTATTTATTTTTAAATTTGCCTTGCTTTTAGGGCAGGGTTGCTAGCACACGTTTTCCGTAGTCCTCTGATACCTTGCTGCAGCCTAGAGGGAGCAGCCAGCCCCATGGGGAATTCTGCAGCCCCCCACCTGCCCTCGAGGACCTGCGTCAGCTGGGCACACGTACCCCCCCGCCACTGCAGCAAGAAGTCACCCAGGCAAACTAGCTTCTCATAGTTTGGAGTTTTACAGCCAGCTTTTATGGATAAGCCAGCCTGGCAGATCGTGTCCGTTCCTGCTCCCCATCACCCCTCTGTGCTCCATCCTTGCTTTGCCTGGAAGCTGCAATATTGGCATCTCCCAGAGCTACAGCGCCTTCAGGAAGCTGAACTCCTTGTCGTCTCTCATGCTTCCCCCACCTCCTGCCTGCATTTAAAACACAGCCCTAGACCCTTGCTTTCACTGGTTGATGTGGTACCCCATCGATGAAAAGGACAATCTCTTTAAGACAGTAACTTCGGTGACAGTTAACTATCTCCTGAAAAGCAAGTACAACCGTGACCAGTAACTCGCAGACCCCGAAACAAGCACGGAGAGCACCAGCCGTGGCAGCTCCGTACCTGCAGAGCCTGAGGTCAGTGACTTTAACCAGCAACACCGCGAGCGCACGAAGATTACGCTGCCCGCGCAGCTTTGCTGCAAGCTGCCGCGGCAGACACACACGTACGCGCTTCAGAAAGCCATCTAAATTCGCTTACATCTGTCATTGTCATTTTGGTCAGCAATGGCATCTTCCAGAGCGACAGACTTTGGCTTCTTTTCACTGTTTCCTTTCAAGTTTTCCCAGTCTGCCTGGCTGAATCTGCAGACCTCTGAGTCTTTGGTAGCTGTTTGGCCTTCTCTCTCTTTCATCTCCAACTCTGAGAAGCGCATCATTGCACGCTAGAAAGAGAATTGATATGAAAAAAAAAGTCTTGCGATAAAAGCTACTTCATTTACCTTACCTTATATGAAAGCATTTCCAAAGAAAAATCGGCTCAAAACCAAGGTTTGAGATAGATAGCTAGGGTAGGAGTTTAACACACCTGACTTGGAAAACAGTGTTCTAGCATCTATATGCAAATAGCCACACAATTCTTTCATATATAAGTGGATATATATAAAAGATATATATAAACGTATACTGTATATAAAACAAAAACATTCCGTTTTGGAGGTAAAAAGAGACAAAAACAAAAAGAAAAAAAAAACAACACAAAACTGTACAATGAATAAAGACGACCATGGCCCACAAACTTCCCTTTGTGTATTTGGAAATGAAATTTAACTCAAAGGTTTATGTAAGAGTCTAGTAATAAAAATTTGAAGAACTGACCTCACAGTAAGCAGCAGGTAGACATAAAATACTGTCCTCTTGTAATCCTTCCATCTATGTAATTAAAATGGGCACTCAATGGATCATTTAGATAATTTCATCCATTTTTATAAGCATAAACCAATTCTTTTCTTAACAATGCAAAACAATTTGGCTTAACTCATCCCTTCATTAAAAGTAAAATACCTTAAGGATATTCCTACACAGTAGCTGTCTGTCATCCCTCAGCATCAACCTCAATACCACTCCTACTCTTTCCTACGCGTTCGCTTGGCGCAAACGTTGCCTGAGACCCGCTAATACATGGCTGCGACTCCTCTCCATCAAACGGCACGTTTGGCATACTAATCACAACTTCTGGGTACGCTTTGCTAGCTGGCACTACAGGCCAGCGGAGAAATTACAGCCATTGCTAGCGCCAAGGTAACATGCACGCCTGTCCGACTCCCCTCCGTAACTGCACAAACATTTCATACGTACATTAACATTTCTATCTGATCTTAGTAAAAGCCCTTTAAAGCTTACTAGCGCGTACATACGTAAAAGCCATACATACTATTCTTTACATCGCCTCGCTCTCATTAACAAACTTACTTTGCTATTTAAAACCGTTTCTGGCGAGTACACCCTAACAAAAAAACTTCTGATTTCCCCACCTGCGTTGCTTCTCTCAACTTTAATACTTGACTGCGACTTGCAACAGAGAAATAACGACAAAAAGCGCGGCGGTCGTTGGACCGCGCGGACTCACCTGCAATGCCCGCTGCTCCCGGCTGAGCTGGCTGGAGTCCGCGTACAGTTCGGTCGTCACACACTTGAATCGATCACCTACGTAACCAGCAGAGTTTGCGATCCTCTTGGCCAACTTAGACGGCTTGGGTTTCAATATTTTGCCGTCGGCAGATTCCGTGTCGTCGGCTCCGTCTTTGGCATAGGTCTGGTTGGCGTCGATGCTCGGCGGCGCGGTCCCCATGCAGAACGGCTTCACGTCCTCCTGCACCTTGCCAAAAGCCAGAGCCGGAGCATCGCTCTCGTGAGCGCTTTCCAAGAAAGCGGGTGAAGGCTGGACCGTCACTCTCTCTTTAGGCTGGCTCACAGATAAATCTTCTTTCCTTAAGCCGAACACCGATGAACTCTGGGCTTGCTTGAAATTATAGGTTTCATGAAGATCATTATTTCTTCCAAACTCCTCTCTCATTACAATAAAATCTCTGTGCTGCGACGCCTGCTCTACCTTGTGCTTTGTAGGGTCATTAGCCTGATTACTGCTTTCCGTAGCAAAGCCGGCTTTCGTTACGTTTGCTTCACTTTTAGCCTCTTGCTCATCTCGCAGAAGATCCGGGAAGAGGTGTTTGTCGCTTTTGGCTGAGCTTTTACCATGGCCAGAGCTCTGATGCAATTTCACGCTCTTGTCGCCGGGTACTTCGAAATGCATCTTCCCGCTGCTCTCCATGAGCTCCGGCAACCGGCCCCGCAGAGCCGGGTCCTCGTAGCGGACCCTCTCGTGAGACCGCGACCTCCTTTCCGCCTTCTCCTCCTTATTGATCTCCAAAGCCGAATGCTGCAGCAGCATGGGGTGCACCATCCCCATCCCCAGCGCGTCCTGGTAGGTCATGAACTCCCCCCGCCCTGCCGGCAGGCTGTAGGGGAGGCCGGGTTTGGGAGCCAGGTGGCCAGGGTAGAGGCTACCATTGGGCAGCAAGACGGGGTGCGGATACACGTGTCCTTTCCCGTGGAGGGAGAGAGGGCTGATGGCTATCCCCTCCGGCACCGGGTACGGGAGGTAACTTCTGGGGTAGGGCAGAGGCGGGGAGCGAAAAGCCTCGTTGGGCGGCAGGAAGATGGGGCTGGAGGCCAGGGCGGTCTCGCTTGCCTTGAAGTTGGCTTCCTGGCCGCAGGATTTGGCCACCTTATTGCTGTGTTTTGCAGGGGTGGCGACGGGCTGGCCAACGTGCTGTATGACCGAGGCGGTGCTCTCCGCAGAGCTCCTGGCCGTCTTGGCGCAATCCACGTTGGCGTTGGGAGCTGGTGATGCCGACGCCGGCCGCCCCCCCGCCGACACCGTACCCGAAACGCTGCCGACGACCGCCTCCGTGCCGCCCATCCTAGGGCAGGAGGAGCTCCGCTGCTGCGGGATCACCCAGTCCAGCGCCTTGTTTTTCAGCTGGACGCTCTTCCCGCTCTCCTCGCCGGGGCTGGGACCGGGAACGATCCAGGAGGAGGGCGCCGTGCTGATAATTTCAGGCCTGTAGATGGGGCAGCCGTTCCCGGGAGAAATGGTTTCTTTCTGAACTATGTCGCTGGTGGGCAAGTGCGTCCCCCCTCCTGCCCTGCCGTGCACCAGCACCGTCGGCGTCATCTTCTTACCGTGGTCTGACTTGCCAGCAGTTTCTGCGTCGACGACTTTTGCCGACAAGTCCAGTGGTTTGTCGGTGAGGTCTTTGGTTGGGGTCTGCTTTTCCAGGAGCGGGGGGGACCTGCCATCTTTCCGGTCGTGGCCAGCTTTCCTCGTGTGGGGGGCAGACGGCGGGGGCGCCTCCCCGGCGTCGCTGCCTTTGGGAAGCTTCCCGTTGGAGAGGCGGGAGGGTGGAAATTCGCCGCCGACGTTCACGTAGGGCTTTGGGAGGGTAACGGCAGAGGAGGGAGAGGTGGTGATCCTGGGAAAGTGTTTGTGGAAATCGGCATACGCGTCCCCCACCTGGGCGGGCAGGGGGAGGCGGGGGGATGGCCGGGGCGAGTGCGGCAGCAGGAGCGCGGGGTCTGCCGGCATGTTGGTGGGGGCCGGCTTGGCGGCAGGGACCCGGGGCTGCTTGCTGCTCTGGATGTGGGGGTAGGCATGCGCGTCGACGGGGGTGCCAGGGCTGACACCCATCTTCCACGACAAGCTCTTATCCGGACAGTGCACCAAAGGCGGGATCGCCGGTGAAGCTGAAGCAGTCGAGAGCCTCATGGGTGATGCCAGCGACGAAGGGATGTGAGGGGCAACGTAGTGGGAGGGAGGCAGGTATAAAAAACGTTCACCGTTCGTACATACAGGCGAGTAAGCCAGGTGCTGCGGTAAGCTGTAGGTGGACTGCTGAGGTAGCAATGCCTTGTACATGTTCAACGAATACTTATTTGGTGAGTCAAGGAAAGGGTATATGGTGGGCGTCGCGCCCTCCATATAGGGGTTTACCCAGGGGAGCCTTAGGTAGCTAGCACCATTGACACCGAGGGGACTCTGCTTGTCACCCGCAGCTCGGTCCAAACCCAGCGTTTCCCCCGTCGGGACAGAGTTTTTTTGTATTCCAGGTGGCGTTTTGTATATAGCGCTGAAGCCATTTGGGGCTTTTCCAGAGACAGCTGCGTTTTCTACCGCTTCAGGGGGATTAGATTTAAACTGTATCTCTGGATTTCTTTCAGGAGTAAATCCAAGCCCGGCTATCGAACTCGTAGCATCTCGTGATTTTTCCGAGCCGAGTCCGCACAAGCTGGAATAGACAATACTACTGGGGACTCTGAGTCCTTCTCGCATGAGTCCAGACCTGTCCATACTCAGAGCTGCGAGACTGTCAATGCGATGTGCTGTAGTCGCATCCACCTTTACAGAACAAAAAGTACGTTACTTTCACATTTCGCTACAATGATTACCACTCAAGCTACAGACATGTCAGCATTTGGAAGAGAAACAATACCAATGCAAACACACTGTTAGTTGTGAAAACGTACACAGCCTGATCGGGCTGCAGAATGGGAGAACAGGAACCTACAGAGCAATATATATCACCACAAACATCAATACAAATCTCTCCACATCCAAAACTCATCAGCTAGAAACAAAGGCGTGAGGACCCATAGCCCAAGCAGCCAGAAGTGGCCCAGAGATGATGCTCGGCGGCATCGCTCCCCTGCAGCAACCGGCTCCTCAGCCACAACCCCGCCAGAGCAAGAGGGTGTGGGCTGGGGCACAGAGAGTGGAAAGGGAGGGATGGAGAGCCTCTCCTCCTCCTCCTCGTCCTCCTCCAGGACCTCTCCCTCCACCGCAGCTCTGCTCCAGGGCTCGCCACCACCACACGATTCACAGGGCGAGGCGTCTGACGACGCAGCACGAAGAAAGATCCGCCATCGAATTTCTTCCCCACTCGCCGCTCCGCGCGGACGCTCACAGGAGAAAACCATCAACTTTGCTGAAACTTTGATGTATTTAACGCTTACGTGAACTATTCTTGTTACACATGCCAGTATGCTGCGTGACATTATTCATAACACAGCAAAAGTAAGAATATGATGCCATACAACACCACACACCACGAAGTCAGTGTCAAGAGATTAACGAGATAAATAAACGAAGTCCTATTTCACTGTTTCACAGAAACAACTCATATGTGCCCAAGCCCGGCTAGAGCTGCAACAGAAAGGTATTTTAATAATTTCTCCAAATGGCTCATGTAATAACACCCGGAGGTGGGAGACAGGGTGGGGAGGACAGGCACGGATTCAGCTGCAGCATGAAGCTATTCACTTCTTACCACACTGTGATTCAGGTGATTTTCTTCCCTCAACTCCAGTCTGCTTTTCGGTGCATCGCCATCGTTAACGGGAATTTTCCTATTAAGAAACAGAAGTTTACTATTTGAAAACATCCTTGCATCTCGGATCAGTACAAGATTATATCACCTCCATATTTTGATTCCCCTAGAAAAGTCCCATATGATACCGTATTTATCCTCCTCTGTACCCGCGCACAGTGACTACTTTAGAAAGCAATGACCGTTTGAAAACAGGTTTAAAGCGTTTTGACAGCAAGAACACACCGAGCGCATCTCAGAGCAGCCTCTTCCAACGCAAGTGATCTATCTCAAGGTTTTCTATTCTGCCCCTCGCCCTTTTTTTTTCCAAGGAGAGAATACACTATTTTAAACATACCCTGTTCATGTACCATGCATAAACACTGCCGAGGAGAAAATTACAACACACATGCTAATATCATACAAACGTCAGCTGTTCCATGCTAAAGAGGGAGCTGCACATCTGTGCCATACCAGTGTTGCAGCACTGGGACTTGTTATCACAGAAAGCACCAATAAAGAATATACCTTAGTGCCAAATTTCAAATCCCAAGGATAAAAATCGCTGACATGCAGCAGAAGGAAAGTTTCAGCATTACCCAAAAGAACTCCTTTCAATCAAGGTGCTTAAAGGCACATCATCACCTTAAAGCAGAAATGCGATTTTAATGTAATTGTTTATTAATTTTTAAAAGATTCACCTCTCCTGCAAGTAGCACATAAAAATATTATGCCTGAATAACTGAGAGGAAAGCAGGGAGAGAGAGTCCGAAGGCAGAGTGAGAGGTTTGGCCATTTTCCTCCAGTTTATGTTTGCAAAGAGTTTTTCCCTGCAAAGACCAAAAACTTTCCCCAGCTTCTGGGAGGCTTTTCACACAAAGGTGAGAACACGGGCTCAAAGAAAAGACCAAAAAACACTAAAACCACACAAAATTAGCACAGAGAACCACAGGTGTACCTGCAGCTTCTGTTCAGTGTCATTTCGCTTTTTAAAAAGCTGGGGTTTAAGGGAAGAGGACACCGGCCAGTGCCTGCATCACCCCATTGAAAATTATTAGAGACCGTAATTTTAATAATTGAATGAATGATATTCAGCAGGAAAAGAGGTGGCGAGGAAGAGAAATTGACTTGCGGGAGACGGAAGAGCCGCTGTTCCTATTTCACAGGACGAGCTGTTGGTCCGAAGGCAGGGAACACTAAGTTGCAGGCAGGAGCCCCTCTGCCGTACAGAGTCCCCACAAGAACACGTGCACTATTTGGTTTAATTCCCCTTCACAAGTATGAAATAATAAATTAATTGTAAAAGCGCGTTTAAAGGCTGCTTTGGGGAGTAATCTCTTTAAAAGGTGTCCCCACTTCACTGACCCAGGTTGCCTGTTAAATAGTAAATCAGCGGCTGCTCCACTGCTCCCAGGCACGTCTTGTTTCTCCCCCCCTACTCCCGCTCCAAGCTGGGCTGATCTCGATGCAAGACGGCAGCTATCTACTCTGGCATTAGGGAAGCGAGCAAACTCCGAGACCTCACGCTGCAGAATTACAGTGTGGCTTAACTTGCCAGAAGCTTAAATATTTACCTGTCTTCATTAATTCCACACATGCGGACCCTTTCATTGCTCATCCAGCTATGAACGTTGCCATACAGGGGAGTTGCAGAAAGCATGACGTCTTCTTAAAAATCGCCGCTTTTCTTCAAGGTTTTATATTCTATTAAAAAAAAAAAAAGAAGAAGAAGAAAAGGAAAAAAAGTTGAGCAGATTTGTCTAGGAGGAAGTGCAAACATCGCGGTGGAGCAGCCAGCCTCCCTCCGGGTAATTAATAATGAATGCAGGATTGGTGCGGGGAGCGAGCTGCCTACGTTAACCGCTAAGGGAGATACCCTGCAATAAAGGAGCAAATTGAGGGCATTTATAGGTCAGAGGAGATGGATCTTTTCCCCAGCGCACATCCAGAAAATTAAGAATCATTCCAGGCTATCGACAAATAAAAGTTTCTCCACTGCATTTCATTTGAACAAGAAATGACTCAGCCGGCCAAGTATACACCAGTCTCCAAACCTTCATCTCATACGGGCTGAACCACGGAGGGAGACGCCACGGGCTGGGGGAACGTGCGAAACTACCCACAGGCGCTCACAAAAGCCCTGCACTGGGAACGCACAGGAGCAGGAGTGCATCGCAAGAACAGCCACATACCGTGTGCATTAGCTACGCTGATTGCTGATAAAGCTTTCACGCGAGGACTTAAAACTGAAGAGACGCTGCTACAGAAGGGATCTAAATAAAAACCTTCCCTTTAGCGTCTGCACATGACTAACTTGGAGAAAGGGGTTAAAAATAGTAAGTGGGTTGGCGAGCTCCCCACCCCTTGATTTGATTAAGCACCGAGCCCTGGTGGCTTCTGCATCGGAGCTGCTGCCGCTGCTGCTGCCGCTGCTGCTGCTGCTGCGAGTGCTTTCAGTAATTCAATGATGCCTGCTCACTCCAGGGAAATAAATCATTAGCGGGCTCGCTGGAGAAGTATTAGCAGTCCAAGAGGATCGGCGCTGTGTGCAGCCAGAGAGGCAGGTGAAAGGTAACCGCATTTTCGCGTCCAGCGGCGGAGAGGGAAAGGCTTTTCCTCCCCTCTACGTTGCCTAACGCCACCTCCGCTCGCATTAAATTCTAGTTTGCTGCATGAGCGAAGTGTCAGGACAAGCTGCGTTTTATTAACAGGATTATCGCGGCGCATGATTTATTCCAGTGCAAGATTTTAATTGCTCTTCGGAGGTTGATTCGTTTCTTTTGACTGAGCCTCAGCCTGCATCCTGTGCTAAATGCTGGGTTAATAAGTAGGGGGAGCCTTTAATGCACAGGATATCCCTCAGCTCTTCCTCTCTCACAAAAATAGAAGCCTTTAAGCGGGAGGCACGATACTCCTTTTACGCACACACGCAAGCCAGTAACGGGCGATTGACCACTGGGAGTTTAATGCCTAACGTCTCCCAAAGCATCCATGCTTCCCCAGCAAACTCATTTCCTTTGTCAGGCTACAAAATATGCAAATGATCACTATGGCATTTAATGGGGAAGAAGCCCAGATTGGGCCTTTAACACAATACTTCACACGCGTTCAGAGAGGTTTAAGAACTGAACCGGCAGGAAAGCCTTGTTCCCCAACACTTTCTTCTCCCCTCAGAGAGGCCTTTTGTGCAAAACTCCACGTCTGGAACAAATGTATATTAATGAAACGGCGTGTTGACCCTCCTCTCTCCAGAACGGTTAGCTTTCCCTAATGAAGTCCGCAAAAATCGCTGCAAGGAAACAAAAATCCACAGAGATTAGATACCGCGCTATCATTCAAAAGGAGTTATTTCACTGGAAAGACGGTTTCTGGACAGATTTACTGGTTTCCAGATGCGCCGCTCGTAATGTTTTCAATAGAGGCAGCAGCAGCATGGAGAGAGTGATTTAGGGTTTTACATAAGGTTAGTAGCCGCCCCGTGTGCTGTCTCACCCATGAGGGACGGACGCCAGCTCGGAGGAGACAGGCCTCGGCGGCACACGGCCCCGCTTCCCTGCGCCCCGGTGTCCTTCGGGGACACGCAAGGCCAACCCACGCCGCTCCTCGGAGGGACGGCCTGCACCCGCCTGGTTTCCTCGGTGGAAGTGTATCATTAAGATAAGGCGCGGTGCCTGAAATAGAGCCCGTCAATCCCCTGACACGTGCAGATAGCGAAACGCTGAAGTTGCATGGGGGGGCCGAGAGCTTCCCCAGCCGCAAGCGGGTGATCTGGAAGCCCCACGTCCCACCAGCGCTGGAGCAGGGCAAAGCCCGGCAGGGCACAGGAGGTGGCGGGATGTCCCAGGGCCCACCCGGGCGGGTCAGAGCCCGCACCCTGACGGCTGCCAGCTGCCAGCCCCCTCCCCAAAAGCCGCCCCTTGGCGCTCGCCACCCCCGGTGCACGCGTGTGTGCAGTTATAATCGCCGCCCTGATGAACTTCTTGTGAACTGTTTAAAAGTGGAGGTCTGCTGAACGAGCAGCGGCGCCACTGCCAGCCATAATTTCATCGCAACAAGCAGCAGACTTTTAACTCTTCGCACGCCCCTTCCTTCCTTCCCTCCTCCTCCTCTCTCTCCTCCCTGCAAGCGGCTACCCGTCGGGGCCGGCGGCTCGCAGGGGACTCCGGCAGCTCGGCCAAACGCCGGCAGCTCCCGCAAGCCCTCAGCGCTGCGGGGACAGGGGTGTGGGGGGCACCGCTCCTATTTATACCCAGCTTTCCCGGGCGTGGGCGCAGCCCACCCCGTTATGCAACCCCGACGGCGGGCTGAGCGCCCCAGCGCACGGAGGAAACCGAGGACACGTCTGTCTGTCTGTCTGTCTCTCCCTCCCTCCCTCCTCCTCCTCCCCGCCCGCCACCCGCCGGGCCACCGCGGGCCCCCCCCGCGCTCCCCGCCGCTGTCAGCGCGCCCCAGGGTGCCGCGGCCCCTCCCGCCGCCCCCGCTGCGCTGCGCGGCGGGGCGCGGAGCGGGGCTCGGCCGCCGGAGAGCGCACGGCATTTCCTCCGGGAGGTGTCTGGCCGATAAAGCCATTTGCGGCTAAATATAGACGGTGATGCACGGAGGAGGGAGGGAGGCGGGGGGGGAGGGAGGGAGCGAGACGCGCAACGCACACGCGGTTCCGCAGCGATGCCGCCGTGCGAAACCAGTTGTGAAAAGCGCCTGCAAGCACAAACCTGCCTCCCGGCGTGCTGCCGAGCGCGGCCCCGCCGTGCCGTGCCGCGCCGCGCCGTGCCGAGCCGAGCCGGGAACAGCCAGCGCCCCGCGCTGCCCGCGCCCCGCCGGCCCCGCGCCGCAGAGGCAGGCAGAGACACACACCGCGCTGTTTGGGCAGCTGATTAAAAAGGGAAACGTTTGGGTCTCCCTCGCAACGTCAACAGACTTTTGGCAGCCATTGACGCCAGCAGCAGCAAAGTTTTGTTAACACGCTCCTGGCGTGGAAACGAGAAAAACCCGATGCCCGCGGGAAGGGGGGGGAAGGAGGAGGAGGAGGAAGACGCCGCTTCTCCGTGCCTCCGGGGCAAAGAGGGGTGGAGGGCAGCGCCGCCCGGGCCGGGGCAGCCTCCTCTCGGCGAAAAGCCCCCGCTCCCGGCCCCGAGGTGCCCGGCGGCGAGCGTGCCAGGTGAAAGTCTCGGCGGGGAGGAGGGGGGTGGAGGAAGCCCGGCGGGGCCGGCGGCTGCAGCGAGCCAGGAAGCGGGGCGGGAGGAGAATTGCAGCGGCGCACGAGTTCCCTTTTGGCGCCTTTACTCTTTTCCACCTCCGAGCTCCGCCTGGCAGCCCGCCAGTTTCCACTGCACAAGCCACAGAGCCAGCAGCGGCAGCAGCAGCGCAACGGCAGCCGGCGGGGAGGGCTGCGCGGGGTGAAGGAAAAAAAGTCTGCGAGCGCGGGTGGCACCGACGGAGCGGCAGGCGCTTTAGCAAACAACCCGGCCTTTCGGAAATTAATAAACGATGCCATAAATTACCCGGCTCTGATCCCCCACCCCACCCCCGCCCCGCCACCGCCCGGTTCCAGGCCACTGAAAGGATCATTTCTAGATTTGTGAAAATCCCTGCGAGAGCAGTGAAAAGCAATCGGGGACTCGTAGCGATCTGCTTCGATTAGCCCTCAACCCGTTCATCTGGAGTTTGATTTAAAGGGCAGCGCTCGTACGGTATTTATAAGCTTAAATACGGGCAGCTGCTTATGAATGTGTGTAGGTACCTCGTTTATCTTGTACCTCCGACTTACATATTTACGAGTTATAAAAACAACGACCCTGTGTCACGGCTAGAAAGGAGACTTTAAAGACACTGTGTTGCTGCACCGCTTACAATGCGCCGTATGAAGCTCTGGCAGCAGCCAGCGCTCTAATATTAGACAAGTGTTTAAAGAACAGGGGTGGCTGCGCTTTTTCTAAAAAAAAAGGAAAAAAATACCGTGGGTTATTTTTTGCAATCTCCACACGGCATCACCGCTAGCGACACGTTTTGTAAACCAGAGGAGGAAGCTGCAGACTAAGTAGCCGCCGCACGGATCCGCGGATTAGAGAAGAAGTTTGACCTTTACCCGGGACGTGTGGCATTTCATTTAACCATAAAGCTAAGCACAGTGCGCCAGCGAGATCGCTAAACCGATTTAAAATACATCTTGAGTCATGCACGACAGTAGTGCATTTCGGTTTAGGCAGCGCGCAGGCAACGCAAAGGGGGTCGGCGTCTATTTTAAGGCTCCTGCCGCAGCCGCCCCCTCCCCGTCCCCGTCCCCCCGGCTCCCACACCGTCACGTGTCGGACGGCGACCGGGACTTTCTGCCGTGTAAACACGGCGCGGCGGAGCCGTCCGAGGGCAGCCGGGGCCGCCCAGCCAGCACCAGCGCCGCCGGGGCATCCACCCCGCCGCCGGGCACCGCCGCCCCGGGCTGGCCGCCGCGCTGCGCCTGGCTCCGGCCCGGCGGAGTCCCCCCCCCGCCTCCTTCGCCCGCAGCGGGGCTCCGGCGGGGGCGGCCCCCCCGGCACAGGCGGCCCCGGCCCCCGCGCCCCCCCGCGCCGTCTGTCACGCCTTGGCCCCGGCACAGACAGTCGCTGCGCCGCAGCGGCAGCGGCGCTTTCCCCCTTTCCCATATGCTGCGAGGCGAATCATTGCATCGCTCTCCGCGCCGGCGGCAGCCAAAAAGGGAAAAGAGAAAAAAAAAAAAAGTTTTCAATTAATGATAAGCCTAGGAACTGGGGAAGGGGGCGGGGGAGGAGGCCAATAAGGGAAAGTTAAAATGGCTGGCGATCCTTCAAATAACCCTGGCCGCCTTCCCCCGGAGCCCGCACGGCACTGCCTGCCGCGGAGCCCCGGGGGAAGCCCCGGGCCCCCAGACACACACCTCCTTGGGGCGGCCCGGGGGGGGGGGCAAGGCTGCCCCGGCACACGGCGATGCCCACACCTGAAGGTTACGGGACATCTGCAGGGCAGGGGCCCTCGCTCCCATTCCAACCCCCCCCCCCCCCCCCCCCCGTTTAAAACGCATCGAGGGGGTGCGATAGAGGGGCTGCAAAGGCTCCCACACGCACAGCGAGGGAGGCGAGCGAGGCGGCTGGTACCCAACTTTGAGGCATCGCTGCATGAAGGATTTCCCGGGGATTCGGGGGAAACACCGACCCCGTCCGCCGCACCGGCAGCCCCGCACCGCCGCGACGGCGCCCGCCCCCCCCGCCTCGACCCCCCCCCGTGGCGGGCGATGCCGCCGTCCCCCAGCGCACGCCGCGGCGGCGGGCGGGCGGGCAGGCTGCTCTCTCCGGGGGGGGCGGGGGTTTCCTCCCCTGCACGCCGCGCCGGGCAGCCCGGCGGTTCAGCCTGCCGCCGCTCCGGCCGTGCCGTGAACAAGGCTGCCGGAGGAGGCGGTGGCGGAGGGAGCCGCAAACCGTCTCTGCGGCAGAAACCCCCGGGCCCCCGCGCAGACGGGGCCCCCCGGAGACAGCCCGGCCTCCCTCCCTCGCCCACCCGCCGCGGCATCTCCCTACCCAGGCCGTCCGCGCCATTTTAGAGACACACACACACTCACCCACACACAGACACTCGCGCACACACACACATGCACGGGAGCGAGGTTTCCGCTGCTGCTGCCAGAGACAACAGGCAGCAGCCGAGCCCGGGCTGCGAAGGAGGAGCAGCGGCAGCAGCGGGAGAGGGACGGACACACACACACACACGCATGCACGCACACCCACGCACCGCGGGCCGCGCAGAAATGTGCATTTCAGGTAATTTAAGGCCGCATTCTCGGCGCGGGGAAGGGAGAGCGCAGGCCTGCGCGCCCCCACCCCATTAACCCGCCGCGCACTCGGCATCCCGGGAGCCCTTCATTGTTGCCTTTATTCCGTATGGCTTTTGCTTTTCAGGAGGGGGATAGAAAGAAAAGAGAGAGGGGAGGAAAAAAAAAAGGGGGGAAAAAAAGAAAAATACCACCAAGCCAGCCCCTTCCCCCCGCCCGTCCCCCATTGTTCGGCCGCAGGAGGCTGGGCGAGCGCAGCGCCACGGGCTCGCCATTCACCGGGCTCCGCCGAGCCCCGCCGTGCCCCCCTCCTCCTCTGATAGCTCGGGAAACTTGCGGGGGGGGCGGAGACACACACACACACACACCCCCCCATTGAATACAGAAGTCCCAGGGCTCCTGCGACAGAGAGTTGGGCGAAAGCCTGCGCTCACTTCCGCAACGTTATCCTTGCAGAAATACCGGAGCACGGCCCCCGTTTCCTTCCCCCAGCCCCCGCCGCACCCCCGGGGGGGTGGAGTGATTAATGGGACGTACGCCCTTGGTTTCCCTCCGGCCACCCCAGCGCGGAGCCTCCGCGGCACGCCGGGCGGGGGCGGCCCCCCCACGCATCCGTCGGGGACGTTGGGAGATATTGATCACGGACGACTTCATTTTGCATAATTGCGGCTGACAGGGCCTGTGGTTCCCTCATTTACGGAGCAACAGCTTCGAGGGGCTGATGGATGGGGAGAGGCTCCCTCCGCTCCCCCCAACTCCCCCCCCCGGCGGCAGCCCCGCCGGGGACGGCGGCTCCGCGCCTCATGCAGCAAATGGCCGGCGCACAACAGCGAAATATTAAACTTGGGTGCCTCCGTCTCTCGTGTTACCTAGCGCGGCCGGCCCGAGAGCCTCCCGCTCCCCGCAGGGCTTTGTCTGCCCAGCCGCGGCGGGGCCGGGGCCGGCCCCCGGGGCACGGGGACCTTCGGCGGCCGCACGTAAGAAAAAGTGCTTGGGAAGTTAGGGCTTTTTCCTCCCCCCCCCTTTTCCCCCCCCCGGTCCTCCTCCTCCCAACAACAAACAAATAAACAGCTCGGTTTCTGCTAAACAATGCATAAAAATTAGCCTCGCCCCAAAGTTTATGTCTGGTTTACGGCGCTTAACGTTTCTCCTTGATGGGAAACGCTTTCCCGAGCACTTCTGGAAAGCGCTGGCGAGCCCTCGGTTACGAAAGCAGCGTTACAAGCACCTCGATAACCGTCCCCGCAACTCTGTGTCCCAGCCTCATCCCCTTCTCCAGACCTTCCGAAGAAACGCACGTCCCGGGCGCGCACGGCCCGCACAGCCGGCCCGGCGTGCGGAAAACACCGGGGAAAAAAAGGAAACACAACAACAACGCTCGGCTTTTCCGTGAAAAATTAAAAAAAAAAATTTAAAAAAGGAAGAAAAAGGAAAAAAAGGAAATAAAGTTGCCGGTGGAGGCCGCCGGCGGCCCTGCCTTCCCATCCCGGCGCTCCGCACCGAAACAAAGCAGCGAATCAACTGCGATGCAGATGGGCGGCTATGAATTTTTTTGCTGCTGCTGCTTAGAGCTTTAATTACTCGTTCTTGATCCGTGGGACTACGACACGACACCGCCAAGGTTAAAATGCCCTGAACAGCTCTGAGCAGATGTGAACGAGTTGGCAGACGCGCAAATGAGGTCTGCCTCTAAGCATGATAACAAGTGACTAATACATTGCATATCGCTGAAAGAAAATTATTTTTCTCTAATTTGCATTAGCTTTTTTTCTTTCCTTTTTTTTTTTTTAACGCCAGCGACATTCCCTCCTCAGAGGCAGCAGCATAATCCTGAAAATATTACTCCGTGACTTTAAAAGATTTGGAAAGAGGCAGAGATTGCCAGTGTTTTGGCTATGTCGGCTTGTTTATCTTTCCGCCTTTGCTCCAAGGCGAAACTAGTTTCGCAAGCAGTATTCTTGCAGAAAAATGGCACATGTCATTAAACACCAGGTTATAGGAATTGATGCTAAAATTGTTGAATGACTACTGGCGCTCTTTCGCCACTAATAGCACAGCCTAATCCATAAAGGACCAAGGGGACAGTCAAGGCCAAAAGAGAAAAAAAAAATAGATTGACTGGAGAGAAATAGATAAAGGCAACCCAATCGACCGAAATTACAAAGAGGGGGGTGGGGGAGGAAGTAAGCATCTCCCCTTGCTACCTGCTTTCCACCCCAGAGCCACCTCGTCAAAAAGACAATAGTACGTGGAGGTCACTTACTATATAAAACATAGCGATTCTCGTAGGTAGGAAAACTATGTCAGGTACAAATATAGGCCGGAACCCAGTTCTCCAAGTTCCCTCGACTTTCCAGAGGCTCTTCTGAAAGGGCCGGGACATCACTTTGGGTACCGGAGCAAACTTCAAGAAGAGGCAGCATTTTACATCCTACGCTCAAAAGGTGAACCGAGGGGCTTAGATGCAGAGGGCTTTGAGGAGAAAATAGCCGCCCGGGCTAGTTCCGCAGGAGGAGGTTTTCACCGAGGACCTACTTCAGGGGTGCTGCACATCCAGGCTATCAGGGGCTGCGGGCTGCCATCTCACAGATTACAACTTCTCCTCCTCCAACGCCTGCTCGGGGAGCAAACGCGCACGGCCGGCCACCGCACCGTGCCCTGCCCGAGGCCGGCAGCGGCTCCGAGCGGGGCGGCCCTCTCCTCCCCTGGGGCTCCCGGGACGCCTCGCCCGCTGCTCCCGCAAAGTCAGCGGGGCCGGCGCAAACCCGCCGCCGCTTCCACCGGCGGGAGGGATTTCCCAGCGCCGGAGCCGGCCGGGGTCGGGCGCGGAGCCGGCCGCTCCTCCCGCAGCCTCCCTGCGCTTGTAAATCAAGCGGAGGAGGGGAGCAGCGGGGGCGGCTTCTCCCCGCCCAGCGGCGTGTGCTCAAGCGGCGCCGCCGGCGGCACGGGGAGCAGGGCTCGGCGCCCCGCCGCCGCCGCCCGGGATGCCCGCCGAGCCCCGGGGCGCCCCGCCGGGCCCCGCAGCGGCGGGCGGTGCCTCCGGGAGCGGCGGGGCGGCCCCGGGGCTGCTCCGGCCGCAGCGAGAGCTTTTGTGTGCGAGTTGCCGGCGAGGCGCGGGCTCTTCGCGCTCCAACAGCTGTCACATTATTTGCACTGGCTGTAAACAGCCTTCGCCTTCCCCCCTCGCCACACAGTTAAATCCAGACTAACAATCCCCAGTTAGAGATCAAACCAACAACAGCAGCATTGTGTCTGCCTTCATTGCTTTACCATCAACTACTGCAGCTGGTTTACTCGAAACAAGGAACACCCTCTACCCACCTCCCCCGCCCCGGGGCCAGAAACGTGCTTGTTCCCGGCGGTCGGTCAGGCGGAGCCTCGCTGCTCCGGGGGGCTTCTGCGGGGCGGGGGGGGGGGGGTGTGCTCCGCCAGTCCGATGCCGGCGGGGTCCCGAGCGCTGCGGGGCTCTCCCCCGCAGCGAGGAGGGGTTTCCAGCCCGCACTCCGGCCCGACGAAAAGCCTTCTCAGAAGTCGAGCTCCGCTCTCGGTTTAGCTCTTGGGAAGGGCGAGGGGCAGCCCCACAGCAGCGGGGAAAGCCGCGCCGGCAGCTGCGCAGCGCCCCGCGGCACCCGGCGAGCTCGCCCCCGCGGCGCGGCGCGCCCCCGAGCAGCCCTGCCCGGGGAAGGCCGGGCTCCCCGCCCCCGCACCCCCTGCCCTGCCGCCTCGCACCGGGCCGGCGGCAGCAGCGCCCGTCCTGCTATCGCAGCGAACCTCCCGCCGAGGGGCCCCTCCGCCGCCCCCGCCGGCCTTGCCCCGGGCGATGACCCCGCCGCTCGCAGCCCGCGGCCGCCCCGGCCCCGCCGCGCAGCCGGCCGGCAGAGACGCGTTTCCAGCTTCGGCCCTTTCCCTCGTAAGGAAAAAAAGAAAGAAACACCGCAATAACCTAAAACACGAGTCCAGCTTCACTAGCGATACAACCACCTGGCAGCAAAGGAGTGCGCGGCACACTCTCAGCGGGCCTTTTCTTGGGCACAGCTGGAATTTGAGTGTCAATCCCTGTACCTCCTCCGCCGCCCTTACTCATTGTTGCATCAGCGGCAAAGTTAGAGGAGAGGTGGAATTTACCGATCGGAAGCAAGGGAGAAATAAATCAACTCGAGGAAACCTTTCCTTGCCCAGTTTGACTCCTAGCGTTACCCAAACTGTGCGTCTCTAAGGGAAACCACGACGCGGCAACTTTCCCTGAAATTTGTGTACCGCACGAACTTTGAAGAGGCCACGGGAGCTGGAAGCGCACTTTCTAGGTGCTTATATGCAGTTCGGGAGCCGGCACCAGTGAGGGGAAATAGCTGATTTTATTGGAAGCACATCTCCATCTTGGCCTGACCCCTGCCAAAGGGCAGCGCTCCCCAGGCAGGTAAGGTGCTTCGCACCAACGTGATACGTCTCCAATCGACTTCCGAATCGGATTCACCGACAAATGATGCCAGTACGTACTCGCAGGTCAGTATCATCAACTATTCATTGCCTATACGTAGCTAGAAATCTGCTGGCCTGGTAAAAACCACTGCTAACAAAACAATGTCAGCAAAGGCTGCAACACACTCTTGTGAGAAACCGGCGATTCATGCCTACTGAGGCTCTTTCAGCACAAAGGCTTTTAGAGGAAGAAGAGAGAGAAGGGGGGAAAAAAAGAGGGAGGGCTCTCGTGTTTCAGGGCTGCTGTCCCCTGGGAACCAAGAACCAAGTGTAGCTTCAATCAAATGCTGACTTCTCCTCCGGGAGCTCAGTAGGAAACCTGATCTCACTAGCTCATGCCTGTCTCCATGCATATAGGCTGGGTTTTCTTTCATACCAGCAATTTGTATAAAGAGGAGAGCCAATACAGTTTATTGCAAACGAGATCTCGCAGTAACGGATCTAGAGAGATATTTCTGTAGCTAAAATAAGACAACCTTCAGCCGCCTGCTCAGGGCAGGCCGCGCCGCAGCCGCCCCCGGCTCCGCACACACAGCTCCGCCGTGGGCGCCCCTGGCGTGGCACGGCACGGCCTCCCACGCATCTCCCCGAGCCCTGCATCCTCCCCAGCTGGCAGCAGCCGCCCTGGGTTGGGTTCTTGTGCAATGCCAGGTTACACTTCCATTAAAACGTTTACCCTGGGAGATCACGTCCTGCTTGCAAGTATTGTTCCGGCTTCCCCTGCTGCTCGCAACTTTAACCAGAGCTATTTCTCTCCTCGCCCACCACTGCATGGAGACCCCGGGAAGCATCCACCCCTGCCTGCTGGCCCTGGCCTGCCCTGGCACGGCAAAGCACGGCACGGGAGGTCTGCGGGGAGAAGGCAGGCGAGTCCTCCAGGCGGAGCTCAGCATAACTTCGCACCGGGCTGCTTAATTCTGCACGGGGCTTTGCTAATCCACTTTGTGCTTGACTACTGAAATGGGAAGAAAGGAAAACACCGTGTGGGGAGCACGACCAGGCCAGAGCAAGGTGGGCCAGGGGGACCGCAGCCTGTGGGAAGGGCTTCCCCCAACACCCAGCTCAGCTTCCTACTGCTGTGGGCAAGCCCAAGAAGCTTAGCGCACAACCCAGCACGCTGGAGCATGGGAGCAAAGGGATCAGCGATCCCTGTAGGATCTCTCCATAGGCAGGAGCTTTCCAATGGAGAAAGTTTGGCTCAGGGAGGGAATTTACACTTAGAAAGAAGAGGAGCTCAGCCCACCCCTTCTTGTGCCATTAGCGAGTTCTCTGTGAATTTCAAGGAGAGATGAGAATACGCCCCTCTAGCTTTGATTTCACTTCTCTGTCCCTACCTGCCACCATGCACAAATGCCATACTCAAGCAGTGGCTAAATGAGCCCCGCTAAGCTCTCCCACCCCCTCCAGGAGACCCCCGGCTGCAATGCGGTCCCACTCCTGGGGAGCATGGGGAAAACACAGCAGCGGGTGAGGGACAGGCAGCCCCACGGCACCCGGTCCACGCCAAGCACAGGGACAGCCACTGGGCTGCCCCTAGGCATGGGGTCTGCTGCCTGTGCAAGTACAGGCATACTTCTCTCTGCTATCAACAGTGCCAGGCACCAGCTACTCCGATACTCCCGTGGAGGAGGAGATCTGACTTTTATAACTGAGGATACAGACCCAAATGTTTTGTAATATGCAAATACTGAGGCCCCTAGGTGAGGTATTCCCGAGCATTAAATGAACACCTGGGGTAAGAGCGAGAGCTACTCCATCTGAAAATGAAAAGCAAAACACACTCTGAGAAAAGAACGGGCAGGCTGGCAGCGCTGGCGTACTGCAACCCACCGCAGGCCGTCCGGAGGTGCACGGGGAACGAGTCCCCCGCAGAGCTGTGCCGGTGCAGGTCCCGGCCACGGAGATTGCTTCGAGAGCAGCAGGAGCCGTGGAAAGGAGAGCGCATTTGGCTGGGAGCGCTCTCGCCCCTCCTGGCCGAGGAGCAGGCAGAGGAAGCACAATGCCAGGCTTTCCTGGTGCAGGCTCGGCCGCGGAGCGCAGCCCCGAGCCTCCCCCTTTCCCCAGCGCTCTATTGAACACACTCAGCTCTTTATACGAGCCATTCCCAGTGTGGCTGGTGGATTCTGCGCTTTCCACTTTAATTGTCTTATCCAAATAAAGCTTTGTTTTCCTTAGCACGACAATCCCAACATTCAGGCCGAGATTTTCATTGGACAGAGGAGATATTTTATTCTCCGATTGTTTAGAGAGTCGGGGCTTACACGGAACAGCCCCGGCTTGTGTGCCTCCGCTCACAATGGGGTCTTTGCAGCCCCGCTCTCCATCATGTACATTCATTTTCCGGAGCGATCGGGATGAGAATCATTTTTCTCTGAATTTCATAGCTTTCGAAGTCTACCCTAGACTTTAACAAGTCTTTTAGTTTGCACCTAGACAATAAATTTAGTTTAATTTAGCTTCCGGTCTTTAATTTTAGCAGGTCTTCTTTTTGCATGCAAATCAATATGGCAATTACCATCTAAAAGCTCGCCCAGCCCCAGGTCAATGTAAATTGATCATTGTCCGCCTTCTACAAAATAACACCGGGAGTCTGTGGTGCATAATGAGATTATACTGGAAACTGTCTTTCAGATCACAAATTATATTTCATGCTGTCAGGATCTTCTCCAAGCGCACTTCCTTGCATGTCTAATCACACGGCATCGAATCTGTTAGCTCACGAGGTAGGTCTGGGGTGCAAAGAGTGCTTGCGTGCGGAGGGAGAGTCCCAAATAATTCAGACAACAGTGAAGGAAAACAGGCAGGCAGGTACTGAAGCATGCTCTCACTCGCTAACTTTTCCAGCAGTGGAAGAGGAGGGGAAAAAAAATCTCCGCTCAGCCAAGAACTGCTGTCCAGCAAACAAGGAAAAATGAATTCCCTGCTGGAAAGCAGCAGAACTTTCCTAAATCCACGTTTGCGACGAGTTCTTGGCCTCCTCCTTTTCGTCCCCACCTCGTCTGCTCAGCCATTCAAAGGAGCGCTGGCTGCCCGCTCCGGAGAAACCCCCAGGAAAGACGCGCTCCCCCGGGAGAGACGCCCCTGCCCACCACAGCCGCGGGACCCGAGCGGGTCGGGTCGGAGGGAAAGGTCGCTCCGCAGCAGCGACCGCCGTAAGCCCGTTGCCTGAAAGGACACGAGGATTAACGGGAGCTGCTCACGGCCAGGGGAACTCCCCCTGCCTGCAGCCCAGGCCTCCGCGCTGCCTCCTGCACGCACGCACACAGGCAGCGAGAGCTGCTCGGCGTAGTTAAAAGGGGTTAGCCCGGCTCTCCCCAGCCAGCTGGCTCGACTCCGGCGCTCAGGTTATTGCAAAACCAAGAAAGTGGGGAGCAGGCCCGCTCTGGCCATCAATTATTTCTACAGCGACACCAGCCTAAGGAGGAAGTATTAAACCTGGCTTCATGCTGCTCTTTCTAAGCCCGCACTAAAACGTGATCTATTGCGGTGTTCGGGGGAAAGATAGCGTATCGCATATCACCTGTGCAACCCAACTACGCTGCAGAGTCCCAGCAAGAACCCGCACCTTTGTCAAGACGCGCAGAAATCAAGAGCCCGCTTCATCTCCGTGCCGAACAAGAATTTATTCCGAGCCACATTTACTCCCAGGGCAACGCGGCCGCTAGAGCTACGACCTGAGCTGCAGCAGGCCTTTTGCCCGTCTTTGTAGGGGCCACTCACCAGTCAAAGTTGAGAGACCTTTTAAACGACAGCCGCAGATTGCTAAGACTACTTTGGTATGCGCAGCACTCATTATTTTGGGCTGTGGTGGCCTGGGTCCATTTTCTCCGCAAACGGAGACCCGAAAGCATGTCAACAACTTTGTGTGGTCTCGCAGCTGCACAGATCCACCAAGTTTGCTTGCGCGGACTGTACAGGAGCCCCTAGAGCTCAGTTGCCTTGCCTCTGGCATCCCTGTTAGGGGACCTTGGCTTCTTTATCAACCTTAAAAAAAGTGAATTATCATGAGGTGGGGGAAGAGGAGGGAAAAGGGATGACAATTTCGAACTGCCTGAGAAGCTGCAGCCCTCGGCACATCCTGGTAAAGGCAGATACAGTGCGTGACACGGAGCCTGGATTGTCCACCAGCGCAGGAATAAAGCCAAGGCACCAGTATTGTTTCAAGACCCAGTCCATATTTGGGCATTCAGTTCACACATCCTAAGTATTGCTTTAAATATTAGAATAGAGACATTCGCCAATGTCGTTCATAATGCACTCAAATGGGAGAAGTCATTGCTGTTCGGTCTCAGATTACTAGCTTGGTCTTGCTGGTCTTTTTTTTTGGGGGGGGGGGGGGGGAGAAGAGAGGGAAACCCTGCTGAGTCTGTTTGCACTGGTCTCTATTAGATATGCAACAAATCTGCCATTTCCGGCATTGCTTCTATCTAATTAGAGATGTATTTAGATGTGACGTGTAAATAAGCGCTGAGCTGCCTGCTGCCCTGGCTGCGCGGACTGCTCGGGAGCATTTCCAATAAGGCTGTAGCGCCCGGAACCAGGGCTCAGACAAAGAGGAATGGGAATGGTCTGCGCTGCAGGCGAATCCAACAAACCCAGCTTTTATCTATCGCTCTAAAGCCTTAACTGCTTTTAATCTGAACCGCCCAGGCTTGCACGCCACGATCGCATCTCATCCAACAAGGACGTCTCAGTACAAAAGGAAGCACACACGCAGGCAAGAGCTGCAAATAACCCCCGACCCACCCGAGCCCCAACGCAGACCCCACTCTCCGCCTGCCCTTGCGCTCCACGAGGTGTGCGTGCCCCCGTGGGCTTCCAAACACCCCGAGGCAGGTACGCCCGGCTTCTGCGTGCACAGACACGAGCCAAGGGCTGCCCCGCACCGTGAACACACACGCGGCCCCGTGGGGCGAAGGCCGCTGAGCTGCCAGAGGAAAAGTTGACGGGACCTGAAGGCGGACGCAGAACCTCGCTCCCCCCGTGGGGCCGGGAACCTCCACCGAGGGGCTTCCACTGCAGCCCGTGGGAAGGGGGAGCACGACGGGGCCGGGGGAGGCGGAGAGCCGCCGGGGGCACCCCACCACTGGGGCTCAACCCCCCCGGAGCCCCGCCAACCCCGAGCCCGAGGGGCTGTGACGGCTTCCCCGGCCCCGCGGCCGGCCGACCCTGGCTCCAAGCGTTCCTCAGAGTTTCCAGAGAGAGGAAACTCCTGGGAACGAAATATCTGGTGCTTGCGTTGTGAACTCTTTTCCTGTTGTGGGAAACAGCTCTTACAAAGCCATTAGATGGACGGGGCAGCGCCGGGGCCCGAGCCGCACTGCCCTGTGCCCCCCGCTCCAGCAGCATCCCTGCGACCGCTGCTGCTCCCGCATCCTTCCAGGCCAGAGCAGCCGGCCAAGATCCCCGCTCGGCTTTAAGGGTTAACAACCATCGCCACAAAAAAAAAAAAAAAAAAAGGGCAAAAAAAAGAAAAAAAGGCAAAAAATATCGCGGTGACCTTTTCCTCTCCGGCTCCCCCACTCTCCCTTTCAGGCTCCGGTTCCTGAGCTCGCAGGGAGCCTGAGCGGCTGTCTAGACCGATCTATCACAGACGGACAAACAATACCAGGAGAAGCCCCTGCCCGGTCCCTCAGCCTCCGCCACTCACCTTAGAAAAGGCGAAGAACAGAAAAGTGACCGCGATACGATCCTCCCCGGTATATTTATAGCCTTCCACACAGCCCACCTTCATGCCTGACAAATGAGATTTTGTCTGCTCTCTCAGCGTACGCTCCAATAAACACACACACACTTTTTTTTTTTTTTTGTGCCTGTTTGTTTTTGGTAACATTCCGGGCTCGTCCCTCCGACCTCGGGGCGGGCGAGGGCCCTCCACGCCCGTGCGGGGAGGCAGGTTTGATAGCCGGGGCGGGAGGGGCTGGGCGGGGGGGGGGGGAGCAAGAGGGGACCCGGCCTCTCGTCCACACGCAACCTTCCCAACCTGGAAACTTCAATGTCCGTATTCATCACGCCCCTTCGCACCCAGCCCCCCTCACCCGAAGTGCTCCCTGGTCCCTGCCAGCCCTCCGGGTTGCGTATTAAGGAGGTATATACGGGGCGAGGAGTCGGAGGTCCAACGCTGCAAAAGGCTGGGGAATAACTAATGAGCTGTGCAGCCCATTGATCCGGTGCATACTTCCTAATTAACTCTGAGTCACCTATTTGTGACAGCAATTCAAAGAACTGCACCGGGGATAAACTGCAACCCCGGCGCGCGAAGGCAACCCGGGGGGGGCGGGGGGGGGAATTTGCTCCTAATCCTCCTAAAAGCAATTAGGGTGAGCGCTGCGCTGGCTACCTCTCGGGAAGAAAAAAAAGAAAGGAAAAAAAACACCCAGCGGCTCCGACAGCAGAACCGAAAGGAAATGAATCGCTGTGTCGCAAGCGCGACGGCACCGGGCTCCAGACAGATAGGCAAGCACCAGCGTCTCGGGGAGGAAAGCAGGCGAGAGCGGGGCCGGACGAAGCGGTACGCCAGGCTCGGCGGGCAGCGGCGCGCACAAAGCTGCGGGCGAAGCGCGGGCGGGGAGGGGGCAGCGCGGGCGGCGGCGGCCCGGGCGCGGCGGAGCCACCGGCGGGGGGTGCGGGCGCTACCCCGGGGGCCGAGACCCCGCACCGCCCGCCCTCCCTCGCCCCCAGCTTTGTTCCCAAACGGCCCCGGCGGGGCACGGCTCTCCCCGGCCGCCCCCCGCCGTAGAGCCGCGGGGACGGGGCGGGGGGGGGGGGGGGGGCGGTGGAAGTTAATAGAAACCTTTGGAAAATCCGGGCTTTGCTACGGGGCTACGTGGTGCGGGCTGGGCTCCCCCCCGCCCCCCCCCCCCTTTTAATACAAATACGAATACAAAAGCTGCAGGCTCCAAAGAGCAGATGAAAGCAATGAACGGAGTTTCTGGAAAAGATTCATTAGTGGGAATTAATGCTGCGAGGAGCTCCGCGGCGATACCATTAAAGCCAGTCCCCACACTTTGTCCGTTTTACACCGCTCACTACGGCCGGGGCTTTTTTTTTTTTGCCGGGGGAGAGGGGGAGGTGCTCTTCGCCTCCTCCTCGCCCCCTCCGCGATCACCAAACCCGGGATCCGACAGACATCGCGGAAACGAGGGAGGGAGGAAAGGGGGGAAAAAGAGGAAAAAAAAAAAAAAAACACAACACACACACACATCGAGAAAGAAAGAGGAACGTGAACGCTCCGCAGCCCTCGCCCCCGGACTCGCTCCGCGAACATCAAATGCATGCCTCATATGCTGCGCAGAGCCGCCCCAATTGGCCCCGGCTTCACAAAGCAGCCTCCGCTGCCTCCCTGCCTGGCCGTCCCCCTCCGGCCGGCCCTTTGATGGCAAGCCCCGAGCCTCCCTCCGGCTCGCTCTCCAACTCCAAACTACATTTTAGGGCTGACTAAACTTCCGTGTCACGCCGGACCTCACGCCAGCACAGCTCCGCGCACGGGAAAGCCCCGGGCCGCCCTGCCCCACGTGCGCGGCGGCGCCCGCCCCGCCGGGGCGGAGGGAAGGGGGGGAGCGGCGCCCCGGGCTCTCCCGGCGACGGGAAGGCAGCCCGCAGCGGGCTCTCCCCGCCGCTCACCTGCCCGCCGCCCCCGGACCGCCCGCTGCTCTCGGCGGGGAGCGCGGAGCCCGGCCCGCCCGGCGTGAGAGGCGTCCCCGCTCCGCGAGTCGGCAGCGCCGCTCCTCGCTCGCCCCGTCCCCGGGGAGCCCCGCTCCGCCGCTGTCCCGGCGCCTTCCCGATCGCCAAGTGCGAGACGGCGGGACCACCACCCCCCACAGGCGCACCGGAGCCGACGGCGCGACCGGCAGTTTGCCCCCCACCCCCACCCCTCCGCCGCCCCAAACAGGCATCTTTACAAGCAACTGCCTCCAAACTTCGCCTCCGCCACCGCGGCCACGGAGACGCACCGGGAGACCCCTCTCCCCCCCGCCGCCTGCCCGCCACCCCCGCCCGAGCCCCGCTGCCCCGCGCCGTAACTTTCGGCCGCGCCGCCGCCGCCGCGCTGCCGTCCCCGCGGCGGAGCGAGGGGAAGCCCGCGGCCGCCCCGTCGCCGCGGGACGCGGTGGCGGCGGCGCTTCCGCACGGGAGCTGTTCGCGGAGCGGAGCACTGACCTTCCTGCCGCGCCGCGGGGCTGCGGCGTGCGCGGTCCGCGCCGCGGGTCCCCACAGCGTCGCCTCGCCCTGCCGCTATCCCGGGAAGGGCAGCCCCGTCGGGAGGGGGGGGCGAGAAAAGTTTCCCGATCCCCCTCCCCCTCTCCGTGGGTGCGTGTGCCGCGGCTTGCCCCGGCGCGGGCGGGCCGGGGAAGGGGTGCGGGAAGGCAGGGAGCTGCAGGGCGCGGGGGGCAGGAGCGCGGCCGCCGCCTGCGCCGACGGGGCAGGTGCCCGCGGGAAGGGCTCTGCTTCTCGGCTCGGCGGGGCTCAGCGGCGGGAGCGGGAGCGGCAGCCCGCGATGCTCATTCCGGCTGCCGGCTCTGGTTTGGCAGCGCCATGTTGCTGGCTTGCTCCGGGCGAAGTTCCTGCGCTGGCGAGCGCGGCGCTCCCCACATCTCGCCCGCGCCGCCGTCTCCCGTGCCCTGGCCGCCGCGGCTTTGTGTGTGTGTGGCTGGGGATTTAATTCTCCTCCTCCTCTTCTCCTCCTCTCTCTCTCTCTCTCTTTTTCTTCCTCTTCCCCCCCCTCCCCTCTTTAGTCCGCCGGGAAAGCCGCTCTTCCTCACCTTGCCGCTGGGAGACCGGGCTCCGTCTGCTGCACGCTGCGCTCCCCTCGCATCCCCCCTCCCTCTCTCCCTCCTCCTCCTCCTCCTCCTCCTCCAGCCGCCGCCTCCCCTCCCTTCCCCTCCCCCCGGGCAGGCGCTGCACCGAGGGAGCCGCCGCCAGCAGCAGCGGCAGCGGCGGCAGCAGCAGCAGCAGCGCCGCCACCGCTTTTTCCCTCTGCAAGTTTCCCCCTCCCCTGGCTGCGTTTCCCTGCCCAGGCAGAGCTCGCCCGGCCGCTCGCCCGCTCCCCCCCCTTGCCCTGACTAATTGATTTGCCCCCCCCCGCCGCGCCGCCGGCCCCTCGCCTCGCCTCGCCCGCTCCCCCCGCCTGGCACAGGTCGCTGCCAAGCTGCGGCGCCCCGGGGGGACTCCGCGCTCCCGCGCTCCCCGGCCGGCAGGGAGAGGAAAGCCGCCCCCCCGCCCCGCCGATATTCCCCTCGCTCGCTACCCAGAAGGCCAGTGGAGAACCGCAATTACCATAAAGCTCCGCTCACTCCGCTCCGCCAAGCTGTCAAAACCCCGGCGGCGGCGGCGGCGGCGCTGCCAGACATCGCTGCGAGGCTCCCCGGCGGGTCGCGCCGCGCTGCCGCCCCCCGCCGCCCCGCTCGCCCCCGGCCCCTCCGCCGCACGCCCCCGGCCCTCCCGCCCCGCTCCCCCCAGCGCGCCCCACCGCAACGCGGCGCCCGGGATCCCTCCCGGCGGGGCAGCCCGCGCCCCCACCCCGACCCGCCGGCTCCGGGTTCCCCCCGTCGTGCGAGGGCATCCCCGCCGCCCCGGGACTCGCCGAGGGCTCGCAGCCGTCCTGACCCCCCGCACGGGTCACAGCGCGCTCGCACCCTCCCACCCGTGGAGGGGGTTCCCCCCCCCGGCCCCGGGGCCCCTCTCCGGTCCCACCCGCCGCCCCCAACTTCGCGTGGTCCGCGGCTCGGCCGCGCGGATTCGCGCTTTCCCCGCGGTCCCCTTCTCTCCGCTCTGAATCGAGATGGAAAAAAAGCCACTCGTTTGTCAACGTCTGCATTGCGCGGGGCGGGGGGGCGGGAGGGGACCTTATTACAGCGCGTTTTCGCCTGATCCGGCTTTGGCAGCCCTCAACGCGGTTTTTACCGCGTGTGAGCGGTGTGGCAACCCGGGGTGGGGTGGCGACTGAAGCGCCGTTTCCCTCGCTGGCATTTCTACGGCTGCTTTAAGATTTCTGCCCGGGTTGAGGAGCCCTTTAATCTCCGGGTTGGTAGTTATCGGCTGCATCTATTTACTTTGGCAAGGCAACTTTTGGCTCGGCGAGCTCGGCTCGTAAATTTCACGTTCGTAACGCCCATCCCCGCCGATACTCTCAGGTTTGGTCCCGCGGAGCCCGCGGCGTGGGGGCTCCCGGGGCGGCCCCGGCCGCAGGGACCAGGCGGGCCCGCAGCTCCCCCGCACCGCCCGGCGCCTTCCCGGGGCAGCGGGAGTTTTGCCACCTCCGCGCCGCCGGCGCCGCATCCAGCCCTTCTCGCCGCCGCTCCGTGTGGGAGCGACTGCCAGCCAAACGCCAGGCGATTAACGCGGACAGTTCGCCCCGGGGGGGATTTTTAATCGCCACGTCCAAGACCCTGTGCGAAAAGGCTGCGGAGACGCTGCGAGCTGCAAAAGCCTTCCTCGCCGAGAGCGCACAAGCAGCGAGCAGGGCGGTGAGTATTCAGCGGCAGAGCAGGACTGCCGGGGTGCCTGCCTGCTCTCCGCCGCTGCTGCCTATCTCCGAAGATGGAAAAGCACGAGTTCCCCAAAGCTGTCCCTACCAAAGCCCCCGCCCCCCCCGAAAAATATCCAGAAGTGTTTAATCGAGAATGTAAGCCACGTCTGGAAAAAACGTGGGGTCGCCAGATGCTCGGGGAGGGGGTGCACACACACCCCACACGCACACGCAGCCGGGTCACGGCCAGAGGGTTGGCATTTCGTGAAGCTGCCATCACGGGGCTCTGGGTTTTCACTACGTCTCTCTTCAAAAACTCGCCTGTCTCAAAGCAGAAGTGAAATACCCACCGTCTGAAACCCGAAACTCCAGCCACACCGCTCGGCTTCCTCGCAGGGGAGCCCGGGGAGCCGCCGAGGGCGGCGGCCGGGCTGCGGTCCCGGGGTGCCGGCCTGCGGGACGCACAGCCCCGGGCAGTGGCCGGGTTTATTCCCGGCGCGGCGTGCCACGCATCTGAAAAGGCTCCCACACGTTTTTTTAATCTCCGATAACAAGCAGAAGGACACCTGGCCTATTACGCTGTAAAGCTATTTTTTATAAAGATGTTTTAGGGCTAGACATTAAAAGTTATTAGACTGAACACACGTGAGTTACAGGCACACAGCTGGAGGAAAGGCCTCTGTTGGGTTTGGGTTTTTTTTCCCCCTTTCCTAGGGAAAACCTCATTAAAATTGCTTCTTTCGGTCGGAAAGCAGAACTAGCGCGTCTCCCGGCGAGGTGGCCGCAGCCGCGGCTTCACGGCTGCATTGATCCGGGCTTTGTCTCTCCCCGCAGGTCCGGACCCGCCGTGCCATCGGCCCGCACTTGCATCACAAAAGTCGCCCGCTTCCCTTCCCCCGGGCTGCGAACTCCGGATCACATGTGCGCGCCTACCGCGTGGGGCTGGGTGGTTGGGGCTGTTTTTTTTTTTTTTTTCTTTGACTAATGACTTCAAGTTATCTCGCGGTAAACTCGCTCCACTTTTATTTTTAACCGTAGTTAAACTTTCTTTCTTTGCGAGCGCAGTTTCCTCCGTGGCGGGGAGGAACAGACCCGCGCTTGTTCGCCTCTGTGCCTTTTTTGTTCCCCGGGTCCCCGAGCTTTGCAGCAGGAGGCTGGCGGCTCCCGGCGAAGACATTGGGGCTTCAGTTCGCTCCTCCCGCGGCCTGGCTCGGCCCGGCTGCGCGCCGCGCCGCCTTCCCCTGCCGCGGGTGCGGCGGGCACCGCCGAGCCAACCCCGGAGAATTCAGAGCCTGCTCTTGCCTTGCGGATTACCGGGCCGCCTCCCCCCCTCCCACACGCCCCGGAGGGAGCTGACCCCCGGGTCAGGCCGCTGCACACTGCTCTCTCCCCGGGAGCGGAGGGGGGGCTCCGCGCACAGATGCTCGGGGCTCCGCGCTGCTGCTGCTGCTAAGGCTGCTGCTAAGGCTGCGGAGCCGGGCGAGGATGCGCTCGCAAAAACGGCTGCTCCGATAATGCTAAGCACTTAACCTCCTCGTAAAGACAAATCCATTGTTAATGGCAGAATGGGCTTCTCGCAGGAGGCTTCCAAGGGGGATGGCTTTACGCCGGCTCTCATTTACCTCCAGCGCCGCCTCTAATTGGAAGCCTCCCCCCCACCTCCGCCCCCGGCCCGCGCACCTCAGAAAGTTGGGGACTAAACGGCAGAAGCGGCGAGGCTGGGCCCCCGGCCCCCTCCACGCCCCGCCGCCTTGCCCACCGAAGGGCAACCGGAGCAGGCGGGAGTCCCGGGCAGGGGAAATGAGAGAGAGGGGACATGGGCGCTGCGAAGGTAAAATGAATCAAGGCAAGCAAGGTGCTCAGCCAGCCTGGTGATGAGTACTAGGAAAAGCCTATAAATAACAGATCACTGTCCTAAGCTCTGAATTGCCCTGCTTGAGTGTGTCTTAAATCAGACCTTTATCATTGCTTATTGTACGGCTGTTTTTAATGGAAGTGCAGAAATCTGAATAACAAAACAAGACAAGCCTCAATTGGCGTTATACAGGGTCTGCAGCGCTTTCAGACCTGACACGGTGCCAGCATATTGTTACACCGCCATGCAAACTCCCCGTGCAATCAAGGGGCTTTTGCATAGCAGCAGTACTATAATTTTACTTCGCAGTTCAGGGCTACTCTGTTGACAGGAGATCCATTATTTTCTCCCCCTCTCCCCAGAAGAGCCCGAGACGCGCTCGGTTCACGGACTAAGCGCCGCTTCTTTCCTACAAAGGCGAATGACAAATCTCTCCGGTTGTGTTTGCTTTGCTCCGCACCCTTTCCCCGCTCCACAGAAGAGCGGAGATGCCCGCGGTCCTCCGGGCGGCCCCGTTCGCCGCTCGGAGCGGACAGCCCGCGAGGGACAGGCAGAGAAACACACGCACGCCTCGGCCAGCCTCCCGCCGGCAAGCTCGGCCTGCCGACCGCCGCCCGGGGCCGGCTGCCGCCGCGGCCGGGGGAAGCGCTCGCCGGGCCCGGGCAGAGCTCGGCGGGGAAGGCGCAGCGCCGAGCCCACCGGGGCGGCCGCGGGGGGACGGGCTGGAGGCACGGCCCCTGCCCCGGGCCGGGGAAGGGGGACGGCAGCCCCGCTGCAGGAGGAGGGCAGGCTGGCTGCGAGCTGCCCCCGCCACCTCTCCCACTTGCATACCTCGGCCATTTTGTCTGCTTGCGGCGCGCCTGTGTCCCCCGTCCCCCCCCGCCCCCGCACTGTCCCCGCGGCCGCAGGGCTGCTGCGGGGCGCTGCCCCGGGCGCAGGGGCCGGGCCCTGCCGGCGGCGGGGCGGGCGGGCCGGCCGGGCAGGAGGAGGTGGAAGGAGGGCGGCCGGCAGCCCCGGCCGCTCCTGCCAGCGGGGAGACGCAGCCGCCAGGCAAGGCCCTGCAGGGGAGGGGGCGTGCGCCGCACAAGTCTGGAGCGGAGTAAAAATAGCGCCGGCGAGGTTGTCGTTCTCCTCGCCTCCCCCCAGCCCGGCGGGGGGCAGCGGGCGGCGCGGCGGGGAGGGCGCCGGGGGAGGACAGGAGCCGAAGGCAGACAAAACGCCGGCCCCGGCCGGGGAGCGGTACGGGCGAGGGCGAGCCTTCGCCTGTGAGGGCGATACGCGGGAGCCGGGGGCTGCACCCCCTTTTCCCGGCGGTGTCCCTCAGCCGCCGGGGGCGCGGGCTGCGCTCCGTCCCCGTCCCTCGGCGGCCCGGGAGGAGCGGCAGCGAGCGGCGGCTCGGCGGGGGCACGGCAGCTACCACGCTCCCGAGTTTAAATATAATACGGCGGCCGGGGGAACCGCCATGGTTTGAAGGTGTGTTTGTGCAGACTACAGCTTGTATGTTAATAATTGGATACAGTCGATGAATCACCTCCGTCCTCCTTCTGGTTTTGTGTTGTGTTGTGTTTTGTTTCGGAGGGGGTGGGGAGAGAAAGCGAGGAGACGGTGCCGTGGCTCGGCGCTGAATACCAATTCCGCGCCCGGGTTCATAAACACTCCGGGGTTATTCACTCCGCCCCAGAGGTGACAGCGGAGGCCTCCGCCGCCCTCCGCGCCCGCGCCCCGCGGCGCGGCCCCCAGGCTCGCCGGCGTGCGGAGCGGGATTTGCGCCCCGGCTGGAAGGCCGGCAGCGGCGGGTGGCTCGCCGGGGTGCATACATATGAAATGAGAGCCTGCAACATCAAAGCGACAGCGGAGCGGGGGCAGGGAGGGGCTCTCGGTGCGTACACGTGTGTACTTTTCCAGAGAAAAGCCCCTAATTTTTCAAATCGGATCCTCTCCCCCCCCCTTCACTCGCATGGCAGACACGCGGAGAGATTCTTTAGTCCTGTACTTAACACTTCACAGTGTTTTTAGCAATTAAGGCGAGAGGGGGGTGGGTATAAAGATAAGCCACTTTTTCGCCCTGCAAGTGTGAAAGATAAGATAACAGTAAGCTGGGGCAAAACGTCTGCTTACAACCTCCCCCCAGCGATTCTGATCGGTCACCTCTTATCGCAGAAAATGTTCTTTTCGAAAGCAGCTTCAAAAAACCAAGGGAAAATAAAAGTACTTTCCGTTCAGAAATGCCATTTAAAACCCCGTCCTCGCTTCGTCTCCCTACGTCGTCGTCGTCCCCCGCCGCCGCGGTACCCAAACCAGGGCAGCAGCCGCTCCCTTGCGCGCCTCTCGGCAGCCAAACCGCGCAGGTAACCGGGGGACTGAAACCCCCAGGCGCCGGGATGAGCAGCGCGCCCCGCTCCGCGCCGCTCCCCGGGCCTGCCCGCCCGCCGCCCCCGTCGCAGGCGGGGAACGCCACCCGCCTTACCGGCCCCTCGCTGCTCGTAAAGCGGGCAGGGAGCTGCGCTGGGGAGAGCCCCACGCCGGCACCACAGGCAGCGGCGGGTGAGGCAGAGCGAGAGCCGGGCTGCCTTTTCCAGGTCGTTTCGCTGCAGCACCCCCGACGGCATCGGGGAGGCGGCGATGATCCCCCCCGGCCTGCCCCCAGCCAAGCTGCAGGATCCGCTGTCGGCGGACGCGCTCGGCGTCGAGTCGCTTCTAAGCAGAAGCGACTTCCTCCCCCCCGGAGCCCCCCCGGCCACTTCCTACCCCGCGGCCTCCCCCGCGCCCCGCCGCCCGGCAAGCACACGGGCGGAGGCCGCGGGCGGGCACGGCGCCCGGCGCACACGGCGTGGCCCTGCCCTCCGCGGCACCGGGCAAGGCCCCGCCGCGCCCGGCCCGGGGCCCGCGGGCAGGATGCGGGCGCCGCTCCTCCCCGGCCGCCGGGCTGCGGGGCTGGCCGCGCTCACGCCCGCCGCCGCCACGGCCACGACCGGGGCTACGCACTGCTTCCCCGTCCCCGGGGGCCTCCCCCCAGGCCCGGAGTTTCCCCCTCCCGTCCTTGAGCCGTCGCCACCTGCGATAAGCCGAGATGCCGGGTAGAAAAGGCTTCCCGACACCTCCCCGAGGGCAAGGCGCGGCCGCGCCGTGTCCTCGCTGCCCTGGGAAACCTCTGCACGGGCCTCCACGCGAGGCAGCGGAGTGTGTGTGGCGTGGGCGTGCGTGCATCCCCTCGTCCCCCAGCAAAGCCACATCCAGGGCTCCGCACGGGAGCCGGGAGAGCGGGGACCCCGCGCGGCCCCGACGTGCTCGGGGCCGGAGCGGAGCCGGTGGGGGGGGCTTCCCCGGGCTCGCCGCATCCCCCGTCTCCTCCCGCCGCCCTTCTCAGAAACCCGCCGGTGCCGTGCTCTCGAAGTGAGTGGGTCAGCAGCTGATGACAAGGGGAAAAAAGAAGAGAGCGAGCGAGCGAGCGAAAAAAAAAACCCACCCTCCCAAACCCTAGCCTGGCGCGATTACTCATCCCCAGAGTTCCCTTAAGTCAGAGAAACTTGGCGAAGTCCCAAGGCCGAGCCGTTAGCACGGTCTGAGGCTCCCCAGGCACCTTCCGCCGCGGAGCCGGGGCCGAGGGCGCGGGGCACGGCGGGGGCGGAGGGCCGGGGCCGGGGCCGGGGGGGAGTGCGCGTCCCCATCCTCGGCGCTCTTCGCGCACGAGTTATTGTGGAGCGTTTTATCTTCACAGTCACATCGGCAGCTAACGAAGCTCGGCGGCTGCAGCCCACACGACTTTGGTTCTCTGCATTTATCCTTCAATAAAAGCCGATTCCTTTATTAGAAACAGGAGACGTGTCTCCTACCGCCCCTATCAAATCCCAACTGGCAAGGCGCAGCCGACACCTCCCCCTCAGCCCCCCCTGCCCGAGAGGGGCAGGCGGCACCACCCCACGGCCTACGCTCCCCCTCCCTCCGGACCCCCCACCGCGAGCACCCCGCTCTCCCCCTCGCCAGCCCCCCCACGAACAGGGGCAGCCCTCGCGCCCCCCTCCACCGGGGCGGCCAACGCCCCCTCCCCGAGATCCCCCCGGGCAGGAGCAGCCGAGGCCAGCCGGCCCCTCGCCGCTGCGTGCCCCCCGCCCCAAACACCCCGCGCCGGCACGAGCAGCCGCCTCCCCCCCTCTCTCCGCCAAATCAATCGCCCCCACCAGGCGCACCCACACGACTTTCGTTCCCCTGCATTTATCGTTCAATAAAAGTCGTTTCCTTTATTAGAAACAGAGGAGACGCTTCTCCCACCGCCCTCACCTCATGCCCCCTCCGCGGGCGCAGCCGGCGGCCCCCCTTCCACATCGCCCCCCGCCGAGCGCGGCCCGCCCAACACCCCCTCGCTCCCACCACCGCCGCCCCCTAAAAATAACAATAACAGTAATAACAATAATAACAGCCGCCGTCCCCAGCAGTCGCGGCAGCCAGTTCCCCCCCCCTCCACCGAGCCCAGCCACCCCCTCCCCTTCCCTCTCAAATCCCCCATCGCTAGGCGCAGCCAACCCCCCCCCCCCGCCCGCCCGCCTTTCCCCAGGCGCAGGCAACGACCCAGCAAATCCCCTCGCCAGGCACGGCTCGGCCCCCGCCCGCCTCGCAGCCCCCCCCGGGCACCGAGCAGGTCTGCGCGGCGGCTGCTTGTGCGACTCCGATCGGAGCTGCCGCCGCCGCGACCGGGCGGGGAAGGTTTCCCCGGGCGCCGCCGGGAGAGCCGGTGCTCGGAGGATGCCAGCCCGCCCCGCCGTGCCGTGCCGTGCCGCTCCGTGCCGTGCCGTGCCCCTCCTCCGCGCCGCGGCTGCGGGGAGAGCGCCCGGCGGAGATCTCCCCGCCGAGGAGGGGCCGGGACGGAGCGCGCTCTGTATCGCATTAAATTAATCGCCCGGCTCCGGAGGAGGCAGGTGATTCTGCCAAACACAATGAGGGGTTTGAGCGCTGCGGAATAAAGCGCCGTTCATGGGGCCGTGGGCGGCGGTGCACGGCTCCGCCGCGGGATCGCCGGGTCCCGGGGGATCCCGGCGCTGCTCCCCGCCGCCGGCCCCAGCGCGGGGAGCTCCGGCTCGGCGCACCCCACCCTCGCCCTCGGGATGGATAAAGGGAGGGCGCGGGGGAGAGCGGCGAGCAGCCGCCCCGGCAGCGGGGGAGCAGCAGCCCCCGGGGACGGGAGGCGGAGGGGCTGCAGCCTGTCCGTCCTCCCCGCGCCGGGGCGGCCCCTGCGATGGGGGGTAAACATCGGCCTTCCGTGGGGAGGCAGGGGCCGAGCGGCGGGGACCGCGCAGCCCGTCGGGCAGGGCCGGGCAGGGCGGCGGGGAGCGCGGGGCCCCCGGGCGGGCGGTGCGGGGCGGGCGGCGCGGCCCGGGTTCAGGCGGTGGCAGGCGTTGTTTTCCTCGGAGAGCGGAGGAGGAGGAGGAAATCTCCGGGTTTTTAATGAGGGGGTGCAGCAGGGCTGAGCGCTGGGATTACACGGCGCGGAGACAGAGCTGCGGGCTGTGTGTGCGCGCAGGGCTGGTAGTCTCCGCCCGTCTGCCTGCTAATCGCACGTTTTCCGCTGTTAAAAAGAAACCGAGACGCTGTGGCCGAGCCCAGCGCTGTCTCTGCGACTGTGACATGAAAAGATGGCGCTCTCTCCCCTCCCCCAGCCTCCCTCTCGGCTTACACTTCCTCCCCAACAGCTTTTGCCTTCCAGTTTTTTAAAGCCCTCTTTTCTCCCTTCCTTCCCCCCCTCTCCCCCGGCCGGATACCACCAGCTTCTCAGCCGATCGGTGGGTCCCTCGGTTGCGACGATTTTTTTTTTTTTTTAATCTCTACCTCGCTATTTTCGCCTTTCCCTTTTCTCGGAAACCTCGATCTCCCTCTCTTTATGTCTCGCTCTTTTGTGAACTTCTGCGGCTAATGGGAGGCAGTTTGCAGGAGCCGGGGGGGCGGGGGGGGATGTGAGGAAAAGCGGGGAGGGGGTTACCCAGCCGCTTCTCCCCCCCCCCCCCATTTCCTCCCTCTCCCCCGAGGCAGCGGGGACAGGAAAGCGAGCCGGATCGCGGTGTGTGCCTGTCGGGGGGGCAGGAAGGAGGCTCCGGGAGGTGCCCGCCCGCGCGGGCGACCTGGTCGCGCTGCGGCTGCCCCCGCCGCCGCGGGAGCGCCCGCCGGGGGAGCCGCGCTGGGGCGGCGCGGCGGGAGGCATCCCCGTCGGAGGAGTTTACCTGTCTAGAAATGTTTTACGGTGCTGCACGCACTAAGGTGGTCCCGGCTGCCGGAGCGGGTCCGAGGGACCGGCCGCGGCCCCTCTCGGAGGCAGGAGGGCCGCTCCGCCGCCTTCCACCTGGCTCCCCGCGTTCATCACCAGACCGCTCCAAGTGCTAATTTGGTTTTTTTTTTTCCTTTTTTTTTTTTAAGCCTGCAAATTAAATTCAGCGCCGCTCTCTCCTATTTTAGTGTCTGTTATGTTAATTGCACTTAGCGCTGGGGCGCTGCTCACCAGGGATGCATGAAGGCCTCGGAGATTAACCGCAGGCTCCTGCTCGGACTTTTCTCAGCCAGCAGCGAGTTGCGAGGGGCTGCCGAGGAGTTTGCAGGATCCCGTGTGCTTTCAGGGCGTGCTGCTGCCGGCCGGCCGCTCTGAATCCGGGGCCAGCGACTCTTGGCTGGGAGGTCAGGGTGGCAGCGGCTGCCTGCGTGCCCGCAGATCTATTTGCGTAAGGATTTGCATTGCGGGAGGACAGGTATTTTTCCTCCCCGTGGATGGTAAAAATGCAAAATTAGCGCGACTGTTTCTAGGCAGAGACGCCACGATTGCGTGATCTCGCTGAACCTGTCGGTTGTGCTTTCCGGAGCAGCAGGGAAACCGGACACCTTTATCAATGACTCCTGGAGCCGTTCTCCCGGGCGCTCGCCGTATTTATCGCCCTCGAGCCCCAGGTAGCCCGCGAGTGCCTGCGGCAGCCCCCGCCCTGCCCAGGGATGTCCGTGCGGCCGGCTGCGCCCCGCGGAATTACCCGGCCTCGCCGCGAAGGAGTGGGCATGTGTGGCCTTCCCAGACACGTCCTTTCTCCAGCGCCTACTTCATCTATTCGTTATCAGGGGACGGTGTGTGGAGTGACTGAGCCTAATAAGTTGTCCACTTGTTCATTTCAGGAGCATTGATTCCTGGTTCCAAGGCACTCTGTTCTAGCACTGGCTACAGCTGCGGGGCATTTCGCAGCTGGTCTTTCGCCTAGACAAATATCAGCGAGAATGTGAGCGTTATTAGCCACATAAATAAATCATTAACGTGCACACAAATGTTATTTTAGCATAACTTCCAAGGAGAAAATATCCCGGCGGGGCAGGACGGAGAGGCGCGTTGCCTTGGACCGGCCTCGGCGCAGCCTGGCCGGCAGCGGCGGGCGGGGGTCGGCGCCCCCCGGCGCGGAGCCGGGAGGAGCGGCACGGCTCCCCGCTCCCGATTGAACATTAACAGGGCCGGCCCGCCGTGGCACGGCCGCGGGGCCTTGCCTCGCAGACCTTTGTCTGCTCTCCCGAGGCCGGGCGGGGACGGCGGGCGCTTTTCTCCCCAAACGCGACGGCGCTAATGAGATTACCGGCCGGCTGGCCGCAGCTGATGCTGCGGAGCGCCCAGCCCGCGGGCAGAGCCCGGCCCAGCCGCTGCGGCCGGCGGGGCCAGCGCCCCGCGCCTCGTTAACGCGGAGGCACCGGCAGAAAGGACGTTTGCTTTTTGGCCTCCCGCGAAGGGCTGCTGGCTTCCCCCGGGCCCCGGCGGTGGGGAGCGGGGAGCGGGAGCCGCCGCCGCCGCCCGGGCCGCGCTCGCTCTGCCCCGCGGAATCCCGCGGGTGCCAGTAAAGCCCTGCCTGGGAGCCCTGCCAAGGCGGTCTCGCTTTGATATTCCGCACCACGGCCGCTCCTCCGCTTGCTCCTAATCACGCAAATGCGAGCTTGCTCCGGCACTCGCCGTAATAGACACTGAGCGCGTTTCGCCGGGCTCCCAAAGTAAATATTGTATGGGAGAAGCGGGGCTGCGCTGGAAAGCTGAAATCTTCCACTTTTTCGCGCTTAGCAACCGACTGAAGCGTTCCGCGCTCCCTCCCCGAGCCAGGCTCGGCGTGATTTACTTTCTGGTTGCGATGCAGATATTCACTTGTCAGTTCAAGGGCAGGACAGAAACTGCAAGCGGAGTCTTGTGAACGGAAATCTCCCATTTACGAGGTTCTGCTCCACCACCAAAAGCCACCCTCCAGCACCTTTGTTCTGCACGCAGCTGCTTTACCCCCCCACACCCCCTCGCCCCCGCCACATCTCCATCCGACCCTTCTTCCCGCGTCTCCCTTCTCAGATGGATTCCCAGTCTTTTCCCGACTGACCCTGGGGGAGGCGGCGGGGGGGGGGGGGAACAAGGGGGAGGGGGACCGGGAGAGGTTGATGATGAATGACAAGGCAAATGATAAGAGCCGAAGCGACAGCAAAAGCAAACAGAAGTGGTCTCTGCTCTCTCGCAGGGCCCAGCCCCGTCCGCAGCCAGGGGAGCTCTGGCTGTGCCATGAAAGCAAGGTTGGCCTCCGCAGGCAGCCCGGCTTCTCCGGGGCCAGATAAACACATTTCGGTCACGTGGCGAGCCTATACGGTGCCATGCTCCTATTTGCCTTCCCCGCTCGCTTTTCACAATAACATGCCATCCGCCAGCCAGCTCCGAGGCTAACCTCACCTCCCTGGCGCCCGGCCAGCCCGCCGGGGCCCGGCCATGCGGGGAGAAGCCGCGGCTCCGCCGGGGAGGCTGCACCCCGGCCTGGGGCCGGCTGCACCCCGAGCCGGGGCTGGGGCAGGGTCCGCCTGCATCCCAGCTTGCGGCTTGGGCGGGGACGGGCGTGGACCGAGACTCGGGGCTGGGGCTGCTGCATCCCGCCTCGGGGCCGGGGCAGGAGCTGGCTGCACCCGAGCGGGAGCAGGGGCCGGGGCTGGCCGCGTCCCCGGGACAGGGCGCGGGGAGAGCGCGGTGTCCGCGCTGAGCGGCGGGGTGGGGTTTCGCCCGGGAACCGCAGGTGCGGGGCGTGTGCGGGCGGTGTCGGCCTCGGGGCGGGGGGGAGCCCCGCATCTCCAGGAGCGACGGCCGGGCGCGGAGTGGGCTCCGCGAGGGGGGGGGGGGGGGGCGGGCACCCGCGGCGAGACGCCAGCTTTGCCGCTTTAAAATGGCTGAAAAGGGTGTCCCCGGGCATCCCTTCCCCGGTAGCAGCAGCGGCGAGCCCCATCGCCCCGAGCAGCGCGGCCGCCTGCGGCAGCCCCGGCTGGTTACGGGAACAATGAGGCACCGCGGGCGCGCCCGGTGCCTCCCCGCTGCTGGGGCCGGCCGGGGGCAGCGCCGCGGGGCCGGGGGTGCAGGCGGCGGGGGAGGCGTGCGGGGGGAGCGGGAGGCCGGAGCCGGCCAAGTGCCCCCCCTCCGGCGGAGCGAGCGTGCCGTTTAATCCCTTTATCCCCGCTCGCTGGCAGCGGGGCCGGGGCCGGGAGCCACCCGCCAGCCGCCCGGGGAGGCGACGTGCTGGCTCCGCGGCGCAGATGTCGCCGGGTGGGAGCAGGGAGCCGATCCCCGCCGGCACCACCGTCACAACGGCAGCGGCGGGGGAGGGGGCGGCCCCCGGGGACCGGGGCACCGCTTGGCCGCGCACTGGGGGATCCGCGCCCTTCGGAGCCCCCGAGAGCTCCCTGCCGTCGGGCACCGGAGCCGTGCCCCAGCACCCCGCCCGGCGCCCCGCGGCCTCCGTATCCCCGCTCCCGGGGCAGGCCTCGCCGACTCCCCGCGGGGGGCACGGTCTGCAGCCTCCCCTCTCTGCGGGCCGCCCCGGGGCCCCCGGGCGAGGCGAGGAGCAGCCCCCGGTGCGGTGCCCAGGTCGGCCAGCCGCCGCTCGGCTGCCCGCGCTCCGAAATCCGGCAATTATGCAAATGCCCGGGATGCTCTCCCCTTTGATCTGAACTTCCTCGGAATGATCCCTTCTCATTACGGAGCATGAAAATGCCTCTCGGACGTGTAAAGTGAACGACAGAGCTCCTTTCATCCCCTTTTGTTACCCGCACCGGGCTCGTCTCTCCAGCCCCGCATTCCCCGAACGCCGGGAAAGGGGGAAGGAAAGGGGCTCCCGGGGGAGGCGGCGGGACGTGGGAGCAGCCCGGGCTGCCGGTTGTCATGGCGAGGCCAAGCGTCTTCCCAAGTTATGTGCGACTAATGGGTTTGTGCCCCGCTCGGCTCCGGGTTCACCTTTCCCCCCGCTGCTCGCCTCCCCGCCGACCTCCCCGCCCGCGCCCCGGGAGGCAGCGGCGCCCCCCGCCCGCCCCGCCGAGCCCCGCCGAGCCCCGGGGCCTCGTCCCTCTGATTCACTGCCTGCATATCACACGCTGCGGGGTTTAGAAGCGGAGGCGGAGGGAGGGGGTGAGGACTCCCGCCGACGGGAGCGCAGTCCCCGCGGGACTTTAAACTCCGTCTTTTGTGGCGCTCCTTCCCACCTCTTGCTTCGGTTTTGATTAACTGAGACTAACGAGGCACTGAACGTATTGTAGGTTTGGTGTGTCCACGCAACCGTGGATATGATTTTCAAGACTCCCGAGAGCCACGGCTGGGATTTTTTGTTATCTTTTTTTTTTCCCCTTCGAAGAGATATTAAGAAAGTTCGTGCTGTCTTGAAAACTACTCCTCCCGTGTAAGAAAAACGTTCTTACCATTTGCTGGAGGCCATTTTATGCAACCTCAAGGAGGTTAATAGCTTGCATAATTTCAGGAATACCAGGTGTCTGCATAATACCTTTTTCCCCTTCCCTGCCATTCATTCAGGCAAGCCAGGAGCTCTGTAGGCCAAGCGCTCCTGTGACAGACAATGCATTCCCACCTATCCCAGGGGCCTGCGCTAGAAAACGGATGGGCTTCTTCCCTGCTCTGCTCATGCATGGTGCGGACAGAAAGCCTGCAATGTATCTGTGAGACGAAGGGATGCGCGTGAAGGAGAGCACGGGGTAAGGGGGCTACCCAAAGTACGTAGGTTATTTTATTTCGCTGGGATTTAAGATTGCATCGAGAGAAGCATCAGGAGGTGGGGTGTTAATGAAATTGTGCTGCTGCAAAACAAAGCTGAGCAAACGGGAGAAGGAGAATTAGTTGAACTGTTTAAGAAATGTTGTCATGTTTGTTAATGGATGCTTAACTCTGGTGCCTAACAAGCTCTTGGAAAGGAAGTTTTATTAACGAAAAAAAAAGGCAATCCCCCTGCTTGCTTACGATCAAATGATGACACCTTATAATGCATTCCTTCAAGACCTCCAGTAATATTGGAGCTCAGGGGACTTGAAATACCTAATTCATAGATTTTTTAAACCAAGAACGGACCATTGTGATCAGCTGGTCTGACCTGCTACATATCATGGGCCAGTGAATTTCAGCCAGACGTTCTTGTATCAGACTCATAAATTCTGGCTGAGCTTTTAGCCTGGCATCCAATCTTGCTCTGAAGATTTTTAAGTAACAGAGAACCCACTGCTTGCCTCAGTTGTTCCAGCGGTTATGTCCCCTCACTGGTTTAAAAAAAAATGCACCTATTTCTGCTCAGAATTCATAGAGCTTCATTTTCCAGCATAGGATCTCATTATGCCTTTGTCTGCCACATTAAAGAGATCTCTACTATCAGAAATCTCCCCATAGAGACACTTAGGGTACTTAAAGACTATGATCAAACCAAGTCGTAGCCTCCTCTTGGATAAATTAATAGATGGGATTTCTTTAGTCTTTTGCAATAAGATGCGATCCCCAGACCTTGAATCACTCTTGTAGCTCTTTTCTGATCCCGTATTAATTTGCCAATGCACTTTCAACATGCAAACACCACAACAGAGCTGGACACAGTATTCCAGCAACAGACTCATTCATGTCGGAAGCGCTAATGGCATCATTAAGTTTACTTGTTTAAAACCCTATGCAGATTACCTTTATAGATAGCCTTAGCAATACTGACTTTATTAAAACCCCATTTAAAAAGTCGCCTGTCTTCATACAGACTAGTGTTGTTCATCAAATTCACAACGCTGAGCATTGCTTGACCAAACTGCAGAACTAGCTTGGTTTTTCTAGCTGGGGCTTTTTCAGTGCTCTATCAGCCCTAGCCTTCAATAGGGCTTCATATTTTTTTTTCTTTTGTCTGTAAGAAGCAACTGCTGCATATTCTTACAATGGCACTAGTCCTGGCTGTGCACAAACAGAAGCACGCATGCACAGAGCTCCACTACACCATTCCCTCTTCCTCTCCTGCAATGCCGAAGCCCCCATTTCAGTTCCAGCAAGACTCAGAATAGTTCAGTCAGTGGCCGTGGTGGGGCTCAGTGTTGAGACACTCCTCCCCAGACAGTTCACAGACAGCTTCCATTAGGGCTTCTTCAACCACGGCAAACCATCTGCTTTCACACTAAAGCCCATTCCCCATCCACCTTCACGTGAACGTCTACTCCAAAAGGCAGACAGTAAGCAGGGTAGAGCTGTCCTGCTAGATACCAGGTGAAACATGTCCTCTGATAAAGAAATAGGAGCTGCCCTTCCTGGTGATGCCCATCCATTTTTTCAGTCTATCTCAGCTTCTGAGATAGCCTCGCTGTGCAATGGCAGTGTAGAGCTGCAGGATCTCGGAGGACCAAGGTCCGTGTGTTACAGAAGCATTAACTGCACTGCTCCAGCACCTTCCCAATCTCTGATCTTCTCAAGCTACACCAGGAAACGCTGCATGCAGTGAGTGCCATCTCACTGGGTGCTGCAAGCCTGGACTCTGTTCTGTGCGAGAGGTGGCCCGAGTTGTAGCCAAGATGCCGTGGATTATTTGGGTGAGACAGGCTCCCAAAAGACTCAGCTGTAGCTAGGACTGTGTTGTGCTGGGCCTCATATAATGAGGGTGAAACAGTCTGTGTCCCAAAGATCTCTTTGCATATCATTTATCCTCAAAAGCAGAAAATCATACAGGACAGACATGGCCTTAGAAATGGCTGGGCCTCAGCTTCATACACGGTCCCACTGCTTCCTAGCAGGGCTCATACCTAAGCAACACTCCTTTATTTATTTTTCTCCAAAATTATAGGTCTTTTTCCATAGTCCCAGTTGGAGATTGACGTTAACCATGATGTCACGGTCATGCATCACACCAAAGGTGCTTTTCCTGCCAATGGCAATCAGACTGGCCCATGGTGTCTTCCAGCTCGCTCAGTTCCCCAGGCTGTTCCCACTGACATCTCTGCCCTAACAGAGGTCGTGGCACATGCTGGAGCCGGGTGAGAATAGCAGGCCTGCACCATGGGCATCTTCTAGTGGGAAAGCAGCTACGACCTGCCCAGGAAAGCTGTTCCCCATAAGGATTCATTCTCCATCTGCACAGAGCTGATTAAGGGACTCGTACACCACTGATTCTGCTACTGCCTCCAGGACATGGTGCCAATACAGCATAAAGCCTGTGTAGCTACGCTTTTTGCCCTGGGGTGAACTATGATGAAGTTCACGTTATTTCAGAGGACCTTGAAGCTGCTGCTGCAACACCTGGAGAGGCCCAGCCTGCATAAACCAACACCAAGAGGAGGGCAGCACAGGATTAAGGGTTAAGTTGCTTTTGGGTGTATGCCCCACCTCATGTTTTGTGCCACGCAGTCACACCACGACTGCCCCTTTAAGCTCAAGTTATCCACAATAAAATTATTTTTCCCATGACATATGCCACAGCCTTTATGTCCTACTAGTAGCAGCCCTCCCTTCGTTTACACTTTCCACGTGCCCTTGTTTTACTATGAGTCAGACACACTTACCCTCTCTTCCTATGACTTACACTTTCCTACCTCAGAGGACACGTATATCAGAAGATATATCTGATGGCCCAGTTTATGGATACCTTCTCATACAATTGGCATCGCTCCTTTCCAAAACCACTGCTTGATAGCCATCAATTCAAATTCTCCGTTAGCCCTGACCATGAAAAAGTGAGTGCAGAGAAGTCACCTTTGTTACAACAAAACACCCTTGAGTTGCACTTAATTCAGCGCATTATCCTCGCTCGCTGTACCAAAATGCAATTTATAATTTTAAAAAGCAATAATCATTCAAACCATCAGACCTGCAGCTTTGAGGCAGTGCGTACCGCAGGATGGGATTGCTTCTCTTCTTTCTAATTTACCTGCAAGCGCACATCGCCCGGCCGCTCGTAACAACCTGCTCTTTCTTCCCTCCAGGCTGCTGCAGCCAACTGTATTTGGGTCTGAGCGACTGTTTTGGGGTCTGCTCTCCTCTAACTCTCCGAGGGGTTTGTCATTAGTTTTCATGGAGAGCAGAACGAGGCTGTATGTGGAAAACCAATATTGACATTTCCTTGTTTAAATATCATACATCAGAGGGGGGTCACGGGAGCCAAGGCCACCAGAAAGGGTTCCCCCACAAGCTATTATTTCCTTTTAAAAAGCACCAGGGACCCAGCAGTCTCCGCTGGGCCTCACACCCGCATGTCTGCTCTCCTCTGCGAGCTGGCCGACTGCTGCCGGTGCCACTTAGCAAATACAGATGTTCAGGTCTTTTTCTTTCACCGCGGGTCTCACTCATCGCTGTGCGGAGGCCTGGTACTAAATGAATGCCTCGTTTAAGCTCTCTTTTCAAGGCTATGCAAAATACACACCCCCTTCACGCTCACCTCGGTCTTTGCTTGCAAAAATCTACAGCACTTTCCTATCAAATTCGAAACAAATGGCATTCAAACTTATTTTAAAAATTAATTGAACCAATACATCAACAACTTCCATGTTTTCAGAGCCTGCACGACCCTCGCCTGGGAAATTAGAACTGCGGGAGGGTAATTTTGCATTTAAATCAATGGAGCTCTCTTTCCCAACAAGGTTGCCTTCACCCTTTGTAAAGCCAAGCAGTCCTACCGGGGTTCAGAAGAAGAGAGCCCGTTAGGTGTCCTGCACCTACGGCACACCCGATCTCCCTGTCGGGGGGGCTTCCCAGGGGGATGTGGGGGTGTACCCCCACATCGCACCAGCCAATGCAATGCCGTTGGGGGGTACTTCTACACCCTACACCCCGGTTCCCTTCTCCTCCCAGTCATCCGAGCAGCACCTCGCCTGCTGTGCCTTATTCCTTGCATTTTCCCGCTGTTCCCTGTGTGAGAGCGCTTCACCCTGAGAGCGGGCAGGCTGTCAAGGTGAGATGGGATGCTGAGCTAGGAAAAAGGGTGTTTGGGGACCGCTCGGAAAAAGAACCGGAGAAAGCGACAGAAGACATGCCCTTTCCCAGGGAGGGAACGGCTCCAGGATTTCTCTTTTTATCTAAACCCCTGAACGGATTTGCCGCTAAAAGAAAGATAATCCACATTATGTAGAAACAAAATTACATTCACATGAACACACGCATACAAACGCACACTGTTCTCTTCTAACTGCAGGACATGGGCTTTGGGAGCGGTGGCCTCAGAGAGCTGTGGTAAAGGAGCCCGCGGCTGAAGCCAGGAGCTTGCCTGCCTCCCTGTATGACTGGCATCGCTCTCCTGGTCATCTGCTGTTGTAGTTTTTACAGTTTTGCTTCCCTTTTTTGGGCAGGCAGGAACAATCTGCCTTCTGTGCATACAGAGTGCCCAGCACACTAAAGCTGCTCTCAGGTAACACAATACTTGTGAACGTGGAAAGATAAATCACCACTGAAATTTAGCGTGTTGATCCCCGCATTTATCTCTACACAACCTGATCCTTACCCTCGTCCAAAACTTCACCCCACTGTTTTGTGTTTAGATGATAGCCACAGTACATTAGACGATGCAAGGCAGAGTCATACCCCGAAGAGCTTAGAAATCTAAACAGAGCCCAGACAGGCAGCATAAACAGAGATTATAAGAATATGAAGACATCGTTTAGGTGGTCATGTAGAGGTCTTTAAGAGTTTTCGGCAACAGGACTTTTGAAATCAGTTTTCCCCTTCTTGGGAGCGTTCCGGAGGCGGTGAGGTGTTAGGAAGCAGTGAAAAAGAGAGACGTTGCAACTTGACAAACTGTTACTGGGCGAGTGTCAAAGGTGTAAGCTTGGCTGCAAGAAGGCCTGCAGGCTGGCGGGGATGGGGTGCCTGCAGCCTGCTAGTGCTGGCAGGAAAGGGCCGGGGCTATGCAGGGAGCCTGGGTGTGCCTCTGCTCCAAACTGAAGCAGCTTTCATACCTTTTGGTGTCCCTGCCAACTGCTCCAAGCCATCGGGGTTTGCCCATTCTGCTTTAGTGGTGTTCTCCATTGCTTTGTTTCTGAGGCTTAGCCACTGCCACATAAGAGCACTTCCAAGGAGATTTTAAAATGCCTTCAGGGCAGCGAGGGACAGCAGCAGGAGGACTATCTGAACCACTTTGGTCTGAGACATTTGGACTTAGATCCATCCGGGCATTAATTCAGTGAAAGCTAGACAGGATCAGGCTGAAACTGGCATTACGCGCTGTTGGAAGCAAATCCAATTCACATAGTTTTAAGCACACGCAAACCATTTTCTATGGGGACCTGGAGTGCTTTACAAGAGCGCTCGAGGGACCAGGTGACTTTTAGCGTGGTGAAGTTCAGTAGTGTAACCAAGGCTTAACGTTGTGGCCATAGCCCTCCCTCAGGTAGGCATGACTGCAAAGGCCAAGCCAACCAGTTGGAAAGCGTTTCTTTCCTTTTCCATTGCCACTGTCTTTTTTCCAGCTCCTTGTTATGTACACTGCTTGAAGAGAAAAGCGCTGTATCTTATGATCATGACACAAGCCTGTGTTTTTCTCTCCCTGCTAAAATTCTGGAGGTACCTAGCAAGAAAACAGCTCTGTGCAGAACCGACAGGGAGGTGCAGAGACCCTGGGGCCATTTTTGCGTACTGCTCTTCAGGCTGCTCAAAAGTTTTGGTCCTACCTTCAGTCAGTGAACAACAAGGCCCAAGGCTAGAAACAGCGGTGGCGTATAATACCTATGCAATATCTCTCTTGTCACAAGACAGGGACCTGTCGGCTACACCCAAACCCCATCAGGCCCCTGGGAAATGGGTTCCAGCACTGGTTTGCCACAAACCTTGCCCCAAATACGGAAGAAGGACCTTGTCTCAAGCCAAATGGAAACAGTTGCGTAGACACACACGTATCTGCTGTTGGCTCGTTCTTGTGCTCTTCCTTCAGGTGCTTCCTCGCCGTGGGAGGGGGTGTCCCCAAGCCCTCACTCACGTGTACCTACAGGACTGCTTCCCAGCCACAGCTTATATTCAGCTTTCCCCAAACAAGAATTACTCTGACATCTTCACACATGCACACACAGGAGGATCTTTCTGAATGCTGTGTACGTGGTCTTTTGCTTTCCCACTCGCCGGCAGACTCAGCCTGCCCAGACATGTGCCACTGCACACCTGGTCCCCATGCTCTGCCCAGGGTCTGTCCCTGTCTCCCGCTCCTTCCACAGCTCCGACACCAGCCGCATCTGCAGCACCAGAGCAACCACTTGAGGTGCAACAAGGGCACATGAGTCATTTTCCTCCTAGCCAGCCCTGTCTACTGTGCTCCAGCAGGAGTGACACAGTGCTCTTGCTCCTGGTTCTTAAGCAGCGCTCAGAGGTACAGGGCGGGTTATAGATTTTTGCCTCTCTCTGGCTTTTGGGCTTAGGAGCGGTGCTTTGTACCCGGCAGGCCTCACTGTCTGCTCAGCTGCAGAGGCTGCTGGCTTGCTGCTTTCCCCCTTCGCTTCTCCTGCTGACCCCAATGCATTAAAACCTCCTCCAGGCCAAGGAGCCAGGAGGGGGGCAGGGGGAGCAGGCAGGCTCGGTGGGGCACTGGGGCTGGGAATTGCCCCAGGGTGCTTGTGACAAGCATGAAAGTAGCTGGCCTGCTCTGCAAATCCAGGGCAGTCGGGAGCAGGGGGTCGCGGGCAGGGAGGTGTCACATGCATGACCCGGGGCTGAGGCCACCATCGGGTCGGGGGGCAAACCACCCTGCCTGGCTCCTGTCGGGCACCCGGGGGGCCGGGGCACGGCTCGCTGCAGGGCCAGACATCGCTCCCTGCCCCACTCTGTGCTTCACGGCCTCCTCGGGGACCCGGGCACGTCGCACCGGGACGTCTCCCGACCTCGCAGTCCTTCCGGCGAGCTGGCCCCGTGGGACACCCGGGGCAGCCCTGCCCCGCTGCTGCTGCCCCCGGCCCCGGCCCCGGCCCCGACGGCCCGGCCCGCCTCCCCCAGGACTGCGAGGCGGTGCTGGCCCCGGGCAGCGGTTGTTCCCTGGGCTGCGGGACGGGGCCTAAATCGGCCCGAGTCACAACCCCGGCGGTGCACGTCAAGCCTGTCGTGGGGAGAGCCTGCGATGTCTCGCCTGGCTGAGGGTAGGGGGGGCTCCCGAAAATACCGAGTGTGTGCTTGGACTGCATCAAAGGTATTTATTTTGATTGTCCCTTGGCTATAACTTCCAGCGTTCCCCTTTGTTTTATAGCTGCTCAAGTTTACTTGCAGAATTAAGACAGATTTTGGGGGGGAGGGGGAGGAAGGGGGTAGGAAGCCTTTGTTCTCCGGAGTGTGCTTGTCTTACTTTTGCATCATGTGGCCTGAGCGGCACCCCCCCGCCCCGACCGTATTTACTCTATCTCGAGTGAGTCCTTTGAAGGAGAGGGCAGAGTCGTCGTTAACCCTCTGCGTGCCTGCTGGGCCCTCCGCCGGCAGAGCCCGCCTTCGGCGGAGCCGCAGCGGGTCCTGAATCCCACAGCCGCCGGTGTCGCTTTGACGGACGGCATCGGTGTCCCCTCCCCAAAAAAAACACCCCACAGCGCCCATCCCGCGGCCGGTCTCCGCGCCAGCCGTGCGCACGGGGAGCCGGCGGCGGTGGGCCTCTCGGAGAGAGCCCGGGGATACCCCCTTGATCACTAGCAGGCTAGCCTGCTTAACACGAGGTTGGAGATGCCTACAAACTCGAAACAGCTGCCGGGCTTTGCTCTGGCCTGCCTGCTAAAATACGCCGATCTCCTTTTAATCTGTTTCATATTCACAAATTAAGCACTTAGCCTAGGTAATAAATCATGAGGCAGTTTACGAGGCTAGCAGGAGACAAACAAGTGGAAAGGGAAAACAATCGCCTAAAAGTGCAGTCAATGTAAATGGAAAGACGCGCTCGGAAAACCCGGCCCGCGCTCCCCGGGGCGGCGGCAGCACCCCGCGGCCCCGGCCGAGCCCTGCCGCCAGCGGGGGGGCCCAGCCGAGCCCGGCCGAGCCGGCAGCGCCCGCACTTGTCCGCGCCGCGGGGCTCGGGACGCAGCCCGGGCTCCCGCCTTTGTCTCCCCGGGCACCGGCCGCCCGCACCGGCTCCACCTGGGAGAGACTCTCCCGGCAGCCGGCCTGGAAATAACAACTCGGGCTGGCGATAACCTCCTCTCGCACACAACCCCCCCCCGCCACCGGCTCGGCCTCGGCTGGGGCGGGGAAAGGGATGCTGGAAAAAATACAGTGCGGGCTCGCCTCACGCCGGAGCCGCTCGCCAGCGCCCGCGGGGGACGTGGCGCTCCCCGGTGTCCCGGGGGAAGGCAGCCCGGAGAGGTGCCAGGGGCTCCGGAGCGCACGTGCCTGGCCGCTTCGCCCCGGTGCTGTCGGGCGCGGGGGGGCAGCTGGAAAGTAGCGCTTTGGCTACCGGAGTTGCCCCCCGGCCCCCTCTCCGGGATGGCCGGTGGAGGGGAGCACCCCGGCTGGCGAGGGACCCCCCCGCTGGGCCACTGTCACGCTCACCACGGGCAGGACGGGGCTCCGGAGGGCAGGGCTCGCCCCGAGCCCCTCGGCTCCTGCGGCGGGAGAGGGGAACCGGGAGGCAGGCGAGCCTGCAGAAGTGCCGGCCGGGCGCTGGTAGCGGGGGGCCGGGGCGCTGCTGCTCGCGGCGGCAGCCCGGGACGCCCCGGTGCTTTCCCTGGAGGCTCTTCCCGGGGAAGCCGCCAGTCACCCCGGGGGACGGAGGCGAAGGCCCCAAGACAAAAGACCCGGCGCTAAGACCCGTCCTGGCAAAGGCGCAGCCTGCCGAAAGTGTTTCAGCAGAGACTTTTCTCCCCCCGCGGCGGGGCTCCGCGCCGGGCCGGTGGCTCCGCGCCGCGCCGAGCCGTGGCAGCGGGGCCGCAGCCGGCTGCGGGAGGGGGAGCGCGCAGGGAGGTCGTGCGGGGCCGGGGGTGGGGGGGGGAGGTCTGCAGCATCCCCCGGGAGCGGTGAGGGGGGGGGAGCGGTGATTTAAAGGGACTCCCGCGAAAGGGAGCGACACAGACCTGCGGCCGTCCGCCGAATGCAATCTGCCGAGCTGTGGGTACGAAGAGGCGGTGTCAGGGGCTATTTATCTCTCGCCGGAGCGGCGGCTCCGGTCCCCGCATCGCCCGCCGGTAACAATGGCAGCGGCCGGCGGCTCTCCACGCGCCTGGGCGGCGGAATGGATGGCGGAAGATGCCGCCGCGCTCCGCTCAGACGGGCTCGCTCATGCATCCCTCTTGGCCAGAGCCTCTCGCTACTGCCGCTCCGCCGAGAGCTCTGGCCCGCTCCCCCCCCCCGCCCTTCACCCCACCCCCCCACCGCCCGCCCTTCCCCAATTTTCCATTTTCAGGACTTTGGCGCGGAGCCAGAAATGTCAGGAGGGGATGAAACTTGACACAGAGATCTCAACCCAGAGCGATTTCCTCCCGCCTCCCCCCCCCCAGCCTCCCCCGCCTCCGTCCCCAGCCCCTAAGTTAACTTGAAGATAGTTTGGCCATATTTCAGTTTGAAAAGAAGGGGAAATTGCAGGTCACTGGTGCATGGTCGGGCCGGGTGCATATTTTTAATTTAAAACGGTAGACACCGAGGCCTGAAAAGCATCTGCAGCCCGTGCACTTTAACTGCTCCTCCCGGCCGCGGCGCGGTTAACCCCTGTGTGCCTCGGCCGCCAGCCCAGCGCCGGCGGCATCCCCTGCCCGGGGGAACTTCGGCCCCGTCCGGGCAGCGAGCCCGGCGCAGAGCCCCGTCGGGCGGCCGGGGCGGCGGAGCCGAGCGCTGCACCCGCCCGGCTCCCCCCCCCGCTTTGCCACCAAACTTCGGGGCTGGGTCGTACCCGCCGGCAGGATGAGGCCCCCGGCGCGGAAGGGTGGCCAAGCGACAAGCAGCTCGTTGAGGGGGGGCCCCCCCGGCGCTCCCCGCTCCCGCCGCCTCGGCCCACGGGCAGCGCTCCCCGCGGAGCCCCCGCAGCGCCGGCGGGGCAGCGCCGGGGACCCGGGCAGCGGGAGGGATGCTCGGCTGCTCCCTCCGCCCCCGTCCCGGCCCCCCCCGAAGGACTCCCCTCGCCCCTGGCCAGCTGGGAGTGCTGATAAGGGCGGGCAATGGGCGGGGGGGACGGAGCCAGGGTGCGGGAGGGAAAGCTCCCGAAACGAGGAGCGCAGGGAGCGGAGCCCGAGCTAACTCTGGGGAGGATGCCTCAGCACTTTCTCTATTATGCATTTCCAGCACAAGGAAAGCTAATTCCTCCGCTGAGGGCCTCAATCAGGCATTTATTTGACACTCATGATGCATGAACGGCTAAACACTAGTCTAAGCGGAGGATCAGCCGCTAGTTTATAGCTCGCGAGTTTTTTTGATGCAGGTGAATTATGTTGATCTCCGAATGCCTCGTGTTCGGGGGGGGGGGGGGAGAAAGAAAAAAAGAAGGGGGGGAGCGTGGGGGAGATGAACTTCTTCAAGCTCTTCTCCCGCACACCCGGGAAACTCTGGCCGGGAGTTTTGACCGGCACCCCTCCCCACGGCCCCCCCCGACCCCCAGTCTTCCCCTGCTGTCCCCCCCTCGCCCCTCCGCGCTGCATGCTGTCCCGCCTGAGCCCGGCCACGTATCTCGGCCGGGCCGGACCGGGCCGCCGTGCGGGGCCCCTCCACACCGCAGCGGGGAAACGCTCCCCCGGGGGCCGGAGGCGTAACATGGAGCGGGGAGAGTCACGGAGACAACATGGAGGGGGGAGAAGAGGAGGAGGAGGGGAGAAACCATATGGAGCAGGCGGGAGGGAGGCGACGCGGAGCGAGCGAGCCAGGAGGGCAGGGGAAGGAGCGGGGAGCCGGGCGGCCGCCGCGGCCCGGGGCGCTGGGGAGGGTGGGGGGGCCCCGGCGGGGCCTGTGGGACCGGCAGGGGCTGGGGGACACGGCGGGGGGGGGGGGCGGGCCCTGCTGCCCGCGCTCCCGAGGGGCTGCGCTTTCTCCCCATCTCCCCCGCGCTTTCCCGGGCACTGCCCTTCATTCCCCCCCCGTGGAGAATTTATTTTTAATTTTTTTTTTCCCTCCTGCTGGCCTCTTTCCAACTGTTGTTCCAGGACCGAAAAAAATAACAATTAAGTAGGAGTCATGTCTTGTGACTTGCACAATCTCTTCTAACGCCTGAGTTCAATTTTACACAACATTTAATACAAATATTAAAAATCAATATATCAAGGGGGTCGTTAATGAAATGTTACAGTGAGTGTGTGTCACCAGATGGAATTTCGGTGGGAAACGTGTCTGATTTAGCAAAAGCTGAATGCGGTTGTGTTCTTTATCCTCCTGCTAAAAACAAAAGATAAAGGTGTTCATTAAATCACATCAAATCGAATTAAACTCTATTGGCGGGTCCCTCCAGCAGAACAGAAGTCTGAAAAGCAGGGGATGGAAAATGAATCTCAATGCATCTCTTGACAACGGAACAGGAATCGGAACGCATTAAAAATAAATCAGAGCGCTGCTGTAGGTCACAACACAAGGATTAGACTGTACTGGAATAATGGGACGGGAGACAGAAAGGCTGAGACTTCCCTGCAGGTACACCCTGGCACTAGAAGGGGAAGCCGGATTTTTTTAAGCGATAGGTCACGCCAGGTCTGTAAGAGACAGTCTGTGCCCCATTCAGGCTGCTTCTCCACCGCCCCTTCCCTGACTCTCGGGACTGCAGTGCGCCCCAGCTCCTCGGCATGCTGCAAACTCAGCATTTTGCAGGCCGGTGGCTTTGCCTGCTCCCCCCCCCCCCGGCTCTTTGCACCTCTCCCTTTCCTCCACCCTGCCCGGTCCCCGCTCTCCCTGGCTCGGCTGAGCTGCCCTCCGTTAGCCCGGCCTCTCGCACTATTCAGCTATTCCCCGTGACCCTCTCAGCCCTTGCAGGAGTCCTTGGGAGACGTCTGCAGAGCGATCTGCCAAAAAGCTGGCAGCTGCCGGGGCGGCGAGAAGCGGGAGCGCCGCTGACAGCCGCCGCCGCCCTGCCCGGCGCCCGGCCCGGTCGCAGCCCCCGTTGTCTCCGCTCCCAGCTGCGAGCCCTGCGCTGGGGGAGCGGCGGGGGGGGGGACGGGACCGGGGAGGCTCCGCTGTCTGCCGCGGTGCGGCCGGGAGACTATGGTGACGATGGAGCAGCGCTGGGAGCCCAGGCCCCGGGCCCGTGGGAACTTGGGGTGCGCGGCTCGCCCGCGTGCCTCCTCCCGCCGTACCGGGGCCCCAGCCCGGGCCGTGCTCCGGTGGGAGCCGAGGGCAGCGGCGAAAGGTTGCCGGCCTCTCCCCGAGCTCTCGCCCAGCTTCCGCAGGCTTGGACTTCGCTCTCAGCTCTCCTGCTCCGGCTCCTTTCGCCCTCCTCTCCTGAGGGCACGCCGGGCCAGTCCTTCCCTCCCCCCGGGGGGCGGCGGGGCTTCTCCGGCCCGGTTTGACGGGGGGTGCTAAAGAGACGGCGGGGCCTGTCGAGCCCTCCCCGGGCAGAGGGGCTGCACAGCCCCCGCTCAGGTGGGGGCCGCCTCTCGCCCCGCGTGGGCCTGCGGCGGACGGCGCTGCAAAGAGGCTTGGGAAGGGACCTGGGGGGCTGGCGAGCGGAGGAACGGGCCCCCCCGGGCCCCTCCACGAGCGGCAGCAAGACCCGAGGCGGCCAGTCGGATCCGCGTTGCCCTGCCGCCTGCAGAGCCGGGAGCGAGCGAGGCGGCGGCGGGAGGCAGCGGGGAGGCTGATGCGCGGCAGCCGGGAGTGCTCGGCACCGAGCCCGGAACGCGCGGCGAGAGCGGGAGCGCGGCGCCCCCGCGGTGCGGCCAGCGGGGCCGGCACCGCCGAGCCCCGCCGACCCGGCGGCGGAGCGGGAGCCCCGCGGGCACCGCTGGAAACCCTCCGGCAGTCGCCGTCCGGCCGCTTCGCGATCGGGCGGCTCCGCTCTCCCTCCCTGCCTGCCTCCCCGGGGCCCGCCGTGCCGCACGGCAGCGGTTAGGCGTGCCGCAGCGCCGGAGCGCGATAACCAAGGGCGGCCAGCTGCCCTCCGCCCGCTGCCAGCCCAGCGGCACCGCGCCCGGCAGCGCAGGGCGGCAGCCTCCCCCCGGCCCCGCCGCCCGGCCCGCTCCCGTCCCGGGGCCGCGGGAAGCCGGCGCACCGCCCCCGGAGCCGCGAAGCGGGGCGAGGTGGGGGGTCGGGGGGGGGCTCCGGAGGTGCTCGCCGCGGCGGCTCCGTGCGCGGCTGCGTGCTCCTCCTGCGGACCGTGCCGCGGGCTCCTCTCGCCGGGAGCGCAACTTCTGCTCCGACCTGAAGTCGCAGCTCCTCTGTTTGTTTATTTCCCCGGCCGCGGTGGCCGGCTGCCAAGCACGCCGACCTTGCCTATTAAAAACCCATTTTTCTTGCCCTGCGCGGAGCAGCAGTTTGCTCGCCGCGCTCCGTTGTTCCGTTAAAATAAAGCGCTGCAAAGTCTGCTCGGGGGTGCGGGGGGGTGGCGCGGGGGGCGGGGGTGGAGCGGTGCCCGCCTCACGCGTCCCGCCCGGGGCCGGCGCGGTCTCCCGGGGCGCCTCCCGCCGCAGCCCGCTCCCGCGCCGGCCGCCGCCGTGCCCCGGCATCGCGGCGGGGCGGGGTGACCGCCCTGGCTCCCCGGCCAAGCCATTTCCTGCCCTCCGGAGCCGCGGCCCCTCGCCGGCGGCCAAGCGGTAGCTGGGTCTGGCTGGGGGACGGCGGGCAGCGGGGCCGGGCGGAGAGGCGGCGGCGGCGGGCTGGAAAAATCAACACGCGGCGGCGGTGGCGGAGGGCAGCGGCTGATCCCATTAGCCGCGCCGAGCCAGAGCCGGGCTGAGCCGGAACAGCGGGGTCACCGCTGCCCGGGACGCCCCGGGCCGCCGGCCGGAGCGGCGGGAGGGCGATGCTCGCCCCCCGCGCCCCCCCGGTGTCCGCCCCGGGGCCCCCTCGCCCTTATCGGCCGAGGAGGGCGGCGGAGGCCGCGTCGCTGCTCACCCCCGGGGGCGGGAGCCCGACGGCTTTGTGCCGCTGGGCGCGGGGGGCCGTTTCGCCTCGCCGCTTTGTTCGGCGGCGGCGTTGCCCGCCGGGACGCGCTCCGGTCAGCCCGCCCCGGCCGGGCCCCGGCTCGCAGCTCCCTCACCCTTGGCACTGCCCCTCTGCTCCAAGCCTCCTCCGACACCCAAGGGCGGCCTGTCTCCCCTTCTCCTCTAGGACGATCTAAAAGTCGTCCGAAGCAAGCTGCTTTTAGAGCAGATACAACAATAAAGTATATTGAAATAAGTCTGCGGTTGGTGAGTTTCCAGCGATACTTAATGGCACTGGCGGTAAACAGTCCCTCTCTGTGCTAGCGGGGAAAATCATCCAGACACAAGCACATTCCACCCTCTTTAGGGCTCCCTGGCTGTTATTATAGTTATTGCATTACTCTGGTGTAAGCCTTTTGTAACTAAGCTTCTATAAAGCCCCGCTTACAAGCACCCTGATTAGAATTTTCCTTGCCAGTAACCAAAGGCCACCCGCTTTCCAGTGCTATACAGAGGGAGCCGTCAACAGCCACCCCTCTGAATGTACGCTTTGTTCCTGGCAACAAGGAAACGAGTGGGCTTCTATTGGGGAGAATGCAACCCTTCTTTTAAATATCACTCAGCGAGAGCTGATGGGGCACCGGGCTGTGGAGGGGCCGCGATGGAGGGAGAGAGACGCGGCGGGGTCACGGGAGCGCGGAGTGACCGAGCCCTAAAGCTACCCACGAAGCGGCTGCCACTCAGCCGACGGCCGGAGGATCATCTGGCTGATCCCGGCTCAGGGGCGGGCGGGGACGGAGCCGGGGCCTGGCTGGAGAAGAAAAGGAGGACGCCGGATAATGGTTTCCCAGCGGCGCACACCGCTCCGGTACCCTGCCTTCCAGCTCCCTAGTTGCGGGGCGGGCAGCGGTTCGCAGGCCCGGGGGGAGACACCCGGGAGCAGGGGACGGACGCGACCCTCCGGCGGCGGGGCGCACCCCGGGGGGGGACCGCCCGGCACACCAGCATCCCCTCTCCCCCCGTCCCGCCGCCCCTCCGGGGACGCTCGGTGCCCTGGGAAAGCAAACGCCGGGCGGGTTACGACATCGCCGTTTCTGCAAACACGTCTCGGCTGCCGGGCACCCCCGTCTCCAGGAGCGCGGAATCCCCCGGCGGCGGGGAAGGAGCCCGGCTCCCCCGGGCCGCTGCAGCCCGACCCGCCAAGCCGGCAGCGAGCAGGCGGCGAGCGGGCAGCCGGCCGGCCGGCCGGCCTCCCCCCCGGCGGGCTCCGCAGCCAGCCCGGCTATTGTGAGCGCCCGAGAGCCCGTCTCGCCGGGTGTAAGTAATTACTGTGATATGTCCAACATGTAGGTTAGTGACATTACTAAGGAGGTGAGAGCTTGGCGCTCAGAGGGCCGAAATGCTGGGCTTTCGCTTTCATTCAGGATGTGTGTAACACAGAGTCTTTTCTCAGCTCGCCTGATTTTTAACTTCCTCTAAACCTCTTTTTTTTTTTTTTTTTTTTTTTGCTTTGCTCGGAGAGCAGCAACGAGAGACCGAGAGGAAACACGCTGCTGCTGTGCAAAATGTGGACCATGTGTGGGAACTATTTACTCAGAGTGCAACTGCCGGCACCAGGCGAGGGGCTGGCAGGGCCGGGGGGCGGTGGAGAGAGAGGCTACGTCTCTCTCTTGCCTTCCCCCCCCCCCCGTCTTCCCTAAAGCCAAACCACGTCGCTGTGTGTGTAACGGTGCGTTTTACCGACTGTTCGCTGGGCGCGTGTTGGTTTTTTTTTTTTCCAGTCCAAGGCTTTTCGCGATCTGCTTTTGTGCTCACCCACCTCAAGCCTCCGCGGGCAAAGGGTTAAATCTTCGGAGCCCTGCAAGGAAGCAGCTGAGTTTCAACAAAAAAAAAAAGGGAAGAAAAAAGAAAGAAGGGGGGGGGGGGGAAGAAAGGAGTGAGAGCGTGAAGAAGCGGGCAGAGAGGGCCGCACGGTCCCCTGGTCGTCCCTTTGGCTGCTGTAGAATAATAAAAATAATTAATAACAGTAATAATCCCCAGCCTTTCTTTTCTATTTGGCCGTATCAGGAAGTGCCTCTGGCCTTGAAGCTCCCTGTTACCTCTCTTCTTTCCCCCCCGTCCTTTCCCTGGGAAGTGAGAAGAAAAAGGTCTGCAGCTGACGAATATTATCCATCCTTTTCATCGATCGGAGCATATACAGATGTGATAGCTTGATGTACACTGCAAACCGGCTGATCCATCGCTTTCTCCCTCTCTCGCTGGCTCTGGTTCGGCCCCCTCCTCCTCCCCCCCCTTTGTTCTCCCCCCCCCCCGCCTTTCCCTCTCTTTAAATAGATTTCAAGGCGCTGCCTGTTGGAGAGCAGCTCTCCAGGGAGAGCGAGCTATTGCTTCCCTGCCGATAGCCTCCCCCCTTCTCCGGTTTCCAAACAGAAAACAATCCCCGGGCCGAGGAACCTGTGCTGGGGCTGCAGGGGGGAGTTAAACCGGCCGCGAAGAGCGAGATAAGGCGGCAGCTCCCCGCGCCATCTCCTTCGAGCCTTGTGTAAGAAAAAGAAAAGAAAGAGAAAATAAAAAGAAAAAGAAAGGGAAAATATGCCAAACACCGTCGTGCACAATCACGTGGGGAAGGGGCAGTTTGTCCCGGGCCAGCGCCCGAGCTGGCTGCTGGTCCCGGCGGGAGCTGCCCCGAGCCCCGGGCTAGCCGGCGCGGCTCAGAGCGGGCGAGCGGGCGGCTGGGAGGCGGCTGGCGGCGCGGAGCGAAAGGGTTAAGCCTCCCCTCCACCGCCTTCCTCTCTCGCCAGAGAATAAGCGCTCGCACGAAGCGTTTCTGGGGAGGCAGGCTGCGAGCAGGCCCTTCGCCGTGGATCCATGGCTACCTCGCTGCCTGTCCCCGAAATGATGACCCTCCCCTGGTGCCCGGCGCGGTCAGTACGGGCTGGTCACAGGCACTTGCCATCGGCTTTTCGAAAGGTTAGCCAAGGTCCCCGGCTCTTGCAGGCGGGAGGCATTACGAAACCGCCTTTGTATCTGCATGCACTTACATAAAAAAAGGCGAGGAGGAGGCGAGGGAGAGAGCAGGCCTCCCCGGGCGGGGAGCGAGCCGGGGCGGCGGGCTGGGGGCTCTCCCCGGGCGGGCGTGGGGACCCCCACGGGCGTCGCCCTCCGCGGGAGGCACGGCGCTGCCCGGCAGGCAGCTCGCCCGCGGAAGAGCCGGGGTGGCCCTCGCTGCCAGCTCCCTCGGCTCTGCCCGGTGCCCGCCCGGTGCTGGAGAGAGCCAGCCGGCGGCGGGGCTGCCGAGGCGAAAATGGAGTGGGAGGAGGGAAAAGTGCTACCCGGAGAGCTGTTGTGACAGATGCTAAGCTTTGCCCTACGCGTGCTGGTGAGAGAAGGAGTTAAAAGCAAGCTGCTTTTTCGATCGAGCTGCTTCCCCGAGCGTCGGAAGGAGCGGCTTGCTAGAAAGCCGTCCATCAGCAACCAGTCCAACCTGCCCGTGATAATATGCGATCAACACCAAATCACCCCCGCTAGGCACGATCCATCATCGCTACGATGCAATGGGCCCTTGTATGGATGTGTCTACACGGGGGGCGGGCGGGGAGAGAAGGGGAGGGAGCGGAAAAGAGAAAGGGAGAGCGTGTGTGGATGTGTGTGCGGGGGGGGGGGCGCATCATCCACCGGAATGGGAATCGCCGCCTCCCCCGGCTCTCGGCGAGCGGAGCTGCCCGAGCCAGCGGAGCCGAAAGTTGCTGAGCGGGGAGCCTGGCACACGGCCCCGCCGCCGCCTCCGACTGACATCAGCCTCCCCTCCCCCCGGGCAAGCTTGACTGGCGTAAAATTAATAATTAATAGGGTGAAATTGATTAAAGGGCTGGGCGCGCGATGGGGGCGCTCGGAGAGCCCTTCCCCTTCCCCTTCCCGGCCGCTCCGCATCCGCCTCCCCGCCGGCAGCGGCCCGGGAGCGGGGACTGGCCGCCGCCGCCGAGCCGGGGGAGCTCCGGGGCAGCCCAGCCCGAGCAGGAAGGAAAAGGGCGGCGGGGACCGGGGAGGGGGAGGAAGACGGCGGCTGCAGCAGCAAACCCCGCTGGGTAGCTGGCTGTAACCGAGATCGGCCGCGCTAGCAGCAGCGGCGGCGGCGGCGGCAGGCGGGGGCCGGCCCCGGGGCTGGCTCGGCTCGGCGCAGCTGGGTGTGTGTGTGTGTGTGCGTGTGTGTGTGTACAAAGCCGGGTCCCGGGAGCTGCCCGAGGGCGGTGCTCGGCACCACAAGGCCAGCCTCCCCCCCCCCCCCCCCCCTTTTCCCCTACCGCGATCAGTCTCTGCCACGGAGGGAGTGGGGAACCGCAGGGGACGCGGCCGGGCCAGCGCACGCCTCAGCCTCCAGCCCCGCGGAGGTGGGAAAGGGTTAAACGTTGGAGGGGGACGGGGGGGGAGGACGGGGGATGGGGAGCGAGGGGAGGGGGGCTGCCGAGCGCAGCGCTGAGCGCAGGGAAACCACAGCGCACCTGGGCTCGGCTCGGGAGCCGGAACGAGCCGCCGCCTCCTCCTCCCTCTTTCCCTCCCTCCCTCCCGCCCTTCCTCCAGCTCGGTGCCTGCCTGGCCCGTATCGCGGCTCTATCTCTGCAGCAGCGGGAGCTCAGCTCCTCTGTTCCTATCAGCTGCTCCTTCTAACCCCAGTGACCCAGATAAGCGCGGCGGCCTCCCCCCGCACCCCCGCCCGCCAGCGCGCCGGGGGCCCCGGCCCGGTTTCCCACCAGCCCTCCCTGCCCGCTGTGCCGCCTCCCGCTGCCTCCCCGCGGGGCTGCGGGGCCGCCTCCGGCCCGGCCCGCCGCCTGCAGCCCCAGCGGGCTCTTCCCGGCCCCGCGGCCCCGGCTCCGACCTCCGGCGGGGACAGCAAACCTGGCCCCCCGCCCGCCCCCTCGCTGGGCTCTTTCCCTCCCGGCTGGGGAGACGCAGGCCCCTCCGGTGCCCCGCTCGGACGGCTTGGGGTCATTGTTTGCCTGCGCTGCGCCAGCCCTCCGTCAAAATAATAATTAAAAGCAAAATAAACACCCAGATCCGGTCTTTCCTGGACACGCGGGTCGGAGCCACCGCAGCCCAAGTGTTGTTATTCCCGGGCTGGAAATAGCCCTGGCTCCGCCCTGGACAATCGCCTGTCAGAGGCCTCTTCTCTCCCCTCCCTGGAGGCCCTTCCCTGTCCTACTTTATTTACTTTTGAAGTGTCTGGATTGATGGAGAACTGCGGACGGCACTTTCTTCCCCTGACTCCCTCCTGCACCAGGGCTTCGCCGTAGCCTCTTACCGCACCCGGCACTCCGCGCCAGCTCCGCATGACCCAAGATAACCCGGCCCCGGGGAGGCCGGGGCGAGCGGGGGAGGGCGCTTAACCAAACCAAACAGATCGATCCGTCCCCAGCCGGGGCCGCGGGAGCCCGGGGCGCGGGGGGGGTGTCGGGGGCGCCCCTCGCAGCGGCGCCCGGGCGGGCAGGGCGAGGGGGGGGGAAGAGGGAGCCGCGATCCCCGCCGCCCCGGAGCGGCCCGTCCCCCCGCTCGCCACCCGGGGAGGGGGGGCAGGAGGGAGATCGCGGCCGGGCCCGTAACGACACAAGGGATAAACACCAAAGTTATCACCAGCCGTGACCAAAATAAATGCCTGTGATAAAAAAGCACTGACAGGATGATCCATTACGCGGGTGTCACTGCCTACAACGAGGTTCAATCAGATACGCCGGTTGCCGTGGACAACGGGGGAAGCGGCGGTACCGGGCTGACGACTTTTCTGGAGAGGCGGGTGGTGGTTGCCATCAGGGAGGTGACACGGCGCGATCTGCACGAGGGTGGCCCGGCGTCGCGGGAAGGGACAGACCGCAGCCGTCCCCCGGCCGCCGCTCGCCCCGCGGCCCCTCCGACCGGCTGCCCGCTCGGGAGGCGACCCCGAGTCACCGGCACATCTTTGGGGAGGGGGGCGTCCTCCCCACAGGCGGCCCCGGGGACGTGCGCTGTGCACCCGGGGGAGCACACCCTCCCGTCTGGGTTGCCGTCGGGTACCTCCCCGGTTCGTTGTCCCCCCCCCCCCCCGCCCACACCCCTCTCCCAGTGCGGGGCCGGGAGCGCGGCTCGGCTCGCCGCGGCTGCCCGCTTCCCGGGCGCCCCGCGTCCCTCCGCAGCCCAGCGGTGGAAATCAATGAGTGTTTGTTCCGTGCAGCGCGACCGTCTTCTGAGCGATGCCCTGTTATTAGCGAGGAAAGGGGAAGGGGGAGGGAAGAAAGGCTCTCTGCGGGCTCGGTGCTGCACGTCCTCGCCTCCGGCGGAGACGCCTGCAGGTGCCGGAGCGGGGGCAGCGGGGGCCGGGCTGGTTGGCAGCGCCGCCGGGGAGAGCCGTACCCCGCGGCGTCGGGCTAATCGCACGGCAGGTCAGCTCGGCGGGACGCCCGGGCCCCGGGCAGTGCCATTAATGAAGGCTCAGAGGCAGCGGGGACGCGCTGCGGGCCGGTCTCCCCCCGTGCTACATTCCTCCGGATCGGGCCGGGCCGGGCCGGGCCTCGCCCCTCCCCGGGGACAGGGTGGGGGCGGCGGGGACAACGTCCCCGAGTCAGGCGAGGGACCGGCCCCCCCGGAGCAAGCAGCCTTTGGGAAAGGCCGTCCCCGAGGTGGGGGGCGGCGGGGCACAAGGGACGGTGCCCCCTCCGCCCGCGGGAGGAGCGATGCCGGGGCCGCCCCCGCCGGTGCCCCGGTGCGTGACACGCCAGCCCCGTGCCTCGTCGGGATGAGAAACTTCCCGGCTGCTAGCGACGGGTGGCTGCGCCGCCGCAACGCACCCTCCAGTTCCGAGCTTTCCCCCCCGAGCGTAAACGCATCCCCCCCCCACTGCCGCCCCCTTCCCGTCACGATTTAATGCTTTTCATGTTCTTCGGCAACTGCGTTTCCGCAGAGAAACCCCGGCGCGCTCCCAGCTCGGCGGCTCAGCTGTATTGTGGCGAGCTCAGGCACAGCCGGAGTGAATCCATTACGCCTCGATCCTACAATACAGGTTTATGCGGATACCCTCTGATTTACATTTAAAACAGCGCACGGGCATTGTCTGCTAGCCTGAAAAGAAAACACAGCCCCGTAACTTCAAATGACCTTCAAAGCAATGCAATTAACTCTCGTAATTATCAGTACACGCCTTTTAGAAAAAGACACAGGTGCTCGCCTCGGTGCTGTTCCACCTGGTTAAGCAGCCTCGTCCTACCAGGGAATGACACCCCCCCCCCGACACACACACACCTTTGCAATCCCCAAATCTGGGACTCGCTCCGCCGTTCCTACATTTCGAAATCTCCCTTCATCCTCCCCTTCCCCCGCCCGCCGCCTGGGCTGAGGGACAGCTTGCTCAGCGCGGCGAGGCTTTGTCACACCGCCACACACACCACCACGTCGCTGGCTGGTGCCGGCGGCGGGCGGCGTGTTTGCTTTCCCGGCTCCCACAAAGCGCTCCCCGCCCGCCGGCCTCCGGACCGCAGGCCACGCAGAGCCGAAATTTAGGTTAATAGGATGGGCTTTGATCCGTGGTCCCCTTCGCCCTCCCCTCACCCCGAACGACATCGATCCGCTGCATTTACTCCCGCGCCGATCGGCCCCCGGCGCTCCCGCAGTCACGCTCTGCGCGACCGGAGAGAATAAATAAATATCCCCGAAATACCCGGCCGGTGCCGGCCCCCGGCCCTGCCTCCCCCGGGCCCCGCGGCCGCGGAGGTGCGCACGAGTGGCCGGTCCCCGGCGGCTGAATGTGCAGTGTCATGATGGCTCCCACGGCCCGCGGGCAGCACCGGGGGCTGCACCGGGGGCGGCGGGGACGCGGGCAGCCCGGGGCGGGGGCTGCCGGCCCCGCAGGAACCGCTGCCACCCCCTCCCCTTCTCCCCTCTTTTGCGCACACACACACACACACGCACGCACACACAAAATAAATAAATAACGAGGCGGCTGGAGCCATCTGGGGTTGGATGGCTTCTCATCTCATTACAGAGCATTAGGAGAAACAGGCAAATATACAGCTATTAAAATTAATCGCCTCGCGCTGTCAGCTGAACATAATGGAAATTATTTATAGGCTGCCTACGATGCCTTTCTCGTCACGGAGGCTTGGTGCGGAGAGGCGCACTCCCGGCTCCCAGCACGGAGAGGCGTGCGGGGCCGTGCGGGGGGCGCCGGGCTCGGCTCGGCACGGCCCCGGCCAGCGAAGTTTGGGAGCTCGGGGCGGCGAGGGAGGGGGAAAGGGAAAGGGAAAGCAAGCGCCGCGTTGAGCGAGTTAGGGTGGCTGATTTTCAGGTGACTGGAGGGGAAGCGGCGGAAGCGCAAATAGGGCAAACCGCGGTGCTGGGCACCTCCCCGGGCTGAGCGTTCCCGGGGCGGTGCGAGGCAGGGTCGGGGGCAGCGGGCGGGCTCCTCCAGAAAGAAACCCCCACGGGAAGGGGCGCGGAGCGCTGAGCAGCCCCCCCGCCATGCGGCGAGGGCACGCCGCGGGAGGGGGGCGACGCGCTCCCCGAGCGATCTGCCGGCAGATCTCCGCTACCAGATGAAATGTTAATTGTCAGCCCTTCCGCTCCTGCCTCTGGAGCGGGTTTTCGGAGCTGTTTGCTCCGGGGGAGATGGGTTTCTCTTCCGCTTGGGGGAAAAAACCTAAACCCAATCGGCTATGCCAAGCAGAGCTGGCCTGTTTTTCCGACCGAGAAAGAGAGCGCCTCTGGGGAGCGGGGAAACGCTGCCCGCGCATTCCCCCGCTCCGTCCGGGGCTGTTTCGGCCAAGAGAGCCGCTCCCGGCTCGGCCGGGGCGAGCCGCCTTCCCCCGGCAGCTGTGGGGCTCACCGCGCTGCTCTGCTGGCGTGGGGACCGAAAGCCTCCTCCGCAGGGCCCGGAGGAGGCAAATTACGGCTGCCACAGGCAGCGGGAGCCGCCGGAGCAGCCCGGGTGGCACCGGGTGGGGTGGAGGGAAGGTGCGAGAAAGCCCGGGCGACAGGCTGGAAGCGCTGCTCCGCCAGGCTTGAGAGGTTAATAAATACACCCGTCCCCTCTCCCCAGCCCGCCTGAGGCGAAGACTCGCAGCTCAGCGGGTAATTGACAGTCTCAATCCAAAATTGAAACATGTGTTAACAACAACGCCACGCATCCTAGGAGCTACCCGGGAGATCGCCACCTCACGGTCTTTATATATTATTTGAATCCACCGGAGGAAAGTGTCACGAGGTTTTCAGAGCACGTTTCACCCCTACCTGTAAATCAGCTCTTATCACTGCTGGCTGCTCAGACAGAGCCAGCCTCTGCTTTATAGCGCAGGAGGAGGAGAGCCATTGCTCCCTCGCAGCGCTGGTTCCGTGCCGCCTCCAGGCGAAGCCCGCCGGCACCCCCCTCCCGAGCCGGCCGCTTCCCGAGGGACCCCCGCGGGTCACGCCCCCAGGGCTGAGCCTGGCGGCGGGGCAGCGCCGGCTCGCCCGTGTCCGGGAGCGGACGAAGACGGGCGGATCCGGGGCTCGGACTCCGCCGGAGCTGCGCAGCTCCTCGGCGCTCCCGCACGGTGCGGCGGCGGAGACGTGGCTCTCGGGGGAGCGCGGCCGCACCACGTCCCGGCCAGCATCCCGCATCCCGCATCCATCTCGCATCCCCTCCCCCCCCCTCCGGCAGCCCCCCTCCCTGCCAGGGCAAGCAGGACCCGTGTTCGTGTCGTGGGTCCCCCCCGGCCACCCCTTCGGGCGAGGGTCACAGCCACAAGCAGGAACCGGCGCCCGCGCTGGCGCAGCATCTTTCCCATGGAGGGGCCCGTGTTTCTGGGACCCAGCGGAGCAGCAGCCGCCCCCCGCGCCGAGCTGAGGGCCCTTCTCCTGGCAGTGCTCCAACAGCCGCAGCGGGGTCGCCTACTCCGTCCGGAGCAGGGAAGCTGGGGATCCCCCACGCCCACCCCGAAACCGCTTTAACTGAAACCCCTGTAAGGGCCTATGGCGTCCCCGGCAGGAAGGATCGGGCCGGGGCAGGGAAAGAGCAAACTTGTGCCGAAGCGGTTGGACGTGCAGAGGCAGGACAACACTGGCAGGGTTCCCCGGGAAGGGCAGGTCTCTAGGGCCTCCCACCGCCAGCTCCGTCCCTTCCCCCCCGCCGTGGCCGTCGTCCCCTTTGCACACCGGCAGCATGTGCGACGAGCAGCCTCCTCCGCCGGGGAGGCGGCGGCAGCTCCCGCTGCAGCCCGACCCCGCTCAGCAGGGCTGATGCCTGCGAGCCCTGCGCGCAGGTCACGACCAGCGCAGCAGGCAGATGGAAAATCCCAGTTCCTGCCGCGCATAAACAAGGTGGGGACGGGCAGAGCGGCCCTCGGCGCTGCGCGGGAGGGGAAGGGCGTGGGGTCCCTCCTCCATGGCCCGCTGCCCGCCCAGCCACGGCTCTTGCCCCGGGAGCTCCCTCCCCCGGCGGGCGCCGGCCGCGCTGCAGTGCGCGGAGGCGGAGGGGCCCGGGGGCTCCGTCCGGCGAAGGGACGGGGCCGCCGGCGGGAAGCGGCCTCCGCGGGCGGCCCCGGGAGAGGGGGCCGCCCGGGCAGGGCGCGGGCACGGCAGCGGAGCAGAGTTTCTGCCCGGCGTCGTCGGCCCCGCGGCGCGCCCGCCCCCCGCGCCACTCGGCAGCTCTCGCCCACGCGTGCACTCGCACGCACGCTGAGTCACACGAGCACGCCGCCTCTCGCGCACCGTGTCACGCACACGCTCCGTGTGGCACACACGCTGCCTCTTCTCGCGCGCGCCGTGTCACACGCACGTTGATTCCCACGCACACTCGCTGCCTCTCTCGCACGGGCACTGCCTCCCCCGGGGAAGCACGCCAGCGCTCACACGTTCGCCGCCTCTCTCACCCGGGACACACGCCGAGGAGCTCGCACACAGCCACGCGTTCCCTCTCTCACGCCCGGGGGGGCTCTTGTCACACAGCCACACACACTCACAGTGATCCGCACACGCGATCGCACACGCTCGGGATTTCCCACGCAGGCACACGCGCGCCGCCTCCCTCGCAGCACGCTCCCGGCCCCCCACGCGCATCGTCTCGCAGGCACTCGCCGCCGCAGACTTCCACGCACGGAGCCGCACGCCGTCCCCGGCTGCTCCCCGGGCACGTCGCCACCCGCACACGCCCACATGCACACGCACACACCACACACACAGACCCTCCGCCGCTCACGCCCGGGGCGGCGGGCGGCCCCGCGGGGGCGGCCCCAGCGCCGTGCCCGGGCAGCGGCCTGTGTGCGCTTGCGGGAAACCCGAGGACCTTCCCCGCGGCCCCTTTGGCAGCGCTCCGCAGCCACCGCCGGGCCAGCTGCGCGGCCCGGGTCCGGGAACAGCTTGTGTTTGTTCCCACCAGACGGCCGGGCGAGGGGAGGAAGGGTCAGCTGGCTCCGCGCCGCCCAGCCCGGGGCAGGGAGCACGGCGGGGCGCGGAGCCCGAGGGGCGCGGGCAGCGGCGGGGGCTCCACCTGCCGCCGGGCATCGCCGCCCCGGGGACACCCCCGCCCCGCTCCTCCTTCGCTGCCACGCTTTACACCGCCCCCCCGGCTGATGCAGCGGCTGCGCTCCGGCCCCCGGGCGGGTGGCCCCGGCGGAGGCAGCGCCGTGCGCTCGGCGGCTGCGATGTGCGTGCTGCCAGAGCCAGCCGGGGAAAGGCCAACAGCGCCCGAGGCGCGGGCAGAGGTACCGGCTGATCTCTTGGCAGATCCGAGAGCGATTTGGCCGCCGCAGCCGGGAGGCCGGCCCGGATTAGCCATCACGGGCGGGCGAACACAATCCCTCCCCCCTCCCTCCCTCCCCCTCCGCCAGCCCTGGATATTTTGTCCCGGCCGTGCAAACAATATTCAACTTGTATCCTCTTCCGTGAAGGCACCGGGGAGCCGGCGGCTGCCAGGAACAGGCTCCCGTGCAGCGCTCGGCAGCGGGATCCTGTTTCCCTCGCAGCCGGCGGAGAGCGGCAGCTCCGCGGGAAGCGGCCGCTTTCCGCCCCCGCCCGGCGCACGGCGGCGGGCCCCGGGCCCGGCCAGGCGTCGCCGGGGGGGTTGGCCGCCGCCCGGGCTCCCGGCTCCCGCCCGCAGGCGAGGGGTTCCGGCGTGCGGCCGCTGCTTTGCAAACCGCACGATCGCAGCTCTCGGAGGGCGGCGCGGCGCTGGCAGCCGGCGCTGCCTGCCCGTGCCAAGCCGCGGGCACAGCGGGGCTCGGCGGCCCCGGGCGCAGCGCTCCGCTCGCCAGCCAAGGCCGAAATAAGAGCCAGCTCCGCCAACGTCCCCGGGGTTTGCCGGCCGCCGGTTTCCCCTTTTCCTCCCCGCAGCCGCCGGGGAAGGGCGGGCCTCGCCCTAGGGAGAGCCGCCGGCCGCGGGGGGGGGGAGGGGGGGCCGGGTAGGCGACCTGCCCCCGCGCCCCCTCGCCGACCCCGCTCCCGCGGGGCTCCCGGCGCGGCAGCGGAGCCGGGCTGCCCTCGCCCCCTGTTGGAAACGGCGCGCAGTGCGGGGCCGCGGCGGCGGGGGGCTCCCCTACACCCCCCCCTCCCCCTGGGCCGCCCCTCCGGGCGCAGGAAACGTCCCCGCCGCGCTCGGCGGCGAGCAGCGGGGACGGCACGGCCCGCGCGGGGCCCGGGGGGCCGCGGGCCTCCTTCCCCTTCCCTTCCTTTCCTCTTCCTTCCCCCTTTCCATCCCTCCCCTTCGCATTTCCCTTTCCCCTTCCCTTCCCCGGCCCCCCCTCCGGGGCCACCCCGAGAGCGCACTCAGCCGAGTGCATCTTGCTCTTAAATCAAGCCTGGATATTTAAAGCTTAACTCCCGGTTTATTTTCGTCCTAGACCAAAGGCGCTCGCTACTTATTCGGGAAGCTATTTAAATACCTCCCCCGACCTCCCCTCGAGGTTATGAAGGTTTGCTGCCGGAGAATTTCGCAAGGGTATTTGGTACCGTCGCCTCGGCTCACCAGGACACGCCGCGGGAGGCGGGGAGCATTGCGAAGGGCGAGGGGGGATGTGTTTTGGGGCGCGGAAGGGAAAAGACCTCTTTGCAGCCAGGGAACCGCCGTACTTCACACTCACTTCGTGGTTTATTACTACAGGAGGAATCTGTTTATAGTCAAACCGTATTACATTGGGCCGTATCGATTTTCCAGCAGTACTCCCCACCGATTTAATTGTTTTTAGGAATGTCAATTGCGGCTCTCATGTTCCCTGAATTCATCAGTGTTCAAATGATAAACCTCATCATCGCTCTCAAGCATGCGGCAATCTGCTCGGTACTTGCTGCCTGTGCCGTGTTCCCCCCAGCACCCCACGCTGACCGGTCTCAGGGTGTATTAAACTTCATGCAGAGCCCCAGCGGTGTGCTCCCGCCTCCCCCCGATTCATAGCCCCTCCACTCCAGCTTTCAAGTTTGACTGTCTTGAAATGAATGCAGCCGAAGAAATACACCCCTAAATTAGTCACGGTTCCTGGTTTCGGGTTCTACAGCTCAAAATCCCCATTGCAGCGCAGAGCAGACAAAAACAGAAAAAAAAACCCAACCAACCAACCAACCAACAAACAAAAAAAACCCCACCACACAGAGAAGTCATCGAGTCTTTAAAAAATAATTGGGAAGAAAAACAAGCTGAAACTGCGGACAAGGCGCTGGAAACTCCACGCTGCTGCTGCTCGTGGCTGCGCTAATCCCTGCAGGCGAGGGCAAACGAATGCTGTGCCCGTCGCCCTGCCCTCTGACTCCGCACCCGGCCGCCTCGCCTGACGGCGCGCACACGCGTGGGCAGCCGCGGGGGATCCCGCCACCCCCCGGCCAAGGTCACCGGGCTCTCGCGGCTCCCAGCCGCGCTGCGGTTGCCCCAGGGCCACCGGATGGCGGGGGGGGACACGGACACAAACACGCAGTGTGACCCTCCCGCGGCAGGGACGGGCTCCCGAGGGCCAGCGTGGGGACCGTCCCGGGAGGGCGAGCGCAGCCTGCGGTACCCGTGGGAGGCGAGGGTCGCGGCCAGTCCCCGCGGGAGGGGACGGGTGTCGCCGAGCGGCGCTTAGCGCAGTTATGTCGGCAGCTTTTCCTCCTCCTGCTGCTGCTGCTCTGGCTGCTCGGGAACCACTTTTTCCCGTCACAACATGCCCCGCGGGCAAGCTCAGCCCCCACGGCGGTTTCCCTCCGTGACAACCTTTAAGCGGGCTCCTTCCCTAATGCACTCGGCGCGTTAGTTCCCTGAAATATAGTGAAGCGCCGTAATGGCGAGCAGTTTAATTTAAGTTAGCTGCTATGGCTTGGGGCGGCTGCGGGGGGGCGAGGGGTGTGTGTGTGTGGGGTGTGTGTTGTTGCATGGGTGGGAAATTAGGTGGGAGATGCGAGGCTGGCTGCGAGCCCCACGGCGCCCGTAGTTAGAGGGATGGGGGCTGAGCGGGTGACCCGCGGGCAGGAGGCAGCTTCTCCCCCCGCCGTGAGTTTGGGATTCTCTAGGACGATTAAGGTGACGGCAGCGACCGCCCTGAAGGCAAGACTTACCCTGCAAACTCAGAGAGGACCCCCCCGACCCCCCCAGACTAATAAGATGTGCGGACAGCGCTGCCGGTTATCCTCCACCCCCCCCCCCCGAAGTTTCCGCGCAGCGAGGGGACCCACGCACCCTAAAACATCACCCGTACCTCGCGCCGGGGGAAAGCCCAGGGTCTGACCCTTCGCTCCGCTCAGGAGCCCCAGGACTTGACTTGATCCCCTTTGCACGGCATCCCCCCGCTCCTCCTCCGGGGGAAGGGCAGGGAAAGCCTTGCTACCGGCTCCGCACGGCTTCGCAGCCCTCCCGGCGGGCGGCAGCCCGGGGGAGACCGTCCCGGGAGGGCTGCGAAGCCGCGCGGAGCCGGTAGCAACTCCGCGCCCCCGGGCAGCGGGATACCGGGATGCACAGGGGCATTTCGCACCTCGCTCCCCGCTCCGAGGCCGGAGGGTGACGAGCGGGGAAAGTGGCGATGGGCATCCTTCACCTTGCTCTGCCGTCTCCCGCGGGCAGCCCTCGGCTGCTGTTTATTTTGTTATCAAATCAATTAAGCTGCCGCTCTCGTATAAAACGGGGGCGGGAGGGGAAGGAGGAGGAGGGGGTTTGGAGTGAAACTGTGGCCACTCCTTTGACATCGTCTCACCAAAGCAAAGAGCTCCTCCTGTTGGAGAAATGTTTTCCTGCCGGATGGGAACCCCCCCACCCCAGCACGCAAGCGACTTCATTTTATTCTTTTATTTTGTGTGACGTGGCTTTATGTTATGCTATGTTATTGTTTTATTTTACTTGATTTGATTTTACTTTATTTTACTTTACCTGTCGGTGGTCCCTGCACCAGCAACCACGGCAGGCACCTGGTTCAAATGCTCTCGTGTGGTCTACTTCTCTATCGCCATCACGTCTGGCCCCCCGAAGCAATTGGGAGGCCTGGTCAAACACTGACCCCAAAACGGTGGAGCCTTCCTGTGCCATGCATGGGGGCCCAGCCCCGGTAACACCAATGGTGCCCTGACAATACTTGGCACCTTGTAAGCAACATGTAGCAGATGCAGGATTTCTTGGCTTGATCCAAAGCCTCTTGCAATTTGCAGGAATCAGTGTCCTGGTCAGTGGAAAGATTCACGCTGGCTCTGAGAGGCCATCAAATCAGCTCTTACACAGGGTAATTTCTAACCTGTGCACTAAGTTCATGTCCAGGATTGCATTAAAGTTTTTTTTTAACTTACGGTTTCTGTTCAATGAACTAAGCTGAACTGGGCAGCCAGTATAATAACAACTGGTACCTTTTGGGGAAACCTTGGCAGAAAAAGCCAAGTATTTGATGAGCAAAGAGATTCTCTCGGAGCCTTGTGATTTGCTGGGAAGCGCTCCTCTGAACGCGGCGTCTGGCTGGAAGCATTGATCTGGCTGCCAGAGGAGAGTGCCTGGCCAGCCCGCCCTGCAAAGAGCAGGGCTGCTGGATTTCAAGCAGGGGCTTTTGCTCGTTATGTTTAAATGAGCTCTGCTCTTTACCTCTGCCAACGATTTAAGCCTGTACCCTGCTAAATAGTGTTATATCATATTTGATTCTTTTATAGTAGTGCAAAGAAGATCATGATCTCCCCAGTCACAGAATGCTATGGGTGGAAGAGGAGGTACTTACCCATTTCGCTCTCTCCTAGCTGATGTGATCTCACCAGGGGGACCAAGCCCTGTAACTGGGCTACCTTAATCCCAAGGTATATTGCAAGATAGACCCTGGCTCCCTGGCTTCTCTTCCTACCCTGCCTTTCCTCAAGGTATAGGACTGCATACCCCAACAACCTCCCCGCTGCTTTCACTCATTCACTTCCTGGGAGCCACAGACACTGAGTCTCTTGGGGGTCCCTTCTGCTTTGGCATGCCACTGGGGGAAGGAAGAATTGTATGGAGGGTGCAGAGCTCCTGCAGCTCTCTGCTACTAAGACAAGGGAAGGTATCCTGCAGCTCCGAGGAAAAGAGTGGGATCGCGGTGGGGGGAGTTCGGGGAAGGCTGAGGGGAGGTGGAGGTGCAGCAAGGCTGGGCATTGCAGAGCAAGGCGAGGTGACAGGGCAGGTCCCAGCAGGCGTAAGACGGGTATCTCTCATGCCTGTAGCACACCAACTGGCACCTAGTCAGCGGGGGTGTGCACATTTTGAACTGTGATACCACTGGGATAGCAATGCTTATTACAGATACTGACGTCAGGAGAAAAATGGTGCTCTTGCTCCCTCCGCATGTTGTAAGTACCCTGAAGACACAGTCCAGTGCACTGGATAGGTATCTTATGGGAGACGCTTTCAGAAATAGCCATGGATTATGAAAGCCTTAATTTCTGGGCACTCGACTACACCCCGAATGCAAAAGCGGGTGCACTTGCAATCACCAGCTATTAAAAAAAAATATCCTAGCTTAATTCTGGTTGGCCAAAACCAGATAAAAATGCTAAAGACATGCAGGCTAGGTGCAGTAGTGTTGGAGGATGGTGAAAACTGTGAGCAGGGGGTGCACTTTAAGATACTTTGTACTGCTTCTGCATGATGAGTTTACCCATTTTAGAATAATTTACTTTGCTACCTTTGCTAAGTACAGTTGATTCCTGTTGTTTAACCAACGACTGCACTCTCTCAGGCCATCTGCTCCTCCTACCCAATCCTGCAGCAGCCCGGAGCTTCATGAGGTGCTAGGGCCATGTCCTAGCCAATGCATAGCGTAATGGTAAAAAAGCACTCTTATGTATTCACACCAACATGGGGAGATAAGTGGGAAGGGGAAGAACTTAGTGAAGTCAGTAGTTGTGACCTTAAGGTGTCAACTAAACAACAATTTGGAAAGAATGACAACAAAATACTATTTTGTTAAGTTTTTGTGGTCACTCCTTACTGCCACTCTTGTCTTCTCTCAAAATTTACTGAAAAGAGAAAAAAAAAAAGGGTCTCACCTATACTGGCCACTACCAGAGCCATATAAACAATCAATGATGTTGCCATTGCAGTCTGCCAGTCCTCAGCCAGCTCTTGCAATCTGTAAGCGTGATTTCACCTTCTCCACATTACGTCAGCCACATCCACCACCCACAACCCACACACCTCCTCCCTCCGTCCCCACACAAGCTGCGTAACCGTAAGCTCAAACCGTGCGGCATGGTTTGCAAGAGGAGCAATTGTGTGGATCGGTGGTGTCCTGGGAAGCAGCTGGGGTTCAGTGTATATGGTCTTAGCAGCTGGTGGAAAGGTGCTATGTAAGAGGATCGTGGATGATGCAAATCTTTTGTTTGCTTGTAAGCGGGAATCGACTGTAGGAGAGTTCATGGTTTCGAGAAGTTCTCACCTGCTCCCTGTGCTAGTGTGTGAGTTAGGCGGTGCTCCGAGGAAGTATGGTGTTGCATTTTGGTTTTTCGGCAGGAGAAGTTTGCATGCAGGGTTCAGGTTAAAGGTTTTGAGTGGGAAGGGAGGGAGGAAGCCTGCAGGTTCTAGAAGCTGATGGGGTGACGTGCCAAAGGTGAAACTGCAGTTAAGGGCTTCAAAACATGAGCGAAGGCTTGGCTAGGGACTTCATGGCTTTCTAATGTTTTTGTTGGTGGGATGTGCCATGAGCAACTTTAATGGATTTTTAACAATTTTTTTGGTTCGGTGGGATTTCTGTGCAAACATTGACAGATGGCATGAGTAGCTCATGTATTTTCATCTCTGTTCCTCCCGTAGTGTCTTGCAAAGCCCTAAATCTTCACATATCACCTCGCTTTCTGTATGACCTCTTTCCTTGACTCCCCTTCTCTGCCTCCTTTTCCAGACCATGTCCTGGATTAATTCTATATTCTGTTGTTCCTAGAGCCCAGACTAACCCTTTCCTTCTCTTTTCTGACTCTTTGGTCAGCTCTTTCACTGCTCGTTTATATGGAATCACTGGAGATAGCCATATGAGTTGATATGTATAGGCACTGTGAAAAAAACAAAGGTGTTGAGGGAGAAGGGAAGGAGAAGGGGGATATGTATGGGATGGTAGGGAGGGGCAGCATGAGGAGGGGTGGTAAAGGTATTGAAATGTAGGTGGGGGCTTGTCTGTACCGTGCTCTGTGGGTTTGCAGGACTGACAAGCTCCAAGGGGGAGGGAGATGTGAGAAAACCGGCTCCATAGCCAGTCTGGACCTGAGCAGGGAGAAACAGAGGAACTGCATGCTGACAAAGCCTGGGCAGCCCCTCTCCCCTGAGCGTCTCTCATTTAAGCTCCCCCTTCCTTTCCATGCTGCCCCACACAACCCCACTGCTGCAGCTGCGCTGCATCCCCTCTGCCCTTGCCAGCCGAGCTGACCGTGGTGCAGCTCAGCAATATGCTGAGGGGAGAGACCAAGGGAGCAGAAACAGGGCTGGGTTCCTGGGGAGGGGGTAAAAGCCCAGGAGCCTGTACCCCCGCGGGGGCAGCCCTCAGAGGGAGCCCCTCGTTCTTGCCTCGGCTTCGTGGTGCAGTCAGGGCTGGTGCGCACTGGCACAGAGGTGCAGCTCCCTTGGCACGAGCTGAGCGCAGAGGAATGGAAGGTGACACGGGCGAGACATCCGCAAGGAGAGCTGCTCAAGCGCTGCTGATCTGGTGCAGTACCTCAGGGCCCGGGGCCAGGCTTAGTCCTTTCCTCCTCTACTGCAGAGACGCTGGAGCACTTGGGGCTTAGCAGGGCTTAACCACTTACACATACCCACTGCTCAGCCACTTGCTCGTCACATCATGTGCACATGCATGCACGCATATCCCACTCATCTCACTCCCCTGTTACCTTGAAAATCCGCCTCCATAATTTCTGTTATCAGGTGAGCAATGCAAGAGGTGTAAGGCTTTTAACCCCACATTGCTGGCAAACCCAACCAGTCCCGTTGGCTAAACTCAGCATAACTCAGATCTGCCGCCTGGAGCAGGAGGAATGATTTGCGGTGCCTGAGATTTCCAAGGGACAAAGCGACAGAAACTTTGAGGTGCCATCAGATCTTCCATCTGTAAAGTTTAGTATTTACAATTGTTTGGAAATAAATGTGAAAGAAAATGAGCATCATTTAGAAATTAGTAGATATGCCAGAAAACAACGTGTTAACCCCTCCCTGCCTTATGCAAGAGCTAGTCTCTAAAATCTGGAGATTAAATTAAATCAGGAAAGTTTGATACAGAGGGATTTGATTCCTGTTTTGGCTGCAAATTCCAAACCAGCTTTAACTACGGCCTCAATACTGACATCATCCCTTTTATTAGATTGAGCACAGTTTATTTTAGCTAGTATGCACACCAGCTTCCCCTGATACAAATCCCTGCCATAAGAAATCACTGCCATCCCTTCAAAATGCCATGGAAAGTGTTTGGTCACTGCTTGAGAGCAGAGAAGGTATTTCAAACAGAGAATATGACTGAAAATGGGAGGTGGAAAAGGAAGGATTTAATATTTAAACCAGGCTCTGAATCCCCCTGATTACAGAGGCACCGGGAGCAAGATTCGGCCCTTGCTTTGCACTGTCATATGCACCTCTGGAATTACCGTGACTTTTTTGTGGTGCAAAGCAGAAGAGGAACTGATCCAAGCTTTCGAGCAACAGGCTGTACGCTATCAGCATCCCAGGGTGGTCGGTTTGTTTATACAGCTCCTAATGAAGGTGATGGATTAGCCACTCTTTTTGCACCCTGCTGATGCTAAAAATGTTTCTGGCCTCACCTTAAAGGAAGAAACTGTGTATTTGCCTCCATCTTCAGTGTTTTGAATCACATGGCCAGAGCCAGACAAAACACAGGTGTAAGCCAAATTACAATAACATAAACATTTATGAGAAATCATTGGGGTAACCTTTTTGCCTCTCTCTTGACAGCTTAATGTTGCTATAGACCTTAGCCTGTACGGGACACGTAAGAAGGCTGGCAGGGCTTAGTTAAGCATCATTTTAAATGCCAGCTTCAAAAAAATGTGAAATTTCACCAGGTTGTGGAAGATGGGGCTCTCTTTTGTCAGCAATTCTTACTGAAGACAAACTTTAATGGTATTCATGTCTAAAAATACTTTAAAACCTGCTTCTTGGGGAAGAATATAGACTCCAGGCGCCTGACCACAACAGTAAATTGCTGTCAGTGACACAGCCTATGCATATTTAGGGGACCCAGCTTTGCCCTCTTCTTGACAGGATAGTGGCTTGCCTTGGGGTTCATCTGCTCATATCACTGTCATCTGTCATGACATATTCATATGGGACCCAGCTGCTGAAGCTTACACTAAGAAAGAAAAAAAAGTAAAAAATAATTGGTTGATGTTTATGTGGTTCCTTAGGGTACACCTGCACAGTCCTTTTCAGGGCTTGCTATTTGAAGAATCATTAACCTTACATATATATGCTGTCCTATATCTTAAGTAATATGCCCTTCTACTGTTAACCTTTAAATAATGCAAGTGCAGAAAAAACCTCGTCAGTACTGAGCACCTCCCAGTAAAATTTGGCTGCAGTTTAATGTCAATACTAAAAGCATCATAACATTTTAGTAAACTTGTTTCTGAGGTGAGATTGATTCTCTTAGATTTGCTGGGAGATTAGCAATCTTTTCAACTCGAGACTTTTAGAAACACTCACGGTTGGAGCCAGCAGTCTGCAGATGATGAAAGCTTTCGTACCAGGGCCGAGCTTGTTCTGGGCCTGCCGCAAACTAGCCAAGACAAAAGAAAGTCAAATTGTGTCTTACCACAGACATCTGCCTCAGCCTCACTCCCTGCAACGGGGGCATTTGGGATCTCCTGGCAATGCAGCCATTGTCGTGACGGGCCCTGCCTCCTCCAGTGCTGGGGGAGGAGATGGCACCCCAGCCCTGCCCTAGCTCCCCATGAAGGAGCAGTCTAAGGGCTCAGACCTCAGCAAGGAGCAGTGAGGATGTTGGTACTGCACCGTGTATAGGAGTCATCCTGGAGAAGAGAGGGGAGCACAGACTAGGTAAAGCATACGGCAGTGGCCGCTTCCCTCTGAAGCGGTCTCCCGAAAGAATTTGGGCTGAACGATGCCGGATCATTGCGGTAACAGCAATAACAAAGCAATGATCATTGATTTGAGTATCCCCAACACAGTGCTGGGTCTTAAATATTATCATTAACCTGGCTGATACAGTTATAGGGAAAATGAAGTGTGTACCCACCATCTTTCATTTAAGAGATTGATTAAACTGAAATGGGTAGCTATGGAAATAGGTAGAAGAGGATGCCTGTATGTATGATAGGTAAGAGAAACCACATGGACAGCTTCAGGAAAGTTGGCAAGCAAGCAGTAAGCATAGCACCACTCGTAGCAGGGCTGAGAAAATGCTCAGAGAAAGTGCTCTGGGGTTAAAGTGCTTCCAGAAAAAAGTTGAAGCTGTAGGCAAAGAAACTGTGTCCTCTTGCTTGATTCCTCCGGCGTTCTAGGAATCAAGTGTTTGCAAATAAACAGGGCTGCACCAAGGAAATAACTCGCTGTTTCCAATTTCTAATAGAAATTAATGTTACATTTTAGCCATGCCGCCCATCAAAACGGGCAACTATGCATTGAAAAAGATGCAAAAATATAAACACATTTTCAAGGAATTAAAATCGTCCATGTTCCTTTTTGATAACTCTCAAATTGTGTTTTCTATGATACCTCACCTCTGGTTCTGCGAGGAAAGAGCAGTAGAAAAATCTTGCAGGTTAGCGATATAGCAAAGTGTCCTTATTTATGGTCTTTGAGGGCCAGGCTTGCAAACGCTGAGCCCCTGTCTATTCTAGAGAAGCAGCCTCGGAGTACTGCTAACGCCGGCTCCCTCCGAGCCAGCGTAAGCTTCCGTGCACGCAGGGCTCTGGCTGCTGCTGGCTGTGCTCAGCACTGCCTTGGCTCCCTTTGCTCCCAGTGGAGTTAGCACTGTCAGCAGCGTTGGCAGAGCCTCAGCTTGGGTTATGTGCTTAGGTGATACGCTCTCTATATAGCAATATGCTATACGTGTATGGTATTTGCTTAGGCGGTCCGTTACTAGTATTGGGAAAGGTTTAAGGCGGGGGAGGGAAAAAGCACGGTCCCTTAACGTAGGGACTCACACACCAAAGGCTCTATAAAGGAAAGCCCCATATCCCCGAAACACAATTTCCGAGCTATTGTTAGAGAGTAAAAAGGCAGTAATTACGATTGGAGACCAATTGCGCTCTATTGCCAGGGAAGATAATTCTCACCACAGATACACAGCTAGCTCTATTTTCATTCTATCATTTCTTTTTTCAGCATGCTGAAAAACTCAGAGAACAAGTGACAAACAGAATTCAGAGGTGTCCAAGTAAAGTTACTTTTGAGCAGAATGTAATCCCTCAGGATACCATTTACAGTGTCTATTTTAGTAAAAGTCCCCAAACTACAGTTCTTTGGAATTAAAATAAATATTGATATAATGCATAATATAGGCAGCTGGTTTCTGGATTGTATTGTGCTATCATCTATCACCGTAAGTAGTTTTTAATGTAAAAATGAAATATATACTCTGCTGCAGCTACTTATGTTTTGAACTGGCTTGTTTGTTTGTTTTTAACCATATTGTGTTAGATGGGGAACATGAATTGACTGTCAAAGGGTGATGTCGAATACACGTCTTTTACAACTGCTGGCCTGAACGACTCCTTGTGTGAAATTGTATTAGATCTGACCGTATTGTGCTTGGTGCATGTCATCAGCGCCTACAAAACCAAGGCAGGCTGTGGCCAGGCACTGGGACTTGCTGAAGTGTGGTGCCAGAGCCCGCAGGGGTGACACGGCCATTCGGGAGTCCTGACCCATTCGTTGCTGCACGTGGACCAGGCAGCTCCAGTCCAGCGCCTGCCCGATTGCCACACGAGTTCAGTGACACGCTCGAGTTTTGTTGCGCTCCTTACCCCAGCTCATGCATTAGTAGGCTCTTTGGACTTGCCTCGGCATACCTAGATGTGCTCTCCTTGAAACAACACGCAGAATAGGGTCACCCTAAACACGTTGAAACAAAATGCAGAATAGGGTCACCCTAAACACATTCAAACGTTATTTTTCGCCCAAATGAAAATGCTCAGCGTGCAAAAAAGAACCATCACAATGCAGAAAAGCTCAGGAAAAGAGATGAAGTAGAAATATACTTGTTAGGTGAGCTGAAACCTGTGTTTGTGTCATCTGAGCTATCGTTTGTTTTAGAATACAATAACCCATGATCCCAGACCAGAAATAAAGATCACAGTTTGTGTGCTCCACAAGTATATTTCTGTGTATCCTGGCTGCTGCCTGTAGCTTCCTATGGTGGAGCAGAGAAGACAAAAGATCCGTTCAGAGGGAGCCCTGGTTTCCTCCGGTCAGGGTCTGGAGAGTACAGCGAGAGCAAGCCACATCAGCACCAGCATTGGTGAGGCTCAGTGACACCTTCAGAGAGATGGGGGAGCAGCTTCAGAGAGCTGCACAATCAGCAGGACACCTACAGAAAACTTTCCAAAACTGCAGTTGAGAGACACTGGAGGCAGGTTTAGGTAGCTGGGGATACCCAGGAACTGACAAGCATCTTGAAGGAGGCATCTGTGCCACCCTGCACATTTGGGAAACAAGCTTTCTTCAGTGTTTAGGGCAATAAATGAAAGGGCACCTTCACAAACCTTCACAAACCCCTGAAGACTGCTTTGCCTCTCTGGGTCAGAGAAATAACATCGCTCTTATTTCACTGGATTTTTTTTTTAAGAGAAGTGGAACATGTTTCTTCCTTCCCTGACTGGTACAGAAAGGCCATTTTCTCTTATAATCACCATTTGACAAAAAAATGGAAGAGCAAACGACCTACGTTTTTCCACTGTGATGTTCTTTGCTTCCTTTTATACCTTTCTCTCTGAAAAGCGCCCATATCCCCCTGCCCCCTATTTCCCAAGGTTTTCCTGGTGATCGTGTGTTATTGTGGGGATTAATGCAGGGGAAACTTGAAAGCAGCAAGAGAAGCCTGCAGGCTCTGTCGGGTATGAGGGATGGGCTGTTATCCCTCACACCTCCTTGTTGCAAATCCCATTTGGTGGTGCGCTAGTGAAAAGAAAACCTGCCCTTTGCAAGTGTTTGGATCAGTCAGGGGAGAAAAGAGCCTGTGTCAGGGTTGGTTTTAGCAATAGAAGGGAATGCCTTTGCTCCCACACTGGGCAGCCCCCTCCTCCAGCCGGTGAGAGCCTTCCTGACAGCCGTTGCTGCTGCTTTGTCCTGCTCTGGGCTTGGCTTTCCTATCCACAGCATCTTCCGTGCCAGGGACAGGGCCTGGGCTGGGCACCCTGCTCCCACCCTCGGTCTTGCTGCCTGGTGAGGTGAGAGCTGCGGGAGAGCAAGGTCTCAGCAGAGGCAGCTGGACCCAGGCTGAAAACTTGAATGCTGCAGAGAAGGAAACAGGCAGCTATCCTCTACTGCGAAAAATCTGCCTGTTGGGTCCCATCCTGCCTCTGCCGGCATCAGCGGGAGCTTGGCCTTTGATTTGGACGAGCCTACAATTTTCTGAGCTCCTTCTATTAAGTTTAGGCTAGTTAGGAACAGTCCGATCCATGGTAATAGTCCGTCCCTGCTCACAGACTACGCAGGAGCAGGTTTCCCTTTGTACAGGCTTGTGATTTAGTACCAATGCTCTTTAGCAAATTAATTTTTTTTCCACAAGCCAGTTGCTAAGGGCATTTACTACTTGCTATTCACGTCGTATGGTTGGTCACTGTATCCCAAGGTATTGTCCCTGTTCCAGGACCAGCCCCACCTCAGGTCTATAAACCGGAACCCCCTCTCTGCTCGCAGATTGTCCACAAACATATTGAATTGTTCCTTGGATCCATTGTGCTCACCAAGGAGAAAAAAAAAAAGGATATTTCCAAAGCAGCTGCAGAGCTGCTTCTGATACAAAGGCTCTCATGGGCACAGGGTCATGCCAGTGCATTTTATTTCCTACAAGCACCCTGGGGAATAAAAAACTGATGTACCTGGGCATGGGTGAATAATATATAACAACAACAACAACAACAACAACAACAATTATTATTAATAAACAACCCCAAATAAATATAAAATAAAAGAGATTGCAAATAGCAGCAAAACTAATAAGGAGGCTGATTCCTGGGACTGAAGTGAAAGCTTTTCTGTAGCATTCACCTTGCTGACATAGATAGGACTGGAAAGTAACGCTGGAAACTAAACCTCCTTCCCAGCCAGCACAAACCGTTTAATAGTACGTTACGTAGACTTCCTGAAATAGCTGCCCCCTGATTCCTCAGCCGCGCTGGGGAGGAGGTGGGAGGGAGTATATACGGATGGTAAAATGCCACCGCAGGCTCCCCTACGCAGGCACCCCCATCGATGCCAATTTTTGATCCAGCAGCACAGGGCGGATTAGCAGCGGAAGATTAATTCCTTCCTGTCATCTCCCTGGGGAGGTTAAATGATCTCAGGAGCAATTTCTCTTGCTAGGAACACCGTAATCCTGAAGCAGACTGCTAACTGCTACAGTTTATGTGGGGCTTTAATGATGGCAAGGAGGTTCCAGGTTTGGAGAAGGGTCATCAGCCGAAGAGATGTTTATTTAATTAAATGGTGATTTCTTGCAACCCTTCTCTCATGTGAAACCTGTAGCTTGGAGGAACCGTTTGAGTCATTTTTAGAATGTCTGAAGGTGAAAAACCTTAATTAATTAAAAAGGGAGTCCTACTGAGTATGAGCAGTTGAACATGGTCCACGGACTTGGCCTTGGCCATGCATGCTACCCATCTGCGTCCTTGCCCCACTTACCCAGTACAGCTACTTGAAAACGAAACTCTGGTTTAAACTTTTTGGCTCGCTTGTACAGTCTCTCTGCACCCACAGCTTTCCATCAATATGCTCCTCTGTAGCCTGCCACACCAAACTGCTCTGAGCCTGGTCTCCAACCCGTGCTAGAAGACGGCCCAGAGGAGACCAGGTCAGCTGAGACTTGCAGGCAGCTGTGTGGCACCTCTGCTCCTGTTCGCCCTTACTCTTGACGCAGGAGGTTGCCTCACCGGTAGGAAGAAGACATGGGAGTATTCCCGACCGCAGAATCAGGGATAATAGTTAAAAATTCGTCACGGCGCTGTCCTGTCCACCCTCAGACGACGAGGCGCCCTTTTCTCCAGGCCACTTCTGCGTGGCGAGGAGCATGCCGCCACATCATTTCTGCAGCGCAGCGAGTACACGTGGGGCTTCCCTGCCCCAGAGCACACACTCGCAGACAAAAATAAAACGCGGAACAAGAAGCGAATAGTAAGGAAGAGCTGAAGAGAGACGAGATGAGAGGAAGGCTTCTGGTAATCATGGGTTTGAAAGGGAGTCTCAAATAGAGACGGTTCTTGGCAGCAGGAAACAGAAGACAGCTCTAAGTGGGGAGAGCCGCGTGAGTGACATACAAATGGGAGCGTGGGAGCAGCCAGCCCCTGCGGCTGGAGCAGCAGCGGGAAGGGGAGGGGGAGCCGCAGGAAGGGCGAGCGGAGCTGTGGGTGGACTTCGGATACGCCTGGCGCTGGAGGAAAGAAAGAGGAAGGTGAACTGGGGTCTGTGGGCACTTTTATCGTGAGATGTACCAGCGTGTGGCTCTACAGCACATCAGCCAGTCTAATGCAAAGCCTGTGTGCCTGCTCTCACCCTGGAAATGTGCGAAGCAGAGCTGGCAGAGACATGGGGTGCATTGCATTCACTGCAGGTACCACTGGCTAAGGGCATTGGCAACCAGCAAATTACCCCGACGCAGCTGACGCTCAGTAGCTCATTACCCCCAGCAACCTGTTCCTCTGCTGGAGTTCTTATTTGAGGGCCCAGCTTCAATTTAAATCTGGCTTGTAGGGGTTTAATGTGCACCTGCAAATTACTGGCTGTTTAAGACTTGTCCCTACACAGAATTTGTATCACTTTAATTTAAATCAGATGAAAAAAACAGTGGACACCTCTCTGTAGGTACAACATTCAAGTAGATCCCAGGGGTTCCTTTTGCCCTGCATGTTTTCAGGTGTAGCGTAAACTCGTATACATAAGTTCAACCTGTACGTGCCTATTTGTGGAAATGGACTGTTCTTACTGAACCGCCTCGCCATCCTGCCTTTGGAGAAATCGTGGCAGGGAACATCAGAACAATAAGGATGGAGGAGGGGGAGGCAGGCAAGGATATTTTGAAGTGAAAAGCAGAATGAGAGATGGGATGGGGATTACAGAGATGAAAAGCAGACCATTAAAACCAGGGGTCTGATCCTGTCCCCTGCTAAGAATTAATAGCAATAGTTATATGTATCTTGTGTGTGGGTATGGAATTGAGCCTGCAGTGCAAAGGATGAATTTGGGAAGATAACCAGCAGCAAAGACAATAGCTCAAAGAGCCGCTTTGCTGACCACACCTTCAGTTCCAGCCACTTTATGCACTAATCCAGCAAAGCAGTCAAATATATGCTTAGCTGTAAGCACGTGAGTAGTTTCACTGATTGCAAAGGCACTGCTCAGTTGTTTTAAAGGTAAGTGTAAGCGCGAGTGCTTTGCTTGCTTCATCGGGCTTTGTAAGAGCTGGATACACAGCCTCTAAATCAGCACCTTAAACGATACCCCGACACTGAAATACAGTCACTGAAAATTAGAATAGAGGGAAATCGGAGACATGCAGGATGGATGCTTTTTAAATAAATTGAATAGGCCAAAGGTGAACTCCCTATGTATTAACAGTTTATTGCAACGGTTTATGTGCGGATTGCTCCCGTGAAGTTGCAAGATTGCTACTATTCTGTTAACACAACAAATCACTAGTGGCACCCAGTGGCTAGAAGGGTTAATCAAAAATTTACCTTTGTCCCTCATGATTCCCCTCGCACCAAAGTTAGCGTTTAAATGCAAACACCACTGTCTTGCTATTGCATGTATTAAATCCAGACATAGCTATTCTTGAGTGAGGTTTCAGCTGAAAGGTATCTGCTGAGTAATGATTGCAATTTCTGTTCACAGAGGCATTTAGCCTGCAAGGTAAAATGCTTAGGCTTCTAGTACAGCACACGGCAGGCTACAAACCCACTGCATTTTGGCGCAGTTGTGGGATAGTTAATGCTTATTTATTCTGTGAGAGCACTAAACCTGCACAAATGAAAATTATGCCTGTTGTAAGAGTTCCAGGACTTTCCTCCAGAGAACACTTTCCAAAATTTGCTGACTTTCAGTACTTATGGAATTTCAGGAGCCAACTGATCCATAGGAAAGTTAAAACCCAGCTAGTAAATGAAATGAGCAATTAACCAAACTGATGAGAGGGAACGCCAAAACTCCATAGCCATAGTTTCTGGATCTTTAGCCTCTACTTGGTGCATATATAATGAAAAAATGTGTCTTCTAAAAGACAAGTAAAAACGACCTGGTTTATTGCTGAACGATACATTAAATGGGCTTAAAGTACATGCCTGATCCTGCAGACTGCAGTAGTGATTTCAGTAGGATGAATTGTGTGACTCGAGTTTGTAGGGTTTTACGCGTTACAAGGCTAGGCTGCAGGCAGAGGCAGAGGTTTGTTATCCCCATCCGCTCCGCGGGCCGTGCCGAGGTAGAGCCCCTTCACACCGTGTTGTGTTCCTCTGCCACCCTCTCCTCCAGCCGGTGGCTCGCAGCAGGTCAGAGCCACCTGGTCCCCACCTGACGCTTCTACTATCAGGCTGATGACAATCTATCAAAACTCACAGCTCTGTCTGTACACTATTTTCTACTCCCCCATCTCCCTGTTTGTCAAAAGCTGGTGTAGCAAGAGAGGGAGAAGATGCTAATCTCATCCCTGCTCCGTTTTAGAGACAGGAATCCTGTGTGTGTTAAAAGGATAATGCCAGGAGCCTCAGTTACTGGGTTTGCTGTGGCTCCCTGCGGTGCTGCAGGAGCAGAGAGGGGCAGCAAAGCCATTTCACCGGGGTCTTGAGGAATGTGGTGGCTGACCAGGAATCACCCGCTCATACCCTGCCAAGCCCCGTCACAGCATCTGAACAAGGGCCATGGTGGGGAATAATGGGCCATGGCCAGAAGGTTGCTGCAGCCTTGTTATTCCCAGCTGCCCGGGCAGCCTTTCGAGGCCGAGGGACAGTCGCACCCAAGCCCGAGCAGTCCTGTGGCAGCAACTTTTCACAAGTCCACTACCAAATACAAGGTGGAGAGCAATGATCCCTTCCTCCTGACATTGGACAGCTGGTTTCTGCTGGGGTCTCCTGCGTCAATAACAGCTGTTTTTGCCTGTCCCGTGATGTTGTGTGGGCCGCTATGGCTTTGGGGAAGCATGGGTTTAATTCCCTGTGCTCTCCATGCAGGACACCTCCAGAAAGCTTTGCTTGTGGCATTCAGACCTTGCTGGACCAGGACTAATAGGGTAGTAGCAGTCTTCATTTCTGTTTCAGCCATTTTGTACATTCGCTGCCATCACAAGGACCCAGACCACCAGTCATACACTTTCCAGCTCCTTTTTATGGAATAGAACACTTCTGGCTGCAGGTCATTTACTACAGTTTGCGACGGGTTGCAGGGAAGTGTTGGTGACCGTGGTGCATGGGGTGGATATTTTGCAGATGCTTCGTATGTCTCTATTCTTGGCTTTTCCAACATTGCAAATAGTAAGCAGAAATGTAAGTCTTTGGGCAAGAACCTCCTGACCATCAAGGTCACATCGCTGCAATCACAGATGTTACCTATTTTTCCCTAATGTAAGTTGATTTCTCCTTGCAGAAACTGGATAACTTCTCTGTGCCTCAGTGTCCCTGCCCATAAAATGGGTACGTTGTCAGACAGGAGTTTGGTAACGGGAGAGCAGTGCTGTGGGATTACATTGCTTGCCAAGAACTTCACGCTCCTCTATTAGGATGTACCAGGGAAGCGCACGTTAGCTTTTAAAACTTATGTACCCTTCCAAACGGTCTCCTTGAAAAGTTTTTATGTACCGTCATTGCTCTCATCTCTCAGTACATTCCTTAACCGAACTGCGCGACGTTGCCTTCATTCATCCATTCGTCCCCCCGCCCTTTCCTCCCTCCTCCCAAGGCGAGTGTGAAGTGTGTGCGCAGCAGCAGAGTGCCTTGCCATGGTTCATTGCTTTCTCTTGTTGGTTGCTTTCTTTTCTTTGGTTGCTTTCTTTTCTTTCTCCCCAAAGAAAGAAGTGAGTGGAAATGCAATAGGTGATGTAAAATTTGCAAGCCAAAGAGAGCATGCATTCATTCCCATGTGTGCCGCTTAACAGGAGGCTGAAAACTATTTGCTGGCTCTTCTTGTCCGTGCAAGAAGAGCTCCTTGCCCGGCTGGGGAGTATGGAGTTTAACCCATGTGGGCATCCTGGTATAACAGGGTTCAAATGTCCTTTCTGGCATGTCAGCACGTCCTACCTCAGCCTCAATTATATACTTTCCAGCTTTTCATTAAGAAGTCACAGTTCCGTGTGATGTCTCGTGTTTGGAGGTGGCTACAAAAACCTGTCGGGCGTTGGCTGTTTTCTTAATACAGTAATCAAAAGCAGAAGTGCTAAACCATTAATTCTAGAGACAATTATCATTATTTTTTTTTAAACCCCAAGGGTATAAAATACAAAGAAGACTTAATACAATTATTCCTCGGGGATGGTGTTCATAAGCGTTGTGACCATCTGGGCATACAGCTGGCTAAACATAGCCTCTACTGCCATCTCTTCCAGGAGGGATCCTTAGAAGGGACAGAAAAGGGCTAAAACATTACAAAAGCCGACCTCTTTTCAGTGAGAGCATCCTCCCTGTTTTGGAAGTGTTGATCGTTTGGCCTCCCCCAGCCACTGAGGCTGCTTTATTGTGTATTTATTACCCAGATGAAGGCTGGAGCCAGGGTTCCTTGGCCCATTTATAAAGCAATTTAAATGAGACGGCTGCTCTGGGCGGCAGTGCTGGGGACCAGGCTGAGCCGCTGCAGCAGGCGTGCCAGCGGGAACTGCCCTCAGCCTTAGGAGTGGGGATTTACGGTTCACGTGCAGTTCAAGCACGGCTCCCGCCCTGGGATTACGTACGAGGCCAGCGGCGGGGCATGCAAGACAGGCTGCTGGGCAGCCCCAAATCCTGCAGCCAGGGAGCGGGGCTGCTGGCATCAGGGTCTTGCTGCCCACGCTGCCTGGCTCTGGGGCAGCAGGGAGCCTGGGGACCTGGGAGGTACCGCTCCATCTCCCCGGCCCTTGGCTCTCCCTGCTCCATCCCTGCGTGCTGCCCGGGCTGGCAGGGCTGACTGGCCCCCGGCAGCCCCAGCGGGGAGGGAGTGCTATTTCGGAAGAGGGCTGCAGTTCGTTAGCCAAACGACGTGAAGGGACTTGCACCCTCCTCAATGATGCTGCTCTCGTGCCAGAGACAACCGGGCGATGCTAGCTTTTCGGGCGGCAGCTTCTAACCCCGGGGTTTCACAGCTGCAGCGTGCAGCATTGCAGGTGGGGCAGAAGCCCTGACAGGACCCGTGCTGGCCCTCCTCCCCACCGACCCAGCCCAGCACAGCCCCAGGACCAGGCAGGGAGGTGCTCCATCCCACCCGCCCAAATCTCACAGCCTACTGGGCCCCGCCATGAGCTCAACATGGCCCTGGGGGAAGTATAACGTGAGCCATAAACAAGTTAGTAAGGAACAAAAGGATATGTGAACAGACCATTGGTGGGTCTAAATCATCAGCTGAGACTAATTTACACCACAGAAAGACTGACATATATGTTCAAGCCAGGAAAGCCCAATTATTTAAAAAAAAAAATCCAATCTGTTTCTGCTTACAGAAACACCTTTCTTATCAGGGCAATCCTTCAAAATCTAGCAATCACCAGCAAAGCCCGAATTCACTATCGATCCACCTTCGGCTCTCACATACCTTCTACACCGATATCACGCTGCCTTCAAAGCCCCCAGACCTCCTCTTCCCCAGCCTTGCTTCCAGCATTTGCAGCCTGCCATAAAGCCCAATCTCCCGGTCACTCTGATCTCCACCGGCATGGCCACACAGGCAGGCTCCTGGCACACGGGGGTGCAGCGGTACCATCACCTGTGTTTTTCCCAGGTAGGAGCTTAGGAAATTTCACAGCTTGCCAATGCAATTAAAAAGCACTGGGCAGGCACCTTGTGTGCTCTAATATGCCTAAACAGAGAGGGACTAGGTTTTACAGATAACATATCAGAAAATAAGACCTGCTGTGTCAGGTCAGATCTGTGTGTCAGATCCGTCTGAACTGGTCAGGCCATTGGACTGATCATTGTAGGTCCCTTCCAACTGAAATATTCTATTCTATTCTATTCTATTCTATTCTATTCTATTCTATTCTATTCTATTCTATTCTATTCTATTCCATGCTATGCTATGCTATGCTATGCTATGCTATGCCATCATCTTGTCTCCATCAGCAGCTGGCCACAGCTGCACAGGGAGGAGTACGAGCACAGAACACACACGTAGTGATCCCACTCTCAGAAATATCTTCTCAGCCTCAGCAAACTTTGGCTCCACAGCTCCAGCCCTACAGGTATTGTCTTGGCATATCTGACTTTTAGCTCCAGAAGCAAGGGGTGTCATTGCCGATGGAAGACAGGGTCTTCCCTGGAAGATGGAAGATGAGGGTCAGGGACTGTTACAGAACAAAAAGATCACATTTGTCTTAAACAAAGGAGTCCAATGGTAGCCAACCTCACCTCCACTGCAGAGGCCACTGCTAAGGATGCCAGCCCCGTGGTGCTGCCAGAGCACAGTGGGCCATGGTTACAGATCAGAGGAGTCCTGCTTTCCTGGGCATGCTGCCACAGCCAGGGTTTTGGGCCATTTAGGCCAAGATTGGTTTCAGAAGCTCTCCAAACCTTGGCTCCATGTGCAGTAGGTGGCTTTCATATCCTTTTGTAATAAGGTCTGGTTACTCTCACCATTCATTAGAGCCCTCTTTCCTCCTTCTTCTTCTTTTTCCCTTCCCTTCCCTTCCCTTCCCTTCCCTTCCCTTCCCTTCCCTTCCCTTCCCTTCCCTTCCCTTCCCTTCCCTTCCCTTCCCTTCCCTTCCCTTCCCTTCCCTTCCCTTCCCTTCCCTTCCCTTCCCTTCCCTTCCCTTCCCTTCCCTTCCCTTCCCTTCCCTTCCCTTCCCTTCCCTTCCCTTCCCTTCCCTTCCCTTCCCTTCCCTTCCCTTCCCTTCCCTTCCCTTCCCAACACTATGTTAATAGCCATTAGACCCACACAATTAACTTGCAAACTTTAAGCCAGGATATTCGAGAGGTAAGGCTCTAGGACAATGTTATCTTGGCCGCGGGCACATCTGTAGTGCTTTCCCATTTGCACCTTTTGGATGTGAAGCTCTCCAGACCAGCCAGCCTGCCCGAGCATCCCTCTGAGCTCCTGCCCAAGGCAGGGCAGAGGGCAGCACCCCACAGGTGCTGTTTGCCTTGAAGAGCACCCCTACTTCCACACATTTCAGTTGAGATCGTAACAAAAAAGAAATACAGCACCCAAACCAATGCTTCTTTCATTTTATATACAGCCTAAACTTTTAAAACTACGCCACCTCGAAATTTCCGTTTAGGGCCTTTATTTTGTTGCTTGCTTGTTCGTGCCAGAGAGCGAGAAGGGGGGCAAAAATCCCCTTTATTTCTTGAGGACGGTTATTGTGGGAGCAGCTGAATGCTGCCGTGTGGGTCCTACCTGGCGGGCAGTGGCCGGGGGAAGCGTCGCCGTTCCCTCACAGCCCGCACAGCTCTCCCGTTTGTCTGGCAACACCTCTCTGCAGCACTGGGTTAGCAGGGCAAGGGCATCCCCGTCTGCGATGGAGCAGCTCAATTCTTCTCATGGAACAAGACAAAACCCCTCCCCACATTTTTTCTTATTAAAAAGAAGGAAGGAAAAAGCTTCAAGCTCAGAGAATATTTACAAATAGTGCTGACAGACCCACACATAAAGGATTTTTTTTCCTTCTGCATACATTTTTGTCCTTTCCCTGGGAAGGAAATAGTCTTATTTTCTTTTTTTCCCCTTCCCTTCCCCTGAGGCAGCAAGGACCAGGGAGAGTTACAGAAGTTTCTTACTTTGTTTTGCTGAGAGAATTGCAATGCCTCCCAGGTAAATTGTCTCATCATCAGTCAGGCTGAGCAGAGGAGTTTGTTATTAACACAAAAATGTGGGGAAAGTAATTTTTCATTTTTACTGAACCTAGAAGTGGTTGAACAAGATCTCTTCATATTTTTCCTTGCAAACTTTGCTGAAACACAATGTTTAAATACCAGCATAAAAGTGCCATGCTGAAGAAAGTTAGGCACGCTGGAAAAGAATAGCTATAATGGAAATGGCAGCCTGAACAGTTGTGACAAGTAGGATAAATCTTCCAGTCCATGGATGATTTGTTAAGCGTTTTGCAAATATGTATACATATTGCAGATATATGTTATGTGTGTGTGTGCGTGTGTATAATCAATAAAGTGTTTGTACGACAGACGGACGGATTAGACAGATAATTATATGATTGCGGGTCTCCCGTTATATTTATGTTCACCCATTAAAGCCGCTTGTGAGTTATCCCTCCTCTCCTCGCTCCTGGAGATAAAGGTCATTAATGCCATCAGCCGTCAGGTATGCTTCACACCCAGCACAGCCACAGAGGCAGCAAGCCAGAGACCTGACAGACGCCTGCTTCGGCAGCACGGCGCAGCTCAGTCCCCTTCATTTTTGAGGAAAATGTAAGCTGGAAAAAAAAGCTCAATCTTTTCACTGCCCACCGCAGCAGGCTGAAGGTGGGATAGCTGTTAGTCGTGCTATCTGAGGAAGCGGAAGGGTGTCTGCATCAACCAGAGAGTGACCTTGCGTAGAGGGGCAGGATGCACGCCTGCTCCGGGCAGGTTAAAGGCACGGCTGGGCTGTGCTGGTGGGTACCGAGCCGTGGCTCCCGGGGCTGCACCGCCTGCGAGCGCACAGCCTGGGGTGAGGCCAGGAGCCGCTCTGCCGCTGCTGGTGGCCTCAGCCCAGCAAACGCTGCGGGGGTCCTTGCTGGACTGGGCTGGAAAGCCTGGAGAAGGCACAAGAAAGCCCCTGCGATGTGCTGGCTGGCTGCCCACCGCCTGCCAGCGGACTGGCTGCCTTACCCCATCCCGGCCACACACCAGCCTCCTCGGAGCCCGGCCGACTCACCGGTAAGAGGATTTCGGTCCACACCCATTTAGTCACCGGCGTCTGACTTACTTGCAAATCTCTGACTGTAATTAGGGGTTGGATGTAATGTAACCTAGATAGGTTGCATTCCTGCCACCCCAGCCTTCCCCGCACAAATACCTGAAGTCCACGCAGCAGGGTGAGAGTCTGGCAGCGATGGGGACAACCCACTGCTGGGTCTAAGCCAGGACTGCAGACAATATCCTGGCCCCTACCTACACCAGCCGGCCACATTGCTCCAGCTGGCTTCCCCTACACGGCTCACCTGGGACAGAGGGGATGGAGGGGAAGCCCTCCCTGTCCCCAGGGCCAGTGCCACCAGCTCCCTGCCACCAGCTCCCCACTCCTGGCAGCTCAGGCCTTTCTGGACAGGCACAGGGCACTAAGAAAGAGTAGAGAGGGACCAGTAAGCCTCACTGGTGCACTGATCTCTTGGGGTCACTCTAAACAGCCCCATACAACACTTCATTTTGACCCTTTTAAGCCATTTCTGAATCTGGCTCAACCCCTCCCTGACCTCAGATTAAGGGAAGCAGAAATGGGGCACAGAGCAATGTTTTCTGATTTCTAGAGAGGACCTTACTTCTGAGGAAAAAAAAAAATCATGGACCATCTTGTTTCCTATTTTGCCAAAAGAGAGAGCGAGGAGGATAACTCCAGTACTCAGCACTGCAGTAAATAAACCGGTGACGTGGGTCCTGGCCCCCTACCTCTAACCCAAAGTCTCCAGTGGACTTGGCTTGCTGGAATAGAGGTCTACATTTGAGATGTAGACTGAACTTTAGATTTCTAATTAATGGGTTTTGAGTTCAAATATTGAGAATAAAATATGTGACCTTAGGCTCACATCCTGCTACACCACCAGCAGGAAGAGATGGATTTGGGAACCAGTGGTTGCTTTGCTGGCCGTGGTCTTATGAATCCATGTGCAACAGATGAAACAACATTGGCCAAAGTCATTTTACCTCCTGCCCCTCTGCAAGCTTCAGCTCTGCTGGGCCCATGGGTATACCCCCCTGCATCCCCTCCCCCAAAGAAAATACAAAGATTGGTGATCTCTCTGCCCCTGGTCTATTGATGGACACAAATGACCAGTTTAGCACTTTCATTTCCACACTGGGAGTAAGGGGATTAAAATGCCACTATCTCCTGATGTAATGCTTTTTATGCAGGCCCTAGGTAAACACTACACCAGTCAACAAACCACTGTTAATAAAAATTGCTAATTAAATGAGGGCCAGTGGCTTGCTTTATTGACATAAGCATTTATAGACTTTTTCTGATTTCTTGTATTTTCCAAGGCTTTGTATGGTTTGCATTTGCTTTTGCTGTCTGCTCCTGCTTGTCCTTCTAATTATTGCTTTATAGGGTTTTTTTGTTGTTGTTTTTTTAACCACCCTGAGACAAACATAAGGATCTGCCTTTTATCAAGCCTGTTCTTTTCTTGGAAGAACTTCTCTAACACAACACAACACACACAATATTTTGGAGTTTGCAAAGAATACCATACATTTCTTAAATCTATCATTTGCAATGTGTTACTAGACAAAATAGCTTATACTTTGGGATAAGACTTGGCTTTTTAGTACACATTTGTCTAGCTCCTTGAGAAACAGGGCCTTAAACCCTGCGTGAAAAGGATTTTTATTCAGCTGAGCTTATCTATGTTAATTCAGGATATGCAGTTGACTACCAGATAAAGAAATGCATCCAAACTGCAGCTCAGCAAGGGACTCCAATGTATTCAGTCATCCTTCTGCAGAACATGCAGACCGTCATCCTTTAATTATTAGCATGTACTATTAATCCTGTGGAAACCCACACTGGACACGGCACATGGGACTGAAATGGCACACAAAAGCAGAAGGGTGACGATGTCAACCGGAGTGCCACACTGCTTTATCCCTCAGAAGACTCCTGTGCGATAGTCACGTCTGAGCATCACGTCAGCAGAAGAAGATTCCTTGGCAGAACATACCCCAAGGATGTGATGCTGCTGCTGGTTGCTGTGGAAGCTAGACTTGCACTAAATCAACTTCTCCAGGTCTCCCATATGCTATGTGCTATCCAGTGTGCCCTTCTGCTCAGATACACTGCGAGGCTGACACGTACTGTGGCTTCGCCTGTGCAAGGTTTTATTCTAGAAGGCACCAAAGCTGGTTACCACCTTCACATCATGGCCCTTTGTGGACTACAAATGGGAAACCCAAGTTGTCATCAGAAGCTGTGCCTTGCAGACTGATCTTGAGTAAGCACTGGATGGGAATACAGGGATATCATTGAGCCAACACCATTGAGAACGTAAACAAAATTGAATGGAAGTGAATATGATGTAGAGCTTGTGTCCTTGAAAGCTAATTTAAGCTCTCTTGGCTCTGGTTAAGTTTTAAACATTTCTGGTGGGATGAGGGAGACAAGCGGCTGCAATACAAAAGATAAGGGCTGGAACCTGATTAATATTGGTGTTTTGAAGGAAGAGTTTTCACAGCCCATCTGGGAGTGATTTATCCCCACTCAGAGATACCACCAAACACAGAGCCATTCCAGAAATGAGCAGCCCCAAAACTGATAATCCTCAAACTGGAGCGAAGAGAGGGGCGAGCGCTAAGGATATTCTGAAATAATCACTCCCGTCAGCAGGTGAATAACAAGAACTGCCAGTTAATAAAAAATAGCAGGAACTGCAATTCTGACCGTATTCTTAAAAATAAATAACAATAAAAGGGCATTAAAAAGAGTTAAACAGCATCTGAATGCTAGGCAGAAAGCCTGGCACACTCCAAAACATTGCAGAGCACCTTTCAGTCCCAAGGGAGATTGCGGGTTTGAACACACGAAGAACTGACTGCTGGGTAACAAATTATCAGGTGTCTTCTGATCCATGGCAACTGTCCCTGCTGATTCGCATGGTGGCATGTGTAGGATAATTTGAGATCTCTGCATCCTCCGAGGAAGATGAGAGACGTCTGTGCTAATATGAATGACCTCACATTTGCTGCAGCCTAAGAGTAATCTTGTAGACAGTTGTCTTCTGCCAGTTGACTGGTGGCAACTGGTTCTCCTGTGGTTTCTTGTTTCTGTGGCTGAGCCTGGATGCGTGTGTCATTGCCTGTATTCATATAGGCTTTTCTCACTGTGATGCAATTCTTTCCTCCCTCCTCAGGTAACCAAGTCACTGAGCCCAGTGTTGCTTCCCAGTAGCGGGACTGTTCCTGTACAGAGGAGGAAAATGATAAGCAGACCGTCCTGTGGTGAAAAGTGATTTGGGGACGTTCTGATAAATAACCACCATGGTTTTGACATTACTATGGCATCCTTCTAAAATATAGGTTCCATGTGGCCACTGATTTACATTCTATCTAAGGCTCTACTTGGTCTGTAGGGCCTGAGCACATCTCTTTATTGGAAACGAGGTGGTGAAGAACATTTGTTATAAAAACGGGAACGGCACAAAACTAACATGAATTTAGATTTCATTATAAACGTGGAACCTGGCAAAGATTAATTGAAACATTTGCCAAGGGCCAATCTAAAATTCGATGAAATCAAAGGGGGACTTTAAACTGACTTTAACGATCTTGGGGTCAGGTTGTAAGGCAAATTGGACAAATTTCAAGGTCCCTAGGTCAATGGATTTTTTTTCTTTTTTAAATCAAAACCACACCACGCTATTAGTTTAAAAGACATTTCAGCCATCAGCCATAGAAATCGCTTGGTACCAGTTCAACAGGAACTGGATCAGCTCCTGCAGACCATGGAGTGCAGTCTGTAACACCTGGCTCCTTGGGCATTCTATCGCCCTGGTGGAAAATGCCTGTTTCTCTGGCAAGGGGGTAAGGGAGAAGCCAGGCACCAGGTACTGCTGGGTCTGAGAGCCCCAAACCCCACCTGGGGTGACCCATGGCAGGGCGCTCTCAAGAAACGGCCTCTTGAGATGGAGCTCTCCGCCGCAGAAGAAGGCAGGCTGAAGACACAACACAAAGCCGGTCATCTCTTCCCCTATGTATCTGTTTGAGGGAATGGGTAGGTGGGTTGTTTATCTTGTGGGGAGGAACCTCTTCCTTTTGACTCTTGGAAAAACAGGAACTGCTTTGTGTATGTTTACTGGAAGTCGGATGTGTTCCCCGAAACATGAAGCTACAGCACATTCTTGTGCATCAGGATGGAAAAAAAAAAAATACAGAAAGAAATGGGCTCAGAGAGCTGCAGAGACAGTGTGTGTGCATGTGTGCGCTCAGCCAGCAAGGGGAATGACACTGACACTGTTTCAAAGGAAGGTCATTGCGTAGCCCATAAATCTCAAACACTTAGAATTTGCTTCATTCATCTTCGTTAACTCTTTTTTACAAGAAGTTCAGCAACTATCAGAAAATTTTGAAATTATTATTTATTTATGTGGCCCTGCAGCTGTTCATGGCTAGTGATTTAAAGTCTGATGCAGTCAAACACAGCATGACCGTCCTGATCCTGCCCGTGAGGGACCTGTCCTTAGCAGGGTTGTCGTTGCCTGTAGCGGTTGTGTGAATAAGGGCCGGGGTGCCCAGGCGGATGGTACTGGCATGTGCAATACGAACGCCCAGGGGCAGCACTGGTGTGAGCGTTCCCTTTGCCTGGGCGTAGCCAGGCGCCAGCAGCAGGCAGAGAGGGAGGAGAGCCTTCTGGGGAGGGCGCAGACCTTTGCCACGTTCTTACACCCACCCCAGGCCTCCCCTTTTGGGTGCTCTGGGGGAAACAGACTTCTGCTTTGAGGTGGTGGAGCCCTTCTTATGTCTGCTGCTGGTCTAGTTTTGCTGCTTTGACTCTTCCAGTTAGCTGTGGGCCCATGAGGTTTTGCTGAGCACCAGACATGGTTCATGAGTCAAGTTCTCCAAAACTCTTCTGCTCAGAGAAGAAGGGGAGGGGAGAGTTTTCTCTAATTGATCACAATTAATGTAATTAGTACTTTGCAGTTTTTCTTATCCATTCTCTTTATCTTTGAGACCTTCATTCATCCTAACACCTATTGCCATTCTTAATTACTTTCAGTGAGCCCAGAGCAAAGAACAGATACGTCATTCTCTCCTGTGACTGGCTGCATGAAAATATTACAGAGAGACAAACTGACTGGCCTGAGCATTTAGTCAAATTCCAGCTCTGCCATTAACTTGCGTAGTGGCCATGGCAAGTCATTTCACTTTGCTCTGGGCTGGTTCATTCATACAGAAAATGGAAATAGCAAACTGATCCATACTGAAGGTCTAATCCAGCCCCAACCGAGATAATAGAAGCTTGGCTTTGCTTAGCTTTGCTTGGCTTGGTAAGTCTTTTTGCAAATGTAAGCCTTATTGTTTTGAAAAATCCCTGTTAATCACACGAGGAAAATCTATTGTGTTGTTTAAATAAGCAAACTAAACTGAGGAAAATAACTGCAGCCTCTTTAACAATTGAGAAGCAAATTCTGTAGGCCCATGTTTATAACATGCAGAGCATCCTGATCTCAGCGTGCTTTCCACCACCGCCTCTGTTTCCACCGGAGCACTAGACCGCTTCCTTCAGAAAGTTCGGGTCCACCAGAGGTCAGAGAAGACCTTGATTTGTCAGAAGTTTAGTTTGCAGTCCCAGAGCTCCTTCCCAAGCAGTTGGACACTTTATATCAGCCCTTGATTGCTAACTAGGAGGATTAATGACCACTTTCCAATTCCATCTTCGGCTACCAACCACCGACTGTCATGCTTGGCTGCCTCCTTTTCCAAGACCGAGGGGCTAGAGACATCTAATGGTAACTGCATGCATAGCAGAGCATCTTCTCCCACCGTAGCAGGCTGTCCTGGATACTGGTTCCACTATTTAACTCCTTCAGTACCTCAGAAGCGTATGTGCTCAAGACCAATGAAATGACAACGGCTGTGTGGGTGTATGACATCATGGCATCCCACTAGAAGGAAAAATAAGTGATGCAGATGACTCCGGGGCAGAACATGTACAGTAGCCAGCGAACGCATTCAAAATTTGTTCAGGTGCCTGCATGTTGCTGGGCTCCATCTTGGCTCTGTTCTCCTCTTCCTTGAAGGGTGGAAGAAGGATTTAAGACCGGAGAGGTGCATGAATGAGTTACTATAGCATTCTTGACACTGGAAAAACACCACACTGAATGAAACATATGGTCTTCCATGGAAGAGAAGGGGAATTAAAAGAACAAAGCCCTGGAGATTAAGGAAGGGAAAACAGACTTGGTTGAATGGACAAACGCCCTTTGTTCTGCCTTCAGGGTGCCCCGTGCCCCGAGTGAAACGGGTCCATGACATGAAAGCTGCAAATTCCTGAGCATACGCTCAGAAGACATAATATTTCCTAACTGTCTTTGCTGAATGAAGAGAAATAGGTGCTGTTGAGCAATTCAGGTAAAATGCACAATAAAAAGTCTACCTCCAAGAACGTGCTCAGTAGCTGGGTGGTTTACTGCCCTGCTTGGGAGGATCCCTCAGGAATGACACAGTTGATGACTCAGGCAGCATGAGAGATTCAGCACGGGATTTAGAGGAGAGCCTTTGCTTAGCAAAGCCAGTGATTTATACACTGGCACAATGGATACGTCCAGAAGCCTCATTTTTGTGCAAAAAAACCCCAAACAACTTCAAAACAGGCTAGATAAATAAACGAAGATCAAATAGGGACACGATTCTGAAGTAGTGAAGGCCCCTACCTTTTACAAAGAAATCCCCTTATTCATATAGACTGAAGTCCTGACCGTGCAGTGAACGTGTGAAATGCCTGGGGATTTCCAGGCGTGCTGCAAGTGCTCAGCTCTTCTCTGGAGATGGCTCTTCGCTAGCAGAGGTGGGACAGGAGCTGGAAGTGGGCACTGCAGAGTCTGGTCCTGATTGCGACACCGGCCCCTTTCGCTGCAACATTCCCGTTTGTGAGACCAGAACAGCGATATCCCGTGTAGTCCCCAAGGGTGCTGTGAGACGCACCACGGCCATTGACAGGCGAGCCATGGAGAATCTCGCTCAGCACTGGAAACTACTCCTGTCCGTCCCTTTGCCTCCCAGGGCCGCTCTCATCTCAGAGACTTCAGCGTGGGTGGAGACAACTCAACTCCTTCCATGAAAGAGTGAAAGATTTAAACTGACTGCCGTAGTGGAAAGCTGTGCGCAGTTGCTTCGTAAACCACTGCAGCAGGAGTCACCAAGGATTGCCTGTCAGCATCCCAAGTAATTAGTGTCCTAGGGCACTATATCATATGCAGCTGAAAGGTGGAGGAGCAAAGTCCAGGAGCAGCTGTAGGGTACACTACCAGTAAAAAAAAAAACAAACCCCAAACTACCCTAAACCCTGAAGTTTTTGAACTACAACTAGGGTCACCATAATCCCAGTCTGGCAGAAGCATCCAGCCATGCCTGCCACCTTGCACAGGGTGGCTAAGGGGGATCCCCGGGAGCAGAGCGGGAGGGCAGCCGCCCTGCCTGGCGGAAGGTCGCCCTCAGCCCTTCCTCACCAGCTCTGCTCCTCTGGCTGCCGCGAGGCACCGTCCTTTCCCTCCCTGTGTGCCTAGTGCCTTTGCTTGCTGAGAACACAAGGACCGAATGCGTGGTTTCCTCCCGAGAAGGTATTTAAGAGAGTTTTAACTGCCATAGCTAGCCATGGGAGTTAAGTAACGACTGCCCAGCACACCTGGATTAGCAGTGTAGTTACAGCCCAGCTCCTCCTGACACCTAACACAGAGTGTGTTCCTCTAGGGCTGCTCAGAAACCAAGTGGCAAAACAGTAGTGTGATGAAACACAAGAACATGCTTGGTTTTGACGATATCATTTGCAATGACCTATGTTTGTTTATATTTTATTTCTGATAGCCACTTATGTGCTATCTGCAGGGAGTTTCATGGCTTGTCCAAGGCCCATTTAATTCAGTGGCTTTGTGTCAACTTCATTGAGTGCTGGATCCTACTTGGGCTGTGAATTGGTCCTTTAATAGGTACATTTTAGGGGTACATTTAGGTAATATGTTTTTAAAAACGTATTAGCTACATCTCTGTAGGCCTGTTTTTTCTTTAAAAAAATAGCGTATTTGCAGAAGAACGGAGTTTCAGATCAAAGGAAGGCATTTTCCATTTCAAGTTGAATGCGAGAAATAGTTATGACCTAATTAAAAAAAAGAAGAGGCAATGTTGAAATTTTGGCACATCCAAGCCATCTTGTTATTTTTGGGGGAGTGGCCTTTGGTCCATGGTGGCTCAAGGGATAAAGCACAATCCCAGAGTGTGGGACGCTTAGGTATACAAGCCGTATCTGCTTATTTTGGAATAAAAATTATAACCAGGCTCTTGTCCCTGCCAGAAACAGCTCCTAGCCACCAAGTGGTCCAGAAGGATGTGCTCTCCATGTCCTGGCAGAGCTACTGCACTCAGTAGAAAGAGACACTTAAACATTCATAGAACTAGAGAAAGAAAAAGACTTTATAGGTCAGTAATTAAGACACTCACTTGTTGGTCCAAGTGCTGGAGAGCTCAGACATCGGCTCAGTACTCTGTAGGCTACAGTGGATAGTGCTCGTGGGATTTGAATCAGGAGACAGTCAGACAAATGGCTTTCTGCAGTGCAGATGATCAGACTAAGGTGAACAGAGAAGGACAGTTTTTCCTCTGTAGTTTTATGAGCAGTGTCTAAGCTAATGTCTAAGACTTGTGATCCAGTCTTTTGTTTTCTAACCTTCTCCATTCTTATTTAAAACGTCCCAAAAGAATTTTTTGTTCTCTAAAAAAATGACTGGGTCAATCTTGAGCATTTTTCCTTCAATTTTTGAGCTCTAACACCACACTGAAAAAGTGAATTTTCTTGCAAGCAGAGTTGCACATTTTCCTGCTAAGAGGTGTGCACTGTGCTTCAATACTAAACTGTCAAATTCCATGGGACCCTACCACCCTCTGCTTACCCCCTGTTGATTTGGAAGCTGGGGACTGATGTATGAAACTGATAGGCTGACTGGGTGGCAGCTTGGGTCTTGAGGCAATTCAAGGGTAAAATGATCTAATGCGACAATATGGGAGAACTCAGCATGCAGGGTATTACCATTCTTGACTAATTGCCAGTGCCATGAAACGGGCCTTCGGTCGATCACAGCGAAGGAGAAGGCTGACATGGTATCTCAATGCACACACAACTACCTAATCTGTAGCTTGCAGTAGACTTAATGACCATAAAGAAGATTTCAGAAAGAAAAAACAAGGCAATGTCTGTGAAAAAGGATAGATAATAGCTGATTCAACCAGGCTTCATTAGTGGAGAAAGATGGCTAGCCATGGGATGAAAAGAGGCTCTGATATTTTCTTGAGCTGGAGTCCTTTTGATCTTAAGCATGTCTTGAGATTTTTGGGTTGCTTTCTTAATCTTAAAATGATTTTAAAAAAATCCTTTTTAGAAACAGGCTGCCCTACTTCCTGCACCTGGACACCGGACAAAGATGTTACGGCTTTCAGGAAACAGCACATTTGTCAGCGTGCAGTCCCCAGCCGAACAAAGGGCTGGATTCATGAATGCAATATCAACCATGGAAATGTTCCACCCCTGCCCCTCCCCGGCTTCTGACTCAATCTGTTGAAACAAAAAATGAATTGTCATTGGATTTTGCAGCCTTTGAGGTTCCTCAGCAGATCAATACATCTTGGACATGCTGATGGCCCCTGATTTGAATGAAACTGCACAAGAATCGCAAGAATTTGAGCTTAGATTGTGAGTCACTTTTTTGGGGTTTGTTTCTAATAAGGAGAAGTAATACAAAACTGCTACCAAAGAAGAGATGAGGGGCAGTCTCGGCAGCAGGGAAAGGGAAGTGTGCAGTGAATTGCAGTCAGTTCTGACTTCGCTCCCACACAGCAGCACCACTTCAAAATTTCCCTTGCCCTGGAGAAGCAGGGTACCCTTTTGACAGGAACTTGCTGTTCGTTAATGGTGTTTGCTCTGCCTGACATGACATTTAAAAGCTCTAAACCTGTACCACATTTATTCAACGTTGTCATATTCAGCAAAACATTTAAGCAGCTTGAAGCACCTAAGTAGTCCCACTGTCAACAACAGGACTTCTCAAAGGCTTAAATTCATGCACGTGTTGAAGTACCTTGCTGAATTAGGGCTTCAAACCCTAATAGCCTGCTGAACCAGAGTGATCATTCCAGTCTTTACCCCCAGAGCCTTACAAACACCCCTGGCACGCAACGTACAAAACTAATTTTAGTTAATTGGATAAAATTGTATACGTATGCCCAGTGACCTCTGAGAGTTTTGAAAACTAATTATGCCCGTGTCACCCTGCATACCTATTTCTATGATTAGTCACATCCACCTACAGGAAACGTGGCACTGTCATCTGATATGCTCGGTGACCTGTCCTAAAGGCTGGCACATCTCCAGCTCCGGGTGGGTTTCCTCCACAGTTGTCACACAGTGCGGTGTAGCTACCTGTGATAACCGATGAGCAGACAGACGTCTTCTGCACTGCCATTTTTAATGTGTTTCACTACATACCCCTTTCAAAGACTAATAATTTCCGCTGGGCAAGAATACTGTCGGCCTGGCATCAGATAAGTTCTCATGCGGAGAGCTGTACCCTGCATTGCCTATTTTATCTAATAAAGACTTTTCCATCTCTGGTCCACTGCTTATAATTTAGCCTTCATAAATTGACTTGCCAACACAGTCAGTTGGACAGAAAAAAAGTAAGATGCTGAGGTCTCTTCAGACTCCTTTCAGCTGGCATAAAACACCCATTGTCAAAATAGCGTCAGTAGAGGGGAAAACATTTTGGCAATTAGAAACTGAATTTCAGTTTACCGTCCTCAAGCCCTTCCAGTGCTATGGCAAGAAGTAATTCTTTGGTCATTCACATGCTGACACAAGATAACATTCTGAGGCTGGAGCTGAAATGAAGTTTGAGAGTAACCTTTTTTTTTTCAGAATGGGAGTAACTGCTCAACCTACCTAACCGAAAACTTGAAACTAAAACAGGGCTGTGAACAGCATAGGTAGCATCAGAAGTATCATCATTTGTTTCCTCACATGTAAGAACAGCTTTTCAAAGGTGCTTATTCCCCCTCCCCTTTGCTCCTTTCTTCAGCTGAGGTTGATGCCACATGGCTTGGTCCCTACTCTTGACAGAGCCACCAGTGGCTTCCCAGGCAGGCTGCAGCAGCCATGGCCATGCACGGAGGCTGCCCGTGCACAGCTGGCAGGGTAAAATGGTCCCTAGGTGTTTGAAGAGTACACAGTGAACATCCCCCCTGCAGACAATATCAGCAGCAAATATCGGGAGGTAACTGGGCACGTCTGAAACGCCCCTGCACCCGTGGCACGGCTGGGTGCAGGCAGGGAGGGCAGGAGCAGACCTTTTGTCTGCATGTTTGGCAGCCTGGCACCCACGGGCAGTTTGCATTTTCCACGTTGCCTTAGTTCAAAGGAGCATTAATACATGCGTTGCTAATGAGATGAAGCGGCTGACTGCCGGCTGTGCTGGCTTAGGGAACAAGCACGGCTTTTACCACTCTGGCTCTCCTAGTGCTGAGCTAAGGGGACATCTGCCTCGGCACACACAGCCCCGTGGAGACGTTTGCTCCTCTTCTGCCCGTTGTCCTCACCTGCTGGTGCACCTGAGGCAAGCGATGCTTTCCCTCTGTCACACCATTACGTACCACAGCCCAAATCCTGCAGACACTTAGGCACACACAAGAGACCCCACAGAGGAAAGCCGGCAGGGTCCTGGGAACGAAGGTGTTGGTGGACACGTCTGCATGACCGCGACCCAGAGTTCTTCTAATTTGGGAAAAATAAGCACCGGCTCCTAGCTGTGCAATAAAAGTGCACTATACCCTCATCCTGCTATATGTATTAATCATGCTTTGATAATTGTCTCTAAAATTAAGTTTAATAACAACTAAAATGTTTCAAGAGTTTCCTTGGCAGCAGAGTTTACAAAAGGTGCTACACAGGCATGATGGAAAAGAAAATAAAATTATACCATCAAACCTCCGGGAGAAATAACAGCTTGGATTTGTTAATTTTGGACAAAGTCTAAATTCTTCTGCTGGCACAGTTTTAAACTATAGTCCTATAATGCAGCTCCTCATACTTTTACAGCAGCGATAAGAAAATTGGCTAAAAAACAGTAATGCCCCTTTTGGATCCTAATGAATCTTTTGAGTCTCACTTGTTTCGTTTAATGAAAAACTAAAGTTAGCACGGCCAAATTGCAGTCCCAGTAACAATATCTTATGTTGGGACAATGCACGAATCACACCGGGGCAGGCAGATGCCTCCGTGGCAGGGCAGAACCAGCAGCTGCTCAACAGCCCTCAGCAACGCTCGGCCTTTCCCAGCTTCTCCCCGTTTGGGATAAAACAAACGTGCGAACAAGTTGGAGCTGGGTCCTGAGGACCTCCCCAGCTGGTCTGAGGGGTGCCGTGGGACACGGACCATGCATGGATCACCGGGACAAGTGTGCAGGCTGGTACCTTCCAGGCCAGCACACCCGCGGGTGGCTGTTCCCACCTCCTTAACTCTTGCCACGCTGGAAAGCTAAAGGCTGAATAAGACTGTTTCACAGAATTTTGTAGCCACTGGAAAACAGCTTTTAATCCTAAAATTTGAGGGGTTAAACTGATAGCTGAATTGGAATTTCTTCAGCACATAACACAGGCAGCAGAGAAAGTAGAGATGTTCAGAAGAAAGTAAATAAATACTTTTTGTTTCTTAATCATAGCATGTTCATCAGGTATTTGACAACTGGATTGAGCCTGTAAAGTCATAACATGTTACCTGAAGATGTGGCTTGATTACAGCCTAGACATGAATGTATAATACCAGGTTTCAATTAGATTCAGTATTTCATGTAGCTGTTCCATGAAGAGTGAAATGATGCCAGTATATATTGTATATTGATCATTTTGGTTTTTATAAGCTATTTCTTAGTCCAATGACAGTAGCTTTCAGAGGTAAGAATGCTATCTGCAGAGACTGCCCCCCAACTTGGAGTACAGCTAAAATCCTGAAAGCTGTACTGATTTAATTACCACTATTCAAAGAGAGTAAAAGATTTTATTCAGGCTTTCCTGAGATGGAAAAGAAGGGGGTAATGGAAATTCTTTTATCATCCCAACTGTAGGGGTTGTGACCGAGAGCATGCTCTCATTTACTGTCTATACAGGTGTAATTAAATCACTCCAGCTTTCAGAATTTTAGCCATGCCTTAAGTCAGGATAAAAATTCACAGTGAAAGAGATGAGATAACACCACACGAAAGCAGTCAATACAAACAACTAGATGCAGCGGCAAGAGAGTGTATTTTCTTCCAGAGAATTCAGGAGCAAAGGAGGACACAAGGCGTGCTGCGCTGTGCCGGTGCTGCCGGCATGGATGCAGCTGGCCCTTACAGCCACCCACAGCAACACTATCTAGAGGATCACGGCGCTACTGCCGTGTCCCACCAGCCACACCTGCTGGTTAGTAAAATAGAAGTCCAGTCCCATCCATGACCAAAACTTGAGAAAAGAGTTTGGAAAAGCGCCATTTTCCCAGGGAATCTAGAAATCTTTCTTGCTGAGTGCCCCGAAGAACCTAAGATCATTTTAATTGGAAAAAACACCCCACAGTGGCAGGAAAACAGCAAACTAGTTATGGAAATAAAAAAAAAAAAGTGAAGCTAAACCTCAGAGCAGGGCTTTGCTATAAATGGATGCATTGATCAAGTCCTGTACGTGTTTGGAGACAGATTCATTGCCGCTGTTACCTGCTGTGCTCCTGGCCAAGAATGCAGCCAGGCTGCTGGGGAATTAGGTGTGGTTTTGGGCAGGATGGCAATGATAGTGGCAGAATGAGAGGCAGCTGTCTCCTGATTCAGCAGCACCTGGTCAAGCAGGCTCCGTGCATCCCAAAGTGCGGTGACCTACCCAAGGCAGGATGTCAGAACAGGCAAGTGCAGGGTCCCAGCCCCACTGCAATGAACCAGGAGCCCAGCTCCTGCCCCACCAGGTGGGATCAGCTTTGGGCGTAACTACAGCTGCTTTCCCAGCCTGTGAACCTTGGACATCCCCAGCTTCCCAGCCTCACACAGTGGCAGGGTGCTGCAGCTCGGGTCCTTGGTGAATGTTTAAGGGTTGGGGGCAGAGCATGCTGTTGTTGCTGCCACCGTTCCCATAAAAGGCAGCAAACATGATGACTCAGCACATGGGAGAACAGAGTGAAGAGGTGACGTGGGTGTTCGGAGAGGGGGGAGCATCCTTAGGGATATAGAGTTTGGCTAGCAGCAAAATTGGCTCCATGGGCCAAGGACAAGCGGAAGACAAGAGGAGTTAGCCTGGGAAAGGATCTGATTCAGGATATTGACACATTTTGCCTTGCTTGAAGCTAACCAGTGTTTGGTAAATACGTTGTACCCTGCCCTCCCACCCCATCCTGTGCACCTCCATGATGTCAGGTACCACGCAATCCTGCACATGTCCCGGTACTGCTTTGCAACAAACCCATCAATATACTTAGGCAAGGGGAAAAGCACCTAAATACAATCTGTGATAATAACAGAGAGAGTAAATGCTCCCAGCATTATCGCATCCTTAAAGCCCCACTTGGGGAGTTCCCCCCTGGGCATTCATGTTTACCGTAAATTGCTAGGGGCTGACTCTTCCAACACAAGGAGAAACACCATATAGACAAGCAACCGCATAATGTATAAGATATAGGGTATGGCAGGGTTACAAAGCATAGGTATATGAGAATAAAGAAAATATCCGCAGCATGTGGCCTATCTCTGTTTATAGGATGGCATCTTAACTGTAATACCTGGCCCCTGTTAGAGCTGGACATACCTCTGAATCCCAGGTAGCGTTGGCTGTGTTGTTTCAGATGCTCGATCCTGCCGTTCTTGAGAAAAACTCCCATTCAACTGCATGGGTATTTTGCCTGATTCACAGCTGCTTGGTTGGACCTTTTGGAGGTCGGGTTGAGAAACAGTGGGGAAGACAGCAAGGGTAGCACTCTGTACCTGCTAACACACCAGATCCTCTCAGTTCTACAGCCTGGCAGAGCTTAATATCTCCTTTGTCAAAGCGACAGTCCAATCCCCGTGCTAGATCACATAATTATTAATTCTGTTCTGAAGTGATATGCACAGTTTGGAAGTTTTCTGAATGCAAGGTAGCAAGATAACACTTCAGGGGAAAAAAAAAAACAAAAAATCCCCCAAATTTCCAGTTCACTAAAATTTCAGAGGTAAACAATAAAAGTTACAGCAAAAAGATAGTGCACAGACCAAAAGATTCCTCACTGCAGGTGAGGCGACGGCCTGTTGTACAGAGACCAAATACAAACTGACCCAGACAAAGACTAATTAAAAAGTTTTGTATCTGTTTGTATCCTCCGTAACTAGTTTGGCTTGTCATTGTTGGAGTTTAAACTGCAAATAGTTTCATTTCTCTCTTTGTACGAAAAGCTCCCCACTTTTCAGAGGTTCGGCCTTCTGGCTGACGTTATCCATGCTCAGAAGAGAAGCGATTTTAGGGAGCTGTCCAGAGCCATGTCAGTCAAATGACTTTCTACTGGTTAACTGCTCTCCGGCTAAACCGCAAAGCACGACACTTTTCTCACTGTTATGAAAATGGTCTAATGACCTGTTTCCAACCTGGTTTCTGAAGGCTGGGTGAACTTCAGCAGAAATTTGGCATGAAGGCGTAGGACTAGTCATATGCTGCAGTTTGGGAGGTGGTGAGAATTCAAAGATATGTGATAGGAAGAAATCCCCCGCCGAGCATGTTCGCTGGGGATCACTTTCTACCCTTTTTATGGCAAAACCAGCAAAAGCAATTAGGGGAAGGAAAAAAACTCCTCTGTGATCTTGCATGCAGACACTTTCACATGAGCCCTTGTAAGGCTCGTGTTTTCCACTAACGTTCTGGCAAACGAGTGATATCAGTTGTGCAAATGCTGGTGAAAAACAGCTATAGGCAAATCTTAGGGTTTTCTCTGAATGAATGTTCACAAATAATGTTTTGGAGAGCCCTTGGCTGGAACAAAATCTATTTAGTCAGAATTTCCGGCACAGTTAGGGACACTAGACTAAAACAGCAGATGAGTTGGAAAAAACACACCCTACATACAGAAATGTCATGGGGACCTTCCATGACCCTCCCAGTGATAATGTAGCAGAAATAACTAAGCGTATAAACCCGTAAACTTCTGTACTGGGAATTCTCTCTCCTTGAGCTCTTCCTTAAAAGCGTATGCATAGGATATTGCTGTAAACTGGGCAGCGCTAATGCATTCATTGATCAGACAGGATGTAATCACTTAATACTGCAGTGCGGGCTTTCCATTTGTTTACCCTTTCCTACGTTTCAGTGGCATTTTCATTTTAAGCAAATTTCAGCATAATCACCGTATTTGCTTAAACCTGCGCATGTGCAACAAAGCCGTTCCTAGCCCATCTGCTCTGGCAGCCTCTGTCATGTAAAATGGACACCCATCCGTCCGTCCGTCCGTCGAGGTGTTGGAAGCAGAAGGAGAGGTCCCCTGTCACACGTGCAGCTGAGGACAGCGGGGCAGAGGCACTAGGGAATTGTTATCACCAGACACTAAGAGGCACGTGTTTCAGAGCCAAGGTTTTACACCCCTCACACATGCATATGTATTTTACCTCATTATTGGCTTCAGCTGTACTTATTGTTACCAATTTGTGTCCTGATGCTATTTTTCTAGGCAGCCTCGGTGGGAGAGACTTGTGTGCAGAGCAATATTTGCATTTCTGCAAGCCTTTACGGGTATACATATTGTTAATACGCACATAAACAGGATGCCATTCATATTTAAACAGTGCTTTCGGAGTCGGATGGCATCACAGCTGAGGGAATGAAAATGTTCTGATTTGTATCACTTATCTCAGTGGAGGTTGCTTCCTTCACATATTCTGACTTCTGCAGAGCCGCTGTAATAAGGTAGTTATATTCACATAGGATGAGACACTAGGCATTTAATAACCCCCACTTCCTCCCCCAAAAGCCTAATAAGCTTGCTTTGCCAGTTGGTCTTTACAGTCACTCACCCCTCCGTTTTTTCCAGACTACTGTGCATCCTTTATACTTCAGCTCTTTTTTTCATTTTCATTTGCATATATTCAAGGCCCTAAAGAAAAACAGCTCTGCATTAAAAGGCTATTACAGAAATATATGCTATTTAAGTAACAATAGAACATGTTTTTCATTGGGAGGAAAAAAAAAAGAGGATATTTTAGTTCCAAATAAGATTTAAAAGGATGTCACATGATGTTCAGTGTACTTTGGCTCACAGAACTCGTCCTGCAGTTTGTTGCGGCTTCTGCTTTAGTCAGTTCATCTCCTTTGCAGAAACAGGACTGTAACAGGACTGCGTGCGTTCAGGCATGCCACCTCCCTCTGCCTCCGAGGCTTTCCCCAAGCGCAGAGGGCCTGATGCTTCACTGCCCTGCGCCCTTTACCGCTATTTGCTCTTGCGCTAAGGGGGTGTAAAGCAGCGCCGCTCACGCTGGGCAGCATTTCACACTGCCTTCAGCAGGCTGCGGGGAGCCTGGCTCAGCAGGGCTCATCCAGGCATCGGTTCCAAAAGCGTTTCGTTCCTAGAAGTCACGGCTGTGTCAGGTGGGATGCTTCTCCACTGCCTTTATGAGATGAAGTGCCAAAAGGGTATGCATTTGCAAAATCATACAGGGAAAAAATGTCGGTTACACAAACAGCTCCCCCCCCCCGGTGCTTATGTGCGTGCCTGGGGGTCTGTCTCATCACCCCCAATGGGTTTAATCCCCTGGACTGAGGCAGTTCTTGTCCCAGCTCTCTGTCGTGGCCTTCTGCCGGCAGTCATCGTCACTCAGGGGAACTCGCCGAGTAAGCTGGGTGTCTTCTCCACAACTTTCTCAAGGCACAGCCCTGCAATTGGACCTAAGATCACATTCGCACCCAAGAGGATGATCCTGCCTTCCTCCAGCCCGGCTGCGAGTTCCCAGTGCCCCCCCCCCCCCCCGCCAGCGCTGCTGACCCTGCAGCAGCACAGCGAGCGGGAGCCGGGCGCTGATGGAGCTGAAAGCTCACCCGGCAAAGGGAGAAAAAGATCCTTTTTCACCAGGTCAGCAAGGCGACCTGTCCCACCCTGCGATGAGGTGGCAGGAGCACATGGCTGGGAGAAGCGGGCACTCTCTCTTTCATTAGTCCATTAGCCATTAGTTCAGCTAAGCTGACAGCAAAGTCGCATTTTGAGTTTACAGCTCGAGCACTAATTTAAGCTGCTGTCAATTTTTGGTTCGCCTTAGCACCCAGGGCTGGCAATGCCGCAGCCGCAGAGACTTGCCAGTGCCTCTGCTAGGGGACAAGACGCTCCACCAGAGAGAGAGAAGGGCAGGGACGGCAGCAGTATCTGCACCTGCTGCAAATCCATCTTCTCGCTTCTTTCTTTGGGAGGGCTATTTTTAACGGGATCATCGCAGTGACCCAAGATGTCAAAGTGCAGCTTCACAAACAGTTGCGTTGGTGCAAACAAGGTGGAAGCAAGCTGTGAGGACGTAGGGACAGGGAAGTCCCCTTGGGCCAGCCTCACCGCAGAAGCCACCGCGCCGTGAGGACCACCGACAACACGGGGGCTCTGGAGACGTTCAGGAAGGAAGAGGCTTCCCTCTCACATTTGGGTGGACAAATGTGGTGCTACCCGTTCCCTTCAAGACTCAAGCTGGCCTTCAGGCAGGAGCTTTGCCTTTGCCTAGGCTCTGTGAAGGACTGAGCAGGATACATGAAAAACCCTAACATTTTCCCCAGTGACAGAAGAACTAATGCTCTAAGAGGAAGGACAGTTTGGCTGTATTTTCAGCATATATTTTTTTGCCAGTGAGTGAAGAGGTGGCTGCTTTATAGGTGTGAAAACAAGAGGCAAAGGACAACAAGCTCTTGCTTCCATCCCTGCATTTTAGAAAACTGTAGACAAACCAGGTGGTTTTTGAATGCAGGACAAGAAATATGCAGGGTCGTGACTCTTCAGTGTTATTCACATGAGCGAACAGAGAGGATTAAAAAAAGAAACCCTAAAACCCCAGTGACATATTTACTAATTTTGTGTGTGAAATAGCAGAAACAACTAATTTCTCCACCTTGATCCAAGGATTTCCATAGCCCATTTTTACCGGGTATCCAGGGCAGACTCACAGATAACCACACTTCATCATTCCACCAGGAAGCTCATTCAGACTGAAAGTTGGACTATTGGTTTTTAATTTTAATGCAGTTTTTCATTTTGATAGCTCTTCCACCTGACATGGAATTGCCACGGTGCAAATTGAATACAATAAAATTGCTAATCAGCCCATTAGAATATGTTGATGGTATAACATCTATTAGTTGTTGAATAATGTCTTCCTCCGATGTATTTTGAATTAAGTCTGCATGACAACAAAATTAATCCAGATATGTGTACCTACCCATAAACACAGCCTGCACATGCACGCGCAGCCTGCTCTTGGAAATCCATACAACTTTTTAACACGATGACAATCCCATACAAATACCAGTGAAAGAAAATGTGTCTTCAAACAGTGAAATAAGCAATTAAATGCAAAGAAATTATCCATGAAGTAAGACAGGCTACAGCCGTTTGTTCTGATCATGTGGCTTTCACGAGAACACAAAACCTATTACAGGCTCCAATCTCACATCGTAGTGAATTTTTCTGACTTCAAGTGCTTCATATCCCAGGAATACCTCCCACATTTTACCTCCCCAACAGTTAAATCACTCTCCTGCATGGACATCTTCTTACCGCATTTTCTCCTGCTTTTTTCCAAGCTCTTGCCTGACAATTTTTTAGGTCCTTAATTCTGAGGTCACAATTTTTCTCAGTACCCCAAGAAGAAGAGCCCTTAGCCTGTTTCTTTTACGGCCTCATTTAATTTCTCTACCCCAGTGCAAGTCTTCCCTTGCTCTACTATTGCAAAGACCCACAACACGAACTTCTTTTCTTGGCTGCCTCTTCTTGGGGAAAGATAATTTCCTACACTGGCAATTTCCCCTGTCAGCATCCTCTGGTGCTACATCCCGCATGGCTGAAAGCTGCCATGCCAAGAATGCCTTTGTCTGAAGCTGAAAATAGACAGAAAGTTGCAGCGAATCCAAAATGTCTCTCTTTTTTTTTAATATGCTCTGTTAAAAGCTCCTAATCATTATAAAACAAGAATTGTTGAAGTTGTTAAGGGGAAATTTGTCCCTGTCCACAAACACAGGTTCTTTGTATTCAGCAGAATCAACCTTTATGGTAATCTTCTAAAAGAAACATAGCGGTCCTATTGTAAAGCCCTATAATTTGGGGGAGTTTATTTTCTGATAGGAAACATGGGATTTTAAATGGGTCAAAATCCAGACTTATCCAGTAATGCATAATAAGAATATAATATTATAGAAACTTTCTCATAAAACAGAACAGCCCACTATGGAGAGCAACTGTGGTCAGAATCCTCCCAACAGTTTGATTTTCATATATTGGAAATGATAGTCCGGGAGGATTTGTAACCTTGGGCATTTGAGAAAAATGTCACGAGGCATCTCTGCATCTTTATGCAGCTAAATACCTTGAAGGATCAGGTTCTCAATGCACCTAAAGCTCGTACAAACCAGCGTCTGTGTCGCTTAGGACACAGGTTTGAGAGTAATCTACTTGCAAGAAACGTTAGGACTCTACCATACGCAGATAAGAAAAGGAACAATACAGTTGAAATGGGCAAAGATGATTCAGTTCAATCTGAGGAGAGTTGCTTTGTATTCCCAGTCAGTTTAACAATCCTTTCATCTTTCAAGGAAATTATAACTGTGATTCATTGGGACAAAGTTAGCAACTTCTCTTTTTATCTAAGTCCTATTATTGGTGCTTGTCACAGCCATTCAAGGACCTCCTGGGAATCAAAATGGACAATTGCATCCTCCTCTCTCTGCCAGCAAGAGGCTGGCTATCATTAACAATGCTTAAATTAATAGCGAGTTTTGGAGGGAGTAAATGTACCCCTGCAGGAAACCACGGATGAAGAGACAGGATATACATTTCAGTTCAAAGTCCTGCCTGTGAGTGGAGGTCTGTGACATTTTCCCATTCAAAATTAGACATTCATAAGTTCACTGCGGCAAGGTGCACATTATTGTTTTGGTCTATGGAATCAATAGCTGTGAGGGAGGGGGTAGAAGATGGCTTTTTGAAAAAGGGAGTGTTTTTCACAATGGAAAGAAATCCATAATGTGTAATAAGTGGCTGTAGGTGGTTCCCTGCCCTTGCTCTTTTTGTGCAATATAGGTCTCAGGGCTCTGAAAGGAACTGGAACACAGGGTGAGGTCTTTTATCAAACTTTATATTACTGTGGATAACATAGCATCCAAATTCTGCCAGATTATGTGAGCAGAGGAGACATGTAGAAGGAAAATAGCTTGAGCTTAGTCTAGGTGAGGTCAAAGTGGGGCTGGTAAGCAGGGGGGAAGCCTGGCTTGTGGCCAGCTGCAGCCCACCAAATCTTGTGTGCAGCCAGGCAGAGGATTTCATATCTGCGGCCGAGAGCCAGCTGATCTTGGCGGCTGCAGTGATTCCGCCTGGCAGCAGCAGACGAGGGGCTACACTGGGATGAGTGTCCTGGCACTCCAGGGCTGGAGCAATAAGCGGCGTTGAGCTTAACGCAGCCTGCACCCCCGGAGTTACCAGAGCGCAGAGCATCCTGCAGCAGTGTGTGCCTGCTCCCCGCTGCTCCTCCGTCATCCTGGGTACGTTTTACCTGGCCGTGAGGAACCGATGCAGGGCCTGCCTCGTGGGTGCCACACCACTGAGGCTTAGAGGACTCTGTGCTTTCATGGGGGATGGGAGGAGTGGGAGACATACAGGCTGACAGCCCCTTCTCGGGGGCCCAGGGGGCTGAATCGTCCCGCGGGTTGGGGGATCTGGTGGTCAGGGCTTTTCCTGCAAGTTGCAGCATATGTCAGACTGAGGTAGTGCTCACCCCCAGGCTGAACTCTGATCCAGAATAAACACAGAAGATTTCTGACTTTATGCTGTTGCCACTGCGTCAGATAGACACAGAAGGACTTACTGCACTGCAAACGACTTTTGTTACATGATCCCCCACTGTGATGCTCCGTCTACTAAAGAAACAAAACTCTGGAACTATTGGTCTTGGGGCAAATGCCAGGGTTATCCCTGCACCTCTTAGAAAGGATGAACATCCAGCCCAGGGTACGATGGTGGCATCAAACAGAACCCACCACCACTACAAGACTGAAGGCAGCAGTAGCAGTATTTAGTGCCTTATTTGACTGGAGGCTGGTCAAAGTTGCTATATTAATTCCTTCCTAAAGTAGACCAGACTGGTATAATGTACATCTTTGTAATAGGGAGGCTGTGTAACTGTAATACAGGCTGTCTAGTTTCAAGATCATAAACTGAGATAAAAGAGAGCATTAGATAATCTACTCCATCTTCATCCCTTGCAGCATCTTTCCCTCTTAAGTCCCACTAGCGCTTTGTTGTGTATGTTTTAAGTGTCCAAAATGACAGAACTTCTACTCTTCAGAGACCATCTTGAAACTTAGCAGGACTCTCCAGAGGGAATTTCTTTTTTTTGTTGTTGCTAGTTAGTCTTACATTTTGTCTCCTTAGAATTAACTCCACAGTTCCTGTTTCACCCTAAAACATACTATATTTTGACCTTGGTTCCTTTCACAACAGCCAATGAATTCTTATTAGCATCTTCAGAAGAAGCTGTGAGTGACCTCAGCCACGATGAGTCTAAGAATGAGTGTAGGAATGTGCACTGCTATAAGTAACTGCCCCATCCCTTCTTGCCCCATCTAGCTTCTAGACGCTAGAAAGCATCTAGTGCAGCCTGCTACTGCTGCGAGCAAGCAAGCTGGCCGAACCTTAACAATAATGGTGAAATCCTAGCGAATTATGTCACGTTCTCTTTTAAGTAAACTCACAATGAACACTTTGAGCACGTACCCGAATAAAACTGATTGCCAGGCTTCAGAATCTGGAATGGCAATGATCCATCCAGTTTGTGACTACCTGAGCAGCAGCAAACCCCTTCCCACCCAGCCCCACTCATCGGCCGCCTCAGTGGCACCAGCAGGAAGCACCTGCTAGTAACCCCTGCTTTTCTAGTTCCTCTCCGTTATCCTTCACTAGAGCATCTTGCACCACGCCGGATGCACCTCTTTCCAGTGGTATTTACATATTTCAGAAGTGTCTTGTTGGTTATTCTGTCACCCTCCTAGCTGTCGCTTTGTTGAAATTTACATTTTTCTATTGTCTCCTAAGTCAGTTCCTCCAGTCCTAGCTGAACCGAGCTCAATTTGAGTGACCTTCAGCAGATATCATTATAATTACAGCCTTCTCCTCCTGACCCTCTTTTCACACATTTTATCGCAGACTAACAACATTTACCCTTTCTTTAGCAACTGAACAAGGCGATGAGCTCAAAGTGTAAAAACAGTGGGTCTTAGTGTACTTCAGCGAGAGGGGGTCTTGGAGGTAATAAGAATCACAGAATCGTTTAGGTTGGAAAAGACCTTTAAGATCATCGAGTCCAACCATAAACCTAACACTGCCAAGACCACCACTACACCACGTCCCTAAGCACCTCATCCAAACGTCTTTTAAATACCTCCAGGGATGGCGACTCCACCACTTCCCTGGGCAGCCTGTTCCGATGCTTGATAACCCTTTCAGTGAAGAAAAATTTCCTAATATCCAGTCTAAACCTCCCCTGCTGCAACTTGAGGCCATTTCCTCTCGTCCTATCACTTGTTACTTGGGAGAAGAGACCGACCCCCACCTCTCTACAGCCTCCTTTCAGGCAGTTGTAGAGAGCAATAAGGTCTCCCCTCAGCCTCCTTTTCTCCAGGCTAAACAACCCCAGTTCCCTCAGCCGCTCCTCATAAGGCTTCTGCTCCAGACCCTTCACCAGCTGCGTTGCCCTTCTCTGGACACGCTCCAGCACCTCAAAGTCTTTCTTGTAGTGAGGGGCCCAAAACTGAACACGGTATTCGAGGTGCGGCCTCACCAGTGCCGAGTACAGGGGGACGATCACTTCCCTAGTCCTGCTGGCCACACTATTTCTGATACAAGCCAGGATGCCATTGGCTTTCTTGGCCGCCTGGGCCCACTGCTGGCTCATATTGAGGCGGCTGTCAACAAACACCCCCAGGTCCTTCTCTGCCAGGCAGCTTTCCAGCCACTCTGCCCCAAGCCTGTAGCGTTGCATGGGGTTGCTGTGGCCCAAGTGCAGGACCCAGCACTTGGCCTTGTTAAACCTCATACAATTGACCCCAGCCCATCGATCCAGTCTGTCCAGGTCCCTCTGCAGAGTCTGCCTACCCTCAAGCAGATCAACACTCCCACACAACTTGGTGTCATCTGCAAACTTACTGAGGGTGCACTCGATCCCTTCGTCCAGATCATCGATAAAGGTATTAAACAGAACTGGCCCCAACACAGAGCCCTGGGGAACACCGCTTGTGACCGGCCGCCACCTGGAGTAAACTCCATTCACCACCACTCTTTGGGCCTGGCCATCCAGCCAGTAGAAGGATGTAGTGTACGGCTTTGCCCCCCTCTCCAAAGAAAAAGCTAATTGAAAAACAGTTATTTTCACGCTGTCAAAGAAACTCAATCAGTAACAGGCAAGAAATAATCCTCTTATATAACAGGTCAAATAATAATATGTCATCAAGGTGCTTTTAACTTCATTAAAATTTGTCCCTTGATAAGTGACATTTTAATTATGTCATCAGGCAATAAAATAATACATGCCTGAAAACTTATGTCCAACCCATGCATCATTAATGGTCCTAAATTAACCCTGGATGATAGGGTAGAACTTAATCTTAGGTAGAAAATAGCCTACTGGACATTTTTCACATGCCTGTTTTGGAGTTTTGAACTGACGGTTCAATTTGGCAAAATAACTGACATAGTGACATTAATCTAGCCCATAAAATAAACAATAAAGTTAACAAACGCTTTTTAATCTACACTGTAATGGTGCCATAATCCAACAAAACGTCAGGAATTTGAGGATTAGACTTTTGTATTGCTTTAGCACAAGTATTCCCCCAAGGGTCTTGGCAGTTCATTGAGACCTCTAGCTGGGAGGTGGGTCCCAAAATGGTGTATGTCTCTCATGAACCGAATAAGACAGCCACTCCTCTGAATCAAAGCACCCTTCTTTCAAGACCGGATGAATTTGTCTATATGATTCTGGTTTCTGGTCCAAGGCTAGCCAGGCAGCTATTTCTCTCTTTTTGTCGTTGAAGAAAAGACATCTTGTTTGCTACTTTTTGAACCACAGTCTTGTGCTGCGGTTTCCCCCTTACCACTGCCCAGAGCACGTGTGGTTCCTTGGAAATCGCCGTGCAGCTCACACCGAGCGCCCTGCGTGCCTTCGGCAGCACGCTCTGCTCTGCGGTGAACCCGGAGCACGGCAGCCCCTGATAAATCCCATAGCAATGCCCAACCGATAAATCTTTGCTGTTGGAGAAGACGCTATAAAACCAGGGGAGCTGACTTCCTAGGGGAGAGTCTAATGCAAAAGGAAGACACTCACCTCCCAGTAAAGATGAAGCTATGGTTGGGGTGAGGGTTGACCCAGAAACAAGACCTTAAAATCCAGAGCCAAGACCTATTAGCAGAGCTGGTTAGCTCTATGAGAGAGCAAAGCCAGCCTGGGGGGGTGCGAATGCTTCGCTCGGGTAAAGCTACAGCTGCAGCAGTTTCTCCCCTCGCAAGACTAGCGCTCACCTGGCTCTTCTTCCCTCTTTTGCTAGTCTGGCATAGGGGAATCTCAGATATCAGAACTTTTATAAAAGAGAGAAGCCTGGAGTTGGTTGGAGAGGGCCTTATTTCACCTCTGCCAAGCCTGCCGCATCACTGACTGGAAGGTTTTCAGCCCCATGGGAGAAAAGGTACAAGACGTCCTCAGGAAGGTAGCAAACACCATTTTAATCTTGGGTACAGTTGGATGAAAGTTGGCCTGAAGAGCATGTTTCAAAGGTCTGGACTTCAGTATAAGCTTGCTGCTAATCTGTGAAAAAACAAATCTGGAGTGTTTTTTCAAGCATTGCTATGAACCAGAGGTGTAGATTATATAGGTTTACGCATGAAAAGGCTGATCTAAAGACAGTGCTTGTGTACTTTAACTTGTGTATCAAATATTTGAATATGCCTGTCCCATAGGAAAGTGATCTTAGTTGATTTGAATTTTTACTTAGTGATCTTTACAAATAAAAAAAAGGATTTAAGAAATAAAAACAATCTGTGCAACAAAATCTTAATCTGTGAACTTTTAAGACTGTTTGCATTCAGAGCTATTTGTTGGAGCAAAATCCCTTAAAAAAGAATAAACTGTGCTGGTCAGTGCAAGTCATAAACTCCAAAGGTATAGCTCCGGAATTCTACCACTGGGCCCTAAACAACACGAGTCTAATCTAACGTATAAATGTCTCTAAAGCATTTATCACTGTAGTATCTGGGCCATGCACACAGATTTCGGAAAACAGTGGGATCCATCCAGAAGAGATGATCAATTTTCCATTCATCTGCTGTGCTGCCCTTTGGCTTCACTGTTACATTTAAAATAATGGAAGTTACTCTGTGATGACAAGCATGTTATTCACAAATGTGGTGTCCTGATGTGATTTTGATGCCGGCATTCAGGTAAGATTTACCAGGGTTTAGATTTGCTTTTCTGCAGCTCCCCAAACATTTCCTAAGAGTAGAACCTCTGGTTATGTTGCTCCATTCATGTCCTGCTGCTCTCAAACATCACATTTGGGTATCAGCAACCCCAGGAGTAAAAATGAACTGGGAAGACAAAGGTGTGGTGTTTCAAAGATGTCCATGTGCATCTGTCACCTCTTTTATCCCGGAGAATGGGAAGCTATAGGGGAGCTTTGATGTTCTGTGGGGAGACATAGACCAGACAGCGATGGGACTGGCCTGGCCTGGCCTGGGGGATTGTTCTATTCTATGCCTAAAGGGAGTACAAAAATCCCCATACCATTGAGGAACCAGAAGAATCTGCATCTTCCAGCTTCCCCAACCCCTAGTGTTTCCTCTAATGGCCTGTCTCTGATGCTGGGTGTAAGCAAATGCAATGTCCACATGCTGAAAGATATGGAAGTTACCCCCAAAATGTACTGTCCGCCCCCAGTTGGCAACCTGCAGGTACAAGAAGACAAGGGTAGATTTATGCATTAGAAAGACGGGTGCCCAAGTGCCACTCTTGTGGCAGTGTTCCTTCAAAAATAAAGCCAGCAAGCAGTGAGAATCAGAATGGTTCTGAAGCGCAAAGCATATAATAAAATTGTTATTTTTTAATAGCGCTGCTGGAAACTCCCTGGGAACCATATCTGCCAGCAGTGACATCTGCAGGTTGATCTAACCCCCTCTTTTCATTCTGTAGCAAAAAAGCTGCATTATTGCTCTTGCCACTGTGATCCCCTCTCAGGCTGCTCTAATACGTCCCTCCTTTTGGGATAAATCCCCTCCCATGCCATCTGTCTTACGCTCCAGTTCCTCCTCAGCCCCCGCCACTGCTTCCCACAGGCAGCCTGAACCAGAGGCTCCGTAGCGCCCTGCCCGAGCCTGCAGCAATAAACCCAGTGCTGAGGGAGGTTTTGGAGGTCACCGACACTTACTTCTGTTGGCCCAGAGGATCTAAGTGATGTGGCTGAGATAGCGAGGGACACTGATGGAGGGTGTCCGGGCCATCCCTGTGGGCTCAGGCTTTGCCAAACATAAGAGCACGCCGTGGGTTTCCTCTCCCCTATGCAGAGCTTGCCCGGCCAGGACAGCGCGCTCATGAACGCTGGCATGGGATACATCAGGAGGGTGTCAGGAAATGACAGGATCTGGTGTTTACTTCACACTGTACCCTGTGTTTGCCTGCTGTTTTTGAGGCTGCTGTTTTTGAGGCCACGGGTGAGCTAATGAGACCACTCTGACCTCCGAGGATTGGCAGAAAAAGGTTCCATTACAGAGAGCGGCTGCAGAGCAGTGGCACGTTTGGCAGGAAGAAGGGACATGGTACTGTCTCCAAAACCATTTGGATGCCAATGCAGCTAAAGCAACAGGGTTATGGGGTAGCGTCTTCTCAAAACCCTTCCAGGAGGGCAGATAGAGTAGGATTTGCCATATTTCTAGTCAGCATCATCTAGCTGGTGGTAGACCAACTCGGTGTCCAGCTTATCGCCTATGCTTGAAGTTTTTTACTAGACAGCCTTTTCCAGGTGCTCTGATCCAGACACTGCTTTTGGACGCATTTCCCGAAATCAAGTTTCACACTCGTCTCTTCCCAGATATTAACTAGCAATCTGGCGTGCTCCCGCAGCCAACGGGCAGTGCAGGGGAAAAGGAGCTTCCATCAGAGCCTGCGTGATGAGAGCTGGGTGCTGAGGAAAAGGAGCACGCCTCATGGAAAGCAGGCTCAGGGCATCTCCAACGTACAAAAGCCAGCAGGTACCTCCCAGCACAATGGATGCAAGTAAGGAATGGAAAGGAGTAGGAAGTATGGGTCTGGGCCAGTGCGATAGGACACCGGAGAGCAGCGATAACTGCAAACGCTACCCAGGTTTGGGTAGCAGGATCCTGTGGGTGAGGGGCACAACGCAAATGAAAGCATGTTTGATCTGGTTTCCTGTCAGACTGCAGCTCTTTGTAAAAGGCTGCCTGCACTCGGGCTGTGTTTGGCAGGGTGTCCTGCGGGGAGCCAGCGCCGCGTCAGGCTGCATTGGCAGGATGTAGCCAGGCAGACGGCACAGTCACCAATTAATAGCAGACAGCAATATTTAAACTAATCATTACGGGGATCAGCATAAAACAAAACTCTTATTAAAATTAACAACACAGTCACTAAAAATGATGCTGTTTCAAGCTATTCATTATAGCTAACAACCGAATCTAGCCAACAGCACTTGACCGGGGCTGATGTCGTTTTTAGTTTTGTGTCTTCTGGAGACAAGGCTTACTTGATTTCAAATGTTTTGTGGGCACATTGACATAACCAACTGGAGTCATGCTAAGCGGGAAGGACTCCAGTTCATTTTGCTGCCTCCCATTATGGTTCCAAAACCACACGTCCACACCACATCTTTACCAGCCATGAAGCCTGTACCAGTGCAGTCTGTGGTGCAGCGTACCACACAAATTCAGAGCACTAGCAGCTGGAAGACGTCCTGTCTGCTCTGCAAGTGGAGCACCCTGGGTGGCATGTCAGTGCAGGATTCCAACCTTGGGTCCAACAGGTGGGAAATGGCCTTGAGCTGGTCACTGCTGGGACCAGATGGGTGCTTGAATGCAACTGCAAGACTCCAAGCAAGGACGCAAGGAGGATTTACACCAAGAACCCCGCCAGCACACTAAATTGCCAAGGTAGACACCTGTTCCTAATACCTTTTGAACACTTTGATAGGGCATGAAAGACTTTAATCAGCCTCCAAAATGTGTATGCAAAGGGGCAGAGAGACAGAGCTCTATTAATGTCCCCACTGAAGGAAAGGCTGCGGTATGAACTTGCACCTCCTCTGGGAGCAGTGAATCCACACATGACAGCACCCTCAAAACAAAGCTGCCCTGAGTGATCAAATTAGCACAGCATTAGAAATATTTGACCACTAAAAGAGGGGGTTCCTGCCCCTCAGCTGATGTGATATGAACCTGTGATGCATCCTCTCCTGGTCCACTGTAAATACACAGTGAAACATTTGCTAGAAATGCTTTTATACTTTACCTTGCATTTGCAATGGCCTAGAAGTGCATGCACCATCGTTCACCATGTCTCTTAAGGGGGAAAAACTGCTCAAATGTGATTTCCAAGAGACTGAGCTGGTACAACAGCAGATGCTAAACTGGCAAAGAAAACTGCCATCAGATTTTTTTTTATCCTTTGTATCTATCTATCTGTCTATATCCTTCATTTGACCTCCCACTCTCCCTTCTGTACCCCCTTGAACTCTCCACTTTTTAATCCGAACAAGGTTGCACTTCTGCTTGGTGGCTTCAGATCCAGCACTCTCCCTGCCAACCTCCAGCCAGCTAATTGTTCGACTCCTTAATGTTCCCAAGGTCGCAGGATGTGTCACCTCCCCCGTGACTTCCAGGGCACTTTCAATCTCTTACAAGTTGAAGCTAGCAGCCGTCTAGGTCTAAAACCTCCTCATCAGCTGTACTGCAGTAGCATCAGAAGGACCCAGCGAGGATCAAGGCCCCATTGTGCTCAGATCTGCATAAACACCCAGTGAGAGACAGCTCCTGCCCTCCTGAGGTTATGGGCTGAAAGGGAAAGCAGGCAGAGTGAAGGCGAGTGGGAGACATGTAAGTGGAGTATTCATGGTGATGCTAGTCACATCGCTTGTTAGTCTCTCTCTTCCCCCCCACCTCCGAAATGAAAATAAAATAAGTTGTCGGCTTGTTTTTTGGAGTGTTGTAAATTACTATTTGCAAAAGCAATCATCTGTTTCCATCCACCTTGGTTCTGTGCCAGTGCTGCCCTGGGCTGCGCTTCCTGAGGAGGTCCTGCGGCACTGCAGGAACAGAGCAGCAGGGAAGCACCAGAAGATGAAGGAAAACCACTTGGTTGCCCACCCGCCCCACCAGAGATGGCTGCAGTCTAGCAATAAGCCCACCAGCAGCAAGCTGAATGCAATGTAGCCCAGTATGTCCTGTCAGCCACCAGCCTAGGGCTGGAGAGGAGGGAGGGACTACCTCCCTTCACTTACCCTCATTACCACCCAAAAGGGATGGAGCATCCCAGCCAGTTCACAGAACATACACCTCCCAGCAGAGAAGGAAAGTTTGGAGAACTGGAAAAATTGCTCTGAGGCAGGGTACAATATCACTTCAGTCTAACCCTAAGAAGAATAATTTATTCTCCTCTTTCTTGGGCAGCAGAAATATACCAGCATCACGGAACTGCAAGGACGAAGGACAGCCTGTCCTGTTCTGATGCAAAAAAGTCCTACCCTTAAAGTGAGGCTTCAGAACGGTGTGTGCGAGTTTGATTTGCATCCAGAGTGGAAACATGCTTGCCAGCCATCAGGCTGATGTGATTTGAAGCAGCTGAGATATTAAATGCACTAAATCAGAATGTATAATAGCCATGCTGGCAGACCTTTAATTATTGTCGTGCTTGTGGGCACTGATATCATTCAAATTAAAAGCTTTCCCCACTACTTGCATTTTTTTAATACGTTGATGTACTCTGCACTGATGGATTGTCCTCTCTTGTCCTTCTCTCACAAAACGCTTGGCACAATTTGCTTCAGTGCAGAAATAAAAATTATTGGCACTCACTTGCCATATTTTTGGTGCTCTTTTTGTTTTGTTGTAAAGCATAGACCCCCTAACAAGAAGAAAAGTTTGGGGAGTTTGGAGGGGCAGTGTTAATTCCTCAGTCACCAATCCTCCTTCTCAGAAAAAGCAGGAATGCTCATTATTAATAGCAAGACTGAAGCGCTGGTGCAATCTTCCCTAGAGCAGTGCCTTTGATAGTGCTGGCTGATGACATAGCAAAGTTTCCTTGCTGTGTGCTGCACAGATGCTCTAATTTTCCTCTCTCAGCTGGTCCAGAGACAGATATTTTTGGCCACTCCAGTGCTCAGATATAGCAGCAGAAAGCTCGAGCAGCTCCTCTGAAGTTGAAGCAGCTTCTCTGTTTGCACCATTGTCACTGATACTAGAATCTGGCTCCTTGTCTAGTACCATGATAAGGCTGCTCGCTCGCTCAGTGTAATTCTGGAACAAGCGGAACTGTTTTAAGCAGAATGAGCACAGTACCAGCACAAGATGTTTATCACAAAAGTTCCTCACACCCTCTCCTGAGGTGGAAAACCCATAAAACAGGCAAAGGAATATTCTTATTTATTCCCCTGGGTGACAGGCATAGCACATCATATCTCCATCATATGGAGACTCATTTGCAGGAGATGCAGCACTCACGTCTTCCACACCGCTTCCAAATTACAGCCCCTGATTTGCCACAGCTGCTGCAAAACTGCTTTCAACTCTTGCTGCGTTCTGCAGCTCCGCTTGCTGCACATGTTATGCAGCTCGTTTTATCGTAGGGGCAGCGATGGAGCACAGTTAGAAAGGGACCGGGGCTCAAACCAGGACAGTGCTTGCCCCTGCCTCACCTCTCCCTGGCTCTGAGCCTCAGCCTCTCTGCAGAGCCCAGAGCAATGCTATGGCTTCAAGGGGAAGGCCATGCCTTGTGGCCTATTTTTTCCAGTGGAGACTTGATCTAATTGCCTGCATGCAGAACCAGGAGCCAGAAATCTCCTGTATTTATAAACCTGACTGCAGCACTAAATCTTTCACTGGCCTTGAGCAATTCACTTCACCTTTCTGCCTTAGTTTCCCCATGTGTAAAAGTGAGATAACGTTTACTTTCCTCCCAGGGATATTGCAAGGATTAATTAGTTAACTGAGTTTGCTTGAAAGGTGAAAAGCATTTTACACATGTTAAGTATTGTTGTTTCTTTGGGACAAAAAAAGCCTCCCTCCACTTTACAGAAGTGATTTTAAAAGCTCAAAACCAAAGAAAAGAAAAGCTGATACTGGCTAACTCAAAACCAGCAGGATGCGGGAACACTGAGGAAGGGAGATCATCGTAACATGGAAAGGTTTGCAAACACGAAACCTTTCAGCCCTTTGGAAGCCAGGGGAGGTGAAAATGAGCAGCATGTAGTGGACAAGTAGGATCTCTTGGTTCCTGGCTCAAGCCCAACGGAGTCAGCAGCCAGCTATCCTGACTGTCTGGTGGCCTCCGAATCCAGTCAGTCTGGCAGCAGGCATAGCATGGACCTTACTGGAAAACATGCTATCCCAGCTGGGCTTCCAGAAGAGCAAACAAGTTCAGTGCTGCCTCAGGTGTGCTTCTGAGAGAAACCAAGGACAGGCAAGAAATGTGCGCCTTCCCTGCCCAGGCTAGATCCAGCCTTTGGGATTAAAGGCAGGATCACACAGCTATTCCTCCTGCTTCTCACCAGCATTAAATGAAATTAAAAGAATTCAAAAGTAAATGCCCAGGACACAAAAGAAGCTGCTGTCACAGAGAAGATGAGAATGAGAATCTGCTCAGGAGATTAGGATGAGCAGCAGCACTCACTCCTGACAAAAAAAGAAAGGAGGGAGGAAGTAAATGAAAAGCAAGAGCTCTCCTAAGGTGCCATTTAAAGAGGTAACTTAGCAGGACAAAACCAATTCCAGCAGTTACCCTTTGAAGTGCTGTTCTGCAGCTTCTCAAGATGCTATAGCTGTTTGGGCGTAAAGGCAGCATTAACAGGGTGTCTACAGCGACAGCCAGCCAGTCTCTTCTGCATGTAGTAATGTCCCTGGGAGGCATCCTTACCCTCAGGTCCGCCTCCCCACCAGAGTGTGGTCTTTCCAGATGTGCTGAAGGAGTAGCCCACATGTACACTTTCTATCCCACAGCAGGAAAGGTCAGGCGTAAATAGGCTGAGCTGCCTACTTATTTCGCCTAAAGTAAAACAGGGGAAGTTTATGCAAGCTGTTTTCCTGTCAGACCTGTCAAGAAGGGATTTAAAGTCTATCAGCAAGGTGTTAAAGAGTACTTGCTCATTGACACAACTGGACCCAAAAGATGGTGTCTGCTTATAGCCTGAGTGATGTGAGAGCTAGCAAAGGTGACGTGAGAGCTAGCAAAGGTGAGGCTATGTCATCAACAACCGGCAAAAGAGGAGATGCGGGTGTTGCAGTGCTTCTACTGTTTTCTAAACTGCGTAGCCCCTTGCGTAGCTGCCATGGCTTGCTCACATCTGCCCCATCCCCCTTCTCTCCTTTCCTGTATTTGTACCCACTGTGCCGAGATGTATTTGCACCTAAATTGCTACACACGTTTTGGCGCTAAATGCGCTTAGCGGTCCTGCATCTTCTTGTTTTTGTATCAATATACGGCAGGAGTAATCCTAAAGCAGATTCACAAGGGTAAAACCAGTGAAAAACCAGTGGAATCGAAAGGAGATCCAGTTTATAGAGGCTGAAAGCTGATTTTCTTTAGAATGGAGGCTAAGCCAGTCAAAAGTAAGAAGCTTCCAGATTTCAGGACTTCTAAGAAAGAAAGTTTTTAGATATAAAGAACCGATCATTCCCAGCTGTCACAGGCAGTCTAGATGATGAAAGCAACGGATGTATTGACTGGCTCCAGCTGAGGATTTGGCCAGGTGGAATTAACGCTGTTCTAAAGAACAACCCTGCAGAGAAAAGTCCACGTGACAGGCCTTGGTGTCACCTTCCAGGGGAAGCGTGGGCCTGAGATATGCTCCGTATTTGCAGATAGGAAGGGCAGACGGGAACTGGCTGTGAGGCATCTGCACGATGTTCTCCCCGTTCTGGTTTAGCCTAACAAACTTAAGTGTTTGTGGACTCCTGTCTCACTGACATTAGCAAACAGTTTTACTATCGCTCAGCATGAGAGAAGGGGGAGAAGTTAAGGGAAAAAAAAGAAAGAATATACATAGTATTAAGACACTGCTGGAGCCTGAAGTCAATATTGCCTGCTGTTCACAGAGTCGCTGCTTCTGTTTGAAGGACCCTGCGCCTCTCTTCCTTTATCACATTTGCAATTAGCTTTCCATACACATCTGCTCCTGACCTTAAAATAATTTCCCCTCCACCTCCAAAGGAAAATGATTTTGTAAAGAAATTGCTTCCAGAATCACAGTTCTTTTCTCATTCTTCAGTGGCTTTGGCAGGCAGTCTCATACATCCCAGCTTACTCCAGAAAGAATCTGTGCCTTGCCGAGCATCACATTTTGTGGCCAAGATTTTGAAGAAAGCAAACGGAACCAAAACTTCAAGCACCAAGCCTGTATTTAGGCACTCATGTAAATGCCCTTTTTTCAGCAGTGCGTAGTGCGTAGTAGCTCCAGCTGACTTCTTTTCATTCTGCTCCTCTTTTTCACACCAAGTCCCAACATAACCGTGGTGTTTTGATACAATGACAGGAGCATATGCTGCCTGGTAGACTCGGATCTGTATTTCTGCATCCTGTGATGGTACTTCTCTGGAAAGGCTGAAGAGCAGAAAAGTGACTATCTCTGGATCTCATGGCCATTTAACACAAACAGAAAGCCGGAGCCGAACCAGAATATTTCCATAGCATTGAACATTTGCTTTGCTCCCTCCAGAGACGTTTTCATTCACTCCTGTTTTTGGCCTATGCGCTAATTGCATTCCACTGAAATTCTCAAAAATGGGCTGTAAAGGGGACTCATGTAATGCAAAGGGCTCTTGCTGGTGTAGAGAAGTATTTTGCCAAGTAACAGCTGGGTCTTGGTTAGTCCTAGCATAGATAGTTGAGCTTTTAGTCTTGTTTACTGGATTTTTTTCAGCCTGGTTTGTTCAGCACCTGTCCTGGTGTCGGGGTGGCCTCAGGGGAACCCTGCTACCCCCCCGTGTCCCACCAAGAAAGCCAGAGCTGCTGGAGGCAGCGAGGAACGTGCAGCCAGGAGGGAGCCCCTCCGTATGGGCACGGAGGGAAAGGACTCAGAAAAAAAGGCTGGGAAGATGGAAAATACAGATTTAGGTTATCTAAAGGAAAGAGAAACTACAAAACATTGATGGCAGAAGACACACTGGGCTACAGAAATTCATCCCCAATGTAACTTTTATTTCAGTCGGTTACCCAGGAGCTGGATTTGGCCTGCCTGGCAGAAATTGTTTGGTTTAGCCAGTCACGTTAATTGGAAAAAGTGAGCAGTACTACTTTAATTGCACAAAAGAGAGGGAGGACAGATCCCATTTCAAATATCAGAGTAAGGCTTTTTCTAAGGGGGGGATAAATATTAACACCCGGGCTGTGCTGATGAGCTTTAGGGGGGTTGCTAAGCAACACGGCCCTTTGTCTATAGCCCAGGCGATGCTTGGGAGGGGACCGTGTAGGAATAAAATTCATATGGCTTCTATAGAAACGTATTTTTGTAGCTTTTTTTAAATAAATAGAAACCCAAATCTGGCTCCTTGACTTTCTTTCCCCCCCCCTCCCCCCCCACATGAAAGGCTATCTGCTGAAAATGTAGTTACGGCTGCAATCTGAGAGCACGTCTTTGGAGGATGTTGTGAGCCCAACAGCAAAGTCGGGGCAACGTGCACACATTTTTAACACAACATCAATATTCACTCAATGTATCTTTAAATAGCATGGGTTTTTTTTAAACTCTCAGATTCAGATCTGTGCACTAATTGGCTGTTTATGGCACCAACTGTTACATTTTAGTCCATTATATTTTGTTTTTTCCAGGTCATCTTAAGAAATTTCATAAATGTATCCCAGTCTAGCACAGAGATGGAATAGCTAATAATATACTGTTACTTAACTGATAAAATAAAACCACACATTTCCAGATATTAAAATCATGTATGTGTTGGTCTAAGCCTTGTAGTAAAATTCAGCTCCACAATCATTCAAATTCAATATCTTCATTTTTATTTAAAACTTAGAGCACAGGAGTACAGGGCAAAGGAACAGCTTTTGATTTGAGACTCGCAGAGAGAAAACTGTATTTTATTAAGTTAGTGAAAATGCTGACTGCAGAGAAATTTTAAATAATTTATTTTTTAAAAATGAAAGTACTCTTATGTTCTGATATGAAAGAAAAGCTAAAGCTTTGCTGTTTATATAAGGGAGCAGAGGTGAAAAGTGGTAAACTCAGTGAACTGCTGACAGGCAGTGCCTTTCTTCTGTGATTTGTCCTGGAATTGCCTCCTCAAAACACATACACCACACATTTTTAACTACTGAAGCCATATTATTGCAGAAAAATATAAGGTGGACGGCAAGAGCCGGCAGAGAGGCTGCGGACTTGTATTTACTCCATACAACATATGCCATTGGGAGATCCCCTACACATGGACAGAGGGTCTGGAGCAAGATGTTCCTATCCAGAGCAATAGGCTTGGGAAAATAACGCTGCTCTACTTTTACCTGCACCTCATGAAGAAATGGTCGTCTTGAAAGAAAGGGAGCATGCACCGTTACTGTTGCCTGTTCAAAGGAGCCAGCAAGGGACCTGCCCAAAGGCCCAGCGGGAGCCAGCTACAGATCCCAGCTTCTTCCCTTACATCCTGGGCCCCCAAAATCACAGGCATCCATGCTGCCTTGCAAGAGACGGGGGTCAAGGAAACAACTTGGAGCCGTTACTCTGCTGGCCATTGAGTGCTCCAGCTCCTTCCCTATTTACAGGTCAAGTTCTGGTCTGTATCACAGCCATACATTTGCCCCTAAGGATTCTCCTGTGGTATAGGCAGAGCAAGAAGCTCACCTAGGCTTATTAGGGTAGCATGCAAAGAATATTCTTCCTTTCCTAAACCACGGAGATTTGTAAGAGCCTGGGGCATTTACAGGTGGAAGATGACAGCAACAGAGCAAGAGGGGCAAACCTCAAAAGAAAAAGGTAAAGAGGAGTTGTTACTTCTTAGACAGTTACTAAAATGCATAGTGAAATATAGAAAAGGAACACATTTCTCTGTTGATGTGGGTTTTGCCATTGAATCTACAGGAGATCCAAAGGCAACCATAAGGAGGTTCTTCAGATGATCATTGCCTGTGTTACCAGCACAACAGTTAATTTCACAGAATCACAGAATCACAGAATCATATAGGTTGGAAAAGACCTTTAAGATCATCGAGTCCAACCATAAACCTAACACTGCCAAAAACCATCACTACACCATGTCTCTAAGTACCTCATCCAAACGTCCTTTAAATACGTCCAGGGATGGCGACTCAACCACTTCCCTGGGCAGCCTGTTCCAATGCTTGATAACCCTCTCGGTGAAGTAAAATTTCCTCATATCCAGTCTAAACCTCCCCTGGCGCAACTTGAGGCCATTTCCTCTTGTCCTATCACTTGTTACCTGGGAGAAGAGACCGACCCCCACCTCTCTACAACCTCCTTTCAGGTAGTTGTAGAGAGCGATGAGGTCTCCCCTCAGCCTCCTTTTCTCCAGGCTAAACAGTCCCAGCTCCCTCAGCCGCTCCTCATCAGACTTCTGCTCCAGACCCTTCACCAGCTTCGTTGCCCTTCTCTGTACGCGCTCCAGTACCTCAATATCCCTCTTGTAGTGGGGGGCCCAAAACTGAACACAGTATTCGAGGTGCGGCCTCACCAGTGCCGAGTACAGGGGCACAATCACTTCCCTAGTCCTGCTGGCCACGCTATTTTTGATACAGGCCAGGATGCCATTGGCCTTCTTGGCCGCCTGGGCACACTGCTGGCTCATATTCAGGCGGCTGTCAACCAGCACCCCCAGGTCCTTCTCTGCCAGGCAGCTTTCCAGCCACTCTTCCCCAAGCCTGTAGCGTTGCATGGGGTTGCTGTGGCCCAAGTGCAGGACCTTGCACTTGGCCTTGTTAAACCTCATACAATTCACCCCAGCCCATCGATCCAGCCTGTCCAGGTCCCTCTGCAGAGCCTGCCTACCCTCTACCCTTCACAAAACTCAAGGTGAGTACACCATTGAGCATGTGGAAACTGCTGGGGATATTACTGCTGGTTGTTTTGGGGTTTGTTTTTAAAATTTTCTTTTACAACAAGATGCGTATGGGCCTCTCCTCTGCATATGGGCTCACTGTGAACGTGTGATATCAAAAAATTAACCAAGATACCACTGGACTCCCAACAGGGTGATGGATAGCATATTCCTGTGCTTGCAGAAAATTTTAACTACAGACCAGTACCGAATTTCTGATTTTCTCAGAGTCCACTAGACATTGCTTTTTATGAACACTTTATGTAAAAACATGGTAACAGGGATGTGGTCCTGCATGGCCTGATAAACAGCTGAGGTTTGTCTACCTCAGCCTGGAGGAACATGGACTTATATCAAAGCTTCCAGTACCCGAGACAAACTCTCGTAAGATGTATGTCCAATATATCTTTCACAGAAATCAGCTTCCTTCCTGGATATATAACTTCTCTGGCTTCACTTTCCTCCTTTCCCAGCTCCCTCATCTGCTGTAGGCTGTAGCAGTATCAGAGAAGTCATATGAGGCTTTTGAAATCCACAAGAGCATTTTTAAATGCATTGGGCTGGTGGAGGTGGGAGACTGGATCATGATGCAGGTAATAATGGGCAGGCAACTCCTGAAGAATAGCATTCCTGGAGGCCTGATGGCCTGCAGCCCCTCCACAGAAGCGGCACAAGGCACTGGACAGGGAACACTTTGTCTTAGGATCTATCTGCAATATACAGCACCCAACAGCGAGCCAGACCCAGGCTGTCAGAGCCTGGCTTGGAGCCTCTGCCAAAAAAGACAGTGAGCCATGCTGTTCTCCTAGATCAGCCTACAAATGGAAAAAAATTTATTTGATCTGAGGCTTGTCTGCTCAGGCGAGCAATTGGCCTGGCGAGAACAGCACTGAGCAACCATTCCCAGTGTGCTGGGAACAAGAAAGAACAAGTTTTCCAAATCCTTTTCAGAAGGAGGTAGACCTGGCATCTGCTTTTCGCTCTTACTTAGCAGGTATCTGCATCACTGAGTCTTCTGCCCCAGCATGGGACTTTGGAGGTGGTTCAGAGCATGTCTGCGAACGCTTTTTCCAGCACCCATCTGTGCGTAACTAGCCTCCTCTGAATTCTTTTTGACATGCATTCAGATGAAGCCAGTCAGTCTCTGGTCTGCGAGTAAGCCAGCTCCACTCTTTTGTTCCTTTGAGGTGTACTGCTATTCAGCTCAGGACAAGGGGGATGCCTGCAGATGCCACACCGAAGATGAAATAAGCAGCCTCTGAGCAAACCCGTAGAACTTATTAGGACCCATCCATACAAGGATGGGTACAGATCCAGCTAGAACCTATCTTCTTATAAATAAGAGTGATGGGGAAGAAAATTTTGATTTTTGTAGTGTGTGTGGTTAGTATAAAATCAGAGCTCTTCCATAGCAACGTTATGGAATTTCATATCATGGCAAGTTATATGCAGAATCTGTGCATGCCAAAATTAGAATATGCACATATAAGGTTTTGAATTCAGCTTACCTCAGGCAGAATGGACTGCATTTTACAGTGGAGCTCGGGGTGTGTTGTGTCTATCAGCTGCAATGCATGACTCAAAATTGTGATAAATAAATGACAGGAGAAGAGCCAAAATATAAAGTGTTTTTCCCAACGGAGATGTATCATGCCCTTTTCTTCCACCTATATATTACCTGCTCTACAAACAACTCAGAGTCTTGATTACATCTATTCAGATCGTTTCCTTTCTTGCAGCAAAGACACTTGTTCAGAGAGGCACACCACTCCTCATCTTTCTTTTGACTTGCCTCAAAGCAGTTTTCTGCTAATGTTGTAATACTTCTGGGCCCATCCAACAGCAAAGCAGACAGATGGTGTAAGTGGGACTCTTGCTCAGCAACCCCTGCCTAGAACATAATACTTAGCTACCTGCTAAGTGACTTAGTACCTACTAGTTAACGTGAAGTACTGTCCATGTTCTAAAATCAACTCAGGCAAAGGTATAAAACAACCTGCAAATGGGCTGCTGGGGGTGGAAAAGCTAAAGTGAAAAGACCTTGGAGTGAAGAGGTGAGCCATTTCGTCTGTACTCTGCCAGCCTCTGACATCACTTTACTGATGAGGAATCCTTTTTCAGTACATTTGATCAATGTTAAGAGGGAGAACTAAAAGTTTCTGGATGCAAATACAGCAGATTTTTCATAATAAAAGCACATTCATTACCTTCCATTCTTGTCTTAAATACCTAGAGCAGATGCAGAATATTGTTGATTCATATTACCCACTTATGCAATAACAACTGAGTCACAAGGCATTTCCTAGGGATTAATGAGTAGCTGGGAGAGTTGATGGCCGAAAGCAAACTGGAGGGCCATTAACCCCAGCCAGCCATTAATTCCCTGGGAAATGCCCTATGCCTCAACTGTTATTTGCCGCTATGACCTCCATCCCCTTCTTTATACTGTTGTACAGAGGAAAAATAGATCTTGAGCAGGGGCAATACTAGATGCTGCTCCTGCCGGAGATGGATATTTCTCAGCCCGGGGAATTCCTGGCCAGGCCAGGAGATACTAGCAGCACGTTGTGCTCAGTTGTGTTCATGTGCTGCAGCTGCCAATCAAGAAATATTTCTCCAGATCTTTGCTGAAAAAGTGCTTGCCTGTCCAAAATGCACAGATAGCAATGGAGTAAATTCTTCTGTTTTGAAAGATAAGGTTATGAGCCACAAAGAGTGCAATGGTCAGTGCTCTAAGAGCTGGGCAAGGACCACAGAGCTCACCTCATCGGAAGTGCACCAACAAGCTTTCCAAAGGAGAGCCCTTAGAATTAGTTCTTGTTTCTCCTTTTTGGAGGTGCTGTGTATGCGTCCCATGTTTGGAGCCTCAGAAAGAGCAAGGAGATGGGGACATCTTTCCGCTGCAAAGCCAAATGCAGCAGCAATGGTAGTAGAAGAGATGCATAGCATCTTCCCTGCTGCACAATACAGAATACATGCCACGCTAGGTAATACTAGCTGGAAGACAACTGCTCCTATAGGGCATGTAATGCTATGGATCACATGGTAGCCTGCTGCATATGGTGTTCATTCAGAGCAGAGCAGTTTCTGCCCCCCCTTTAAGCCCCATCCTCCTCCTGGGACACCGCCCTGGAACAGCAAAACCCTCAGGCCGAAAATCTCTCGGAGCAGCTGTGGCCGGTTCCCTTCCCCTGTAAGTGCTGGAGCTCAAAATACTCTCCTCCCTCTGGAGAATGAGGTTTCCAGGTCATTTTAATGCAGTTTCTGTTTTTCAGAGCACAAACTTTGTGCCGATTCACAACCTGCATAACTTGAGTTAAAGTAGTGGGGCTATCCAGAACACAAGCCACTGCCTTTTCTACCCTCCCTGGTAGTTGACGTAGTGGGCAATAAACCCAATCACTTAAAAACTAAACAACATTACATGAAATAAACACTTAAAAAATACACTTATTTCAATTAAATGTGAAATTAAAACAATTCATATCAAGGCCTAAAATTATATCATTTATTAAAATAACATTCAGCAACATACTGCTACTGCTGAAGTTCTGGTCAGATGAACTAGGTGGGTTCCCTGGGACAAACATTTGCTGAAGTAGGAAACCAGATTTGAAGCAGTAGCCTCTTTGCACATACAGAGTAATTAATCACTTCATTTTATTCAGTTAATTCCATTCAACAAGTTCATTTCAACTTGAGAAACCATAAAGTTAAAAAAAAATGGGAGGACTTGTTTTTCCTTCTCCGATCTATGAATAAAAATGTGTGCAATGAGTTCTGCAATTTCTTGGCTATGACTTACTTCAGTGACAGATAACTTAATTATTAATAGTAACAAACCAGTTAGTTACTTTTAAACTTAGAAAAGCATGTCTTTTAAAAATTTTCTTATGAGATATCACTTAAGGTAGTTTATTTAAGTAACAAAGAGAGTATTAAGCTATTTTGGGAAATTTTGGTTGAATTCTAGTTTTCATTCAAACATGGATTCATAAAAACAAGAAAAAAATGTGTAAATAAATGGACCATCCTTCATTTTCCAATTAAAAATATGACAAAATTAAGAATCTGCTAAAGTGATTCTTAATTTATTGTTATAATAAATGTGAATAGATAAATACTTTTGGTTAACAAGAAGAAAGACCTCACTGAGTACTATCTCTTGTTATAAATCAAGGTGTTCTAATGGTTACCAACCCATGAAGGCTAACTTTTCTTTCAAAAACTAACTAGCATAACTTACAACTGCAAAAAGAGATAAAATCTATTATTTAAACCAAGATTTCCTGCTTGGTGATTCAATTCTTGATTTAAATCAGTTCACTGTGGGTGTTGGAGTTGGCTTACAGCCTTCAAATAATTGTAGGGAAGAAAGGAAACTCTGCTGAGACACATGCTATAAATGTAATATTTGCTCGTATCTGAGACTGCAGTGACGTCTTTACACTCAGAACCTCTGGGTTATCGGCATTAGAAGGCTGGGTAATGCCTCTGAATTGCACTAAAATAAGTGACTGAGGCTATGGAAAGCCACAGCAATTGGTACTTGACTATTTTAACATTGACCTAAAATGGTGTGTATAGCTTTTGAACACTGTTTAACAATCAATCTGTTGGCCAGTTACCTTCCAAATTCATCTTTCAGTACAGGACAGATCCTGTGATCCCAAAGTTTCATGGGCAGCAGATGTAACCTCCAAATCATGGGATCAGCACGCATTAGAATTGCTACAGGACAGCAAGAAGAAAAGAAGAGAAGCAGAACCACACACTTTAAAAGAAAAGTATGACTACAGGCACAGACAGCTAGACAAACCTGCAAAATTACAGTTCATAAAGCATATATTATAAAGACTGAAAACTGGCACTGGTAAAGTAAGGTATTGTAATCTGTGCCTTCCCATTTTCTTCAATTCCTGGTCAAGACTCCAAAGAACAGTATTTTCTTTTCTCTTGGCTATGTCAGCAAGTATCCAAATCCACACAGACAGCAACACGCCTACAGCTGGTGTATACGCTCAGAAATAGCTTCTCAGTTTATCCAGTTGCTTGAGTGCTTAGCCTGAATGCTTTGGATGGTTGGTGGTACATCCTACATCTGTATTTGTCTGTTTTTTTAAAAGCACCGTGTCTTACTGTGGTTCCCAAACAACTGTTCGTCAGTGGTCTAAAAAAGCCAAACGCTGGCTTCTCTATCCAGTACAGGCACTTTCAAATCCAATTCAAGAATGGCTGGTATCCATTTAACTTAACTCAGCAATCACTTAGATTAAAAAATTTATTACTATGAATCATTTTAAAAACAATTTAAGGGTTTATCTGCACTTACTTTCAAGTGGTATAAGACCAGCTGTGATTTACCAGTTGCATGGGCTTAAAAGGGATACCACATCAATACTACCCCATGTAGTGCTTAATCTCAGTCTTGTCATGGCAAAAGGCTTCACCACTGCACAATGCTTCCCCTCGCTTCCCAGTTTCCCCCAGTCAACACAAGAGACCTGCAAAGCAGGACATTCTCCTTACTGGAGATACGGTTGTGTTGGCATTCAGATGTGGTTTGTTCTAGTAGAGATGTTCCCTTAGGGGACAAGGAACAACTACGCCACTTATTATTTACATATAATTACATCTACATTGGTATTTTTTACAGATATGAAAACACTGGTGAAAAGGCACCCTCACAACTGACATAGGTACCTGTGTGCAACTTTTCAGTTCTGACAAGGGCAAAGAATGACCACATTCAGTCAAATACTAATTTAAACTAAAAGTTAAATCACTAATTTCAGGGGAAAGGGAGAAAAAGATTTGGGCACTTTTGAGCAAAGTCCTTCCAATGAAGCAACCCTTTCCTCCTCCGATAGTCTCCTGATCACTTATGAAAAAAACCTAGCTGTTTCAAACCTAGTTTGAAACCTATGATGCTTGAAGTGCAGTTTGTGAGCAAGCAGTCAATAACAGCTAGGGAATATGGTATCTGCCAGAGAGCACTCCGTCTCACAAAACTGAATCTGCTTTTCTCAAAATTAGATGGCAACCTGACTGTGGCTAGACCGAATGCTGGACATATAGCAACATTCGTATTACTCCATTCACCATGGAAGGAGAGATAAACTCTTTCAGCTTTGCCTTTATATTGAAGCTTTGACAACTGTGGTACAGAAGCGATAGCTTTTTTTGTGTAAAGAACTGGAATAATTGTTGCTACACAGCTTAATCAAGAAAAGAGCAATCTTTCTTTTTAAAGATTCTGCACTGCTTGCAGATATTTTATCAGTCCTGCAAAACTGTTCTCTGATGTAACTAAATATTATCCATTCTACAAATGGGCATGCTGTGATACAGGAGGAGACTCAGTCACACAGTCGCTGGTGCTAGATGACCTGTAAAACACTTCAGTTTTGACACACGGGTATTATTATAACCATTAGACAAGGCTACCATCTTAGGAACGCAGAGGTACATTTGCAAAGGGTTTTGAAAATACAGCTCTCACTTGACATCACAGCTGAAGTCAATGGGATTTCTTTAAGGTCAATAAACCCCAGAGCACCTCACAGGCTGCAGCCCATATTCATTGCTCTAGAGCTCCTCAGAAAAGCAGATGGACTGTGCACGAGAAACGGATCTTCTCGCTTTTCAGGTTTGCAGGAGGACTCAGTGGAATGGCCAAACACGTTACTATTTGATGGGATCCATTTCCAACCATTTGGCTGGAAAAGACCTCCTTTTCCCAAAGGCTTCTCTTTATAGCAATCTGCCTTGGCTGTGAAGGTCCGGAGGAGGCTCCCTATGGAGCTTTTCTATGCTGCTTCTTGACTGCTGCGCAGTGAAGTAGGCTTTCCAAGCCTTAGAGAAACATGCTGGGCAAAAGTCCTTTACCAGACACTCAGGGCCCAGGTGACAGTGCTAACCCCCTGGGTCAGCTCTATAGCTCATCTGTTATTAAATGTCAATCCTTCATTGCTTCTGATAAAACAGCAGCCAGAGGGTGGATACACAATGAACACTTTCAAGAGCCGTACTTGTGTGATAGTTTACTCTGTGGTGGCTTAAATTCAGACCAGAATGAATGCTTAAATCAAAGCACAAACTTCTTTGGCCTCAGGGTAAGAAAAGCATTTTAAACATTGCTGGCCTCAAGGTACAAAAACAAATATTTGCTAAACTTCCAGACTTCAAAGAGTTGGCTTTCCTAAGGCAATTCCTTATTGCTGCTTCTCTGGGAGGCTTTTCCCTTTCTCTGCTTCACACCCTTCAGGAAGAACATAGACAAGGACTAGGAGCACAGACTCTATCTCCAGTTCCCTCTGCTCCCGTGGGATGATCATCTCAGCTCCACAGGTGTCAGCCAACACTGAGAAGCAAAAGGAAAGCAAGATGAGAGAAATACCATCCTCTGCTGATGGTTCAGAGATGGCTTGCATTGTTCTCATGCACTTAGTTCACTACAAGGAACCTCAAGGAAACACTGATCTCATCACACCTACCACAGGATCAGGAAGCTTGCTGGTAATATATGTATGCTTTTCTGTGCCTGGCACAGCACACCCTCTTACTTGGTGAGAGGGAATGTGTCTTGCAAGGTGTCAAGAATGTAAAAATGTGATTAAACAAAGACCACCACCACCACCACCACCTGTCTTAGCTCCTAGGTCCAGTCAAGACACGGGATGGGATTAGGCATGACACAGAAGTCGTAATTTATTTTTCGTCATCTTTTAGAACTTACTCTAGCCTTTGTTCAATTTCAAGTTAACCTCCCTTCATCCGCCTACATATTATACAAACAACCTGCTGGGAGCTTACCCTGCCAGTCCAGTGTCAGGTCTTATTCTTGGCACCTGGGCATGGTTTTAGGCATAAGCTTAGCAGCAGACTGCCCATTAACTCACCGTTTGACCCACCCAGTTCCCTCATGGCTGGCAGTAAAGTCAGGGAAAAAAGGAAACCCTTGCCATAGTCTGATGACCATTTCTTTCAGCCTCAGTGCCAAGACAGGCAGCCCCCGTACCTTGCTGCTTGCTCCCACACCATGCTACGTCTTCACTGTGCTAGAACAGCTGCTCATGGGGCCATGCTGTGAATCAGACTGAAGAACTGGTGTGAGTTAAAAACAACCGACGCAACAAAAAAATAGTAATTTTTAACCTACAATGGTTCTCTGACCCAGCTGGGCCACGACACATCAAACTGTTACAGGTCGACCAGGCTACACCTTCCACACGGTAACGTGAGATGTGACGTTGATTTTGCACTGCATCAGAGACCGAGGCACTGCAAGGGGGTACAGACTGTCCCGCCAAGAGCCAAGAGGTTCACAGAGAATTTGAGCATCTGATACCTGATACGTGTCCCATAGGACCCCACAGCTTGCCAGACACACTGAGGTTAATGTCACAGTGAACTCAGTGGCAACGGGTCCTCTTCCTTCACCAAGTGCAAAGCAAGCATTCCAGACCAGGAATATCCAAACTTTTTGAGAGGACTTCTTGAAATTAAACACTTCAAATTGAAATATTTTAGGATATTCTGTCCCATTGAGAAATTCATTGCAGTTCAGTTTTCATCCTGAGTCCAACTGAAAACAGATTTTAAACATCTGAATAAAATTGAGCAAAAATTCTTATTTTCAGTGAAGTAAGGATTATATTTATACCAAGTATAAATGACAACAGCGACAAGTAGGGTTTGCACAATATATGATGCACAAAGACGAAAATCCAAGGAGCAAATAGGTATTATCATCTTTACACCAATCTTCTGTAAATGTAATAAAATAACATAGCAAAATATAATACATTTAACAATTGCTATACAGTATAATACACCGTTAGACCATATTGTCATACAGCACTGTCATACAATGTACACATAACAATTTAAAAATTGCACATATGCATATAAAATATTCACTACTTGCTCCTCTGATACTTCAGTATAATTCTAGTATTATTTTAATCATAAACACTTTGAAGTAGCTTTAGGGGAAGACTCCAGAATATGAGAAATGTTGAAGCAATAACTTAATTTCAAGAAAAGTGTATGTAAAGGAATTGGTATTGTCAATACCAATGGAAGTGGAAGGTAAAAAAGGATTTTGTTAATTTGGTCTTTTTAAAATGCTTTTTTAACAGACAAGTAGATTAGAATTTTATTGCCAGTGACGGAAAGTCTCAAATATTTTATTAAAAACCAGCAATATCTCCACCAAAAGAAAGGCTTTCTACTTTCTGTAACATGTCTTGCCATTGCCTTGATCAGTTGAAGATCTACTACTCACAGATATAAATGCTTTGTATCGCAAGTATTAGTGCTATACAAGGATTTCTAATAATAAATCCATATGACTATATAGATACAGTCACTATGGCACAAACATACACCGAACAGTCAACAAGCTATTGGGGAAAAGCTGGAAAAAAGAAGTTACAGCAGGTGAGAAGAAGTTGAGAAGAATTTCTGGATGACTTACAGATTTACAAAAAATAGGGCTGAGGAAAAGACCACGAGAGATCTATACTTGGACCAGGAGGCAAAATTACAAACATTTCTGACATGTTTGTTTATTCTCTCTTTAAGACCTGCCTCCCTAAGTGATCTACTGTAATGCTTGCTGTTCTGACCTCTTGCCATGAGGCTGGAAGTCTTCTGCTACCATTTAAAACCCTTACAATCCTGCCCACCCCAGCCCAGATTTGGTGGACAAGCTATTCCTTTTTCTCTTTGCAACAGACTTTTCCACAGCATTCAGGGAGCGGTTTAAAGCTGAAAAGAAGAAAGTTATCATGGAGAGAAAAAAGATTAAATGGGACAGAGCTTTGGGGCAGAACAGCTGAATGCTATTTATCCAAAATAAACAAACTGACCTTGGAGGAAAAGCACTGTGAGTTACTGAAGGAATGAGTGGGGGAAATAGCAAAGAATCAGAAAGAAATAAGATCCAAGATTTCAGGAAACAACCTAAAAATGAATTATGCGAGGGCAGGTGAAGCAAGTACTTCCTGGGCAAGGACAGAGACACAATGGCATGCTGAAGCCTTTGCTGGAAGTGAGCTGTCCTTTATAACATTAATGATTTTTTTTCTCTTTGGTGTGCCTAGAATAAAAAGACCTCGGATACATGCATAGCATCTGCTTCCCTGCATTGTGCTCAGATGCAAAGGGAGAGTAAACATTAACCAAACTCGATGCAATGAGAGGCAAACGTTTACCTTAAAAAACTTCTGTCTGCAGGCCTGGGTTTGGAAATCTCTGCACTTACTAGATCTGTAGGAATGACTCAATTTTATGGTAACTACTCAGCGATGTTCACTGGACAATTTCTTACTTAGAACACATGTGCCCAGGAAAATGCTTTTAAATCAAAAAACCTGCTTTAGCAGAGCCTGCAATAGGTAGGACTGCAATAAACTAAGTTAATGGTATACAGTCCCAGTAATAGATACTGGTTTATGAAGAAGATGCCACACATCTTATCTCTCAAGCTCTCTGAATCATGGATTTCTCTGGGAAAGGGAACTCCTGGAAACCGATCCTTGCACGGGAAGGACAATGTGAGGAACCCGCACAGCACAGCTTTTTCAGTCAGAGTCTTTTGTACTGGGAGGATAATCCTTGCGAACTCTGAAGCTCAGAGCCTATAATCAATGGCTTGCCACTGTTATTATCACCTTTTTGTGATCTGCTCTGGGAAAACAGTGGTTCGTGCAGCACAGCTCCAGTGGTGCTCAAGTTCACCCATGTACAGGGACCCCACACCCAGGACTGTGGAGTCAAATGCAGAGACCGAACCCAGTGCAGGGCTCAGGACTGGTATTTTGAATTGTCCTTTCTTCTCTTCACAGCAGTGTTTAATTCTCATAGAAGCTACATAAACTGAACTTGAGGAAACGACACCTCCACATTTGCCTGGATTTCCTCCTCTCTTCCTCCCTGTGGGTGTCACAAAAGGCTTAAAATAGCTTGTGACTTGCAGCACTTTTCCTGTACTATCTATCGCAGATATTTGAAAAGGGTAGAGGGAGAGAGGTTAAAATCTGGGGTAGTATTTATAAGCCTAGGAGAATCATTATAACGGTGCTAACCTAGCTCAGGATCAGTTGCCTCTTGGACCCAGAGGTCATAGTTTTCATTCCACAGCATCTCCTGATTTTGCTGTTTGAGAAATGCGCATCATGTTAAGAAATTAGGGAGCTGTGTCTCCTTTTGTCTCAAGGGATTTGGCTTTGTTGACCATTCTGGCAGTCCTTTGCGTCCTTCAAAGAAAAAAACACATTCGTACCTGCCACTAATTTTAGTGTGTGTTTTTGAAGGAAGAACTCTGTCTCCTTTGAACAGATCCCTGAAGACAATCTCCAGCGCAGACACATAGTGACATATGAAAACGAATGTAATGCTCTGAACGTTGTGCCTCTGCTTCATAGGCCAATTCTGCAAATCTACCACAATTTGTGATTCACGAAAGTTTACGTTGTCCTTAGACACAGAACTCCAATTCCCCTCTTTCCTGCGTCAACCCACTGAAACACTAATTCTTAAGGATGTAATACTGTCCGTTTGCTGATGTAAAAGGCTCCTGGCATGAAAAAAGCAGCTTTTCCTCTACCACCCTGCAGTGGGAAGCAGACTGCACAGCAAGGTGATGTATCATTATAACCAGCGAAATCCACAAAATTCCTTCATGAGATTGAAATAAATTCTGTTTTGTTTGTAACTGTGTTTGCTATTTTTGTTAAACTGCCCCCTCTCAGGTCCTATCCCAAGAAGAAATTCTGTCAAGAAGAATTATTTTTGGCCAATTCTCCTTCAAAGAGTCACAATCAATAATCTCTCTTATAGAAGGCAACCTTCGGGAACACAGTAAAGGATGTTAATGGTAGTTCCTATGGACATCTCACTTTCTCTAAAGGCAACAAATGAAATATTAAAAACTAAGTAGCATTTAAACAAGTCACTCACCATGAAGTCTGTCTCAAAGCACACAGAGTAATCAAAACCAGAGCAACACAAGGGACCCTGGCTTTATAAAAATAATCTTTCCTCCTATATCATCAATTTCATAAAAGGCCTTCAAAATCCACAAGAGTAAAACTGTTTCTCACTTAGAGAGCAAAAAAAAAAAGTATGTGAGCATTTCAGGCTTTTTAAAGGAAGTAATGTAGTAAATTGTAGCCTTGTGTAATTCCATTTAAGTAAGCCAAGTTAAATACATATGGCCTACAAGGTTGTGTGGTGGGAATTTGGTAGGCTCTAGAAATTCAGAAACATTATAATCTCCTTACTATCACCTGTAAGTGGGATATCCCTCCATATTTTCTCAGCACTAAGTGGCTTATCAATACAGACTCTCAAAGAAGAACTTCAGATTTTGTTACATACCCTGAAAACCTTCATTTTGAAACAATGCATGCTGTTTATGTCAACACCATAACTATATACACAAATATATATATGTTTTTGTTGAGAAAGCATAAACGGAAACATCCTATAACACCTTTCCTGCCGATATCTGCCTATAAAATTATTAGGGACCTTACGCAAATTTGGGTAGGTCTGTGATCTGTCAGATATTAGAAGTCCTAGTTGGGGTTGTTTGCCTCTGCAGCTGTAAGCAGATACGGAAGGAGGTGCTGGCGATGCTGGTTCTCAATAGTAAAGCCATATATAAGACATACTGCAGTAAACCGCCTTTTGCTCTCCTCATTCCCCCCTCGCCCCAGAGAGAAAATACTGAGCTTCACTGAATCAGGAGCAGGCCTGCCTCTTTGTTGCAGGGGCGAAGGCAAGGTCTTTCCCGTTACAGTTGGTGCAGCATCGGCAGCCACACAACGAAGATCAACCAGAGCCAAATCTCGTTTGTTACTAGACAGTGAGGTACCACAGTTCCTCCTCTCTTTTATGTCAAAGAGATGGTAATGACTTTTCCTTCTCCCTGTGTGCCTTTGCTCCTGGCTGCCCTGGGTGGGTTTCTCTGCCTATGACCTCTGTATTGTCCACGCTGTGTTGAGCTCACTAAAACTGCAGGCAGAAAAGCAAAGAGCTGCCCAAACAAGGAAAAGGGATGGCAGCCTCCAGCAAGAGTCCCTCCCGTGCAGCACATCAGTTGCATCGAGTGCTGGAGAGCCAGTGTTGCACTGCGTTTGTCAGCCAGAACAGGACTTTAAATACTCCAGACAGTTTAACTCAGACTACAGCTAGCTACAATTTCCCTATAATGAGTGTTATATATATATATTCGGCAGTCCCATAGTTGTGAAAATCGTTCCTATGCAACTGTGCTCTGGCATCTCTGTTTAGCTTTTAATCGTGCTTCTAGCCTTTTCATTGCAAGGACAAACTAAAACCCATAAACCGAACGCAAACTGAGACAGCATCACTGCCAGAACCTGCAGGTTCAGCCATCAGTCTGCAAGGCCTGACCTGCCCCGCTCCCCTCCCTGGGACCGTAGGACTGTAGCCGGTGGTGGCTGCCCTCGAGAGCAGCAGCGAGCACGGCGTGCTCTCCCAGGCTCTGGCTCTCCCCGTGCGCGGCTGCTTCACAGGGAAACCGCAGAAGACGTGCAGAGCTCTGCAGGCAGCCCAAAGGCAGCCTGTTTGGGTGCGGGCACTGGGGTACCAGGCTTCCAATGCCTGGAGATAGGGTACTGCAGGGCACCCTCCCACCCCACCGGAGGCTATGCTTCCAGCTTCACCCTCAGCGCTAACAGGTAAATCTGACCACGTAAGCCTGCACAGGGTCCCTTTCAAGAGGCAGCAAAGATATACCCAGTGAGTTCAGAGGCCATGCAGCGTGCACCTTTCCCAGTTTGGCACGGAGCTCGCCACTCTGCCAGAGCTCACTGCGGGGAGGCGGTGGGTCTCTCTCTTTCCCTGCCCTGCCAGGTCCTTCCCACAGCTCCCTCTCCAATTCTATTTGCAGGCATTAACTGCTTTGCAGCATGTGTGCTGCAAGGCTGTGCGGCCCCAAGCAAGAGAGCTGGAGTCCTCTTTGCCACAAAGATCAAGAGCAGCCAAAAGCACGGGATGGCAAACTTTCTTGCCGTGAGGTTAGTGCAGCAGCTCTCTGCCACCTGCAGAGCAGGGGAGATGATTTCCTAAAGATGGCTATGAGCTTCCCACTTTCCCAGTGTATGTGAGGAACATGTGGAGAACATTGATGGCCCAAACCTGAAAGTCAGGGAGATGCATTGCTGAGAACAGGTACAAATTCTCCCTTTTCAAGGCATGGGGCTCTTCAGAAGGGCGCAGAGAAGGAGTCCTCATCCTCTCTACTGTTCCTGAAGGAGGGAAAGGGAAGCTTCCCCCCAGTCCAGCAAACAAATTGATTTACTGGACTCCTATGTCACCTGTTGGAATTAGAAAAGAATTATTTGCCAGGGACGCTGGACTGCAGAACTTATATCCCTTTTGAGCCTAAGCATGAAAATGTCGTGTTAATGTTCAAAGCAAAACTAACCAGCAGCAAATTCTTTGATGTCAGCTCCTCACTGACAAACTGTGGACCAAGAATTATTCACGGGAGTCCTTCTGTTGGGACATTTTCAATAGAAACACTTCGTATTTGACTATTTGACTTGAATGGAAGCAGACCTCATCCTTTCTGTCCAACTAATTAAACAGGCCAAGAATATATCAATCATACCAAGAGCATGGGCACAAGGTTGGCTTTTTAAAAATTATTTTAAATAAACTCATCACTAGTAAGGATGTGGGAACTAAATGTTCTATTATCACAAACATCAGAACATCAGAAGGAAATACAAAATTAACATACAGCAAATATTCTAGTATAGCTTTCCAGTTTGAATGAGGTTGGAGACAATACCAAATGGGCCGTGTCCCCCAGGTATTTGTAGATGTGTTCAAACGGTAAAGAAAGCAAGCAATCTGACTATCTATTCTTTGCTGATACTAGACAAACTGATCAATCATGGCAAAAACTCATTCATAATCAGACATTTGAGTTTGTCTCAAGTCACTGCATACTGCAGAGATGTGCATGGCTCTTAATGCATGTGTTGACCTTACCACATACCTAACATTATGCACATTCTTAACTTTAATCATAGGAATAATTCCTTTAATATGAAGTATTTCTGTGAGTATTTGCAGGACTGGATCCTAACTCTGAGCTGGTCTTCACAAAGATATTCAGGAAAATTAATCCAAATTAACTAAAGGCTTAATTTAAAGCAGATTAGTTAAAGTGCATTTAACCCTGTAAAGACTTTTCAAAATTAAAGTAGACTTAATTCAGCTTTGTATAAAGCTTAATCCATTTTCAATTTATACTTTAAGTGAATTTGGACTAATTAAGTTGAATGTCCTATGTAAATGAGTCTGAGGCCCTAATTCAGAACTGTGTCCAAGCACAGGTATAAAACTATCCCTATTCAGAAAAGCACATCCTTGAAAGCACATCCTATTTTCAATAAGATGCATACAGGTACTTAAATATTTTCCCGAATCACACTCTTAACTATTTTATATTCTTAAACCATTTGAGAATTGTAGTTTGATGGTAAGGAAAAATCATAGCCCAAAGGGCTGAAAGGCAGATAAATGTATTTCATTTACTGTCCTCCAGATGATACCAGTTTCTCCAGTGCGTGTACAAGAAATCTTCGATCATTGTTTTCTGTAGGAAATCTCTGATTGACACAGAATTAAAAACTGGTTCTTCAGGCTGGAATTATTTTTTCCTTAGAAGGGGAAAAGAAGATTAACCCTTCATTTTCTGGGAAGACTTCATAATGGGGTGTTGTTTTCTCAACCCAAACTGGTAAAGCACCCTATCCATTCCCAATGGAAAAATTTAATTTCAGCAATTGTATTTATCTAGGATTTTACATCTCAGATTTTGCAACTCTTCTTTCAAAGCTCCCTTCCACGGAAGTGTACTTAAAGTGTTTAAATCTAGATTATTTTCTTGCGGGATATGCAGCAAGAAACTGAGAAAAAACCAAGCTTTATAACAAGGTCTGAATAAGTACCCTACTTCATATGTAAGTTTAAATATTCAATGTTAGTTACATATGTGCTTAACTACTTCACTGAAGAGAGGTAAAACTGTACAATAGTATTATCGCTAGCAATGTAGCATCAAAGGTGTATTAAGTGGCAAGTTGTCTGCTGGCTACCTAAAGTGAACTAAGAAAAAAACACTACCTCCAGAATAAAATTTGCCAACTAAATTAGGCATGGAGCCAGAAAGGCTGTTTAAAGAGTCATGGAGCCTAGGCAGCCATCCCACGTCTGCTTACTCAGAGCGGGTTGGAGAAGTCAGCTCACACGTGATAAAGCTCAGCCCCTGACCCATCCAACTTATCGCACAAATACAAATTCCTTCAGCTCCCCCTGGTACGTGAATAGTCATATTCCCACACAACAGAGCATAGGTCAGCGATCTCCAAGATGCTAAAGACCTGAGATGTTATGATGTATATATGATGTGCTGTACCCTAACACAGAGAACCAGTACAGTTGTATTTTCATGGCACTGAGCCCAAGCAAATACTCTTCACCTCTCAGCAGGCCAGTACAGCTTCTGGACACAAGCTGGCACAGATATGGCTGACATGCATCTTCACCTGATCTTCCTCTACTAGAATGGGTATGGGTGGAAGTAGATTGAGTACGTCTGCACCCCTACATACCCACAGTCCACCCAATGCAATGATGCAATTGTGAGTGATGCCCACCTGATGGACACAACAAAACTGAGATTTGACAGCTCTGTACATCAAATTCACCAAGTGTCTGTATTTTGGTTAGTCTTCCCCAAAGAGAAGAGTCCAAAGAGATGACTTCTTCATCTTTTTCTAACTCATGCAGTGAAAGAGAGAGAATTTTATCCTGTGTAGGTTCTTCAGACATGCTTGTCATTATGTTAGCTGAGCACTGTCCAGAAAGAGGAAGAGGAGGTATTGCAAAGAGATCCAAGGGCAATTACTACTATCCTGCTCAATGACTCCCTAATTCCTGCTGCCAGGAACAGCAAGTTGTTTGGCTCTCCCTTCTTTTACTGCCTTTCCTTACATTATTTTTCTACTGTCTGGTGAAGTTACTATTACCACCTTTCCCACTTTGATTAAAAAGTTGAAGAGAAAAGCACATGAGAAAAGCATATCCAGCACATGAATATAGACATGGCTGCCTTCAATAGTGCTTTGTGGAATGGCTGTGTTGTGAACATGGCAGTCAGTAGCATAATGTGGAGGGGGCACTGCTTGTAAATAGGGCTTCTTTTTAATTTCACTATCATCGTTTCCAGAATGTCCATGGCTCACTTTTAGTTGAAGATACGTTTCTGCCACACTGAGCTAAAAGAGCTTTTTAGATGTGTTTGGAGGCTGCTAGCCACCATCACGTGCCAGGCATTCTCTCCTTGGGTTCTGTAGCTGCTTCACATCAAGCACCCAGTGGTCTCTGCACTTGCTGCTATCTTCTCTTGAACCAAAAGCTTTTACTATTCTTCAGTTTGCAGATGTGGTCTGGATGAGGACCAGTGCCTAGCTGAGGTGTGTACGGTAAAATAATCACTCCAGACACAGAAAAGCAACTTCTCCCATGCACACATTAAGCTGGCAGCATTTAACTGGCACCTAGATAATAAGGACATCTACTTCACTGCAAAACATGGTCAGGACTCACAGCCATGAAATGGATTTGATAGCCTTTAAATTCTCTTTTACTGTGCTGGCTTACAGAGATGGCTTGGAGCCGATGTGGCAGCTCATTAACACTCACTTAACACTTCTCTATATAGCACAGCACTGACTTTTACATTTTCTTATTTTCAGGGGAGCAATGCATGTGGAATTAAAGGGAGGGGTAATAGCTTAAGACACACAAAATATTTTGAACAAATCAGTTTTAAAAACATTGAAATAAAAAAGCTACAAAGTACTGAAAGTACCATTTGTGAATATAGAGTCCAGGAGAAGCATTACTTTTACTTCGCCAAGTTTCCAATGCATGTGATTTCTGACAGTCCCAGCTTCAGGTACCAGAGATAGACATCTACAGAGGAGCAGTTCATTATCTGAGGAAGTATGCATCTAAACCAGCTTCTGTTTTCAACCTTACAGCAGCATATGTTTTATTTAAAAAACCTATAACTCACTTTTAACTGTTAGGCTGCAAAACCAGGGAGAGTGCAACTCACTCTCTTTGATGCTGTAGCCTTCAGCTCTGAAAGCCAGAATGATCTCTTCTTGCAAATAAAGCAGTATAAGAGGAAGTGGAAAAGTCAGACTGTGTTTGATTGCCAGAAAACCGGCTGTTTCCAATAATAAAAGGGAGTAATCCCCATGTGAAACGGGGTTCTTGTCTACTAGTTGTGTCAGAGCTCAGTCAGCACAGTGAGAGCGTGCAGGAGATTAATAGGCAGATTATCTTCCAGCCCTCCCCACTGCAACATGTGCCTGTGTTAACGAGTGGCCTGGCACGGAACGTGCTGAGGTCCCCCTTAGGTTGCTCTCCATCGGCATGAACCCCAGCCTAGAAGCCACCCAGAGTCTAACAAAGGATCGGCGAGCAACAACCGGCAAAGCGACTAATATAATATAAATATAATAATTCCAGTAGATACACTGACAGCCTCCACAGCTCCCCAGGGAAACCCCCCTCTCCCTGCCTCAATGACTTTTATCAGACAACCTCTCCCGGAGCGCTCAGCAGAAACAAAGGCTGCTTCTCTCTGCGCAGGACTGGAAATGCTGGCAGGCAGCATTTCCACTCTTCCCCCCCCAAGTCGAGCCTGCCAGGAGAGAACTGAACTTTTCTGACAGAAGGAGGTACCCCTCACACTCCCCACCACCTGCAGAAGGTCATGAGTCTTTTAAAGGTCCCTTTCTTGCTAATCCAGGCACTCTGTGGACACTGGGGACCTGAGCGTGCTGCACAACATGATGCTCCGCAGAGCACCCAAACTAGTTTGAAGAGAGCTAGCGTGGTCGCAGCAGCAGTATAGCTGTGTTACTGCAAAGCTCCACCTGGCCCAGTTAGCTCCACTGGAAACCACTTTGGGTGTCTCTGTGTGGCCTTGGGTTGTGCCAAATAAACAAATACATACAGCACATTTGTGAAGACGGCCTGTACAACTACGCCAGAAACGTTCATGCACAGATTGAGCCGTTAAGCAGATTTCAGCTGGATGGCCGTGCGTGAACTCTGGCGTTTTGCACGTGGAAGATGGCAGGCAACAACTGAAGCAGCAGCTCCTGGCCTCTGCCAGGGGCTCGTCTCACAATGAAGAAGCAGTCCTACCTGTGGAAGCTAAAGGCACCGAGCTTTCTTTTGGAAATGTGTTTGCCAATGGAGATGGAAAGCAGTAGAAGAAGCAGTGAGAGATGACACGTTCAGACAGAAATCTCTTTTTGGCTACAATGCCCAAGAGGAGTGCCTCCATGTAATGCAACAAATTCCTCTTTGGTGAGGGGGCAGATGGGATGAAGGCAAGCCTGACGCAACCTAGGGTTTTGCTCATGTTTGCAAATGAAGCAACTATAGTGTAAAGAGGGCTTTTAATGACCTCTGCTCTTCCCTTTTCCTTTCTCCCAGATAGGCCTGAAAACATTCAGCTGCATTCATCTTTCTAGCTGATCAGTCAATGCTGGGTCTCCTGAACATTTTCTTTCCAGGTATTTGATAAACTGTAATTCATCATAATACCATCTTGGTTTTTTTTTTTTTTTTTTCAGATCTACCACTAATTCAGTGGGGTATATTCTGTCCTTGAATAGCAGTAAACTCCTTCATATTTTTAATCGATAAATACTAAATGACACCTTATTTTCAAATATTACGTCACTTATATATTCAAACACTAATTTCAAGTACTGATCCTGATGTAAGTTAAAAATTTGACATCTCCACATTCTACATTCTCCTCTAATTTTCACCTACCTTATCTTCTGGACATCGGAGGCCCAGAGGTTCCAGCAGGAAGAAAAAACATTTTACTTCCCCCAACTATAGAAAAAGCAAAGTAATTTCACAGAACATTTTACATGAAAAATTCAGCTTTGCACCTCCTTTCACACTCCAGAACACCCCAGATTAGAAATACAAAATATTTAGGGGCTCATAAGTTGGCCAAATATGACTCTTTCTTACAGCAAAATAAAAAAGTGCACCTTGCCACAGGAAGGATCTCCCCCATTTAATACTGTGTCCCTACTATGGATGCCTGGATGCACTGAATTTCTTATATAAACTGAACATAAGCTGTTTGACATGGAAAAAACAAAGTTTTACAGCCAGCCTCATTTTGAAAAATGGCTAAATTATCTTATATGAAACCTCATCATCCCTGTCTCCCTCCCACAAAAAATTATAATCAATTTAGAGTACGTAGAATGGAAAATTGCAACCCCAACAGTTAAAGTTTAGTAAAAGGTCGGAAAAAAGAGTTACAGTGGGAAGTGTCAGGTGAGCTTAAGTGAAAGAGTTACTACCTGCTTCACCTGTAATGTCTTCATTATTGGGGCCTTGGATATTATGGTGATAGCTGCTTCTAAACCACTTCAGACTAATATCCGTACATTAATCTTTTTGGTGATATTGGAAAAATGCCTGTAAGCTAATAAGTGCTCAGCACATGGGAGGATCAGATTTGATGTAAGTAAGTGAACTATTTTTTCTGGGGCTTTGGCACTTAGCTACATACATAAGAAGCAGAAAATAGGACCAAAACGGCAAAGTAATATGAAAGCACGTGATGGTGGTTTATTAAAAGACTTACAGCTGAAGAATATGAATGACCCTTTTTTGTCTCTATACGTGGTGTACCAGCCCCTCTCCCATAGCTCTTTGAAGGCAGAGAATCCAGAAGTAACAGCTGAATTCTCAAATCAAAAAGCCAATGAGCTGGAATATTCCCCTTGAAAGAGATGACGGTGGCTTTATTGAAACGACTCTCCAAGAAGTGGCTGGCTCCCAGCATGTGGTGGGGGAGCCAGCCATCTCTTGGAACAGATTTGGCATAAATGAGGAATAATCCAAGGCAGTGTCCATGCCAGGCCTCTTATCATCGGCCGACGGCACTGCTGGGATGTTTAGTCTGAGGACCTCTGACTCCAGGAACACAGGCTTCCCCTCAGCCAGCGGCTTCACTCGGTCTCATTCAGAATAAGGAATCAACAGTAGCACAACCAGGATTTTCAAGAAGGTACTTGGTAGGGCATAATGAACAGGAGCCGAGCCTCAGGGAAGAGACTACATGGCAGCATTGCCAACCAACGCTGCTAGAAAAGCCATCAGATAGCCTGAATGGAAGATCATCTTGCTCTTGCCAGTCTGCCCGATGCAGGAGAGCTGCTATATTTACAGATGCCTTGGTTTACAGAAAAATGAAATAACTACAAGTAACTGCAAAAGCACCACCACATTTACCCAGTATAAATAAACTTGTAACGAACACGTCTTGCACGCAAACTGTTGGGGTTCTTTGCATGCAGTACTGTGGCTCAAGGCCTTACAGAACAAAAGAAAACACAGCACTTAAAGAACGGTATGTGTGTTTCACTATACAGTTTATATAACACAAACTTTGCATCCGAATTTAGCACTAAGTCTTTATTGCTTTCCATCGTGCAAATTGCCAAGTTGCACATCAACAATTGCTTTAGTTTCAGAGAAAGTTGCACATAAGAGGTGGAATTATCTGCAAAATAAGATGAAATGTTGATGATCGTGTCCTCACCATATGATAAAAGGATATTTCACTGAGCTCCAGGATGCAAAGTAACAGCATGGTCCCTCCTGTGATCTCGCTCAGGGAAAGGTCAACTAGCTAGAGAAATTATATTTACTTTTGGAGCATTCAGCTACATAAGCTACCAGGTGGGAAAAAAGTGTCGAGTGACTCAGAGGGAGATGCTTCTACACCCCCAACATGAATGGAAGTTATGAAGGGTTAACAATGAGAAATGGGGGAAGATGGTTCAATCAACTGATCTGTGCCCACTGTTCCAAAAAGAAAGCCCAAATGTTCCCAAAGTAGGGAGGATTCTCCAAAGCATTTAAAGCCATTCTCTATTTCACAGATGAAAAGGTGCGTACACATCCATGTTACCATGGAGAAAACTACATCTTTGCTCTCCCCTACTTGCGGATTTCAGGCTTTGAACTTTAGATTAATACAGGTCATTTTTTCCCTTCACCTACCCTTCACCACAACACAGATGGTCCTGAAACTGAAAAGTAAAACCATTTACTAATGGACCCATAGGGTTAGATTCAAACCCCTAACATTACACTAAAACTCTCAAACCTTTGGCATATTTAAACCTTGCACTGCATTTTGCACGGTACCTATTTTTCTAATGCATTGGATCAAATTCTGAAGCCTGACCACTCGGGCCAGATTCTGATACCTTTCACAATGATCAGCATTTTTTCCCTTGAAGAGCCCCAAACGAATAGAATTTGTATGGAGAGAGACAGGAATGTGACACTTTCTAGCATTCAAAATCTGGATTCAAATTCATATTTTACAGGTTGGATCTAGCCCACAATCCAACTCATTTGGCAACACTTTTTCTTCTAATTGAGATATATAGTTCAGCACGAATGAAATACACAGTTAAAGAAGACACTAAAAAGCCTTTTTCCAACAGTTAATTGAAATTAATTTTAAAGTAGTAAAAGTCTGATTACAGAATGATGTCATTTGCATGGACAACTTCATCCTAACATTAGGCTAAGTCAAATGAACAAAGCTAATGAAGGTGAGAAGAGTAGCAGTGTTTTTAGCTGAAATTAATACTTTCAGCACTGTATGTTAAAACAGGTAATAATCTCCCAATCTTTACTTTGATATGTGCTTTATTTCCATATACACATTACTGGCAGGACACCAATTAATTAGTAAAATGAAAAGAAAGATCTCTAAGGCAATATTAATATTTAAAAATTCAAACATCATTGTTACTTACGCTGTTCTCTTTAATCTTAAGTTTTGCTATTGGAAATTGAACCTAACTTCTCCAATGCATATATTGCTCAGGGCCCCCTGATGCTAATCTGACTGCAGTTCTATATGGGTTTCAAAAAGTGAGAACACTTCAAGTATAAAAGCAGTACAGAAAAGAGACTATGCAAAAACATTACTTTCTCATTCCTCATCCACCCAAACAGCAGGGCAAGGGAGCTTCATGGCTGAAGCGCACACCGTGATTCCCCAGCTGCTCCCAAGGGACCTCTTGGAGAGCACCACGAATGCATCCCTGCCCCATAGCCCACGGAAGCCAGGGCTCACGCAGGGCTCAGGGAGGGAGGTGAGCCTCCATATGTCCCCTCCACACGCAGCCAAGGCATCACCAGGGTGCTCATTCAGCGCCAGAATTTAGGACTTGCCCTTGGATCCCATAGTTTAGATGTAGCCTGTATCTATCCAGTTTATAGACAAGAGCAGCTGCTTACCACCGCACCCCCAACCCACTTGAGAAAACTCTGATCTGAGAAAATGAGCTAACTTCTATTCCAAGTCCTGCTTTATCAATAACATTTTCTGTTAATAATACTGGAGCAGAAAAGATCTCATGGGTCGTTGAATTTGAGGTCCTTCAACGCAGAAACTACATCACAAAATCTCTTTCATAAAATTACCAAGCATAGTCTAATAATAAGCTAAATTGTTTGCCACCACCACTCCTCCTGGGACACTTTTCCAGAACCTCACTATTTGGATGACTGGAAATCTACTTCTATTTTCTAGCTTTAATTTATACACCCCTGGGGATTTTTACTATGAGCAATGATAAGCAAGCCAAAAAGAGCTTAGCTTAATTCTCGAAACCAGCATGAGCACAGAAGGAAAGTCATTAGGAGAAGGTACCTCTTGGGAAGTAAGCAAGTTAAAATTCCAAGGTATAAGAGAAAATAAGCATCCGCTGTTCTCATATTCACCACTGACAGGTCTTAATTGAATTTTCTGGACCTACATAGACTTTTATCTGGTTTGGTTTTATTACCAGGAACATGGTCCTATTATTTAGAACCAGAGGAAATTGTACCTCCAACTCTCCTCTCAGCACCTAGCCAAGAACATGCACTTCAGATTTATGGCTACCAAAGAACTGAATGATGTTTATAAGGACCATTATAGAAAATTTTAGACATAATCCAGCCTAGAAAACGTTCTGATTAAAAATGTTTATTATTTATTTACAATAGAAAGGGGCACATGCTTTCACAGATGAAAACTGCCATTTTCTAGCCAATACTAGTTGCAAGCAGGAAAGGATATAAAACCTTGAATTTAAGTTTAATTTCTGAGTTTACAAGTGACTCAGCCTGTGTTCTCACACCAGTCCCTTATCCTCTTTCTGTCTCCATTTCCTCATCTTTAAAATATGGGTAATAATACTTCTGTATCCCTTGAGTGTTTCTTAAGCTTAATTAATTCAATGCTTTACAAAGTGCATTCTGATCCAGAGATGGGAGTGCGACACATATCCAAAGGATTCTATTTTAGACCATTTGTAAATAAATGAAACTGTTCTTTCTAGACCTTATTTTTAATACAGAATAGGAATGACCTGGCCTCAAGTGCTCTTCTCTCATGGAAAAGGCATTGGAAGCCAGGTCTGCAGCCAGCGTTTTCTCCCAGGTCAGTAGTCCTCCCTTGCCTGGGGAATGTGAGAACGTGGCTGCAGGCCAGGCCTCTCATGCACAGAGGGAGGGAATTGGAGCACCAGGCCTCTGGCCAGCACTTGCCAACCAAAGCTGCACTTTTCTCATAGAAAGCTAATGGGAAAATGCATGTGCACGCCAACGGGTCTTGCTCAACCGAGAGCTCTGCAGCTGTCCTGCTAGGAAACGAACGTGACACAGGGGCAGCGAATTGTACAAGAGCTCAGGGGCCCCTTCTACCTTGAAGGAAGGGGAAACGGAGGTCAAAAACTCTGGCCGGTCTTGTACTTCATTAGGACTACAGCTCCGCAAATCAGATTGCTTAAGGTAGAACACGATTTTTGGAGCTGACGCTCCACTGCAAGGCCGAAGATGGGAAGCCCAGATGGGACCAAGGTTTTCAACTAGGGTTAAAGTGTTTATATGTATTCAGCTGCAAACGTGTGTGGAGTAAGGAAGGAACAAGAATTATTGGCCTATTACTTCTTAGTCAGGAAGGGTCTATTACTCTCCAAACTGAAAGTAACCAGGGCAACTAGGATGCTTTTCCTGCAATACATCTGTTAAAGCTGGTTTTGCTCCTACAGATCATAGTGAAAATTAATCAGAAGGCGGCTTCTGGCTAGCCATGATGTGATGTTTCTTTAAAATGAAAGACTGGTTTGTCATGGAAAAAGTGTGGTCAAGTGGTTAAGCAGCAAGTTCAGACTCAGGAAGCCCATTCCTTATCCTACCAGAGGCACGAGAGTGGTACTTGTATTTTCTGCAGAACTCCTCACTGGGAATGCAAAGTGCCTCACGCTATTTTAAGTCACCCCATCTCTATGTCTCAGTCCCCTATGTGTAAAATGGGAGACAATAGCAGAGAAGTCTCACAGGGACTGTGAGATGCTCAGATGCTAAAGAAAGAGAGGCCATATGTGTTCCTAAAATAAGTAACAGCATGGATAGGGCTATTTTGGGACAATAGAGCTATGCTAGCTTTGCATGCAACTGCCTCCACCACAGCAGAAATGAAACTATAGGAGTTTAAAAAAACACGTATACACATATACACGCTCCTGTATGTTCCTTTTCTAAGGCAGATGATTTTGGGTTTTAGACTGCTCAGGTGATAGCGTTCAGAAATTCTGGCAGCTACTGAACTCCATAGATAATGCCGTGAGCTAGTGTCAGGTAGCTCAAGAGTTACGGCATTACCGGTTGGTAGTTTTAAGGGTGAAGTCCAGGGAAGGGGACAGTGGTTTGGTGACTGCCTGGGGTGCCTCGTGTACCCTGGCTGCCCACACAGGCAGGGACAGCGAGGTGAACACCAGTGCCACGTTGCAGGACCAGAGTGGTGCGGTGAAGAAGCAGTGATGGTAACGCTGTCTCATTTCAGTAAGTTTCTGGTTGAGGCTCTAAATATCAGACTTAATCACCTAATGTGCCTGTTGGTGGCTTATGCCCTCCTGCAGGTCTAACTTTTTATACCTACCTCTGAACAATAAAAGATAAAAGCTTTGAAATATATAGCTATAAAACAAAGAGCATGTGGGGCACATATATAGCTTATGGCTGTTTGCCATAAGTAAGGTCTCCACAAACTCGCTTTTCCTTGTCAGGTACAGCCATGCCCGAGACTGTGCCATAATCCAAGTAGCAGGGAGAAAAGAGGACACCGCACAGGATCACTTGAACTTGTAAACAAACTTTCAGCAACTGGAGATGAGAGCAGGTCACAAGGGTTGCTGAATGTACGTCTGGCACCCAGGTACCTCATCACCCAGAAATAGTTTAGGTATTTATTTAGATATGGACCTAGCAATTTGGCTTGTGTTCAACGTAGAGATTCAAGTCTGATTTGATCAAATATCCCAGAGTTTCACCTTATAAACTGGTGTTTTATATGTGTGTATTAACACATACACCCATATGATACATTTCTCGTTGTTTAAATTAGAGATGTCACAGTGACGTTCACTGCCTTTTAAATCCATGAACAGATGCAAAAACTAGAGGATCGTGAAAAATTAATATTGAAAATTAGCTGTTTCCCCAAATCTCAAAAATACTCACATTTGTGTTAAACTGCTTTACATATTCTGATTTATTTGCTCTTATTTACGGGTAGTTCCCAGGCTTCTTTGCCAGCAAATAAAGTGTATAGGTATATGTACATGCAAGATAAATTATTAGACCCAATTGCTACAATCATCATAATTTTCACTCGGGGCTCAGCTCCGAAAGATGCTGAGCACCATAGTGAGATGCACTTGAAGTCAAGAGAATGAGAATCTCTGTGCTCACAGAGATCAGTGTAATATACGTTAAAGACAGGGACAATTGGAATAACTCGCTATATTGGGCATAATCGCAAGGTTTTGGTAGGAGAAGAGGCTGCAGGGGTGACCTGTGTAGGAGGAGATGAGGGGCTGCCCTGTGCTGGTCACAGCCATTTCCCGCTGGCTCCGCAAGGGACAACGCTGACCCACTCACTTGTGCACCAAGACCAAGCCAATCAGAGGAGCATATGGTGCCTCTGCAAAAACATATCTAAGAAAGGCGGTAATCGCTAAACAAGAAGAGATGCCAGAGAAGGAGGGATGCCAGAGCAGGCACAGAACAAGAAGAGGTGCCCAAGCAGGGGCAAGAGAGACATCAGAGCAGGGGAGATGCTGGAGAAAAAGGAGGGACAAGAGGAGCCCAATCCAGGGCAAAGCAGGGGAGCAAGAGGAGAGGCTCAAGCGGGGGTGAGGAGTCTCGGGAGCAGGTACGCCTCTGAGGGGACTGCGGCCCGCGGAGGAACCTCATCAGAGCATTTGCGTGAGAAACAAGGAACAGTGAAAGAAAAGGAAAAACCACGCACTGACCACCTTCTCCTGTGATGCCCACTGTCTCATCAAAGGGACGAAGCATGACATGCAGTGAGGGGACTGGGGATGGGGAAGGGGGGGAGAGGTTTTGCAGAGGGAAGTGGTATTTTCCCTTAGTGTTTGTCTTCTTTATTTCTTAATACTGGAATCAAGAATTAAAAGTTTACGTGAATTGCAATAAACTAAGTTCTGTGAGATTCCCCAACTCAAGACTGCTTTTTTGTCCGTGACACTTGGATAACAAAAGAATCAACCAAAACCATTATTCCAAAACTGAAATAACTACCTACAGTTTAGCAAAAACGAGAACCTTTCCCCTCTGCTTCTTTCTTCATGTTTTCACCATACTTACCCCAGATCCAAACAGGCCTGCATTTTATGAATTGGACAATGCCCAATAACTATGGGAATTAAAAGATAATAATGTGCTAAAACACTGGCTGCCAGAGCTAGACAGACACAAGGGACAAGAAGAAATGTTTTTTCCTGACTATCCAGCTGCTTTGAATTCAGCTGAAACACAGTCTCTCTCTGAGAAACCAAGTGAAAATGGCTCGCACTGTGCAAAGCCGACCCGCCTGCTCACTCGGGAGGGACTCAGCCAACCCAGGACACGGAAGAAGTGACATGAGCTTTCTGAGGAGGGGGCCAGATTGCTCCCCATGCCAAGACATGTTGAGCCCAGGAGAAGGGATGGGATGCGAGGGAGCCCGTGCTGATTCTCGGACGATGCTGGCCCTCACCCAGGCTCTCTCATCACGGGGCGCTTGAACTTGTGAGAACTGGACAGGGTCCCTGCAGGGCTGGAGCCAGATGAGCGTCAAGGGAGTGGAGTTTCTCCCCCTCTCCAGCTTCATTTCCCTTGGTGTGTTGAGAATTCCCCATTGCCAGACTCACCAGCCGAAAAGCGATGAGGAGTTTGAGAACGAGCCCTGATTCTTGTTTAGCACTCACAAAGGCTAGATAGATCTTGGAGTTTCCCACTTTTTCCATCCTAAACACAGGAGTACTGCAAATGCTAAAGTTAAGGTAAACTCATATTTTAACTGCAGCCCCTGCAATTCTTCCCCACATACCCCATTTCTACCAAACAGGTTCAAACGTAGTATTTTATGGACAGAAGCTGGAAAGGGCCAGAACTTTGCAGAAAGCTGCTATGGATGATTTATGGGCAAACCATTGCTAATTCACAAAGGTTGTCCAATTTTTAAGTATGATTGCCTTTTCATTCACTCCACACAGCTCCAAATAGAACAAAGGCTGGGATTAGCACTTTAGGGGATGTATAATCAACAATCAGCAAGGCTGAGGTATGCAGGCACTATTTATCTCAATGAAACTCTTTTTACATTATGATGACCTGAATTTAATTACATCAGCTTCATCCATCAGCTGACATGCAGTCTCTCCAGTCAGATTGTCTCTCAGAGCATTGAACTTGCAGCATAACCAAGAAGACATCAGCCCTTAAATTATCTTCTCTAAAGCATGGAAACACACAAGTCCTTTTAGGTAACAAAACATTTTTTTTTCTTTAGTAGGGCCTCTTTGTTAGGCATGTTTTGTCTAGTATACCCATGTCCTCTAAAACTTTACTGGCTTATTTGTTTTGTGTAAAGTAGCACAACACAGCTGCTCTTTATGGACTGAAACTTTTACCTGGCACTGAAACGATACTTGGCTTCATTTTATAAAGCTGTGGAAAACCTCAACCTGTGATTATTTTGTTAGCCTTAAAAATGACTTTTGTTTTCACATGCCTTTAGTACTCTCGAACTGTGCTAGGGAGTTAGCTGCATAATTTCCCTGTGTTGATTTGGAAACTATTCTTTCTGCCATAAGATCCATGTGTGTGTTTGTAGCATGGAAAGTTCCAGTTTGTGATTCAAAAGCTGCCATTCAATTAGATATGGACATTTCAACTTCAGTCTGGCAAAAACACTACAGTGATTTCCCAACATCACAGATGCTTTATCTGCACACAAACCCTCCAAATGCTCATGCTGTCACATACATACCGTTGAAGGCTGTCCAACAATGCTCCAAGATCCTAAAAGCATTTACAAAATCAAGCTCAACCGCACTCACCAGCGGAGAAATCACACTGAAATATGATGAGAGTGAGGACATTGCAATGAAAGCAATGACCACAATGGGCAGGCACCAGCAGGAGCTGAGCACCTCTGGACAATTAGCTCAGGGTGGAAAGGGACCTCCAAAAGTCCCAGTTGTTTTGTCCTTCATTTTGACAACCAATCCATCATCTGATTTTAGAGACAGGCAAGAACAGGTTCAAAGCATTTAGGGCCTGACTCAAAGCCCCCACTGTCATCAGAAAGAAAATGCCATTGCTGCAGGGCTTGGTGGTGTAGGTCTGTGAGAAAACATCAATTAAAAGATTATAAAACACAATATTGCCAAATTTTATGTGGAAAACTGTTTTCTAAAGCTTTGGTTTTCATATTAGTTTTAATTTTGCTTGCAGCCCTTTCTATTAGTTTGAAATTTTGCTACTTGTATCCATGACCTAGACCTTACAGAATGGTGCATCATTATGTGCAGCTGCAAGGAACATCCATCACAGACAAGCCCCCAGCCTTGCCCAAACCCAATTCTATGTTTCTCAGGCCCCTCAGAGAAAGACCGCCGCTTCACCCTCATAAGTAAAGAGGAAAAACGTGCTTGCCATCATGATGACAGTTCAGAGCAAGATACGAGGAAGGAAGAAAAATTGTTGCCTGAACCCATCCACGGGGAACAGGCAGTTTCTACTGGGTCTTCGCTGCAAGGAAGGTCACCACCACCACGAGGATTTCCCCTGCAGCAAGAGAAATAACCCTCAAACTCTTCCCACTGAGACTGCACTTCTGTTAAAGTCATCACCCAGTGGAGAAATGGAGCAGCCCATTGCCCCACTCAATACCAGCTAGAGGGAGAGAAGAATTTTCATTCATTATTTTCTAAGTTCTGTTTCTGTCAGGGGAAAGGTCTCCGGAGCATTCTCCAGGCCATCAGTAAAGGAGGGGCAGGTAAAAGGAAGCGATAAGCAATCAAAATAGTCAAATCACGTAAGAGCAGTGTTTGGAGGGGTTTGTCTCAAAATTCGTTTCAATGCAATGTGTTGAGAGAGAAATAATATCTGATGGAAACACCAGTTCAGCAAAACATTAAGTGGGTACTTAATGTAAAGTTAAATATAAAATAAAAATTAACTGAAGGCAAGTATAATCCACAAACGTCCCATGAGTCTTTTCAGCTACTTCTTTGCATGGATTTATTGCTTACTTGACCCAAGAAACCACCATACCCAATTTATTCCCATTTTTTTCTTCTAGGAATGGGCCCAAATCCTTTTTTTTTTCTTCCCCAGAAAATTCCTTCAGTCAAAAAAGAAATATCCCCCACCCTCCTGCTTACGGAGAAGATGTGGGGTTATACCATGGACTTCAACAGATGCTCACAATTACACAAGTGTTTTCCTGAATCAGAGTTTGGAAGAGAAAACGGTATATAGCAGTAGAATGCTAATTATAACCTACTGAAGTCACTGGAGAAGGCCTGGCACTACCATGGCTGAATTTGGCTGAGCATGCATATATGTCAAGGGCTTGTTTTAAAAGCACAAAATTCCAGAATGTCAAAAGGACAGAACTGGTATACTTAGATATATTCTTGCCTCAGAACACTGTGCGCAGGTTCTGCAGTAATGCATTTGATAAAATCTCTCAGGTTCACCTGTGCCATCCTGTACTCTTTAGAGGCACAGAGAAAAATATCTTCCAAACGAAGAGTAATAAATTTTGGATGTGAAAAATATTTAGCTCCCAGGACAGTAGCTATGCATGCAGATACGAAGTAGAACTGAGAAGCATGTTAATCTGACCAACTTCATGTTAGCCCAAGGGTGGGAAACCTTTTCCTTGTTGAGGGTCAGAGAGACCTGTCTAGCCCCATTACCACTCACCTTATCTAAAAATGAAAAGAATCCCACAACATGAAATTAAGTCACAGGTCACAGCCAGCCAACAGCCAATATTTCCCATCCTTGCCCTAGACAAAGCTTTGTGGAGCATGAACCTTATCTTCTTGTCTGTAACTGTAAAGCCTAATGCACATATATATCACACTGTAAAAATTGCAATTTCCATAGTGGAACACTCTAGGTTCTGAAATGGCCCACACTTTTACAAGTACTGTTCTGTTCGTAGCCTTGTTTATGGAATGTAATGTGTAAAGACTTTCTGCAGACTTAGAAAAAAAAGAAATAGCAAGATTTAACTACCATACGGATTTCAGAATGAGGCAAGAATTTTTCCAGTCTTCCTGATATAATTTCTTTATTTGCCTGATTTACGAAATAAAAATAATGCTCACTCTTGCTTTCTACTTCACTAGGCTGCTATGAAGACCATACATACAGTACACTGAATATACAAAATAGTATTTAACTGTGATATTTGATCTCGCATTCAGTAATCAGAAAAACATGTTCCTTTAAATTCCATCTAGTGTTATTGGAAAATGATTTGCTTCAGAAAATTTGTTTCTGGCACTTTCAAAAACTGTATTGTGTGATAACTTTGTTTTATTCTCATAATTTATTGGCTTGTTAAGCCATTTCATTTAGTGTTAATGATGCAAACCATCTTGTTTAATGCTTTGATGCTGCCCAACATATTATTGCTTTGGTCTGCAGAACAGGGCACTTTTAATACCTCTCTTTTAAAAAACATTATCATTATTTAATTTTTATTACATAAGTTTTACAAAAATGCCATTTCAGAACAAGTAATTTATAGATTAACTAATACCACAACAGCTTTTAAAAATCACTGCAGTGTTCCAGAGCATTGGCCTAAGACATCATAGCAAGAATTTTATGAGCTTTTGTGTTTGGGACAAATACTGTGATTTATCCCCACTACAATGTCCCCCTTTAACAGCCAAACGCAGTACAGTGCAATGCAGTGTCACCGCAGCATCACTACGCTGGAATGCCATGTTTACTGACACGAGAATGTTCTAGGCAGAAGTTTTCCAATGAAAGAGACAGTGTAGCTTTGGGGGCAACCTCTACTTGAACAAAGTTCCTTGTTCAAGGTCAAGACAAAGTGACTTTTCTGATTCTTAAGAGACTGTTGACAGTAAAACACAGGCTGGAGCAAGCAGCAGTGGCGAGTTGAGCTGCTTCAGGGAAATACTGCAAAGCTCTTTTATGACTACTACCAACCTGCTGATGGGGCATCGGTGTGACTACACTGAGATCTCAGCAACAGAATTGCCAAAGAATACAGCCCTCTATTTGTTACTAGAGGTAAGACCAAGCCCTTGCAACCTTACATGGGAGAAAGAAATGGGAATAGGTTGAAAATCCAGAATTCTTGCATGGTGGAATAGAAACATAGCAGAGGTACTTTGCTTTACTCTATGTACTCAGGCTGCAGTCCTCCAGCCACCCCTCACAACACCACCACTACCTATATGTTAACTTCAACTAGAAATTTCTTGTTACTTGAGTAGTTCTTCAACTCCAGCAGGTAATTATAAAACCTCTTCGGCACCAGAATTGCTGTGACATCCTTCAGACCCATTGTTCTGACCTCACTTATTCCTTTCAGGCAGGTGTCTATGGCATCATAGACTGTTGGCCCTGGCTTAACATTGCTGCTGACATTTCTACCCTGTTCCTAATGGATGTAGCAGTTCTTTGGGCTTCGTTTATGTTTTGAATGGTTTATAAGGAGGTAAGTATTTTTAATGTGCTTCAAGAACAGGCAGTACAGAGATTGAAGAGAAAAAAGACACTGAATTCTGCAAATGTACAACAGACATTCTCTGTTACATGATTAGTATACATAAAAACAGTATACAGTGCCTGTGTAGCAGGGTCCCCAAAAAAGTAACTTCCTATCAGCAAGGTCCTTGTTTTTATGGGTCTTACTGTGTTATTTTTTTTTAAGAAATAGAATAAGCAAAATTTAATCAAAGGAGTCAGTCTAAAGCATCTTTTAGCCATCCCCAAAGTAGGTCGTCTGGTTTTTTGGTGGGGTTTTTTGTTTTTCTTAAAAATCCCTTCCCCCACTATTCCAGGTTACAACTTTTTCTTTTCCATTCCAATAGTTACAGTAACCTAATTGTTTACTTCAAGGCTCTATTTCTTCCTGCATGATTCTCAGCTTCTGTTGCACCATTATATGAAAGACATTTTTGTTTGCCATTTCATAGAGGCTTGTGAGAATAATACACTTCATGCATCACCTTTGTATTTCATTTCAAGCCACTAAAAGGTAAACGTCATTCAACCCCGTTGAGGTTATCAGTCTTATCCCAAGTCCACATTGGCTCTTTCACACAACTGCTCAGGCAAAGCCCTGCGTTTTCCATTGCTAAGGCTGCTTCCTCACCTACAGCTCAGAGCCCTTCTGACCAGTTTCTCTCTTTCACTTTATGAACAGATATTTTTTCTTTCTTAAACACAGGGACCCCCCCACCAATGATTATTTTAAATCTGACAACAGCTCTCCAATAACCCAATGACAGACAGAAAACCATGAGATGGAAATCAGCTGAACAAGTCTATAGTCAGTTTGGGAGACCACCAGGGAAAGTACCCAAAGCAAGCACCAAAACTTACTTACAGAAATTGTTAAATGAGACAAAGATATTGCAAGCTTGAAAAGCTTTTCTGTGGCTTACAGTTGAGATGCTGAATCCTTCTTTACCCTCCCAAAGGTGTATGTAGCTACACTGTGGTTTCAAATTCCATGAGGTAGGATGCAACGGGAAAAGGGTCATTTTCTCATATGGTATCTTACCACAAACATTCTCATTATCTACCTTAAGTTCACCGCTTGGCCTTACAGATGTTAACTATTATACTGCCATCCCTTCAGCTCTCAAGCATGCTATCTCCTCCCACAACAACTATCAGTAACAAATGAGACCCAGGACGCAGCGCAACTGTGCATGAGTAGAACTGGCCTGATTTTCCCAAACATTAAGTCACTATTAAAGAAAGTGTGATTAACAGGGGAACGGTCAGCACGCTTGTATTTAGGTGTCTCATTTGGAAGCCTGATTTGAAGGGCGCAGAAAAGAAAAATCTGGCTTAAACCCATGGATACATAGTCACTTAATTCAGGTATGAATCTGCGCTGGTGCTGAGATGGTCCCACCTCCAACCAGTGGCTCCTTCCTCACTACTTGCAGCAATGCCAATGTTCGTATGGCCGCAGCACGACTTAGCTCACAGAGCTGATCTCACTGAGGAGTGACCCACCCCAGAGGAAGAAAAGCTCCCTCGACTTGAGCTTTAGCATGAAGGAGACAGCACAAACAAGGGGAGGGAACTGGGAATTTTTCTGGCAACAGCAGCAACTGGATTAAAATGACTGTTTGATCATGGCCCCTGACCTCAGACGCAAGGCCAAGGGGTGCAATGCAGCCTGCACTAATAAAAAAAACACCGAAACAGGGAGGACGCCACTTCCCCTGCTCCTATGCATGCACTCCTGCTTCTTCCCTTGCCCTAGCTTTGATACTCATCTTGCTTCTCAACACGTCAGTTCAGCTTCCTGCAGTTTAAGAAAACTAACTCGACAAAAGAGCTGGGTGAGAATAACCACACAGTAAACCGAGAGGAAACCCACAGCCAATGCGATACAGAGGTGGGGATAACCAAACTTGGGGGAGAATAGAAACATCATCACCCCTTTCAAAAGCAAGAAGCTATAAGCTTAGCTCAGCAATCTTCGCACTAATGGTTGCAATGATTACCTTCAAAATATAGGACATATCATCTAAAGCACCTGCACTCTTCAACAGGAGCTTCTATTGAGCTCAGGATGGAGATAACATAAAAGCTTAATGACAACAAATTATATTTTAAGTCTTAACTACTCCATTGTTAACCATTTTAGTAGAAACAGCAAGCTAAGGTGTTTATCTGCTGGTAGTGACTTCTCCCCTGGGTGAACTTCAATTAAATCTCTTCAAGCATAGGGGGAAGAATGTCAAATTTAACTCTCTCTCTCTCACCACATCCTAAATCTTCTCAAACTGGAAGGAGAGGTGCATTTCCAGAAAGGCTGAGTAGTCACAACAGGATATTAGTTTTGTGGGGCTGCAAAACACAAGAGGTCAGAGCAGAGAGGCCTCATTAACCAAAAGTATAAAAGACCATGTCTGTCCTTCTCAGTTGGAGAAGTGATAAAGACAGATTTCAGAAGCCAACTCTTAAACCTGCTAGCTACCGGGAAAGCGTAAATTAGCTTTACCTTCACCGAAAGGGAGCCAAAGCACCCTGCCCTGCTGTCACAGCTGTGTATGAGTACGCACGCAGGCAGTTACTGCTCAATTGCTGACCTGCTGGAGAGTCACTCCCCAACTTTCTGTGTGACAAGTGGCTGACATGCCTACACCTACAGGCTCAGGTTGGGTTTTGATGTTAATATCAGGCAGTTGTGCCAGAGAAGGGGTAGTCCTCTTGGTACATTGTGTATATTCTGCATTTAGGGCAGGATGGAGGAATGCCACTTCACAGTACCTAAACCAGTCACCCAACGCCCCAATGTCTCCTCTCTAGCTGGTTAGGCTCTAGGGTTTATTGGAAATTGGGGGAAATTGTAGAAACAAAACTGAATACCAAAGCTGCAGGTGGAAGACCAGGTAGAGAAAGAACTGGAGTAGGACAGAGGCTTTTGGGGAGAAGAGGATTAGCAGTCCTTCCCTATTGCATATGACCAAGACTCCTGCTTTATGGCTTTTCCTCTCCAGAGCTCACAGCCATGATTGAAAGGATGTAGGAAGGATTTAAGGCCTTTCTAGAAGCTGCTCAGAACCTCTAAGAATGGCTGTATGTCAAATAAAACCACAGTCTAACTCATTCTTTTAGCTTTTGGATGACTAAGGTACCAGTGTCAGTCTTTAACAAGAATTAGGAACAGAGATGCTTTAAGTGTTGTCAGCTAAAATGTGCTAAGCTCCCCATGGTGCAGCTTATGAGATTTTGCAGATTGTCTGTAAAATTTAGCCTGGCACTACTGAAGGCAAGTTCCCCCTAATAAGCTAATAAATTGTTGTGAATGACCTTACCTCTTCTGAAAATGTGTAAGCTCAAACAAGTGGGACAGAATAACTTAAATTCTCCACTGACTTGGAAGGAAACAGTGAATCCTGATTTCACGCCAGTTCCCACCAAATTTTTGTGTTTCCTTGTTCTGACTCAATTTCTGTCATCCACTTCAGCAATGCTCTTAGCCACTGTCTAGTGGCATCTTAGCCACTAGAAAGGCTGGGTAATGGGACAGAACAGGAACCTATTTGGGCGGGAATGTTGATCTGCTTGAGGGTAGGAAGGCTCTACAGAGGGATCTGGACAGGCTGGATCAATGGGCAATTGTATGAGATTCAACAAGGCTAAGTGTCGGGTCCGGCACTTGGATCACAGCAACCCCATGCAACGCTACAGGCTTGGGGAAGAGTGGCTGAAAAGCTGCCCAGCAGAAAAGGACCTGGGGGTGCTGGTTAACAGTCGGCTGAATATGAGCCAGCAGTGTGCCCAGGTGGCCAAGAAGACCAACAGCATCCTGGCCTGTATCAGAAATAGCGTGGCCAGCAGGAGCAGGGAAGTGATCGTCCCCCTGTACTCGGCACTGGTGAGGCCGCACCTCGAATACTGTGTTCAGTTTTGGGCCCCTCACTACAAGAAAGACATTGAGGTGCTGGAGCGTGTCCAGAGAAGGGCAACGAAGCTGGTGAAGGGTCTAGAGCAGGAGTCTTATGAGGAGCGGCTGAGGGAACTGGGGTTGTTTAGCCTGGAGAAAAGGAGGCTGAGGGGAGACCTTATCGCTCTCTACAACTGCCTGAAAGGAGGTTGTAGAGAGGTGGGGGTCGGTCTCTTCTCCCAAGTAACAAGCTATAGCACAAGAGGAAATGGCCTCAAGTTGCACCGGGGGAGGTTTAGACTGGATATTAGGAAAAAATTCTTCACCAAAAAGGTTGTCAAGCATTGGAACAGGCTGCCCAGGGAAGTGGTGGAGTCACCATGCCTGGAGGTATTTAAAAGAGGTGTAGATGTAGTGCTTAGCAACATGGTTTAGTGGTGGACTTGGCAGTGTTAGGTTTACGGTTGGACTTGATGATCTTAAAGGTCTTTTCCAACCTAAACAATTCTATGATTCTATAGAGGGGACACCAAATGAAGTGCCCCCGAGAGGCTGCGGTTCATTTAACGTTTGGGTTGAGTAAGAGAATACAAACCCAGAGAGGCTGCAGCCGTATTTTTGACCACCAGATGGTGGCAAAAGTGCTCACTGTCTAGGGATGCTTATTCAAAATACCTACCAAAGGTCGCTGCAAATCTTTGCTTTGCTCAAGTCCTTACTGCTAAAATTATTAAGAAAAGTTGAATGAAAATGTAATGAACTACAATTCATATGCATCACACACACACATATCTTAATTTCTCTCCACGATTTCAGGAAAAGACTGGGTTTCTTTCTCCCGGGCTTCCTTCCTCATTAGTGCTACAACCTCAACATACAAAAGCTGTGAACCTTTAATTATATGAAATATCCTTAAAACCATACTCTCCCCCTACTTTCAAGGCCATGAAAATAGCACATTAAAAATATGTTTTGATTAAGCTGACTTAATTAAAAGATAGTGATTAATGTGACTTTGAAACTACTAAAACAAAGTCATCTGTTCTGTGTGGATTACAGATGACCATCTTCCTCAGAACTGTTACATCAAAATTATATTCTTAGCAGACTGCAGTGTTGTGTACAGGAACAAAATGTTTGTAAAATAAATTTCTAAAAATCAGCTATGATCACTAAAGGCAGAGAGATCCCTCAGGGGCTGACAGGGCAGCACAGGCCGAAGTACAGGCAAGAGAGGCAATATCCTTGTCCTTCCACTGATCTGCTGGAGGAGCTCGGGCAAATCAGTCACCTCACCGATACTCTGCTCCAGTCCCTAACACTATTTGGACTGCAAACTCTGCCAGATGGGGACCGCCTTCTACAAAACACATGTACAGTGGCACTCTCACCTCCAGTGAGCCCGTAGGTGCTGGCAGCCCCAAAACTAATTGCCCGACAGAGAGGCTTTCAAACTTGTCCTGTTCCTCTACCACACCAGGACGGGGTGTCCAACTAACCGTACAGCGTTAAACACATGTTCCAGTAGTGCGTCAAGGTCAGAAAGCACCACAAAAACCTCAGTGTCTTATCTTCTCAATTTTATTTTAAAAGCTTACGCTTAGCTTCTGTGCACACATTTTCTGTGAGACTGTAAAGCCTAGTAGCAAAGGGGATATTGCTCACCCCATGTGCTTCTGGACCTGGTAACTCTGAATGGTACCTGGCACTGGGATTTCATTCTTTCCTGTAGGATATGACTGGCCTGGTGTTTGCAGCAGCTAGGCAAATATTCTCCAGTTAAAGCCCCATTTTGGAAATAATGGTTGGGGCAATTACTTCTGCTAACAACTACACTAGATTTAGTAGTGATACAATGAAACCAAATGATAACACAGTAGTAGAGTACAGACAAAGGGCTGGCTTTTTGACTTAGCCTTTTCCTCATACTCCCTCTTCTACCATCATTGCATCTTCAACGCTGTTAGTACAGACAGGGCTCTAGGCAAAGGCAGCATCCAAACACCACATGAGCACTTCCTGTTGAAGACATTTTTGCACAGCACACTACTAAAAGAGCCAGTAAATACTGGTATTTTGCCTACAGCTGGCACTTTGATTTTGTGACTGCTACTAGCAGTATATGGCTTTATAAAAATTATTTCTGACCTAATGTGCATGTTGTCTCATTTTTTTACTTGCCCTGAGCAGAAGCTCAGAATGAAATCAGTTTAATAGAATAATTTTACTGCGTGTAGATTTTGTCACAAGTATTGCTTACAGGATTACAAAACTCACTCTCTTCAAAGCACAGCTGGGATCTAAATTAAGCCTAGAGAAAATAGCTAGAACTCTGCCAGCCTGTGAAGTGATGGTATTATTCTGTTATACTGGGCTTCATTGACATACAGATATACCCAGTGGGTACTGAAAACCAGTGTACAGAGTTAGTGAGACTTGACTGTTTCATAATAAAATTTATTGCTTCTATTCATTATTTTCCCAAAGAAGAAAGCAAGATGAGAACAGGAAACCATAAGATAGAAGAGAGAATTCTTCACAAACCATGTGTCTATTGTGATTTCAAGAAGAAAAGCAATTCAAGTAGCAGAGAAGGAATATAAGAATATCCAAATGCAGAACTCTGATTTCTCTTCTATTTCTAGAATTAAATCATAGTATTGCCAGCACCAAGAGTTCAGGAAAAAAAGGGGAATGTGAACCCTAAAGTCTCAAAAATACAATTCCTTCTGCAAATATGAAAAAATAAGATGACACTCTTTCATTGTAGCATGACTTCCAGAGTGAATGCTTTATGGAAAACAGTGTCAAGATAATAATAACAAAATTTGAAATGATTGCTAACATGCATAGATATGAAACACAGAGATAGTAACAGATGTAAGAGAAACAACTTCTTTAAAACAGTCTTATTACCCTGCTCCCTTCTTTTACACATCATATTGTAAGAAATCCTTGATTTAGATGGAGAAACTTCTTCCCTCACACACGCCTTTCCCTGCTCTGCACTTTCTGCTACATTCCCATCTAAAACACCATCACATCCACCTAATGCCCTCTAGTAGTTTCACAAACTTACTGCTTGGAGCCACCCTTCTTGCCTTATTTCTATGAACATTTTGGGTGTAGACCCAATCTGAACGGGGCAGGGGGGAGTAAGGAGGACGATGCAGCTCTACAGCTGCTACTGTGGCAAGGCAACCTAGTGTATACCCATATTTGATGTCCTATGATCACCTACTTCAGACTACAAGCATCTTGGTGCAGGAACCATATTTTCCCAGATAGGTAAAACTTTGTGAAATGATGCTAAAATATACACAGTAAATAAGAGCACACTACCCTTGCACAGTAAAGCACCCAAGAGCCAATGAATGCCAAAAATAAGGTAACCCACATAACCTTAATCCAGAACCCATGGGCATACACGTTGCAATACCATTGTCGGCTTATAAAATAGCATTTTTTAAAATATCAATCTGCCTTGCTCAGTGCACAAAATAGGCTGGGCTCATTGAAAAAGCAATCATTCAACATCTTTGATGTTCAGTGATCCAGGCCTTGCCTCCTGTATGCTCTTATAATGCTGTTCTGAAGGTGGAAGAGCCCATAAGGAAACAAATATTTTGATCATACTCTTTGCTACAGTATCCAGATAATCTCACAAACATTTTTCTTGCATTTATTTTACAAAAGCTGTTATGTGGTGCTGGTTTTGTGATGCACAGTACAGAGTAAAGAATAAGTGAGTATTAATTTGAAGTGCTCATAACTTGCCTGGCTGCTGAATTTCAGAGTACTCTATGCATTTGGCATGCTTTTCATATTCAAAGTATAGTTTCCACCTGACAACAGTGGGAACAGTAGCTCCTCTTCATTTATGCAAATCATCTCACAGACAAGGAATAGACTATTATTGCCACCTATGAAAAGCTGGGTTTAAGTGATTTGCCCATTGTCGTACACTATCATGTGCCAAATGCAGCGATACAACTTTACTCTCTTAAATACTGCTCTATTGCTGTACACGCACTTTCATTTTACTAACTGCCATTCCCCAACCCATTCACTGATTCTCCTACACACAGTCCCTTTTTTGGTACAGAAATGTTGCTCAGGCAGATTTTCAAAGTATTTCTATAGTTGGCTGGAATTTCTAAATACATAGCAGAATAGCTCTGGTCAGATAGCTGTATGGCCAGTAATCTCTGGCATGTTCAGCACATAAATACAGTTCTTACCATGTGGATGTGACACAGTTGCTGTGTTCCAGCAAAGCAGATAAAATAATCCCTAGCACTGCTGGATTTCCTGTGAACAAACACACATTGTTTTCTGAGGAATCCAGGAGAGAAGTAAGATAGTCTTACGTATAGGATGTTCTCCACAATAAAATGGAGGTCTCAACCTCCTACACTACATGACAATTCACCATCAAACCCCGGTTTTCTCTGCCTCAACTTGCAGAGCACCTCATCAAGACCCCTGAGCCTAGTAGTGTACAAAGATCCCCAAGAAGTACTTGCAACTTGATTGTTCATGGCCAGTATTGGAATGCTACACATACACTGAACAGCATGCACCCAGCTGCCTGCTTATATTGCAAGCAAGAACAGCTGAAGTGAGATGAGCACGGCTGGGGCAGCAAATGCGTGTGTTACTGTAACTGATCTCAACAACAAAGCTCCAGGGAAGTGGGCAGGGATTTTCCAGACAAACACTTCATCTTGGCCCCTCTCCTTCACCAGCTTAATAAACCCTCACCAGCTTAACAGACCCAGTCGCGACCTTGAAGGCAGCTTCCCCCCATAAATATCCAAACCGCAAACTACATGGAGGTGCCCAGCTCACTGATTCAGCTCCTTTGCTTGCCTTTCAGGGGTGAAGTACTGAGGCAGGTGACAGGCATAAACACACAAACTTTTTTTTTTTTAATTATTATTTCAAACCCCATTGAAGAGAGAAACAAAAAAGAAAACAACTGCCACGCTTCCCCCCCTGCCCTGCAACAAGCCTCCTCACTAGAGGGACTAGCTCCCCTTAACTAGCTCCCCTTAATGCTTGTCCTCCCCTCTGTGCCTCCTCAGGTACACGAGGTACACTGCCAGAGGGGCACAGGGGAAGAACTGGGACACCTAGCGCTGCTGCTGCTGCTGAGGGCGAGGGCGAGGGCCAGGGCCAGGGCTAGGGCCAGGGCCTGGGCCCGGGCCTACCCTCATGGCCAAGGCCTCACAGGTGCGAAGAGGGTGGAGCAGGCGCCCTTGCTCACTGAATGGTGCACTTAACTGTCAATCAGAGCTCCTTCCCTCCCCCCGCGCCGAGGCTGCCCGATCCAACCGCGCCTCCGCCGAACGCCATCGGGGTCATAGTGATGAGCGGTGGGAGGGGCAAGGCCCCGATCCCTCGCACTCCGATTGGTCGAATCAGCCGTCAAATCATTCCGGCGAGGCTCCGCCGCCCCACCGCTCCCCTCTGAATGTACGGTGAGGGAAGGAAACTGGTGCAGAGATCTCTCACGATCTGATTGGCCAAGTGGAAAGGCCACTCAAGCTAAGACTCCGCCCCCCGGCGGGACAGCGTCTCAGCTGATCGGTCAGCCCCGTGACAGGGTGGGGGTGGGCTTCACTGGCGAATGGTCAGTTCCGTCAGTCACTCCTGCAGAGTCCCACCCAGCCGCCCTGAATCTCACCTGCAGATTGGCTGCGGCGGTTGTCTGTCAGCTCTCCGTAGTGGGCGGGGCGCTCGGCGTTCTCTGTCCGACGGTGCGGCCCGGCGTCTTCCCAGCGGCGGCTGGCACCGCGGCGGACATGGGGCGGCGCGGCGGGGCTCCCTGGGCCCTGGAGGTGGCGGTGCTGGTGACATCGGCTTGTCTCGCCGGTGAGCGAGCGGGGTCGAGGCAGCGTGAGGGAGCGCCGGCCTGGCCAGCTGCCGGGAGGGGCGGGGAGGGCTGCGTAGCCGCTGCGGAGGGACGTGGCGGGGGAAGGGGTGGCCGCGCGCCTCAGCGAGCCCGGCCGCAACGGTGAGGAAGGGGCGCGCGAGCGATTGGACCGTGTGGAAAGGGCCGTGTGGAGCGTTTTACGGCTACAGATCGTTTTGTTACCTTGCACGAATTTTCACCGTTTGCCGAGCTGCTTTTGTGATCGCAGGAGGCTTTCTGTCATTCGTTGTGAGTCAGGCTTGTGATCGGCACTGAAGGCTTCCAGGCCCCGTAAATAATTTTCACGCAGTGTGCCTTAGTTCTTCAGTCCAGGTTCGCAAAGGAGAGACGAAGTTCTCCTGAGGTACAGCTTTGGTAAGGTAGAAGTTTGATTAAGTTTTCTGTAGGTGGGTGAATAACCGTATGCAGGATAAATTGCACCTCAGAATTTACTCTGGAGACTTCGCTGAATATGTGGCCCAGTGGAGTAGCATAGTCAAGCAACTACAGCGTGTCTGAGGAAGAGGCTTGTGGTCCCAAGTTCAAATTCAGTTTTGCTCGTTGAGACCTTGAACAAGCCTAGAAGGCAAATTTGGTTAAAAAAGGTAATGCTCTTAGCAAGGCATGTTCCCTTTATGGTTAAACGGGATAATGCTCTAATTTTATCCACCTAAGCAACCTTGTCCCAAGTAAGCCAACTTGTCGTAAATAATGTGTGTAAATAACGTCTTATAGCCTTGTGGAAAATTAAAGCAACATGTGAAACCCTACGAACTGACCAAAAATGTTTGTAGCAATTTTGTAAATTCTTTCCTAAGCAAATTTGTCTGGACGCATTTCTGTTCTTCCAAAGATGGGTTGATACACCACTAACATTGATAGCAGGCCATCCAATGAACACATACGAATTTAAAAAAATAAATATTTGAATCTGCTCCATATATATCTCTTGGTTTGGCCTGTTGCCTTCCTTTTGCCACCCTTCCCTGACCTGCATCACAGTACTTTGTTCTTTTAGTATGTTTATCATAATATAACTCGGATTTACTGTCAACATTTGTATGCATGATCATGATCCAGGCTTTAAAACAGCATCTTCAAGGTCAGATTGGCTAAATTAATGTTAGGGAAGATTATAACCGCACAACACATCAGTTTACTATTGCATTATTTTTGTAAATAGCCTTTAGATTTGCAGATGCCCTGGAAAACTATTTTATATAGCTGCTTGGATTGGTAACTAATTTTTAGATGGCCTGCAAATATTTATTGTTCTCCTACTTGATTTTCTCGAGTCTTGTATCAGATTAGTTTTCTGGTAGAAACATACACAGGTTGCTCATTGGGGGGATACGTCTGAAGTTTTGCATTGTGCATGTTGCTGCTTATATACACCAAATATGTTTTAAAATTTATTTAGATAAATGTTTGTGTACACAGTATTTCAGTTATGCTTAAGTGACTTTAAAATAGGAAGCTAGACTGAAATAAGCCCATGTCTTATTTCATGGAGTCCTCTCTGACTTTATTACACAATAAATTACTGTCATCATAATACAGATTAGAAATAATGCTTTTAGTCAACTTTGCTATTCAAGGTAATGGGGGAAAGAGGGAAGGGGAGATTGCAAATAAGTGAAAACCCAGCATGAGAAGTATTGCAGGTTGTGGCTTCACGCAATCAGCTTAGGTCCAGTACCGCATCTGAGGAAGAAAAACGTCTCACAACATCATGTGGTTGAGAAGGCAGAGCAGACACACCGGAGCTGTTCTGCAGAAGCCAGATTGTTCCTGGCAGTGCTCTGTTTAAGCCAGCACTGACTCTGCTGATCCTCCTGGCTCTGGGTTCGGTGGCTCAGGCTGTTGTCTGCATGAAAAGAGGTGTTATGCCAAGCAGTCCTGGAAGCAAACAGAGCCGTGTTGGTGCATAGCTGCTTGTGAGCTAACAGGGTTTTGGAGTCTGCCTGGCTCTACTGAGAGTTAGCTTTACCAGGTCTGAATTGTAACACCACTCATACCTGCTAGTGAGTATGCAGGAGTGTACTGTGCTGTTGCTTGAATAGTTGTCCTGCTTTTATTAAGGTGGATTTGTCCATCCTTAGTCATTGCTGTATAGAAACCTTATTTTGTATTCCAAAGCATTAAATATCAGTTCTCATTACTTGTCTTACATAAATTGGTAGGTATGAGAGGGAGGAATAAGGAATCTTATTAAGCTCGAATACGCTCTTTTTCTGTGACGTAAGGGAAAGATTGTGATAACTCTGACAGCTTTTTTTGTTTGTTTTTAGGTGTATGCGGTGATGAATTTAGCGTCTTACGATCACCTCAGTCAGTTGTTTTTCGAGATGGAAGTTGGCCCATTCCTGGCGAGCGGATCCCAGATGTAGCTGCATTATCCATGGGCTTTTCTGTTGAAGATGTATGTTTCGGGTCTTGATTTTGAAAGGCCTTTAAAACTATAGACCTGTTCACTTAACATGCAAATCTTCCTGTCATGTGCTGGAATGTATAAAATGTCATCCTGTTTGTCTTGAGGAATGCATGACTTGTCAAAGTGTGGTTTCCAAGCATAGAGCTATATCAGTCATATGAGCAGCAAAAGGCTGTGCTAGCTGGCTGATTTGAATCATCAGCTACAGAAGGAAGCAAGCCTGTGGAGTCTTTACTGGGATGTTCTTCAGTTCTTCTGAGACCCAACTAGATGCTGTATCCCCCCATCCGTAGTCACGTACTGAGAATCTGTGGAAACCACTGTCATTTCTTGCCTACAGGCTGTATCTGTAAGGCTCTGCTCTTGAGTACTCTGAAGACTGTGAGAAATGGCTTGGCTAGGCAGGCATTTTGTCAGGTCAGCAAGCTTGTCTGCTGAGCTTTGTTAATAAGAACAAATAAACTGAATAGTTAGGAAGTAATCCAAAGACTTGGAAACCTAATTTGTGGTAGTGTTTCCCAAATTAGGTTTTTGAACATAGCTTTAGTGATGTTTAAAGTGGGGCACAGGAGTGCTCCTGCCCTTAGGTTGATTCCATCTTGCCTACTGAATTTTTTGCTGGGATTCAGCAGGGATGAGTGGCTGTTGAAGCAGTATGGGAAAGCTTAATAGCCAGGCGTCTCTAGCAGTGTCTGCGTGTGGCCAGATACTCAAAGCTACAAGCTGGGTTATTCTCACAATGCTCGTGAGGGACGCCCATTTCCATTTCTTCCATACTGCAGCTAAGCAAGAAGTCTAGATCTGGTTTGAACGCAGTTCTGTTTAGCCTGCGTTTTGGAATTTGTCTGAAAATATGTTGCTGTCAATTAATTATGCTTTTTTCTCATTAACTAGTAGGAGAAATTCTTATGAGTAGTATTCCCAAGAAGTATATTTTATCTTCTTCTAAAGTATCTTTTATCATATCTTGATAAAAGAATATCTAAAGTATTCTTTTATCAAGAAAAAATCAATACATTGGATGGTATTGTGTGCATTGCGTGTAAAGAAACCCAGCAAAACAGAGGGTTTTCGCCCATTTTGAACACTTGACTTTTGGCTACGGGTCATGTGGAGGTATAAAATGGTTATCATGGAAAAAAAGTGTTTCAGTACTCGCTCTGTGCCTTTGCCAAAGTTTGGAATTCCTTTGCTGTGATGGGTCTGTAGCATCCTTTAGAAATAGTTCTCTATTAGTGTTATTTCAAATCCTAGAAGCAGGGAGGGAAGGAAGTGTTTAAATTTTTCCGTTTCAGGGCTTAACTGAATGTTATCAGCGTTATCACTAAGGCAGAGATCACCGTGTAGGCAGCTTCTTCCAGTCCTGGTATGGAGAATACTGCAGGGCCCAAACACTCATTTTGCAGCTTACATCGAGGCTGTAGTCTAGGAACATAACTGACAGTGCAGTAGGTGCACTGTAGCGAATTTAGAATTCTTACTGCATTACATTGGGAATTCTCAAAAACAGTCATTCAATATCCCTCCCTTGTTAAGGCAAGATAAAACTGAACCCCTTTTTTGTCACTGGTGGTGCTTTAAAAAGTTTTTCTTTTGTTTCTTTGAGGTGATACAGATCATAATGTCAATAACATTTAATTCTAAAGTCCACATAAATTGGTTTCATAAAACTTAAACAAGCACTTATGTCTTTTACATAAATGGAGAAATCTGTTTGAATTCATTCCAAATAGATGAATTTGTATTTTGTGCCTGAGTAAACCAGCCTTTACTGTGCTCTGACCGATACATAACTGTAGTAAGCTACTAAGGAATCTTTTTATGTTTCTATGCAAATCTGTAAGTTTTAGATTAGTAGGCTGTTGGTATGATTGACACTCCCCTCCCTTTTTTTCCCCCTGTTTCTTTCTGGTACTGAAAATATCAAGATGTTAGTGTTTTAATGTGCTTAAACATGTTTCTATGGTGTTTTGCAAAAGGGTTTGCTTTTGGTTTTTTTTTTTTCATCCTTCACTTGTTAAATGCAGACTATGATATTTCTAATTTAATTATGGGAAATAACTCTTGATATATCCAATATGTATAATGCTTTCTCAATGTAGACTTTGCTATGAAGTTACTGGCAGCTTTTAAATTAACAGTTTCTTCATGGCTAACTTGAGGCAGCATTATTCAAGATGAAAGCATTCTAGTATGAACTTACTTCCCCATGAAATTTCCAATAGGCTGTCCTGCACAGAGATATTAACAAGATAGTAAGTTACTTTGTAATGGTGGGGGAGGGCTCATCTCTTTCTTCCTGTGAAATACAAGTATTTTTACTATTTTGCAATAGGACCTTTCCTGGCCTGGGCTTGCAGTGGGTGATCTGTTTCACAGACCACGAGCTACTGTGCTGGTAACAGTGAAAGGAGTAGACAAGCTGGCGTTGCCCGTGAAGGGGATTTCTTACCCTATTGAGAATGTGAGTATCTATGTTTGGAACTGATGTGTGATTTCTGTGACTCTTGTGATCTAATATCTAATGAGAAGTACATGAGTCTCTACTGTAGTCCTTGACGTTCATTTACTTCTTGCTTCACTTGAAGTTCGCATATCCCCTAGAATGACGGATCAGGCTCTGTAGATAAATAATCCAATCAGACTCCTGTACAAGGTGAGAGGCCTTTAAGATCACCCAGGGCCTCGTGTGGTGAGTTCAGTAACTTGTTTGACCAAAGCATGTTCTCCTTGAAAGGCGAACATCTCCTTGATGTTCTCCTAGTTTTAATATGTTTGTACCAAGAGGCAGAGAATCCACTGCTTCCCATGTTAACTTACTGATTCATAGTAAGAATTATTAACTTCTTTGTTTCAGCTGAGTGTGTGTGATAGCATTTTATATGATGTTGATTCTTTGATGTAGTGTATCGCCATCTAAGCAGTCTTTGAGTTTTCCTCAAGTACTTGACTGTGAAATATACCACTTTGTGACACCATTTGCTTATACTGTATCAAAAAGAAAACAACAGATGACATTGCATTTACCTGTCACTGTCTGTCTTTGCTGAGACTCTTTTCTCACACTTGTCACAGCATGACAGAATCATTTAGGTTGGAAAGGACCTCTTGAAATTGTCTAGTCCAACCCCCTGATCAAGCAGGGTCAGCTAGAGCAGGCTGTCTGGGACTGTGTCCAGTTGAGTATTGAATATCTCCACAGAAGGAGACTCCACAACCTCTCCGGGCAACTTGTGCCAGTATTTGACCACCCTTACTGTAAAAAACCTTCTGTTCTTCTGTTCAGATAGAATTTCCTGTTTTAAATTTATGCCTGTTGCCTCTTCTGTCATATGGTTTTGTCCACACAACTCTTAGCAGGAGCACAGTAACTTACAAAATATTGGTAACTCTGCAGTGTCTACTCACTTCTCCTTTATAAATACATTGTCTGCTTTAATCCATTTTGCTGCAGCATTGAACCAGTTCTTCATGTTGAGCTGTTGTTTGTCCAGCATGAACCCACAAACCCTTTTCAAAGAATTTTTCAGGTTATTTCTAGTTAGTTCATTCTGCTTCTGTCCATCTTGGAAAACTTTGTTTTGCACCACTTTACCATGCATTTTGGCTCTGTGTGAGTGCTGTGCTCCTCTTAAGAATTATTATTTATCTTATTATTTCAGTCAAACTGTGGAACCACCAGTGACAGTGTCAAATAGTGTTTTGTTTAATATTGACACCCTATTGCACGCCCCAAGACGAGGTGATGATTTCCCTATGAAATTACTTTTACATCTATTGGGCAGTCTTTTCATCTATTTTAAAATATCAGTGCTTAATTGGAATGTTATGTTGCTTTACATTGAACTCAGGTCAAATTCAGCTTAACACAGATCTGCTTTCACATCAGCTTTCAAGCACAGCTCACTAGTTCAGGCACATGTTGGCATTGCTGAAATGGTATCTGGACTAAAACTGATTTAGGATTGTCTGCACCTGACCATGTAGGCATTGCTAACTTGTGGAAACCTTAAATATATTTGAAGTCTTCAGTCGTATTGGCACTTGTAACTTTGATAAAGTTCTGATGTGCATATAATGCTTATTTTCTTTATTTCCCATTAACAGGAATTAATATTCCTAAGCTTTAATTGTTTCCATTAACTGCTGCCATGGCTTCAAATGAACTGCCCCAAATGTATGCTGGCAAAGTACTGGTTCTCCAATATTCAAGAATAGTTGCAAATGATCATCACTGAGTCCATGTTCAGGACTGCTGGGTACAAGTTATCCTAGCTTACAGGCTTACTAAAATTTATTAGAAAAAAAATTTTTATGCTCCTTAACTAGTGAATGGAAATGTGCGGTTCTGCTTCTTTTTAGATAAAACCCAGAAGTAAGGGTTTAGAAAAACTTAACAGTTTTATTAGGTTGCCAGGAATGGCACTATACTGTGCTAGGATTTCTTTTATTTTTAGTAATTTTTTGTATGGCTCTTTTCTTTGGTGTTTCAGCAGTTGGTCTTTCTACTGGTATATTTTCATTCATCAGTTTTCTGTGGTTCATAACTTCCCGTTTGCACTAAGATTGGTTTCCCTTTTTGTATTGCTTCTATATTTGTTGGTCTTGCTTTACTGATAAACAAGGCTATACTCTTAGCTTAAGTAAGCATCTTAATTACACAGTCATGGCCCCTTGGAGTTCTTAAAAATATATTGTGTCCACCATGTATACAAATAAATTGTCTGTTCATAGATACACAGTTGATATTTTGTTTTGCACATTGGCTCCTATTATTTGTTAATATTAGGAAATATTGGAAATACTCATCCTCTTTGCTCAAAAAGACGTTGTCCTATTTTTCCAGACTTCTGTAGTTAAGCAAATTATCTCCTTTTATATCATTAGGCCCCGTTTTACCCAAAAATCTAACTAGACTTTGTCTTCCAGGCTGTTCCTTTCAGTCTTGACAGTGTTGCGAACGCTATACATACTTTGTTCTCTGAGGAAACTCCTGTGGTCCTGCAGCTGGCCCCCAGTGAGGAAGTGAGTATTGCTTCACTTCTGGTTCCAGATGTTCTAAATAGTAAACCCCTTTCCACTTGTGTGGCTGGAGAAAACCAATTGATTATATGAAATATTTTGCATTGGAGAGAGATTGCAAGTATGATTGATTATTAATGTGTAACTGGAAAAACTAACGTCTGTTATTAAACAATGGCTGTTCCTGCAGAGAGTGTACATGGTGGGCAAGGCAAACTCTGTATTTGAAGATCTTTCTGTCACACTGCGCCAACTGCGAAACCGCTTATTCCAGGACAACTCCATTCTCAGCTCCCTTCCTCTCAACTCCCTCAGCAGAAACAATGAGGTAAAAAACTTTAATCAGTGGGAACTTTTACGATTTTTTTCTAATATTCTTAGTTAGCTTGTGCTTTTCCTTCCCTCCCCCTTGCTTTGCCTAGGAGAGCACACTAATTTTTTCTAACCAATTCTAAGAAGTAAGTTTTAAGTTCTTTTTTTTAAGTAATTTTATTGAAAGAGTAATTTCATTCTAGCATGTTCTGATGCTGTAACAGACATAACATTGTAAAATACTGAGCTTGCAACAAAATGAGACTTCTCTAACTTTGGTTTCATCAAAGGAAATACCTGTCTCTTTTTTCCTGCCTCTTCCCCCAGGTTGACTTGCTTTTTCTGTCAGAACTACAAGTCCTACATGATATTGCAAGCCTGGTAAGTTTTTTGTGAAACACTTTCCCCACCTTATGTCACAAACTTCAGAGATCTCATTTAAAGGTAGAGAAGCCGTAGCCAGAATACTTGGCAACCAGCGATACATATTCAAGTGTGTCATCAGTTGGTTGTATCAGTTTAAATAATGCGTTCTCAAGCTATTTGTTTCAGCCCTGTCACTGACGGAAGAAAATGAGAACCTTAATCATCTGTAGTTTCTTTTGTACTGTGTTTGGTGAGAACAGGGGGAATTCTGAGCTGCTATTTCTCCATACCCAAAGACACAGGAAGTACTCAGTGAAGAATTTGCCGGGGCCTTCCTTGTTTTCTTACTTGAGAAGTATAATGGTAGTTAGGAACATGTTCTTTGCCCTGTCCACCATTTTACTTCAAAATATCACTATAACATTTTATCTAAAAAGACTGGAGTGACTTTGTAGTGTGAATAGTGGTGGTGATAGAAATGTTCCAAGGGAGGAGTGAGCTTTTAATTCTGGTCTTTTTAAGCAAAAAGCTTCTTATGATCTTTTTACTAAGAAGCTACTATCTTGTTGCTGTGGTTTAGGGTTTGTTTTGGGGTGTTTTTTTGTCCTTTAAGTAGCTGAGGGCTGCAGCTTAAAGTGAAAGAAATAGTCATGAAAAACTTGGAAGTTCACATTAGGTGAAGGGCTGGTGGAGAGAAATGGGGCTCTTGAGGAAATGAGGTAGAACAACTTGGTTTTGTCTTGCAGACTAGAAATGCTGTAGTTAAAGTAGATGGGAAGATAGGAACAGATTAAATTCCTTGCTTTCAGAGACTGTTCTCTTGTGCAGGCAAATGTCAGTGCTGCAGCTTCACACCTGTAGAAGTGCAAAAATATCACTACTCTCCTTTGAGATAATTTGGATTATATTGGTTGGATTTTATGACAATGGGATGATACTCCTTAAGTAAACTACTTTTGTACATGGGCAACAGCAAGGTAGAAGTTGCAACCTACTCGGTTTTGCAAGGGCCAGCTTCAGTGGAGGGAGTAGTAGTATCCAAGTATTGTAGTTACAGGGTTTTCTTGTTGTTTTTTGGGTTTTTTAAATTTTTCTCCAAGTTTTATTTTTATGGCAATTACAGAACAAGGATTCTGATGTGAAGAAGTATAATGTTCCTTTTTAGTAGAGCTCTATATTACATGTATATAACCTCATGTTAGGAATAGATGCTATATGATGATCATCTCCTTTCTTCTGTAGAATAAGAAAAGAAACAATTGTGGACATCTTCTTGTTAAGTTGGCAAGAAATTCCACTTCCTAATCAATATGGAATATGACTGTGGAAAGTGAGGATGGATTAGTCTGAGCAAACTGATTTTGTGAAATGTGTTTTTTAAAGTAACCTGTGTATGAATTAATTTCTTTCTACCCTCAATGGTGTGCCAAAGCTGTCTCGACACAAGCACTTAGCCAAAGATCACTCTCCAGACCTGTATTCTCTGGAACTGGCTGGTTTGGAAGAGGTTGGAAAACGATATGGGGAAGACTCTCAGCAGTTCAAGGATGCTTCTCAAATTCTTGTAGACTCTTTGCAAAAGGTATAGTTTCTACCTAATGAACAAAACTCACAGGAATACTGAGGAAATAATTTTTGTGTTAACTACAAGGGAGTTAGTTTATTGTCTATCTTCTGCTTTGAATTGTCACTTCATTAGTGATGGCTTGACTGATGCTTGGTTTTGTTGTTTGGTTTTTAAAATGCAGTTGTTCAGTTATAAAATCAAATGTTACAATTTGTCACTCTGGAAAGTGTTGACATGAGTCTACAATGTGTTAGATATTTTGCGTAAAGGAGTAGGAATATATTGAAACCATATATCAACATGACTTGGTATGTTTGTTTTTCCTAAATAAATATCTTGCATTTAAAGCCACTGGTATGTCTCTCAAAAAACAGCTCTCAGAAATGTGGAAACATCTTTATCCCAGGGTACAGTGGTTAGTTTCCTCTTGTCCAAAAAGGTGTATAAATCTAAATTTCCAAGCTTCTAAAATAACTGCTGTTCATCTATCAATGTGCTCAAGAAAGTAATTCTTTAGCAGGTCTTATGTAATCATTGGATAAAATCTTTATTAAGACCAGTCACTTTTGAGATTTTCAAAAGCACGATGGAAAAGTTTCAAAGCATGAATTTGCTAAGCCAAATAACTGTTTTCTCTAAACATTACTCTTCGGCCTCTTTGCAATTAAGCAAATGTATTTAAATACTAGATGTATTAGTCTTTGGACCAGTCTTTAGTTTATAATTTCCCAGTGGAAGGTTGAGAACCTAAATATTTTGTTGAAACTGACAGACACACGTTTGAGAAACTATATGGTGATGGGCCTTTTGTAAAGGGATGAAAGAACGAGTTTCAGCCCAGAAAGCAGTCATAAGCTACAGTCTGCTGAGCAGTGGTTGAGGGGTTTTAAAGAGATGTTGTGTAAACCACGCGTAAGTTGGCACTTTCTAGTGGAATTCTAAAATAGTGTAAATTTTTACAACTTTCCGTAAGCTTCTTATTCCTGAAGCTGGCATCTTATGGTTTAGCACATCTTGCTAACAAAACTCTCCTTAATTCCTGGCTACAGTGTAGGTTTTAAATTAAATCACTTTTGCTTTTCCAGTTTGCAGATGAGATGTTTAATCTGTATAGCGGGAATGCAGTAGTAGAAGTGGTGGCTGTAAAGGCATTTAATTCTCCCCTCACGAGGAAGACTCGCTCCATTCTCCAGTCTTCACAGGTAGTTGATGCACATTTTTCTATATATCATTTATTAAAAGTGATCCAAACTGCATCACTTCTTCACTTGAGCATAACTTCTTTTTTTAAGGACTAGAATACTGACTATGATTTAGGCATGGGTGTGAAGTCAGCTTACCTGTCTTGATCTTCACTTAATCATATAGTAATTTAGGTTGAAGATGGCCCCTGGAGGTCATCTAGTCTTACAGTAATCCTGCTTTGAGCAGTAGGTTGGAGTTAGATCAGGCTGCCCAGTTCCTTGTCCAGCCAAGTGCTTGAAAAGTCCATAGCTGGAAGTCCCAGAGCCTCTCTGGACAGCTTGTTCCAAAGTCTTAAGCACTTTCACTGTGAAAACTTTTTCCCTTATGTCTTCTTAGAATTTGCATTTCTGCCGTTTTCTACCCAAGTACACTAGTGCATGCAAGTCCTGCCTCATAGGTGGGGAAATAATTGTTTTCCTTGACTTGCTGCCTACACTCCAGATGCAGCCCAGGATGCAGTTGCCCTTTGTCACTGCAGGGGCACACTGCTGACTCTGTTCACCTTGTCCACCAGGACCTCCAGGTCCCTCTCTGCAGAGCTGCTGCCCAGCTGGTCAGTCGCCAGCCCGTCAGTCCCCAGCCTGTGCTGTCATGTGGGGTTATTCTGTCCCAGGTGCAGGGCTCTGCATTCATCCTCATTGAATTTCATGAGGCTCCTGTCAGCCCTTTCCTTTGGATTCCATTGATGTCAGTCACATAATCACTTTTGCATTTTGTGCCCTAGCATCAGAATTGTCTAGACAAGAATGCATCTCTCCTATTCAGATTGCTCAGATTTTCAATGTAGTCAGAATGTGTTTTGTATGCAAGCTAGCTTTAAAGTAATACACTTATTTTCTTTATTACAGAGCAAACCAGAAAATCCATATAACCTTGCCTATCCATATAACTACAACTACTCTGTAATCTTCAACATTATTCTGTGGATGATGATAGGTCTTGCTTTAGCTGTGATAGTTATCTCCTACAACCTCTGGAACATGGATCCTGGGTATGACAGCATTATTTATAGGATGACAAATCAGAAGATAAGAATGGATTGAACTACACTGTATTTCAGCACAAGGAAATGATGAAGAGTAAGGTCTCCTTTAAACTGTGTGGAAAACAAATATTCTGACATGGTTAATTGTGGAATTTTTTTAAAGGTGTATTTATTTCTAAGTATTTTTTTTCCCTCACAAGCCTATTTTAAATGTTAGTAGTAGCACCAGATGGGAGATAGAAATTGAAATCTGCTTGTTTAAAAAAAAAAAAAAAAAAAACCAATCCCCATACTAATTGTTATTAAAGTAACATCATTCCATTTTTTTATCATGTAACATGAGTTTTTGAAATGCCCCGTACTGCCTGTGACTGTGTGCAAAACAGATAAATTGAAATTATGATAGCGACATGTTGTTTGAAACTTTTACACTGGAAGATTAGAAATTATAGCTAAATTGTTGTGTTGTATATTATGAACCAGTTGTAAATGTTTGATGTAAATATTTATAATGGCTATATGTAACTTCAGAGAGGGTAGTAATTATTTAGTAAAATACTGAATATAGAAATATTTCTACAAGACTACGATTCTAGTGGCACAAATGGCATTTTGATCTCATGTTGAAGGCTCTGATGTGAGCTGTAGACAGAAGGATCCTTTACCTAGAACTTTAATGATTTGGAGGTAAATAACACTAGTGTGGCTGGTCTATACAGTGGAGAGTCTATAAATACTGAAGTAGCACCAGTCTGATCATGGTCTAACGTCACATACAGTTGAAAGTTCCTAGTATGATGCTTCATATTCCTTCCATTTGTGTTGATGTTATTAGAAAAAGCCTAAATCAATTCTTTTTGATGATAAGAGTGGACCAACACTTGATTTAAATATACCTGGATTATAGTCCTGCTTCAACCATTCAATAAAACAAAGAACAGTTGTTCTGGACTGCATTTATTCTTTGTGGCTTCATAGGTGTGGCTATTTCTATTTAGTATTAGCTCAGCTGAACAGAGTAGGTGCCCCCAGCCTCCTGTATGTGACAGTGGGCCTAAGTCTATAACAGTTTAGTTTTAACTGTCTTTCAAAAGCAAACATTGGAAGATCACCTTGTATGGATTAATTTTCCTAAACCAAATAGTGAGTGTAGTTAAAACAAGCGGTTAATCTCTGGCTTGAATCTTTTTTAGAACTACCTGCTTTTTAGAAACTCATTTGCTCTTGCGGTAAAAGGAATTCTTCCAGACTACAGCAACGTGAATGGAAACTACTTTTTTTCGTCTTGTCCTCTAATGTGCTTAACTTTCCCTATTGTTAGGAGAGATTTGTTCCACTTCCAGAAAAGATCTGCTCATTGAATTAATTTGTCTCGTTTACTGGGAATGTCAGATTTGGAGGGGTTGAAGTTGTTTGTGTCTTGGAGATCCTGGACAATGCTTCATGTTGAATTGAGTAACATGCTGCAGCTTTGCCTAAGTCCAGGAAATCCAGTTTAGTATATTTTACAATCATTTGAAATTACTTTTAATGGCACTTAATGTTAATCTGGGTGATTAAGATCAATAGGTAGAAAGGAAGAGTTGCATTGCTGGTTTCTCTGAGAAGAATGTGTAGTCTAATTATTGAACATTCTGTAACACACTTGCAGTGTTTGAGAATCAAATCCATCTGACGAAGCTGTACAACTTTATTATGAAAACGATTAAAATACAGCTCTATCATCCTGTTTGACAGGCATGAACCCTAATGTTTTAAGTAAACTATTATGTAATAGTCTATATGTTGTTTTAAATTTCTTTGGCTGTTTCAGGATCACTTAATATGGAAGACAATACCGCAGAACTTCAGCATGAAGTATGATCTAGGGTAAGAAAGGGGGTAGTACATTAATAGGAGAATCTTTCCAACTAAACTATACCTTAAAAAAAAATCACTTGTGGCAGGAGGAAGAATAACCACTGTCAAGTTACTGTCATTGCAGGGACCAGTTTGCAGTGAAAGGTTAACAAACACAAAGGTAAGGCAAAGGTAAATGCTCTGGGAATATTTAGAAGCCTGCATTGTTTTCAGCTGTCTTGGACATAAAGCAGTTGAACTAGAGTAAAACCACTTTGTGGGATTCTGTTTGTCCTAAACAATACTAAGAGGTTTAAAACATTAATATACTCTTTAAAAAACAATGGCTACAATAGGTTCCCTGATATTTCAAATCATTCTTTGAAATTTCTAATTACCAATTTACGGTTGTTAAGTCTTTTTATATTATTTCCCTTATTGCTTAAGGAGATGCTTAAGCTCCATTTCTGAGACTTGTTGCATGAACTTCCTGGTTAATTGCAACATCTTTGCTACAATGTACAGTGATCACAAAATGTGCTAAGGTGACCTTATGTTCGGTTAGAAATGATGAGCTCAGCTCTGCCACAGGAGTAAAGCTGCCATAATTCATTTAAAGTAACTGGGAAGCATTATTGTGACAGAGTTCTGAAGAACCTCTTGGAGAGGTTCTCTCGTATGGAAGAACAATATCTCTGGGGTAAAAATATACTACATTGTGATTCTGATAGGCCAAGCACTATAGTATCAGAAAGTTTGATCTCCTCTCTCACCTGCTTTTATCAGCAATAAGTAACTCAAATTGCAGCTTTGTAGAGAGGGTTGCAGCAAGGCCTGTTAAGGAGGGGAAAAAAAAAAAAGGAGGTAAAACATGTTGCACATTTACTATCTAGTACTAGGACTCCCAGTGCTTTTGCAAGATTAGGCTGTCTGGGCTGTGGGTTCCTCATTTAAAGTGAAGTGCTGATTGCCTGAAAATTAGTCATGCTATAGACCTTTTGGTGAGGATTTACTTCAACTTGAGCTTCTTGCTGGTCTATATTGAATTGATGCGTTCCTAGTTTACTTAATTCAGAGGTTTAATCAGATTAATAGTCCACTTCAGATACTAGTGCGAAGTTTTACAGGAGCTAGTTGTTTAAAGTGACTGTATAATTAACTGTAAGTCTTTAACATCTGCATGCTGGGTATACCTAGGTAGCGATATTGTAACCAGGCTGAAGTTGACAGTATAGAGTTTGTTTAAACGCAAGACCTGCTGCTGAGATGGTCATCCTGTCAGCTCTGTTCCAGCTGCTTGCTGCTGCTGTAGGCTCTAATTTTACTTTTTAAAGCTAGTCTTAGACTAGTGCCACTTTCTGCCGTCTGTTTGAAGGGCACATTTGAATTCCCACTTCTTGTGTTGTTCATTCTCATGGCTGCAGGCCTCCAGCTGGTACTAAAGGTGCTTTTGAGCACTCTAATGTGCGCTATTTCTTAAATACCAGTTGCTTTGTGCGGCACAAGCTACTTTTTGAACCACTGTAAAGCCACTGTGCTTTAGTTTGAGCTAGGTAAGCAAGGCATGTTATATTGTACAACAGTACTGGCCCTTAACTGCTAATCAAACAGGCAATTACAATACTGATCCCTGAGCCAGGAACAGCCTTTTTGTATTTAGAATTTAGTTAATTAGAATGAAAGCGCTGTCAACACCACTAGATCTGCTATTGATCATTCTCTTTAATCTTCCCAAGAATATAAATTATAAAAAGATTTATGTGACATGCAGAAATTATAGGTTTTGTGTACAGTGCTACCAGGAAAGCAATGAAACTGTCATGTGAAGCTCTGTGAAGGGAGACAACAGTGAGAGCAGAGGCCCACAGTTTTGTTTTCCAAAGGGAGGTTATCACTGTTGTTTTGAGGCACTCCTGCGAGGCTGAGGGAAGGAGAGGGATGCAAGAAAAATACAGCCTGTATGGGGATCCTGTCTGCTTGAAGTGAGAAGGGCAGGAGAGTCATTATGCAATATTCAGCAGCGAGCAATTTTCAGCCAGGCTGGGAAAGGCTTGATAACAGTGCTGTCTGTAGGATTTAGGATGTAACTGCTGCAGGGAGTGGTGATCTGGTCACCAAAGAGAGTTTTTCCTGGGGGAGCTTGGCCTCTGGCAAAGAGGGTGAGATTATTTGATTGGGTCTGCTTCAGAGCTTAGTCATATATTGTCCAGTATTTGGACTGGGGAGTGCCTAGAGTCCGGCTAGCTGTTCTCATGAAGCGCTGACGCTTCTGAAAAAGGAGAGAATTCAGAGTCAGATCTGAAGCCTGAGCATTGCTTTTGGTATTCAGATTGAAAAGAGGAAGTAAGCCATAAAATAAAGGGTTCTTTTAAGAGTCAGTATGCTTTTTCTAGATAATCCCCCAAAGTCTAAACTTGGCAGAAGGGAGATATAATCTAGGCTTTGCGTATGCCTCAGCTTTCCAGACTTCTCTGTGGCAGGCATGGGAACTTTCAGAGTTCTTCCAGCCAACGCACTGCTGTTACAACACACAGGCAAGGGAAGCCTAAAGCAGATCTGAAATGTGTAAATGTTATGTTCAAGTCTTTAAAAAAAAAAAAAAAGAAGAAACCATGTTGAAATGCAAATGTTGAGCAACTTGCAAGGGATTGCTGGGATTTACAGGTCAGCCTTAATGGAGGTGACGAGAGCACTGCCAGAGTCTAGCATAAAGAGATAAACATCTGTCTGAAAACAAAACAAAACCCCCACAATAACAATGACTTTTGGAATCCTATTACTGACACAATTTTTTGGCTATGGTGAAGTGGGTCCTTTGAGCTAAAATTCACAAATGTTCTCTAGAAAAAATTAAATTTTGTGCTCAAGTAAGGGTTGGGGACCGTCCTGCATTTTTTTTATTTTCTCTTCTGTGGGCCTTAAACCATATTCTTAAGAATTTTCATCTTTGTAGAGTGGGGAGAGGGGAACCACACAAGTATTGCAGGACAGAAAAGGAGGCAGATCAAGGAAGACTGAAGTGGAACTATAGGATTTCAAATCTGGCAGAACAAAAGAAATGGGAATAAATGGGGAACCAAGAAGTTTATTTCCTGTCCTGTTCTGTCACTAATGCAAGGTGTTGCCATGGAGGAGCTACGCTTACTTGCAAGGCACTGAACTATAAAGGGCTTCTACAGCTCACAGTGCAGAGGATGAAAGAGAAAGGAGTGAAAGCTAGCCAGCATGCACAGAAGCCGTATCCCTGCAGGAGCAGGACTGGTATGTGGTGTGTTACTGGATCGGAGACCAAAGACACTGGCACCGCTGTCACCCAACCCTCTCCAGGCACTGCTTGCAACCAGAGACCATAGCAGGTCTCTGAACTGGGACCACTTCTGGGCAAGTCTTTGGTCTTGCTGTAAATGACTGCAGTCTCCTGGTCCAGTGACAAATTTGGGTCCCTCAGCTTGTGTTTTGTTTTTTGTTTTTTGGTTTTTTTTTTGGGGGGGAGTGGGGGGAACATCTGTAGTCAGTGGAGCACTAGCAGATATTACACCACTTCCCATACTTCTCAGAGACTCGTGCCCTGGCACAATGCAGCTGCTGTGAAATAACTGTGCTGTTCTTTCTACTCAGACTTGTGTAACACGTGTCCTGCCTGACCAATGATGAGGTACAGGGTACAGAAAGCCCAGATGACCACATTCCTCTCAAATAAACAGAGCAGAAACTGACGGATGGCATGAAGCCATGCATCTATATAGCCTGCTCCCGTGCGCTCTCCTACCTGAACTGCTGGAAAATCAATTGCTACAGATGGTGCCTGTCTATGACAGGCAGGAGAGATGGGTCTGCTGAAAGGCTATCTAAAACCAGGAACGGATAGGCGGTGCTCTGAAACTGAAGAGATTCTGATAGATGTCTATAATAAAATCAGCAGGAATTCTTTTCTAGAATAGGTCAAAAAGGCATGCTAAACTGCATCTGTACTCAAGAGTGGTTGAGGACAGCTTTTAGGATATAAATCCCATCCTTAAATAGGGACTTACCTTGCCAGTGTGCTTTCAGCGTTTAGAGATTCTTCTATTGCTGAAGAACAGCTTCACACTAAAGGACTCCGGCAATCAAATTTAGTAATGCCATCAATGTCACCCAACATCACCAAAAATACATAGCTAAGTTCTTGGCATGAATACATGTCATAAAATATTTTGAATTCTTCATAAGGGAAATAAAATTCATGGTTGCACCAAATGTTTTTATAAAGGCAGTTGAATTCCACTTTAATTATATTCCAGTGCATGAATTTATGATGATAAATTTACATGCCCTTAATCTAGTGAGCATATGCTTTTCATTAGGCAACGGGGATAGAAGCAGTATGGCTAGGATAAATTCATAGTAATTTAGTTGGTAGCTTATAGCCAACACTGTAAGGTCACTGACTTGAAAGACTTCCGTGCTGCCTACCTACTTACCTGATCAACCCCCTTATTTTAAGTACTTCCTTAAAATGCCATGGTCAAAGTACCCAAGGAATTGATGAAAAAAAGTCTGTCACAATACCCATTTAATCAATTACAGCATTTGGAACACAGCAGAGCTAAATGGGAGCTCTAACTACATCCTATGGTAGGTCATCAATCAAAATCTTGACTAATGTACAGCATCAGCTTGGAAAGAAAAAAACCTTTAAGTGATCAGACAGCTCTCAACTCCTAAGAATCTATTTCTGTCCCTCTTAGTCTCTGCTGCAGCAAAAAAAAGAGGAAAAAATACATAAAAACAGCTGTACCAATGATTTTCAATCGACCTGTCTCAAATGTTTCAGCTAGTTTACAGAGCCAAGAGTGGGCAGCTAGACTCCACTGCCAGTGCTCCCCATAGCTGAACTGCCACCTCCACAGTTGCTGGAGCACCTCTACCTGGGGCAGCCAACCCCAAGAAAGTCATCAGCTTTGCAGACAGGTGAGTTAGTACAACCTAAGCCACGTTGGTGAATGTGCAGCTCTGCCTTCTGGAAATCTTCAGGTTATTAGATATATCCTTGGGAGCAGAGGGGCTCTGCTTCATGGCTGAATGTGGTCTTATTTCCAAGGGAAATAAGTCAGAATAGCTCTGGGTAACCTGAAAGGAAAATGTGCTAGAAAAAGGAAGGGCAATCAACTGTCAGTCATGCAGAGAAGCGGATGGGGTGAGGAGGCATAACTGGAAAAAGCAAAAACTAAGATAAGCACTCTCTATATATGAATTGGTCCTGATCTCTTTTGTGCATGTGTGTGTGTGCACGCACACACAGTTATATCAGTCTTTACAAATGAAACGTTGGAAGAAGAGGTTTCCTCCCCCTATTAAAAACATTACTTTTATTAAAAAGTGGAAATATTTTTACATTCTTTCCATATTTTAAAGGAGATTTAAAGAAAAAGTACGCTCAATATTTTGTAAAAGTGAGGATTTATAAACTCAGAAGGCTAATAGGAATACATCCACCTAAAAAGATGTCCAGTCTAAAAAGATCCATCTAAAAGATGTCCTAAAACATCTGCAGGAAAACTGTGCCCATACCACTAACATCCCAAAGGTGATGCTGACTACCAGAAACTGGCTTTGATGTGTGTTACTTCTGGAGAAAACCAAAATAAGGGTACCAAAAAGAAGCACAAGCCAATCAGGAAAATAAGCATGCTGGGACACAAATAGCACCGTTGAAGCATAATGGCCCCAGTGTCAACCTGCAGCACAGTGGTCACTTTAATTTTGCCTTTGTCCCCTAACTACTGTTTTTTATCCAAGGGCACGGAAGAGTCAGTACTAAAGGGAATACAGAGGGAGTCACAGGGGCCAGGCACCAAACTGAAAGAAATTATATCTCCTGCAGGCAGCTGCTGATGCCGTGGGACACGTGCCAAGCCTGTGGTCGCCAGCCCCCTCCATCCTCTTTCCTGACTTTTAGGGAGCCCGGGGGCCCAAGCTGCCAGCGTCCCCAGAGGGCCCCCGCGCTGCTGGGCACAGGCAGCCCCCAGCCCACTGCCGCCTCCTCTTGCTTCCCCACGGCCCTGCCGAGAAGCAACTTGCCCAAACGGCAGCGGAAAGCCTGAAACTTTAGAAAGCCATTTCAGGGCAGTGCTCCCTCGAAGTCTGTCTGTCCTGCCATCTCAGGGCAGAGCCGGAGCCTCCTGTGCTGCTAGCGAGGCGCTAGCTGCCGGACAAACTGCTGCATCCCAGGAATATCGCTTGGGAAAGCAGCCTCTGACATGTCACAATAGGAGTCATGATCATCGTCATGAGACCAGCTTCCTTGTCTTGAACGGACAGTCTGGATTTAAACGTCACAAAACCATTCTGCATTTTAGTTTCTCCTCTGCTCCCTTTTTTTTTCTTTTTTTCTTTTTCTTTTTTTTTCTGTTATCCCAGAGGTTCCCAGGAGTTCATCCACAGAGGAATCACCTTTATTTCTTCTTTCCACCCCATGTTTGACCACTTTCACGCCACAGACCTGATGCTTAACAAATTCCACAGCTGCTGAAATATTCAGATTGTTGGCAGTGGTAAAACAAGTCCCGGTTGCTATAATTTCTAGCACTGTGTAGGAGTCATTGGTTACTGTAGCCTAAATTAACTATTTGGCAGAGGGGAAAAAAATCTGAAAAGCTTAAGTCTTTAAATGTTATTGCCTGCCAAATTCCTTTATGAATTTCCCTGTAACATGCAACATAACCTTAGCTAGAAAATAAATACATTTACATTCTTACCTTCATTTTTTTCCTCCTCAAGCTCTTCCTCTCCAGTCTCTGTTCAAATTTGGTTTTAGTTATGTTTCTGTTTTTCAAAGAATCGTAGCTTCTGCACTCCTGTCCTTCAAAAAGTTCTTTATAATCTGCATCTCTTGCAGGCATTGGAGTAGCACAAACAGACAAAAATATTCTGATGGAACAAAGTATTACCACATAAATTGCCTCATTTTCCTGATATCTGATGTCTAATATGAAACCGTGTGTTCTCTAGCCAGAAGTAAACATTTCTGATCTTGGACTCTCCCATGAACTGCAAAAAATAATGGTGGTTAAACTATTTTAAAAGCTACGAATTAGAGCAGGGATCTAGAAAAGACCAAGATACAGGAAACATCCGAAACAAACAAATTACAGTGATGGCAGGTTGTTTAACACCTCCCAGTGTTAAAACTCGCTCAGGCTGTGACCGGTCAGCTTCTGGGACTTTTCCATCTGAAGAGCCGGCATTTTACCACATGCTGTTGTGAAAGCGGAGGCTCGGTAAGATGCAGGACGTAGCGTGAAAGATCCAGTTGTTTCTCAGCCCATCAAAGTCAGACCAACCGCACAACCACACTGCTTTGCCGCAGCACTGACCCAGCCACCCGTGGCACAGATCGTTCATCGTCTCACTTTGTAATTCACATCCATAATTGAATGTATCATTGCATGTGAAGCCCCCCTGCCAGAAGAGGAGGGCAATTTCAGCTGCCCTTGCCCCATTTTCAGCTGTGTCCTCCAGTACCTGCCCCAGGATGGCCTGAGCCCTCCCTGGTGGCTCAGTAAATTCAGACCTGAATTTACTGCTTCTGCCGTGTTCGTGAAAATGGACAGGAGTAAACCAACATTTAATAAACAGCCATCCGACGTGCACAGTCAAGAGAAAATAATTTCCTGAGATCACAATTTTCTTTTACACTACAGCATTGAAAAAGAAAATCTGTTTGCAGCCTTATAATGAAGTTGTACTTGAAAGCAGTGAGGCTGCCGGGGACACCGGCTCCGAGGAACGCCTGCTCAGACCTGGCAAACCTACTGCTGCCCTGAGAAACTCCCACTAACAGGGCAATTCCTGGGAGCAGCGATAAGTTTATGCGATGCATACGTGCTGGGGGGCAGCACTGGACTGCATCGCCATGCTGCATGAGAGTTTGAACAGAGACACAGTAAAATTTCTGCAGTGTCCCACACTGAAACACCAGAAGGATTTTTGGTGCTGAGAGTCCAGAGGAAGTAACTAAGTTTCCATGTCGGAGACAAATTTATGAAGGTAATCTGTGAAATGAAACAAAGGTTCTCAGATTAAAGTCTATGAAATGCCAGATTTTGGCAACGGAGCAGTGATGGTCAAGACGTGGAGGGATGAAGGGAGGGAACCACGCACAGAGTGGGTGCTCTTCCTCAAAGCGGACAAGGAGAACAGAAGCAGAAAACACCTCCAATACAAAAATCTTCATTTTGAAATACTGAAATTATTCCATCTGAAGGGATACTTCTGTGTCCTTACCGAGTATACAGCAGAGCCAGATAGCAAGTAACTGTGATATATTAAATAGTTAAAGGGAAAAATATTTATTTTCATTTTCTTATGGATCCAGGTATGTCCCAAGTAACCATGAGGTTAAAAGCACTCATATAAATTGAAAACCTACTACAAATTTCAGGAAAATACGTGGAATGCAGAGAAAGCTAAGGCTGGAGGATATTTTTCCCCAGAAAAATCAACACTTCATTTAAAAGAACATTTCCACTGTTATTATAAGAATTGCTGTTTAAAACAACAACAAGAAAAAAAAGCCCAACAAAAAATACCCCACTTGCTAAAGGTAAAATTAGATTTGTTCTATCAAATCATCTGTAACAATAGAAGAGTGGAGGAGGAGGAAATGCCACATTTGCTAAAAGCTTTATTTTAACTCCTGATCTATGGAGGAAAACAACCAAGAGCTGTGCAGGGAGGAGGGCTGGAGGAAGCTGTTAGCTAGACAATAGCAGACTGTCAAAAACAGAGTCTTATTTAGAGCAGGAAAACGGGGTTCTGACAGCACAGTTTTTGTAAGTGCATATCCAGAATTAAAGGTCAGAAATGCCCAACGTGGGCAGCGGTTCACAACTGAACCCCAGCTATTATTTGCTTTTTGTTCCTAACGCTCCCACACCAGCTTCTGCCCAAAGACTTCAAGGTGCAAGACTGAAATACAGGCGTTACAGGGGGGGAAAAATAATGACCCAATTTCTCTGTGCAAACCATTATCAAAGCAGTCAAACACAGCCAAATTTGGGACAATGCTGTGAGGTCCAGCAGGTTGGTTCACCTAAAGTAAAAATAGAGTGTGCGTGTGTGTGTGTACATGTCTGTTAAGCATCCTCCCACAGCTGGAAACTAAAGGGTTAAACGCATCTTCCTTTCTACCTGGGTTCAGAGCCACATTTTTATTTAAGAAAAAAACCAAAAGAAGTCTTTCCCACAGTCAAAGTGTTTATGGAGTTCAGAAAGGCTCCGTGCAGTCCTGGGTCCAGACCTGTTCTCGCTGAGAAAGGTCTCCTCCGGTGTGTTCCCGCGGGCGCCAGCCAGAAGCAGGCTCCTCAGGAGACCTCTCGCTCAAGAGGACGATGTGAATTAGTTCTCCATGGCTGGCCTGTTCCTGCACAGCTTGCACGATCTTCATTTTATCAGCTTTAACCTGTGCTCTGCCAATCCCTGAACCAGGCTAGTCCTGCACGTTTTAGCATGTGGGACGCCCTGGCAAAGATTTGGGATGGGATGGGGGGTGTGTGTGTGTACTTTTATTTATTTACTTATTTAAATGGCCGTGCAACTCAAATGTGGAGGAAAATTTGGAAAGTCAAAGAGAATCAGAGTAAGATTTTGATGTCCTTCCTTAAAAACTAAGGTGTGAAAAGCACTGAAGTGATACAGGCTGGTCAGCCTCACTTTCTCTTTGTTGTTGTTGAATAGCACGATGTTGCTATATTCAGATTTGCAGAAACACAGTGATGTTCACATTGAAAAAAAAAACCCCAAACAGCAAAATGCAACCCCCAAAGCCAGTACGCCATCTCAGCTATCTCCAGTGGAATTAGAATTTGCGTAAAAGATTAATTTTGTAATGATTCAATTTTAAACTTTTAAAATGTTTAAAACTTTAAATGTCTTAACATTTCCTTGTAGTGTTAAATCAAACCATGTAGATATAAATAGGCTTTCAAATAACTACATTTTCTCCAAAACCTGATAATGACAGGTTGGCTTTATTATTTTTTAAACCATTTCCTTGCATAAGCTTTGCTAACTTAAGTCCTCCAGATTCATAGCGTGGTGCATGCAAAATCTTGACTGTAGGACAAAAAGCTCCAAGAAACTGTGGGATGGGGAAAAAAACAGAGAAAAATAAATTCCTTTTAAAATTCCTTGTTTGGAATTTAGTTTGGTTAGTTTGGTTAACTGAGGAGACTTGCTGCTGGCAGAGGCAGGTAAGAAGTGTCTGAGAGTGCTACATAACTGCACCGAGGAGCGAGCGAGCAGCTCACAAATGCCAACAACGCAGGCAAACGCAAATATGCGAGGCCTTCCCTGCAAAATTGCCACAATGGACTAGAACAAGAGAGTTGTGAGATGGAGAACATTTCTGATCCCTTTTGGAGGGACTCCAAGCTTGTCACATGGCAACCTAAAAATCTGCCTTTGCTTGTGCAGGCCTTCATCAGCAAATACTTTGTTTAAGGTCAAAGAAGGAATCCTACAAAGCTATCTGCCAGCTGCTTTCCTAAAACTAACCTCTCTAAACTGATAAACTGAGTTCAATGGGGAGAGTTGAAGTACCTTCTCAGACAGCCTCTGCTGCTCTTCTGGATCTCTTGACATCTCTCCTTTATTAATTCCTGCTCTATTTCATTTACTTGCACGGAGATCAAGCACCCTCCCATCTCTTCTTCCAGTCCACCTCAAGGATCTGCCTCCTCCTGTGCATGGACAACCCAACCCAATGACCTGTCTGAGGCACGAAGAGGAGAACAGAACAGGCAATGCCAGCCCAAAGGAGATGTTCCTGTTCCCTCTCAGTTGCAGGGAGGTCATCCCAGCGCCTGGGACTGGGAGAGAGGCCATGGGGAAGGGGAAGGAGGGAAGCAGCCAGGTACAGTCCCTCCACCCAGCCCGTGGTGGGTCCTTCCCTGCATGCTGAACACCCCTGGGCCAGGCTGCGCTGCACGCCTCCCTCCAGCTCCCTCCACTCCTCACTAGCTTTAAGCTAGGTCTTTAAAAAAGAGCTGTGGCTGGGTGGATTTTGTTGTTGTTGTGCTTGCAAGAGAACAAATCAAGATGCTTCTAAAATCACGATTTAACAGCTGCTGCCTGACTGTGGTTCTAACCTTGCCCAAAGGGACTGGAGCTCACAAACAAGATGGAAAAGGAGCAGTTTTTTTCCTTGGATGCTTAAAAATATCACCTCATGCTCATAGCTTTCTGTGGCTGACATAATCTCTGTAGAGCACCACAAAGCTCAGAGCAGTGAGGATCTCCAAGAGCGTCCCCAGGGGATACTGAGCGGACTTGTGAGTTTAGGCAAAAGCGCATAACTTTAAGATGGAGCCTGCCAAGTTTATAAACAGCTTTTTACAGCGTGTTTGCCTGCAATGGATCTGGGTTTGGAGACACAGGAGGCCACTGCTAGCCCTATATTTCTCACTAAATGCAAAGCAGAACCCTTTGTTTTACCTTTTTTTATAGCTGTACGAGCGGTCAGACCTCTGGCACCTTCTGCAATGCACTCAGTGAATCTTGAGTCTCTGTCCTAAACCCTTTCAGCCAGGACGAAAAAGAAACTCCTTTCTGCAGAACGAACGCATCAGTTCATTGCCGCCTCCAACCCCCCAAGGAGAAGGTGCAGAGCAGCAGCAGTGCCACCGCAGGGCCACGACCGCTCTGCGCCCAGCACTGGTACTGCTGCCCACAAATACCTTGCACAATGTAGGGCTGTACAGTACTACATGTTATGAAAGAAAAGAGGACTCCTTGGAAATACTCTGGTCAGGATGACCTCTGTGACTTTCTGCTGATGTACGTCTGTCTCTGAGGCAATCGTAGAAGTTAAAAAGATGGAGGGCTGCTGCTGCATCCCACCAATCTGGCCCAAAACCTGTCTTCTGCCCACAAGCTAGGTAAACCTGCACAACAACCCTGATGGGTCACCTTGGGCTTCAGCTGCATGCTCTGTCCAGCGTCACTACCTGACCATGAATGCCACTGATGTTTCAAGGTCATGTCATCTGAAGTAAATGAAACAAACTGGAATAATCTTCTTCCAGGATGCCCAGAATGTGCTGTTTGCTAGTTAACAGCATGTTTGAATAAAAGGTTGATTCCTTCAGACTTAAATCATTCTCTATTTGAGCAGCTGACTCTTCAGTAAGAGTTGAACGTGGATGGTACCATATTGCGCGCCAAACTGTGCAGCGAGCAAGAAGGAGAAGGTTGTACAGGCAAACTTTTTTTTTTAAAGCACCCATCTGCAACAAAACAAATGCAGAAAAACAAATGCAGAACTGTGTGTAGAGGAAAGCAATTTACAAATCTGGTTTCAGGCCCAACGAGTGTCCTTTCAAAGCTAAGATGAATTCAAGTTGACTATGACCAACTACGTATAGACCTGGATACCTGCAGCATAGAAAAGAATGAATGTATTTCTAAAGCATGCCTTACTCCCCATTTGTGAGATACCACGAAAGGAAAGACACTACCCAGCACAGCAGTCGCTCCCAAGGTAAATTCCAGCCCACAGAAATCAAAAGGAATTTAACATCTCTGAGCATCCAGAGCTACCTCAAACACACAGGTTACACGCGTGCATTCAGCATGGAGCTACAAGATGGTGAGGGACTGCACCTACACTGCTACATGAGAGGAATAGACCCATCCTGGGCCCTTCGGACAAACGGCCCTGACTGACTCACAGCCACACACGTCCATACCCACCCAGAACAAATTCAGCTTGTGGAGAGCTAGCCAAAGTGGTCCCGCACAGAGCCAGGAAGCTTGCTAGCCAGTAGGCTCTGCAGGTCAGCATGGCAAGCCCGAGTTCGCTCCCTAGCCCACTTCTATTTAGCAGAGGAAAACATGCTTGAACTGAGCCTACCCTTCAGAGACTCCTGCTAAACAGAAAATTCAATAGCGTGACGGCTGTGGGTTCCCAAGAGCCGCCTAGCAAAAGCCAAGGTCTGTGGTTCGGTTTCCCCAGCTGACTCCTCCATCCCTGCTGGTGCAGCATGACAGGGTGGAGAACACAAGAGGTGTTTTTCCATGGCAGCAGCTGCCAGGAGGGTGCTGCCAGGATGGCCACTCAGCAAACGGCTTCTCATATCGTGTCCTGACATGTTAACTGAGGGCTGAACCGGAAAACTTGAACCCAAGAGTGCACAGTAGGTGGAAAGGGTAGAGCTAGGTTCAATTACAGGTGAGGTCTCAGCTGGTGGAAAAGCTGGCAGCTCTCCTCTGGACACTGAGGTGACAGCTAAGGAGGACTCGTGGTTAAGATGGGCTCAACCAGGCTGCTTCAGTGTGGGGGGAAAGATGTCTCAGTAGTATTCAGTAGTATTTGAAATTATGTTTCAGTTTTCACACAGTAATGTTACTAAAATACCTATTTTAACATAGCTAAATCCTTAGGAAATAGTCTGCTTTGCAGGCTACCCAAGTAGTGAAGGCATATATCCATTTAACTTTTTTTTTTTCAAGCTCATTGGTGCCACATGTATACAAACACTTCTTTTCCTTGCAGCTTTTGATGGGAGAAGGGTAGGGGACAGATTTAACTAAACAAGATCTAGTCTGTCCTGCTAGCTGATGTCTTAAAAGATCAGGAAGTCAAAGTGTTAGCTCTTATTTAATAGCACCAGCATGCGATAATTGCAATATCATTCAGCATTGTGGAATTGCTTCTGTAGAGGTACACAATGAACAACATGGCTTCTCAGCTGCATGCGAAAATCATGACGTCTTCCTACAACATTACAGCACTTCAAGAGCAGAGGCCTGATACAAGTATAAATTGGGAGAGGAGTGGCTGGAGGGCAGCCCTGCAGAAAGGGGTCTGGGGGTGCTGGTCGCAGCAGGCTCCATACGAGTCAGCAGCGTGCCCTGGCAGCCAAGAGGGCAAACGGCACCCTGGGGTGCATCAAACACAGTAGAGCCAGCCGGCCAAAAGAGGTGATTATCCCGCTGTATTCAGCATTGGTGTGGCCTCACCTGGAGTACTGTGTGCAGTTCTGGGCCCCACCATTTAAGAAGGACGTGAAGGTCTCTGAATGCATCCAGAGGAGGGCACCAAAGCTGGTGAAAGGGCTGGAAGGCATGTCCTGTGAGGAGCGGCCGAGGACCTTGGGCTTGTCTAGTTGGGCGAACAGGAGGCTGAGGGGCGACCTTGTGGCTCTCTACAGCTTCCTGAGGAGGGGACGTGGAGAGGGAGGTGCTGAGCTCTTCTCCCTGGGATCCAGTGGCAGGACGCCTGGGAATGGTTCAAAGCTGCGCCAGGGGAGGTTTAGACTGGACACGAGGAAGCATTTCTTTACCAAGAGGGTGGTTACACACTGGAACAGGCTTCCTAGAGAGGTAGTTGATGCCCCAAGCCTGTCAGGGTTTAAGAGGCATTTGGACAATGCCCTTAACAACATGCTTGAACTGGTCAGGCAGTTGGACCAGGTGATTGTTGCAGGTCCGTTCCAGCTAAAATCGTCTATTCTATTCTACGTAACCCCAAGGAGCAAGGCGGGAGCTGCCGTGCAGAGCGGCACCAGAGACACCACGAGCAGCTCGCAGCCCTGCGCCAGGCTGGCTCTGTCCCAGCTTTGCGGGGTCAACATTGCACAGATCCGTGCCAAAAGCACGGCAGGGCTCAGGCTGGCCTGCAGCCCCCCAGCCGCCCCCTCTCTCCCTCAGCTGCAAAATCAGCTTCAAAGGATGGGAGCACTTTTCTCTGTCTCTTTTAAATGCAGCACTTAGGGTTTGCCTGCTGCTTTGCAAGCTTGCCAGCTGCTTTCAAGGCTGTATCAAGTCACGGAGGAAGCCTCAAAAATAAAGATGCAGAAAGGAGCACGCTGCCTGATGAGGGAGCAGCCCCCGCGGCAGCAGGCAGGGCCAGGAGGGCCGTGGGCAGGCCAGGTTGGGCTGTGGGCAGGCCAGGCAGGGCTGGCAGGGCCAGGAGGGCCGTGGGCAGGCCAGGCTGGGCCGTGGGCAGGCCAGGCAGGGCTGGCAGGGCCAGGAGGGCCGTGGGCAGGCCAGGCTGGGCCGTGGGCAGGCCAGGCTTCTGGAAGGCTGGTCCTGGCCTGTGGTGTCCCTGCCAGCAGGAGCACCAGGCAGGTGGGGGGCTGCGGGCGAGAGCTGGGGGCTTGGCATGGGCTTCCCTGCCCATACACACCAGGCTACGGCAATGGAGGGACGCGAGCGCTTCAAGGCCACAGTGGAGGTTTCCTAAGGGTAGGGTAGGACTCCTCACTTAATTTAGCTGATTAGCTGAAGCGACCCGAGAGGGATTAGACATCAGGGAGGCAGGCGCAGCCCCAGGCGTGGCAGAGGATGTCAGCAAAACCCTTCCCCACCTCAGACCGGCCTATTAGCACACCGCTTCTTTGTAGTTTCTGACAAACTCCCCCTTTAGCCTCTGCTCTCCAAAAGACAGCCTCAGGTACAGCTGAAACTCCTCTGCTCTGGTATTTGCAGCCTCGATAATGGCCTTTTAAAGACATGTGCGGTGGTGGGGAGTAAAACCAGTCAATGACATGCTTTTTCACCCCTACGAGAGCCCTATTTCACATAGCAGAAACCATTTTCTCCGCAGCACTTGCTTATGCTGGCTGGGTGCAGTGTCTCTCCAGCAAAGGGCGAGGGGACGGTCCTGCGCTGGGGGCCTCTGCCTCCATCGCCTCCGGAGGCCCCTCCGAACTCCATGTCTTGGGGCAGGAATTCAAGCTGTCCAGGCTTAAGCTGCCGTCGCTTTCCGCATCCGTGCTGCTCTGCACAGCCCCCAACCAACAGGAGTACAACCCTTCCTCACTCAGCATCTCTTATCTTTCAGAGCAGCAGCTGGATGTTTCCTGTAAAACCTATTATGCGGGGTCATTTCCCAAAGAAGTTAATCACCGCTCTGGAAGAATGTGAGGGGCTGGGAGTACATGGGGAGAGCGTCACGCAGGGAAGGGCAGCACAGCATTGCTTCCTGGGCTTGCCATGCTCCTGTTGAGTCTTAAAAACATTCCCCCAAAATTCCTGCTGAACCACCAGCAGCTGGTGGAGCATCCTAGGAAAAGCCCCGCAATAGGTGAAGTCAATGTGATTTAACCTAAATATGAAACTCTCAATTATATCGCTATTATGGGGTTACACAGCAGTCGCAGCTTCGTAACTACAGTCTAGATGCTACGTACGGTTAATACGTTTCAATTACACGTTAATTTATTGAAATACATTCTTACTTTAAAAACATTTGAAATTCTATGGTACATGGAAAATTTGGGCCAGGGGAATAATTATAACCACTTGAGCTGAAATAACCAGTGTAGCACAACTTCTGAAGTGACACCTTTGACAATTTAATCATAAATCTGATTAAAATGACCTAAATATTCTCCTAGTAGTTTATCTGCTATTTTTCATAAAGAAGATTTAGCTTTAAAATGCCCGCTAACTAGAGTAACTTTCAACTAATAGATGAAACCGAGCACATGCTTAGAGACAAACTATAGCTCTTGAAAGAAAAACAGCTTCTATTTTTATGGAGCTTTGTTTTGTCTCAGCTACTTATTATCAGAACTTGTTTCCTGCAATCTTTGTAAACTCATTTAAAACATCTGCAGTCTCAAAGGCAACCTGCAGGACACTCAAATGTGTAAGGATAGCAAGCAAGCAATTTAAACTAAGTTTCAAGAAAAAAAGAAACCCAAAAAACTCTCCTTGTCCGAGTGTTTGCAGGGCTTAAAAAAGCCTCTCCCCTCTTTTCTATATTAAGAAAATCTTTAACACTACTTGATCAATATTCGTCATCTGGAAAGCCACAAAGTCCATTGCTGTCATGTGGAATGGCTTTTTGGATAGTTAAAAAGTTGTGTGTTCCCATTTGACACTGGCTAATGTTGCTATGCCAGATCTGCGGATCAGTTCAGAACTGCTATTTTTCTCTGTATAATTTCTCTCAGGCTTGTCCCACAGGCAGGTTTATCAGAAACAATCTATGGGTACCGCAGGATGTGGAGTCACTGCAGCATTTTTAGTGAAATAAATGGACAACCGACTCTCCTGTAACAATTAAAATCTACAAATAGTCCCAATGCAGCAGGTAGGTATAACATCTGGCTACCAGAAAACTAGACTGAATACATGGAAAAACTAAACTTAAAACTGCACTTGTAAATACACGTGGTCATTTCTTTGAAAGGAACAAGTGTCACTGGTCAGTGGGAAATGCCTCCTTTTACTAGTAATGTTTTCCTTGAGAATTTAATTACTTAGGATAAAGGCATAAAATGCGGTGTGTATAACAAAATAAAATTCCATCTTCTCATAATCTCAGGTTGGGAACGTCAGTTTATAACCATCTGCCACAAGTTTATGTATTTTGTTTTCTCTGCCCTATGGGTAGACCTTCCCCCTCTGTTTTACTTTCAAGTGCTGAAGCTCTCAGAGGGCCGTTGCCTGCCAGCACACTCACCAGCCCCTTAGCACAAAGAACAGCAGATACTTCTCTGTGCGTCAGGAACCTGCTTTTAGGCATAGGAATGCTCAGACCTTGAATGCAGACTAGCAGCCAGCATAATAGCCAGCCTTTTTCAGACATACTTGTATCACCTCCCAATTGTTTTAAAACATCAGTTTAGTTGTGAAAAGATAGAAATACAAAATCTTTCCAGCTGAGTAGCAGCAGCAACAACGTTTAAAGATTGCCAGGCTTTTCACTCCAGTGGACGAGTTTTGCATTTCAGAAGCGGAAATTGCATAAAAGATTTTAGACACACACAGGTCCAAAAAGTACTGACTGATTCAGTACCAACAGCCACAGGTTCAAGGCTGAAATCTGGAGAGGACACCAACCAAAAGATTATTTCTAATAGCAAGAGCTTTGAAAGAGACTCATCCATTCATAGGCAAAGAAGCGTCGTGGCAGTTGTAGGGGAAATGGGCAGCCTCAAAGCCAGCAAGGCAGGCTAGGATAGATCCACCAAAAGATTTTTAAAATTAGTTTAAAACATCCTTCAGCTGAGCAGGGAGCTGACAGAGCTCTGCAAAGGGAGTGAGGCGGGGCAGCAGAAAGCTACTCTTGCAGGAAGTCAGGAAACCAACTTGAACTCAATCAAAATTTGAGAATACTGATCCATGAGGACAAATGGTTAAATGACAGAGTAATTCCTAAGGATAGAAATTTTATTCAATTACAAGAGCCTTCTTCAGTTGTCACTGACAAAGTTATCTACATACATCCTATTCAAAAAGTTAAATGTGAGGTTGTTTCTTTTTTGGATCAGCCTCTCTGATTTCATGGTATACAGTTCAAGCTCCTATCTTACCTGCCTTTACAATAAGACAAACAATACTGTATTATTATAGAGGTGCCTATAACTACAAACTCCATAACAGATGAAAAAAGGTGCTTTCTTCCACTAACCTTTGCATTTGGGATAGAACAGATGTAGTTCCTTACGACTGTAAGAAATGAGGCATTGTTTTAAGTAATTACTGGTTATTTATACAGCCAGGAAAATGAACAAACTGTTTTCCTATGACTTGAAACAAATCAAACCCACAGAAGAAATAAATAAGGTTTGGGTTTTTTGTTTTTTTTTTTTAAAGTTTGCAGCACATGTGTGTGTGGCGAAACAAGATCACATACAGAGATAGCCAAGTAAGTGTGAATTCAAGAGATCCAGCCAGTGGCTGCAGCAGATAGGAATAAAATTTAAGATTATACAACATCCAGTTTAAGATTTTTTAATCCAGTTTATTAAATATTGCTTTTTGGGGACATGTTTACAACAAGCCCAAATAAATTGTTTAAGGATTCAAAGCAGTCATATTAAAATACAGCTTCAATATAAAGTTTGTCACAGTTTTACAGTATTCAAAAATGACAGACCTGCCTTAAAAAAAGACTATTACACCAAAACATAAGAAAAACAGAAAAACAAACAAGTTTGGCATTTTCATAATCTTTATAGTATAAAACAGAATATTAAATCTATTACCAGCAAGCTGATACTTCAATCTATTACCTAGTCTGAAGTGTCTCCCGTTAAAACACACTATACAACAGCGCTATACAAAAGTCGTGGTGATACTCATTTGATGAAAGTGCATCCCTGAAAGTTTGCCGGTTTATTTATAGTCAGCTCTTAAAAAAAAGGTAAAATTAAAACGTCCTCTTTTAACCGAAGGCTTTACTATAGAGATATTTTTGTGGGTTTTATTTTTTTTTATTTTTTTTGCGGTTTTGTCTCACTTTCAGCCTTCTTTTAAAAGTGTCTAGGGACGCCCACCAGGGGGCAGCGTAAGATTAACCATCAAATCACGAACGGCTGCAAATATTGTGCATTCACCTGGAACAGGGAAAAGAGACAGGTTAGCATCGCTCCACAGACAGGCCTTCACCCGAACAAGCCCGCGAGGCAGCCCGCTACGCCGGCTCCGACCACGCCGGCACGGCTACTACCCCGTACGGGCAAGGGTTGACGATACGCGGTGACTGCGACCCGCAAATCCCAGCGACCTCCGAGGACGGCGGGATTTGTCATGATTTTAAGTGAAGTAGCTCCGGCTTTCCCAGCAGGACCGCTCTTGTTGGCCATGAAATTGCAAGAAGCTCTTAACTTTTAATTGCTTTGGAATGCCAGATTGGATCTATACTAGAATTTATCGTACATGGCACTGCAATCCGAATTCTTCTGTATGCTGTTAATTAAAAGCACTACATCTTATACAGAAAAAAACCCCCAACTTTTTCCAGTTCTGTTTGTATTGATTAAGAGCAGAAACTAAACATTTCGAAAGACTCAAGTCTGAAACAGCTGGAAGATGTTTTCTGTCCTCAGCCTAGTTTTGGAAACATTTCTAATTCCAAGACTGGGCAAAAATCAGAAATCTGTTTCTTTAAACCAAATTGCTCTGGCTCTACCCTTGACATCTAAACTGCAAAATAAAATACAGAGCAAAGGGACTTTTTGTTTCAAACAGCTGAGATCTAATACAGAGAGGAAAAACCAGCCACAGCTGTCTCAAGTTTTGAATACCAGCATTTTTTGACACACACACACACACATTCTTGAATAGCTTAAAAAAGTTAAAACCAATAGAATCAAAAAGGTTTAATTAGAACAACAAAAGGTGAAGTATTAGGCAGCTGTGACTTTCATCTACTGTTTCCTGGTAAGAGAATACAGTTAATAGCCACTCTCACACCCTGGTCACTGTGGGCTGAATTTTTCCTGTGTATTTCAAGAAACATCAATTAGAAGACACTGAATTTTGTTGCTGAAGGAGCAACAGTGTGAGCAAAGAGGTAAGAGCAGAGCCTACTGGGATGCATTAATCCTAACTGCCAAACTCGGGATTCCCCAGATTATTTTGGGCAAGTCATTATCATATCAAAGCTACAAATCTGGGCTAAATACCATCCATTGCATTACTGAAAATCAGACACTGAAAAATTCTTAGTCGTGAAGTGCTTTAAGAAATATCACGAGTCCCTTGAGCTCCTCCCTAAGGGTCACCTCCAGCATCTATAGGGACTTTCATTTCCTTACCAGATTGATGTCCACTACATAATGCAGGTTGTAGGCTTACAGCTCAAGTTTAACCCTATTATTCCAGGGCATTGATTCCATCTCAGTTCATATAATTACTTCCCCCAAATAAAATATTTTTTCCCATGGAGGCATAGGTAAAGTGATCTCAGAAAGACAGCGTACTCACAATGAGTCAACATTTTACTGTTAAACACAGCAGAATGTGTTTGCCCACAGATCTGAAAAGAAAACTCTTCCAAAAGAACTTACTTTTCAGGCACTACCATTTTATTAAGAGGAAAATTACGCTGAATACAAAATACTTTCTCACAAAGAGAGAAAGGTAAAAAAGATACAGCCAAAATGAGGCAACACTGATTACGGGTTACAATGAAAAGTGCCAGTAATATCACACGTGCATGATGGGAAGCCCTGGTCCTTTCTGACTGAAACAGTGAAAAAGTCCCTTAACCAAGCAAATTGCAGTTAGTGCAGCAGAAGAGCTAACACAGGTAGGAAAATCCTGGGTACAGCACAATAGCATCAGAAGAGAAAGGATATGCATCTGGGATTTCCCATGTACTGCTGTTGTAAAAGAAGTCTCCCAACTATCTACTTTCATCTGTTGGCTCTCCTATCACCTTTCAATGGCAAAGAAAAGAAGGTATCTTGTTCTCTTTTATTAGATATAATAATGTAAGTTTTGACAGTAAGAACACAGGAAATTGCATTTCAAGTGTCCTCAGGGAAGATCCTACTTTGGCTGGGTGGTGATGGTGGAATTAATTAATTAAATAAATAAATCCAGGCAGACTCATTCTTTCTTTTAGAAGTCAGAGGAAAGACTACTAGAAATATCCTCTGCTCAGCTACCTACATTCTTCTTTGCCTGGATAAGGTCCTGCTTGGGGCCACAAGCTCTTTTTATACACATTTTTTCCCTGTCTATACTCTGCTCCCTGTACTGCATTCCCAAACTACTTCAAAACTTGTGTGACAAACAAAAATTATCTATCCTATCTATCTACTGATCATCAGAAGACATCTCATCTGGGATACTCAAGAGTAGCTTTGACAATTACTCCCTATGCTGCGGTGTTTTGTGGAGGGTTTACCTTAAAACACAACTTAGTGCAATAACAAACAGCAAAACAAGTATCTACCCTTCCCCACACTAGGGGAACTCAGTGGGGAAGCACCTTCCAGAAGAAACACCTGAAGTTTAGTTAACGTAGCTTGAAATAAAAGTGCTATACAAACAACAGTTCTGTACCACATACAGAACTCTTACAGGTAACCCCACTCGCCCTCAAGGCTATTCTCTCTCCTATTTACCTACACTATTAATATATGTTAAACAGAAAATGCATGTTAATTTAAATCTCATCACAGTTTTCAGAAATGTATGCATATCCACACCAATTTAAGATAAACATTGCTCATATTCTAGCAATCGAAATAAACCATCAAGCATAGTTAAAATTACCGCATAACAACGAGATGAATAATTATACAGAAGTAGAATTCAACTGCTGGATTCACAACTTCAACCTATTCACTGGGTTATTGGAAAAAGGCTTTGTTCTTCAGCATGTAACTACAGCAGAACTGAAAGTTATTGTTCTTATGAGCCATCTGTGTATTAGGACCCCAAAGACTGCTTACAGACAACATGCTGCCCAAAGAACCTGCTACTGTTGTTCAGTGTTTCGATATTTAAAAAAAAAAAAAAAAAGCGCATGACAAGAGGGAAAGCAAAGCACAACGCTGCTCACAGTGCACTACCTACGGGCCAATGAACATTCAGAACAACCTATTTAGCTCAAACACTTCACAGCACGTTTGGTGGGCAGAACTGTATGCGCCTCTGTTAGTGTACACAACTGACAAAGGAGTATACAATCACTCCAATTACTTTTTAATCATTCACAGCACGTGGACAAGTTCCGATAACTATTTTAACATCCCTTTATATTCTACTGTTAAGGTCAATAACTTCATAATTAACCACGTAAAGTGATACTTGACCATAGCATATTTCTTGTGACTCATTCTGGGCCCATTTGTTAAAAACTATGATTCCTACTGTGCAGCAAGAATTGGGCCAACAAAAAGTGCATTCTATCACTTGGGCAGAACAGCAAAATCCAGCCTGAATCATCAGTGTAACCTTCTGCTGTGTTGCCAGTACTTGCTATTAAGTTATGTATTGCCTGTCACATGAGGAGTTTGTAATCACTAAAGAAGTATGATAGAAACCAAGAAGAATTCAGACTTAAGAGAGGTTTAGTTTTACATTGGAGATTTGTCACAGATGTCTGGGTGAAGAGAATATATCTACTGGACATGTACAGTACCTGTTCGTGGTGAATTCAGTTCAGCAAACCTCTTTAGAATATTGCTAACCATCATTGGAGCAGCAACAGAAGAGTTCTGCTGCCTGGGAATGTCAGCCTGTTGCGTTGTACCCGAAGCCATATCATAAATAATTGGGACAATAATACTAACAGCTTCCTGTGGGACTGTTGTTTTCTGTGTTAGCTGGAGCTGCAGGAAAAAACAAGAAGTGCGTTACATTGAACGACCACATACTTCAGTGCAACTTCTGATACAGTTAAACGCTCTAGGCCTACAGACAGCATGCACTTCCACCCCCTCAGTTTTCAGACATCAGTTCTGTAACAGAGAAGTTGTCAATCAGGTGTAGACTATTTTCTTCTCAAAAGCACCCTACAGTGAGCATTGCCTCAGAGACCACACTAATATAGATTTGTTCTAAACATCTCATTCCTGCTATCCTTTCCCAGCACCACTAATGTGTATATCACTTAATCTAGGTGGTTAGTGCCTCAAAGAAGAACAAAACACCCAGAAGCTGAGTATTCGAAGATACCCGCAGCCCAGAGGGAACTGAACTTTATATATTGTCAACATCTCTCCAAGAACATAAAACATGAAGAGTTGCTGTGCTTTTAATAGGAGGGAGAAGAGGATTACTAACTGAACTCATTACAAAAGAGATGCACGCAAATCTAGGCTTCTGAACAGCAGAACATTTTTAGCTATTACAGTTGTCAGATACAGCATGCTTATGTTTTGCTACTAACCCGTGATGATTTCAAAGACATGCAGCCCACAAAATTATAAAACAGATAGCTCTACTTACAAAAAACAACATTTTGGATTTCAGCACAACAGCAGGTGTTCCTGGAGGCGCAATTGGCGGTGCACTGGGAGGAATTGTTAAACAAAACTGCACATTCCATTTCAGCTGACTTGCCTGATCAGGAAACTGTTTAGAAAGAGCAGCACAGAGAAAGAACAGCAAAGGTCTCGTGTCAGTGACATACATGGCTGTGAACTAGGGAAGCGCTAGAAAGTAGAATGTGCCTCTCTAGCTAAACTTGCAGATGCTGCCAGGTTTAGCATAAGTCAGAATAACTCTGAAAGAATTGAGCATAGGGTAAACAAGAATACAATCAGAAAGATTCCAGCCAGTCTATGCATGTGCCTGTTGTGCAGTAACGTGCCTGCAGCTTCTCAAAATCATCAGTTTAAAGGAGAAATTTTGGGAGTTTCCAGGAGAGCTAGTAGTAAAATGAGAACTTCTTTATTAACACTAAATAACATATATATACACATTTAGACTAATTTATGCGTTTATAGATAAAGATACAGCACCTTTTTTTAAAATATAATAACCAAAGTTGAGTGAACTGAAGAGAGCAGTTAACTTACCAGCTCAAGTTTCATGATGTGTACGCAGTCCCTGAGGATATGCGTTGGAGCCCCTAGTAATTTTGTGAAGGCTATTAGGGTGTTTGCTTTAAAAGGTGGTCCTGCAACCTAAAGAAAGACACTATTTAGTACTACCTATTTAGATAATACCTGTATCATTTAATAAGGTAACCAGCATGCACAGCTGTTGATTTTATATTTTGCAGCCCTTACACATGCCAATGAAAGTCAGCAGTACCACTCAAAACACCACTAGAGATTAAAAGCAATGCACAAAAATTTAAACATTAATAATTTGAGTACATACCCTTGTTTCAAAGAACTTCTCCAAAACTTGTAACTCCTCTGATTTCCACTGTCCTGTATTTTCAGGTGTTACTTTCAGTTGCAAGGTCTGGTTGGTTTTGGGATTGAGAGCAACCCTGCACTTCAGTGCCTCCGTCTTAAACATAATTACACCCGGTTCATTGGAGTTTATTAACTGTAGCTGCACAAAAAGAAGTATCACGTTCAATCAGTCATTCGTTAAATAGCATGAACACACACACGTATTCACTCCCAAGACTGTAGTGATCAATCTGCCCTCTTTCCAGAAAGAAACATGTGGTATTTGTATACAGGTAAAATTGCCTTGAGAACGAAGCTTATGCAAGATTTGGCTTCTTTGTCACTGAATCAATGCCAAAGAAGCGAAGAGGCATACGTTGTCTGTCCCAAACCCTAAAGCAACATTCACGACTGAGCAGTTCAATTATTGTCAACTAGTAACTAATTTCTTGGGCACTCCTGCCAAGTAGTGGCATCCACAGTAACCCTGTGGCTGTTCTAGTTAACCCCCAACGGACATGCTAAACTCACAGAAGCCATGGCATCTGAAAATCTGGTCATAGTCGTGCTATCATGTCAGTTACCAAATTTCACCTGACCAAACAGGCTTTCCACTTCTAATTTGTGCGGAAAAGAAGCAGAACTAAATGCTTCTTCTAAATTTTGACACTTTAGACAGCAAGATTCAGAAGTATAGCAGAAGTCCAACAGCAAAGACTTATTATATTTGAAGCATTTCAGTTTGTGCCTGATTTGAAAGACATGGAGTACAGAAGCATGCAAAAGAACAGTTGTGAAGTCATACTCGCAGGTCAATGTTAAAACAACCTAAACCATACCGTTTCCTGTTGTATGATCCTCTGAAGATGCCTCCTCATAATAACTGATCCAAGGAATCGCTCAAGAGGGGAGCAAAGATAGCTGCCAGCTAGTCCCGGCACAAGCCCAGGGGTAGGAGAGGGCAATAGCAGAATATTCAAGGCACTGTGGGTGAGGATCGTAGGTATGGATGCAGCCCAAGAACGCTGAGGTAGTTTACGAGGTGGAGGCATGCTCGTCGGCATTGCTTGGGAACCTATTGATACGGAAAAAGTACTTGCAGTAAGGAAGGATTTAAGCTAAAACATAAGATACGTGTTTACTTTATTTGTTGTCACTATACAAGCAATGAGTTCTCTGGGCCAAAGCTTAATCCTTCTTATTTAAGAACTTGGCTGCCTAGTGATAGGCAACAGATAGACGAAGTCAAAGAATTAGAGTTTCAATGCTCCACACATGCAAAGAGTCTCAGTAACATTAAAATCTTATTCCCTTTTCCTGCAGCATGCCAGCAGATAGCAGGTTTGTACAACAAACTCAATGAGATGTAAAGATGGCTAAATCAGTTGTGCAAGAGCAGCATTACAACTCTATGATGTGAAAAGTTAGTATTTGGGTAGGCAAATATGCCTATCATTGCTTTCATTTCAAAGAATTTTCTCTCAGTCACGAAGCTCAATAGTTTAAGACTAATTTCTGCAGTGAAACAAGAGGTATCAATCCTGCTGAAGTTTATGCTGTATGATTTAACTCACTTTCCAATTCGTTACAGAAGACTTGAACGAGGACAGAATAAAGGCTTCATTTCCTTAGATATTTTACTGCACAAGGGCAGTAAGGACTGTTAGGCTGACACACAAAGAGCTACCAAAAAGAACAGAACTAGAAATGTTAAACATGAGTGTTTCACAGTCATAACACTGATAAAGAAACCTACTTGTTCCAGCTCGTGGGGAATGAGAGGCATCTGGGACAGGTGAATGAAGGGAAGGGTTGGCTGGTGACATTCCAGGCATTCGTGCTGCTGGTGATGGACCAGAGACCTGGGGAGATCCTGGCCAGTTCCCTGCACGCTGACTGGGTGACATCATGGTGTATGGTGAGCTTGGGTCTATGGTACCTACAGATGTTACAAGACCATTATTATTTTTTTTAAAAAGTACAAGGCTTTCTAATCTAGAAATCTAAAAAAGGGCTTACCAAAATCTGTAAAGCATGAAAGTGTCTGCAAGCTTTTAGACTCTATTTTACAACCATATAAAAAAACATAATGGGGGGAGGAATCAAGATATAGATTCAAGGGTTTTCTGGTTGTATTTTTTAAAAAGTAAAATAAAATTCAACTTTAAGGCAAATCAGCATGTTCAACATGTAACGGGATGTAAACTAAAAAGAGCTCTTGCCTTGGACTTCTGCTGCTCCTTAGCAAATAAAAGTGTCAGCTAGACTGTTCCTTATCTATTCAGCATCTTGCAGTTATCTCTGCAAAAGTATCTTTGGTTTTGTACGCTGCTATAAAGACTGGTCAGAACAAGCTTCTTAAATAGTCTGTTGTAGGTCTATCTCACTTTGTTCATCTTGACAGTTAAATTGGCGTGCTAAAATTACGATCTGAACTGTTCATTTATTGTGATCTATAGAATGGTTTCCAATGCACTGTGATTACAACAAACAATTGTTTTGGCAGCTTTCCGAAAAAACTTAATAAAGGAAACAACCAAACAGCACGTTGCTCGCATATATGTATGTCAAACCAGCAAGACTCTGACAACATTTTCAAATTGCAAGTATTTGAATTTCTAACCTGTTGCAGTTATTTTTCCAGGAAACATAAGCAGTGAAAACACATTAACTAATCTAACAAGAGACAATGCTCATTAAAAGCTGCAGCCATTGACCACACGGAATTTCCCCACATTAGTAAGCAGGAAAGAGTGACTGATAGTCAGTTTTTAAAGTATTAGGAACACCTCAACGTGCCATGCAGCTACTGTTGACTACTGTTAGAAGTTACACCATATGTATGAAAGCAGCTACTTAAGCCAATTACAAAACACAAATTTTTCTGAATTAACTTTAAGTCTGCTCCAGAAGACTTAATTTCAAGAAGCAAATGTGCTCTCCCTGTCACTATACATACACCTGCCAGTAAAGAACTCACCATGTGGGCTGGCAAAGTTAGCTGTTTGTCCCATTGTGATTCCAAGAGAGGAAGGTGAAGGAGTTGGACCAAAGGATGCTGGTGATGGTGCTCTTAAAGCTCCGCTAGGTGAGCTTGCAGCATGCAAATTTCCTAATCAAAGACATCACATCACTCAACATACACGTTTCCCATTTTTCTGTTACAATTTTTTCTATCAACTGCTACAGCTATCCCCTTTTTAGGGAGACAGCAAACAAGATTCATGAGGATTTGTTTTTGCACTCAAAGGCTGTATTTTGTACATGCATGAGTGTTATATTTTCCAGATTGATTCACCACACAAAGGAAACTTTCCAAGATACTTGGCTTGAAGAATGGCATTTCCCCCCTGCCCAGCCCTTCCCCAAATTTAAATATTTTCAGCTGTTGCACTGTAACAGCTGGGAGCAGAAAGCAGAGCTTTGGTGATGAAAAGCTTTTCTGAAAAAGCAGGTATTTAAAATTAACAGGTTTTGATCTGAGCAAGTCGTAAGCTGTAAGAATGAAACACTCCCAAATATTACATAGCTAAAGATGACAGTTCCGCTGAATGTTTTTTTAGCTTCAAAATGTACTTTCCAAAACATGCATGGCAGGACTGCTTTGCTATTTTTCCACAATATAAGGTGCATTCTCTTGGCTAATTTGGAGCTAAACACAGCTCAAATAATAGAAAAAACACGCACACACACAAAGAGCATTTCCAGTACATGATTAGCACACAAACTCTCAGCCATCTTACCTGGTGACTGCGTGTGCATCATAGACGGAGATGGCGTCACTGTGTTGTGATAGGAGGTGGGTGGTGAAGTAAGAGGATATGGTCCCGATGCTCCTGCCTGTTTTGCAAATGGCTGAAATTGTCAACACAGGACAATGAAAATCTTTGATCATTTTGTACTAAGACTAAAGTTAAGTATGTGCAGGAGAATACTAATGAGAGTTTGGTCCTCACCTATGAAATCTGATAGGTCCATCAACATAGTTATTTCATTCTTTGTATCACCTTGTTCAGTGCTTACTATCTTTTTCAGGGACTTTTTGCAGTTTTTCCTCAAGACATAATACCTCTGCACCTCATTCCTTTTTAACTGCCACCTTATAAAGAGAAGCCTCCTAACTCCCCCTCCCATCTTTTATCTTAAACAGTCGCTTTCCCTCCCTCAGTCCTTTGCTTCTAAGGCAGCAAGTCTCATGTGACCTTCCAAAGCTGCTGTTCATATGCTATGGGCTGTTTACACTGGAATGAGAAATGGCAAAATAAATTAATACATTTTGCCCCAAGAGGAATTCCACAGCAGAGCAGTTTTTTAGTCTCCCTTTCCATTTTTTACTGCTAATCCTTTTAGAATGCAAGTTCTTAAAAACCTACAGTTGTGGAAGACAATAAGCAGTTCTTATTTTGCCTGGAGGGTACCTGTTGTTGTGGTTGCTGTGGTGGCTGCTGGGGTTGAAGCTGTGATATCAAAGAATCCATCATGTCTCCTCCAATAGGAGAAGGTGGGTTATCGTCTTCATTTACAGATCGCCTTCGTGCATCTTGATTGCTGTCAACAAACATGTTCAGGAATGTCTGTGGAAAAATCAGTTTTGTTAGCAGTTTCCCCATCTAAAGTTTATTACATAAATGAGCACAGTATTCACTGAGCTCTAATACTATCTTTATCGGCTACAGCACATAAGAAACAAGCAGGTCTCTAGAACTAACTACTAGCGGGCATTCATTATGTACAGTATGAATAGTTTGCAAAATATATCAATTCATAAACAGAGCTTCTCAGTGGATATTTAAGCTTAATTTCCTTTTTCTTTAAAAAAGGGGTCTTGCATCAGCACCAAACAAGAAACCTTGCTCATTAACATGAAATATCTCTAGTTAATCGAAATACCAACATTTTTCTTTTTTCCTCAAAAATAAGGAAAAGCCTACACCTGGAGATAGCTGTTCCAGAATAACTCATCAGTATCCAGAACCTACCCGGGTGTTGTACCACACCTACAACTGCCCTGTTTGGGTAAGAACACCTAGGTCACCTCCATAGCATTCTCTTGTACCCAGAAGAATTTGCCACCCCTCTTGAATTACACTTCCTTGTCTTCCTTCCCAATTTCATTCTCTTATACTCTTCCACTGGTATCTACAATTCCCTTCCTCTTCCCATTAGCCTTCCACTTAGACTTTGTGAAAGAGGTAGATGTTTAGGATCAGCTAAATGCAGTACCACAGAATCAATGTTCAGTTGCAACTGTCAGAAGAAAAAATTAGCAAACTATCCTGTTTCGCAGTGGGTATCACTTTCCAATATTTCAGTGTAACTAGGACTGGTACAAGCTGCCCTCAGCTAAGGTATTCTGTCAGAGTGCGCACAGATTCATTTTTCAGGAAGAAAAAATGAGCACTGTATTCGGAAGCAAAGCCACAGGCTCCTGCCGTACACCGATGGAAACCGTTTTAAAAGAGAAGTTTCTGTCTAGAATCATCTGACATGGAGCATTTCCTCATCTGCAACATATGAGCACTGTCCTGCCACACAACATAGTCTGTTAGGAGCAGTTGTTGTTAATCCTGGAGAATACATCTAGCCTGGTCACAAAGCTTCAGCAAATTTTAACAAAAGGGTGCCTGAAGTAGCCTTATTAGTTACTTTATTACATAAAGTGTAATAGTTTTCTTTTTTTTTTTAAGGTTTAAACCTTTTTAAAGTTTTTTTTTTTAAAAAACCTCTGACACTTGATGCTAGTTTTCTTAAAGGAAATGCTTTAATTCAAACTAATTAACAAATCTACTTATAAATCAGAAAATTCCTTCTGTGCTCAGAATTTTGGAACGACTGCAGCTCTTCACAAAAAAGTTTCACAAAACTCTTCACGTCAGATCCATATTTCAAGTTAGAAGCTCACTTATTTACAACATGCCACAAAACACAGAAACAGTCACCTTTAATCCAGGCGCAGGGTAAAAACCTTCAACTATTTTGCTGTTGTCAAAGAGACTGTACGCCCCATCGCGTATCGCTACAACACCACGACTCCGGCAGTAGATGTCAATGCAGTACATATTCCTAAAAGCCAGCCTGATATGCGTGGGTGACTGTGGCAGAATTGAGAAACACTGATAGGCAGTGTTGGTGCGTTGAGTCAGACCCAGCATGGGCACAGTTGGAAGTTTGTTGATGGCATTTAATGGAGCCTGAGTGTCAAACAAAACCTGAAAGAGAACAGATATTGAGAGATCAGGTAGCTTACCTTTAAGTAAAGCTCAGGGAAAATGGGGCATAGGAGGGATACAATCTTCCCCAAGCCACCTTCTGCCAATGAGATCCATAAACAATCATAACACACACATGTAATTTTGAAGAGAACAGTTTAATCAGAATTCAGCTCTTAATTATCTTGCACTTTTCTTGAGAGAAGTTTTTAAAACATTACCTGTAACAACTGCACCACATTTGGTGTTTTATTAAACATCTCCTGGAGCTGGTGCAGAATTGTGTTGTGACAATTACTGCAACCTGAGTTTGGGCCAACAGTTCCCAGTGAAATGTGGAACTTCTGGAGTATGGAGTTCCACTGAATGCTGATCTGCAATGTCAAGAACATAAAATAGTGTTGGAAACTAGAATGACTACGAGGCTATAACAAGAAAACTGGTCTGCTGTCATTTTTATCAAACACCTCAACAGATTCCTTACTCACCTTCCTCAAAAGCTGTTGAGGCTCTGAAAAAAAAGTGCTGTTAGCTTTAATATCCATTTAGCTAGGTGGATTGTTGGCAACCACAAAACTGGGGAATTACTTTAGCAAGTCAATCAGAAAGAACAAAAGCCTTTTCTGCCAAAGGTGAGATCGAGAAAATTAAACTTGAGATTCATGCTGCAGAGAACTGATTAATGAGTTGCTGGTGGATTGGTTTTCTCAGTCACATCACACAAAACCGAGAACTGGACATGCTAATATGTAAGGAAGTGACATGCAAAATCCACACTGCTACTCTTGCTACTTATTAACTGTCCCAATAAAATGCATATAGAAATACTCTTAAAAATTCAGCTTAGAACATGAACACAAAAACCTTCCAGGAAGCAAATTTCAAGTGCATCAGCTACTTTGCACTGGTTGCACACAAAAATACATTCTTAGTCTGTAATAAATGTGCACTTACTTCCTCCGCTACCTTGCATTTAATGCAAAGCTGTGAGCAAGTACACAGTTATCAAAGTAATTAATAAGCTGTAAATTCAAATACTAAAGAGTAAGCCGGAGTTCTGAACAAGTGAACAGCACTGCTACAAAATAATTAAGGACTGCCTCATTGGAAAGCACAGTACTACATTTAAAACTTCATTGGAGTCCTTTCTTCTAAAGGCAGCATTAAGTACACAGCTTACATATGTCCATATATCCCAGTATACAACAGTGACTAGTGGCAACACTTACTGTAAGTTTGTCAGAAAAAGGCTGCCACACCAGCTTTCATCAATCAGGAGCACACAACTGTCCTTCCCACAATTTGAAGCACCTTACACAAATTCTCAAAAATTCTGAGCATCTAGTAACCTAGCAAATTACTAACCCTCTATTTCTGTCTTTTCTACATCAATATTAATTCCACAATAATGCAATACAAGGAAGTATTTTGTAGCACAATTCGGAGAACTCTAGGCCTACCCATTCTGTTTTCAAACATACATTTTAAGTGCACTTAGGAGTTACTTACTGAGCTCCCCTTGGTAGTTCCATAACAAAGGATAAGTTTTCGGTAATTGTAGATACGAACTTCTGAAAAAACGTTTAAGTGGTTGGGTATGTCTTTGAAGAGAGGAGGGAAAAGAGTTAGAGTGAGAAAACCATAGTCATCTGTAAACATGTTTTAATGAAAAGGAGATGATTTCTGTACCTGGTAAGGATCGTGCAAACTCCAGGACACATTCATACAGCCGAGCAATACTGTTCCAGTCATTAAGGAACATCTCAACAACTTTGCGACCTCCAACCGGTTCAGATAACTGGTTTTCATATGTCAGGTAAACATGACGGGTTGGTCCTGCAGTGTTAGGAGATGGTAAATACTGATTAAACTAGTAGTTCCTAAACTGTGGTTTACTGACTGTGAGTGAACTGTGGCAAGTGACCAGGAAGCATATTTAAATAATAAAAGTACATCAACTCAGCAGTCAAAAATTTGATTCAAGTGCACTGTGGTTGGTTTATTAGAAATCTTAAGAGCAGACAGTTGTCCAGTAACACCAAAACATTAGAACTACCGGAACAGACAATGTAAAACACAAACAATCACAATTTACCAGTCTTCCTAAATAAAACTTACCTTGCTCCCTGGATGAAGTGCTATTAAGTGGACAGTTTGCAAATACCAGCTCAGCCACCCATGTGCGATTATTTCTACCTTGTAATCGGAAAGTGCAATCAAGAAGAGAGCGGTCCAGAGCCTTCTGTGTTTCTTCGTTTACACCTTTACAGGGAGGAATTCTATTCATGAAGAAAAAAGGATCTCAATTACACACAGCACAGTTCCAAAACTAAAAATACTATCTTCTAACATTTCCTGAAGGACTTCCAAGTCTGGACATGAAAGAATGAACAAAGCAACAGCAAAGATAGCTGGACTGCACAGTGAGATATCCTATTCCTTTTCAAGGACTGTAGTGTGTTACAAAAGCACTCTGAGTTAAGACCAACTTTTATATGGATTCAACACCTGCAAATTACAAACTGTTAAGGAATCCGTTGAATTGCCCTGATGTCCTGGTGAGTAAGAGCACACTGATACAAAGTTTTTATACAGAGAAACAAGCCAAAAAGGATGAAAATAAGTAAGTTCTGTGGCAACCTGAATTCATAAATCAGTTCGCCTTCTAGAACAAGCTCACTCTAAGTGCAATGAACAACCTGGCAGTTATCTTAGTACCCACTAATTTATTCATATCCCAATGTGAGAATTGAGCTCAGGGGACAGACTAAATAAAGCGTAAGTAAAAACATGCCGAACTTCTTCAAATCCCTTGAGAGCCTATCCAGAAATTTCATATACCACCCTTAACTTCAGCTCACAAGTTCTAAGTACTTCTCTGCTCACATGCAAAGTTAAAAAGGTAGGTCCTGATGCATTTAGAGACTGATGCCTTTCTATCACTGTACCTTTCTGCAGCATAAAAGAAGTTAATATGGTTTTACTCTAGAAGGTGTCTTTGGGATTTTTGTTTTAATGTTCTAAACTGATATAATCTGTTTTACTTCATAACACAATCCAAAGTTTAACTGGTGAGGCTTGACGTAGGCTCCAAGAAGTGTGAAAAACTGGATGGACTACCAGGTAGAAAGCACTGTGGTCAACAGGTGCAGGTCCAATTAGCGGCTGGTTGTGGCTAGCATTCCTCAGGGTTAACACAGAGGCCAATACTATTTAACAGTTTCAATAACCTATGTGATGCAAAGGAATAGCAAGTTTGCAGATGACACCAAACTGAAGGGAGCACTTAACATGCTGGAGGACAGGGCTGCCATTCAGAGAGAACTCAGCCGGCTGGAGGAATGAGTTAACAGGAACCTCATGAAGTTCAACGAAAACAAATGCAAAGTCCTGCACTTGGGCCTAAATAACCTCAAGCAACAGCACAGGATGGGGACTGACTGGCTGGATAACAGCTCTGCAGAAAAAGAACTTGGGGGCCTGGGAGACAGACTGAATAGGAGTCAGCAGCGTGCCCTTGAAGCAATGACAGACCGCTGCATACTGGGCTGTATTAGCCAGGCAATCAAGTAACTACTCCCCTCTAGTCAGCATTTGAGATTGCTGTGCCCAGAGAGGGCACAAAAACCCTTGGAGATTGGAAAATGCAGCTGATCAGCCCTGCTTTGAGTAGGAGGTTGGACCACATGACCTCCACAGGTCCCTTCCACTCTTAAATTACCGTACGATTCTCAGATGTTTCCTCTACAAGTTTTTTACCATGCAATTGTCTTTTCTGGGATTCCTTACATTTTCCTCTGCAGTATCACATACTGGTAATTGTCAAATAACATATGGAGTATGTAAGGCCTCTGATCTGATCTAAAATTGCAATTACATGTTCATGAATCATCATCACCATATCTTCCTTAGCACTGCCTGGATTTTAAGATTGAGACTGTCAGACTGTTTTCAGAACTCCCCAGTTTAGGCTAATGAAGGAAAGAAATTATAGTTGGCTCTGCGCTTACTTTTATTTTCCTCTTTCTCCAGCACTGCTTCACATGAGAGTGCGAGAGACAGAATAATTAAAAAACAAAACAAAAAAACCCCACAACCAAAACCACCCAAAACCAAAAATCCCCCCGCCCCGATATTTTTAGTGTTACTCTCCAAACAATCCTTTTTTTCTCTCAAGCATATGTACAGTAATAAACTGAAACACAGGAGCATATCCTCTTACTTTAATAAACGTATTGCATGGCTGAAGCCATCTCCTTCTACTTGCACTCCTTGGTGAGGAATGTCCATATTAGATAACTAGGAATTAATGAGAAAAATGTTATCCCAAGCAAAAAGTCAAGCAAAATAACTGTAACTTTTTCAAGGATTTTTTTTTCCCTAAGGGTGACAGATGTTTCACATTCTCAAGCACTAGAAAGCCAAAAAACTGTCTGTGCAAATCAGGTATGAAGTTGTCTCCCACCCCCTCCCACAAGCGTGTCTTTCATCATCTCATTTTCCCTTTTCCCTCAACTTTTCAAGCTTTTTGCAGTGCTTGGTATTAGAGAACCAGCTACAACAAGACTAGAGCAACCCAGCATAGAACATCAGTCACCCAGGCTCAGCTGGCGGGGGAACTCCAAAGTGAACACATGACAAGTTTGCCCAACAGTCACATCTAGACAAGAGAATCAGTAGTAGAGGGGAAGGAGGAAACAAAATATTTCTTAATACGTACCTCCATACGAAGCCCTATAAATGGCATATTTGTATCACACATGGCTACAATATGAGCTAGCACTTTATTGAAGGCACACATTTCTCCCGACCGTTTTGGTTTCTTAGGTTCTATGGAACATGGATCACCAGATAACTAGAATTAAAATAAAGACAAATATACTTGCACATTTGGGGTAAACATTTTGAAAAGATGTCAGAGAATAATCTAATTTATCCAAGTTTTAAATGAATCACACTCTGAGCACCAACTCCTGAAAGGATCTGGTCCACTTCAGGACTGAAGCAATTAAGCTAAAGTAATTTTATAATCACCTCCTTCCTTGAAACAGTATTTATGTATCAGTAAGCCATGTCAGCCTGACTCCAAGAAGTAACTCTCATCAGCCCCCGCAAGTCTTTCAAAGACTACACCTACACAGCACAAAGCGTATCACGCAGTTACCAGTGCTCTGTGTATACAAGCTACTCTAGCAGCCTCAGCACAGTGCTCTGCCTTGGCTCTTCAGAACAGCCGAGAAGGCGTGGCATGAATTAAAAGACAACTGTTACAAAATAGTTTCCCAACATCTCCCTAGGGAAGCAGTCCAGAGAACCAATTCGCAATACAAGATGTCAGCCATACAAACTTTTGAAACAACACTACTAAAGCTGGTATTGATGCTCAGAACATGCATTTAGCTTTCATGCTCTATAACTAGCCCAATGGCTTTTGAAACACATACCTTGCGCTTGACACCACTTTTCATTTGTTTCCCACTTTTTGTGTCTAGTACCAACTCTTCAATGTTTGGTTTGAACTGCTGAAGTAAAAGTGCAGTAGCAGGGCTGTCATCTCCTTCAGCATTGCTCACAGAGAGAAAATGGTACTTATACTCTAGTTCTGTGGGGTTGCCAGGAACATCAAACATCTCTACAACCTATATTTAAACAAAACAACAAATTGAGAAAACTCTCAAGCTAAGAATATGTCTACATCAGTTCCTATCCTCCCCTCCCCTCAAAGAAAAGACATTAGTCTTTTTCAAGATACTAATATTGTGGCTAGGAAAGGGATCCAAGAAGAGAAGGAAGACTAAACTTTCAGGAAACATAAAGAGAATGGGAAGGTTGCTGAGTAATGACTCTTTAGGTCCCCTCCTCTCTATGCTTAACAAACCCACGGAATGAGAGAAGGGAGGGAGAGGGGAGAGTCGAGGATTACATCAGTCACTTGGTTCCTAATGTTAAGAGTTAACAGTACAAACTGCCTGGTATATCCATGCCTGGGAGCAAAAGGTAGAAGCATTTTTCAGTTACTTACAATGTAGTACTGTGGAAGGCGAGTGAGTTTGATAAACAATTTGTGTTTGGAAAGGTTTCCCACTGGATGGCTAGCATAATTAGCTAGTTGAAGAGTTTCACTGCTCACTGTAGGCAGATGTTTTATAGACTGTTTGCAACGTTGCTGTCCAAGCCAGAACCTTGCATTGAAATAAAGGTATTAGTACCCTGAGACTGTTTTGAGTTACTCTAGTATACTGCTCTTTAGAGCATCAGTGTCAAATTAAGAGTCAGTCATATTCTAAGTCAACATCTATCATTGCTACACAAGTTATACACAGAAAATCACACAGAAAATTTCATGAGTTTGTATTTTCTTATTACTATCTTTACATATTGTCTTCAGCTTGAGTAACAGACAGCCATTAACTTATGAAGAAAAGCCCTGAAATTATTTGCTGAAGGAATACATAAATAAATTTTTTACACCATAATATAAAATTGCAATATAAAAAAGAAGGGACAAATTAAAAAACGTGCAGATACAGTTATTTTACAAATTGGAAGCTTCAATTATTTTTTGGTATAGAAAAGAAAATCTTTGCTCCCATATGCTGGTAAGCAATACTGTAAAAAAAGTCACCAAAGTTGGATTAACGTCACTCTGGGTTATGTTATAAACCAACTCATTCACCTGAATAAGTTTGGACATGAAGAACCACATGCAAGACACCAACTTTATTCTAATGTATGGAATGAAACTTGTTCTACACTCCAATGGATTTTGGCTATAGTGGCAAGGCCAGAAAGCCTAGCTAGACTTGAAAGGGGCTCAGAAATGCACAGCTTGGTTTTTCAAACTTCCACTGAAAACAGCAGCGGAAAGTGTGGGTGCTCAGCATCTCTCCATCACGACACACCACATTTATTCTCGTAGATACATGTTAGATATAGCTGTCCTAAAAGACATTTCGTGGGACTGCCTAGCTTCCTCAAAAACTGCAGCACTACCCAAGCCATTATCTTGAGCACATTATTTATAACAAAGGGAGGTTGATTAGTTTCTCCAGGGTGCCAGCGCTTCATGCGTCATCATGCTTCTTTTAGAAGCAACATTCCTCAAATAGAGGTTTCACCCTGCAATTAGCTCAGAGTACTGGGAATTTCCAAAATGACAGAGCAGGTGGAACTTGGTTTTCATGCAGATGCAAACTGTATTTGTATTATTTGCTACAACCTCTTATGGGAGCCAAATTTATCTTGTGCCTAAATCTCAGGGCTTTATGGAAGGAACATTAGAGGTTTAAACCAGCAAGGGCTGATGTGTTAGAAGATAAATAGATATTATTTAAGTCATCCTAGGCCACTTCCTGGTTTTCCCTCTATTGTGAGAAGGGAGATCGTTCTTGATGAGAAAAAAGTGGAGTTCAGCTGTAGAAACAGAGTGGAATAAAGGACATAGAAAATGAACATGAACACAAAATGAGATCCTCAGGAAGCAAGTGGTCTGCTGTTGACTTAAAATTAAAAGACTTCATGCAGAGTGTGTGCATAGCAATGCATGAGGCTACACGTAAGGAGGCAGACTAAAGGAGGACTACAGAATCAACTCCAAGCAAAAGCAGAATTTCCTCCACCCATTTAGAGGAGATAGCAAATACTCAAAGTTGCTTAGAACAGGGAGAAAGTACATTCCCTACTGCGGTAAAACACAAAGCCATGCACGTGTGATCATCCAAAATACAAATATGGTGATTTATTCTATGCAAACTAGGTGAAGCATTCAAGTCTCTTACTTGAGCTGCTGGAGCCAAGGAATGATACGCTTCATATCATCATTAACAGACTTCTCTATGTCCTCAAGTGTCAGTTGATCTACAAGAATGTAGTGAGTGAATAGTCTTAACATCTGCTTTTCAAACAAAATTTTGACCTTTTAATGAAAGTGTCTCATCTAATTTAACAAACAATTCATCACAGAATCATAGAATAGCCCAGGTTGGAAGGGACATCAAAAGATCATCTGGTCCAACCTTTCGTGGGAAAGGGAGCCTAGATGAGAATATCTAACACCCTATCCAATTGCATCTTGAAAACCTCCAGTGATGGGGACTCCACCCCGTCCCTGGGGGGGCTGTTCCAGTGACTGATTGTTTTCACTGTAAAAAGTCTCTTTCTTATATTGAGATGAAACCTCTCCTGGTGCAACTTGTAATTGTTGCCCTTGTCTTCTCCACGTGGCTCATTGTGAAGACAGAGATTAACATACACAACAAATGATCCATAATGCTTGTAAAACCACACCAGTATGTTATTAGGCAAATAAACTAAAAGAACTCTCCTCTTTTCTTAAGTAATCTGAAACCTGAAGTGAAGACTTGAACAGTAACTCAAGATGTGTAAAGGTCACATAATACAATTCTCAATCAGGTTCATATGAAATGACTGCATCCATTGACAGCACAACCCAAGAATCATGAGTCATAAAGAACATGTACTGCAATGATGTCTAACAATATTTAGTCTGTTGTCCTCTTAAAATATACCTAACTGAACTGTGACTCTTAAGCACAAAGATCCACTTCTCTGTTCCTCAAACTGAAATACCTAGATGATGACCCAAGTGCAGTGTTCATTTGCATTACCCTTATTTACTTACAGAACTTTGCAGATCTGACAGAATTGTTCCCACAAAATTACCTCATAATGCAGGATTCTTGCAAGATATTAAATACAACCTGGTTTTGAACCTACTTACCCACACCATACAGCATCAGTTGAAACATTCCAGAGTGGAGATCAACAAATACATGTAGGCACTCTGATCGACCACACGGTTCCAAAATTGGAATTACAAGAGTTGGAAGAGCCGTCTCAATGAATGCTAAACAAAAGTTGATGTTAATAACTTGACACAAAATTCAAGCTCATCATATTAAAACTTAGCCCATTATAATCACAAAACCTGTTTGATTTTATAGAAGCAGTCTGCACTTGCACATTATTATACTGTTAACATAAAGAGAGAATTGAATATAAGAATTTATCTGTGAAAATAGGGCTAGTAACAAACCAATGAGAAAAGACAGACCAAATCTGAAGATTATTAATCCTTGAATATCTTTTAACTCACTGCTTCATGATTATAACCTCAATTTGAATCCCAACAGTTTCAACAACAGTTTAAGCAAAGTCTCATCCAAAACTAGCTCAAGACAGTGAAGGATTTGCTTTCAATTCTGAACACATACAAGTTTTACAGTAGACAACTTTTAACCCTTCAACCCAGACTATAATGTTCTACCAGCTTCATCTATTATACTACATTTAGAGGTATGAGTATTTTACAGTTATCAATGCAGAACAATTTAAAGCTAAGCCTTGTTAATTCTGAACACGTCCCTTTATTTTTTCATATTTTTAAATTTAAATTAATGAAAACAAGAAACACCAAGAAAAAAAGGAAACCATTCCTAGGCACAAATGGAAATTAACTTGAAACAAACTTCAGTAGAAAACACATACAATTGTCATTACTGTTGTAGCTCTTAAGAATGGCTTTCAGCTCCTGGAGTTTTTGATGAGATCTTGCATGGACACTGTCTATTAGGAGTTTTTCTATTGATAGGTGGTCAATCTGTAAAAAAGGAACGTACTTGAGCAAGTTCAAATTGGATGTGTAGACTTTACGCATTAGCACACTGGAACGAAGCTACATAACTTAATAAAACAATTGCTTAAGAAAGAATTTGCTCAGAACTGTGGTGAACCAAATGAACTATTGAGTATTTGGATCACTACAAAATGTGCAGCAGGCAGCAGGAGGTTTTTTGAGAGAAGACTAGAAGAAAATGTAAAAGAAAAGACGTTTTTCAAACTATGCTGTTACCACTTCGTGTGCACACCTACTTGTTCTGGACCAAGGCCAGAGTATTTTCCAGCTTAGCAGGCACCCTTTATAACTAGCTTACACTAAGGAAAAAAAACCAAACCAAAAACAAGCCACAAAACCCCCAGAACCAACACTCTATTAGAATATGGTTGCCTCTACGCAAACACATATGTAACCATAGCATGAAATACAACACACTAGTTTTAGTCCTGTTAATGAGATAACGATATAGTCAGTGAAGATGCAGTGGCAGACAGTGAATATGAGCAATCCTACTGAACCCAGGAGTATCTAGAGGCTTGCTGCGCTGCCAGTGCCGAAGCTTATGTCACCACTCATGTTAACTGCAGCTTACTTGTGCAACCTAAATTAAAGCATTTGCCTTTATATCCATTCACATTACAGTCATATTATTTACATATTTTGCATAAGCAAAGCTACAGATTACTGCAAAACCTTTTTCTAGTTAACCTCACATTGCTTTGAAAACTGTTCAAGGTGAATTAAACTCAAATTTTATTCTAGCCTAAGAGATAAATGCAGAAGAGGTTTATACCAGAACAGAATTATACAGAATTTCAGTATATGCCTTCGTATATACCAGAATGCACTTCCCCTAAAGACTAGCTTTCCAAGACAAGGCCTTAAAAATCAAGCGTTTATCCATCCACAACAGCATTTCAACTCAGCAGCTGCCATGAGTTAAATCTGCCTCACAAACAAGTGACTACAGGTTCTATAGCTACATCCAATTTTCAGCAGGCTAATGTACAATAACCTGCTCAGACAAACATATTTGTTCATGCCACTGTTTTATATAGTATCTTAAATAAACAGAAACACAGTGTGCTATCTACGTCATTACAGCTGAGATCATTATTCAAACACTAGAACAGCAGTGTATATACCATAGCTGATAAATTTTTTAAGCTCAGAGCAAGTAGTTATAAAGGGAGTCAGCATTAACTTTGATAAATCTCAAATTTACAGTGGCCTCATATCTTAATCTACAGTCTGTAGACCTGATTCAGGGAGCTTAGATTGCGTCAGCTCCAGTGGAACTTCAGCAGATGTTCTAGATAAAGCATATTTTCCTGGATTTAGGCACAAATACAGTATCTTCACCAAATTAACTGTGTATTTCGTAGCCTAAATATGCTAATTTAGGCTACGAAATGAGTAAATTTAGCATATATTTACTATACTAATAGTAGAATTTCTACTCTAGAAATAGAGTAGAAGACTATGTGCTCCACTAAGTTTCCCACATTCCTCTGCTGCCCAAACATACAAAGTTCTTGACATTCACCATATAGAGACTTGTCTGTCAGACTTGGTAAACAAGATGGGCCAAGAGGATCAAACACAACGTATGTACAGTAGGTGAAGGCTATCATCAGTAGAAGGTTCTGTAAGACAGATGAAGAATCTGAACTGGAGAGTTTCTCCCTGTGGAAAAACTGTACTGAAAGTTTGAAAACTACACCATTCACTCCAGTTTATTAACTCTCTTTAAAAATCCAAACACTGTAAGAAATAATGACAAACACACATCCTGATATATCACAGCCAGACTTGCTGAGGAACTTACAGAAGACTTTTTATAAAACCTAGAATTCAGTTTCTCTTAGGTATCATTAACCAAGATTTAGAATTATCACCAGTGAAGCCTTATCCAAGTAGGAAGTTGACTGCAGTTACTCATTTTGGATCATTTCAACAATCCCACCTTTAACATATGGGAATTTGAACAACACAAAGGCACATTCAAATAGGTCACATGACATAATCTGGTTAGTGATAATGTAAAACCAAGCTTCACCTAATGCTTGTAACAAGCAAACCACATTAGCTCTTTTGCACAAGATTTCCAAATCATAATGTAAGATTTTCTAAAGTGAATAGCACTGCTGGGTAGCAAACTCAAGCGACATAGGGAAGCTGATTTTCAGAGAAAATTTACACAGCATCTCCAAGACAGGAAAGGGAAGACCTAGCTCTCTATAAAGCACTTCAAGCCAAACACTAAACATAACTGAAACTTTGCTGTTGTTTCCCCGCAGCCTCAGCATTCTGTCTCATAAGTGGTACATAATGCACTGTAAAGGAGGCATAATTTTTAAGATGAAGTCAAGGCCAATAACTTACAACAACAATTTTAGGTCCCATCATAAACACACCACAACCTAGAGTAACTGCTGACTAGAAACTCTAGAAACAGCTCTTTAAATAGAATCAAAGTGAAACAAACTGACAATGCAAAGCATTTTTAAAGTTTTTGATTTATAAAACTAGATGCCTACTGCAAAGAAAACCTTTACCTTCATGGCTCTTTCCATCAGTTTGGAATCACAGGCTGGCAGTGGTGGCTCATGAGATATTTGTAAGGGTTTTGAGACATCAGTCTCGTCAATCTTAATAGTGACCTTATGAACAGACGCGGTTCCTGTTTTCCTGCCAAGCACCTGTTGACTTAAAATAAAGAGAATAATTAAACCATGTAATTGGAACAGCAGAAAATATGCTTTTCAGTAGCTAATGCTTGTTTCTGAGAGTTCTGCATAAAAGTAAGGTTGTCAGCTGAACTGAAAAAAAGCATTTGTTTTAGTTTACGTTTTAATGCAGAACTGTCGGTAAATTATAACTACATAAAGAAGTTTTAGATGGCTGCAAATTCAACACAATCAGAAGAGCATTTGGATTGCTTTTCAAAATTTTATCTAGTGCAAGTCAAGCAATAAATACAGTGAAAGACTGACAAAGAATTGTCTAATTCATTTATTGAGTTAGATATTCGCATAAATATGAGCTGATTTATGACTGTATTCATTGTTCTCCTGTACAATAATGTACATCCCTCACTTCTTTGCAAGTCAAACAACATGTTTAGGTACTTAATTACAAGAATTTAGGAGTCTCATAACAAAAAGAAAGTACAATTCTGAAAATTCTGGCTCAAGCTTAGTAAATTAAAACCCTCCTTTTATTTCATTTATTGTTTGTTAACGGCCCTTTTAAAATTAACTTACTTCCAAACAGAGAGCGAGAGACATTTCCCTGCATGATATCGCTCCACTTGCACAAGGTCACCCCAGCGCTCTCGAATCAGCATTAGTGTTTGTGAATGCAAGACTTCCAACTGAAGTGCTAAGCAGAAGGAGTCTAACGAACAGAGTTAAGAAAATATAAGATCTCCAAAGAGTCTGTACACTACATAAATCCGTTTCTGTAGACTACATAAATCCATTTGTCACAAAAGTCAGACAAGATGCTGTCTGAAAACACACTAATGTACTAATCCAGAGATAAAGACATATAAACAGCATCAAATATTTCTCAAAGGGGGTTTTTTTTTTGGGTTTTTTTTTTTTTGTTTTTTTTTAAACTCTTATCTAGGGCAGAGTGTTAGACAAGAGTGTCACAATAGCTTTGTTTTATAGATTTTAACTCTCATCATCTTTTAGGGAAAAGATGATTACTAACAAAGAAATTCAATTCACCCTATAGTTACTACTAATCCCATCTTCCATGGTCACCCTAAATAACATGATTCTATTTGTTTCTGCAGAAACTGTTTCACTGAAAACCATTTCACATTGTCAAGCAATTTGCCCTTTGCACGTAGAAAGTCACTGCGCTACTTCCTGCACATGCTATATGCCATTTTGTTATTCACACAGGTGCAATACAGTTAACACACCATCATCATCCTACTGCAGTTCTTGGTAGTAAGAACTGTCAGCTCCCATACCTTCCAAGTCAGCACTGTATTCTATCTCCGAAATCAGCACATGCAGCCAGCTGCTGCTGCACTGACTTACTACACAACCTGCTGTCTTGAGTACCTCACCTCTACCTCTGCTGATTAAGTGTGTAAAATCAAATTTTACATACTGGGACATGAGAATAACTGTTTCCAAGGCCATCATTTTTACTCCGCGTCCAGACATTTCCCCCTAGCTTAATAAGGAATCCACCTTTCTTGACCTCCAGCTACTAGGAAGAGAAAGGCTACATTACACAGCTTATTCAGAAGCAACTTTCAGAAGGATACGCAGACAGCTGTACATGTCCTGAAGTGGCTTTTCATCAGCAAACAGCCGTGACTGCACCAACTGATGGATGAAGTTGATCTGCATGCTGTGAACCAAGGCTCGACCATCTTTCATGAATTAAAAATAATTCACGTTAGACATCAGGTAAATAGGTATTTAAAATAATAAATTAAAAAGAAAAAAAGATACAACTGTACTGAGCAATTTCCATATCAGAATTTCTAACAAAATAACAAAATCCTTGGTTTACTCTGGAAATTTCAGTCAGTCTACCACACTGTCAGCAGTCTACCATTGTTAAGGTATCAAAAGCATATAGAGCAAGGTGAAAACAGAACAATATATACAGCTTCATTATTTTAAGTTGTGATATGCAAAAGACCCTGTATAAACAAGACCTATACAACATCAGAGATGAACATGATGTTAAAAAGAAAGTGTAAAGGTTTGATTTTTTTTTACCGCCAGTTTCCTTGTCTTCAACCAAAATTTCCAGTTTGAGAAGGCGCCAGGGGATGTCAGGGTCATCACCCATCACTGTCAAGGTGGCCTCAAACTCACCCTCAACTCGGAACTTCACACGGCCATTGGCTAAGGAAGAAAACAATGTTTTATTTCACTCAGTCTCCTAAGATGCCTCAAAATATCAGTGTGGTAGCTCCTGTCACTCACAATTAATTACTTCCCTATAGTTTCTGCTCTGTTGCATACATTTCTATGCAACTCTGAAGACTTCACAGTTGCTTCTGCAACAGAACCAGTGTCAATAAGCAGTATGGACAGATGTCCCAAACTGTCCTGAACAGAAGTACTTTAGTCAAGATAACTTGTTAACACTTGTGCTACTATAATACAGAGTAACACTGAACTGACAACCAGCCTGACAAGTTACACAAACAAAACACCTAGCTTAATTTTTCCAATTCTTTGCTATATCAACAATGAATACTTTAAGCAATATTCAAAAGAGGTTCAGAACATGATCTCAGCCCAGGCTGAAATCTAGTCCTGGAAACACATCCCACTGCAAACCATTTATTTAACATTAAAATATTGTGACTCCATTTTCATGTGAGGAAGATAATATTTTGCGTAATTCATATATATGCACACAAGCAAAGACTACGTACCCTATTTATCTAATTGACATATATATCCTCACACCTTTGTGAACACTGCTATCAGTTTCAAGAACTGGGAAAAAAGACAGTCAAAACTATGTAAGCAAGGTCATAAAGAGAATGAGAATTTAGTACAAGTCCTTACTATAAACTGTGGGTCAACCTTCTTCTCAATCACTTAACAAAATATGCCATATACCTTTACAATTATAGATATATAGAAATATTTCTATAGAAATTTTAACCATTTTAACTCATGAAGTTTCATTTTCAAAAGCATCCCACATATGCTCTTAAACCAAACCCCAAACCAGAAGCTAATAGTCATTGAAATGTTTAGCTAACTGAAAAATCTGAAGAGCTCAGACATATATCCATTTATACATCCATTAGACAAAAATGGCTCTAATACTGATATTGCAAGCGTTCACATAGGGACCAGTGAAAACTAAGATTTTTCAGAAACATCTTCGATCCAGGTCTGTGGGGTATGGCTTACACATGGCTAACCTTGTCTTAGTTAAAAGCATGGACTAGGTCCATTCCAGTCCTATCCTCTGCGATTCTGCAATAACCTAGTCCAGTTTATAGACATCCTTCCTGCAAAAAAGGTAATCAATGTCTACTGCTACTTGGGCTAAATGAAAACAGAGATCTGAAAACAGATTAAGAGATCTGGCACTGCAGTGAGCCACAGAACAAAAGGCATGCATAAATATGAACAGATTCTATGCATGAAGATGAGTATCAAAACAGATTAAAAAAGCAACATTAGAGTGACTTGTTTAAGCTAAAGTTCAAAGAGTTTCTACAGAAAGACCTAACAGTTTAATTAAATTGCATTTTAAAATCACCTTAAGGTTAAAGCAGTTACATTGTTAGGCCTAAGACTCCTTCATAACACGTTTGCTGAAAGAGCAAGACAATGTCTACAACCTTTTGCTGTTACCTGCACAGAATTTCTTCTTGAAAGTAAGTAAATATTTCAGCAATATTATCAGTGCCCTCATTTTTCAAAAGGGGAGAAGACATATTTTGATGTCATGCAGAGACAGGATCCCAGTCTTAACAGATTAAGCCTACCTAATAATCTCACTTAAGACATCTTTTAGCTTTACTTTAGCACTAAAGCAACAATTTTAAATCAGCCTGCAATAACGTATTCTTCAAAAGGTAATTCCAGTTCTTACCAACTGTAAGATTTGCCAGCTGTGGAGGGAGATCTGTAGTCACTAGTCGATGTCGAAGAATCTGGTTTAGCTGATGAAGTGTGGTTTGCTTCTCACTCTTTGTTATTGGGTCAGGAGGGATTATTTTATCCTGTTAAAATAAACACAAACAAGTCTATGTATCTCAAACATGTATAATACATTGACAGTAGGAATGGTGAAAACTAACCAGCCTAGAAGTCTGAAAATAGAAATACTACAGGCCATTACACACGAGCAAAGTTTTATATCTTACATTCAGATTTGTTTTCTAGTTGACTACATTTTACCTGAGACTGACCACTGAGTAAAATTGCTCAACTTGGATCAATTAAATAAATTCAGGGCTTCAGGCTAAACTTGTTTTTAAATACTAAGATTTGAAAGCCAATCCTTATCTGTAGCTATAGATCTAAGTCACAGGTACTACTGTTTATATTACTTCACAAAATCCTGTTATTCTGCATTTTATCAGTAAGAAAAGGCAGCAGCATTAAAGAGAGCTGTAAGTATTTCAGTACATTTCCAAACACAGGCAAAACCTCTAAGAACAACAGATGTCAGTATCTCCTTTCCACACTTCATTTTTGTAGGATGGTGGCTTAGCATGTGCAAATACTTAAAGAACCAAGGAAGAAGAGTTGCTACTATACTTGTCCTAGAGCAGAACTAGTTTAAATGGAGAGAATGTTTTACTGAGAAGGCATAACTTGTTCAAATAGGAAGCGCTCTGCATGAGAAACTGACACTACAGAGACCTGGCACTAGGCCTGTATTAAAACTACAGTTCCATTTGCACATAGAAAATTAGTTTCATTAACATGCATTTGATACTGTACCAGGGATTCTCCCCGCCTCCCCCCCCCCCCTCGCCCCTGACATATGGTAGCATTATTTACCCTAATGCAGGTAGGCAGACGTGGGTATGATCCAGTCGTCAGAACATCAATAGCATACGGGATAGCAAAACTAGGTAGACGAGCGTGAACCAAAGCATCTCTAGCTAGCGATGCCAGACGATCAGCAGTGTCCACAAACAGAATGGCTTGCTGATCTAAAAAACTTGATATCATCTGTAGAGGACAAGGAGAGGGGTGGGGGGGAAAGTATGTGTCCAAAAAATGTACCAACCAATGCCCCTTTATATTCAGTTCATCTAGTGCATATGACTGAGATGATTCTATCTGTCACTTCCAATTCAACTAATCACATCTATAAAACAAAGAAAGAATTAATATTCTGGCCATTTCTTACATTTGTATGCAAGGACACTTTAAATCAGCATGCCATTTCTGATGCTGTGGAGGATCTGTAAAGCCTCACAGCTCTTTATCTGATGATTGCTACTGGAATGCAACCGTACTTGTTTGTAATCACTCGGGGCTTGTTTTTTTGCAACATTCTGGACTTTATTCTTATTTAAGCAAGAGCAGGATGAAAGTGATAATAAGAACTAACACACAGAGATCACCATCTTCCCTGTCCTATCACCTAACCCCAAAGCACTCCTGAAACTTCAGCAACTCCTGAAAAATGAAACAAGCCTTCCATTTTTTGCCACTAATGAGTTTTTGGGAACATGAACTGTTAAAAGACAAGATTATACAATTTCTAAATAGGAAGAAATTGGTTATAATTTAATATTCATTTGCCTATGAAATAGGCTTTTTTTTTTAATGCTATAGTAAGGAGAAGTTAAGGTGTACCAAAATCCCGTATCACTTAGAGATTATTTCATACCAAACTTTGTTGCTAACTTACCGCACATTTTTCCACCTTTCCAGCATTATTAGCCCATTTGACTAAGGCTAACAAACGAACAAACAGTTGACGAGTACGACTTGCAAACTGCACTATTTCTATTTTTCTGCAAAAAAACAAATGTACATTAAGCCAATGCTCAGATATATAATAAATCTGCAATTTAACTCTGTGCCAATAAAAAAAGCTGTAAAGATAACTTCTAATTGTGTTAATGGAGGCATCACTAATATATGGCTTGTTTGATTAGAACATGGAAAAAAAATAGCTTACTGTACTGAATACCTAAATGCTAACAACATACATGGATTCTAACCAACCAAGACTGTCTGTGGAAACAAAAAAGCACACTCACATGAATTAATCATTGATTTTAAGAGAAACAATTCCATAGTGAACTCATGTTAATTATTTTTATACCTTTTACAGAATTTCCCCAGGGCTTATGATTAAGTTTAAAGTAGACAAGGCAATATACCTAAGGGTTACAGGACCTGGCCATAACATTACCCTGACATTCACTTAAAAAAAAAAAAAAAAAAAAAAAAAGATACTAAAGAAAATATCACTCTAGTGATTTTAAGACATCTTTACACAGTATGTTACAATATGCTACCATTTTGCCAGGAAACTGGGTGGTGGTGGGGAAGACCACAAAAAACCTCACCCTCTTACTTTCCTCTCCATTCCTGCCTTGCAAAGAAATTGGGATACAGAGAAATTACTGATAGTCAATATTCCTCCCACCGTGCTTTGTACGAGATATTCGTAATGAGGCAGTGCATGTTTGCATGTCTTAAGAGTTATTTTTCGTAAAAGACAATGTAATAGGGGCACAGCCAGATTCTCCTCCTTCCTTACAGATCTACGTTGTAGACAAGACATGCTGATCTACAATGTAGATCTGTAATACCATACACTCTGAAATACCATTTAATCTACGGTTTATAGAGGTTTTCCTCCCTTTTCACACATTAAATTCACTAATTTCACCATGGTTTTCTAGTTACTTTGAAAAAAACCCAAATCCAAGATGTTTTCCTGATACAGTTTTCTAAAGTAACAAAAGCATTTGGACAAAAAAAACATTAATCAGTGCAACAGATATTGGCCTCTATCAAACAGAAGTTGCACCTCTTTCTGATCCTTATCTGTAAAACACATAATATAGATAGAGCCTGTTTCTGCTGAAAGTGTTGGTGTAATGAGGTTAACCCTTCTGTGCAATACATAAAGCATAATCTGCTTGTAGCAGATGAACATTTAGGCCAGAAGCACAACTAATACCATCTGGTACAGTTTCTTGCATTACATACTACAAACCTCATCCAAGAACTTGGGCATTAAGCCAATAACTTCTATGCGTTCTAGAGCATATGTTTTAGAATGGCATTCAGCCTGATATTAAGATTTCAAGTGGTGGACAAGCTGCTATATATACATACTGCTTTAATAGTAACTACACTATGAAAACAAGATGTGGAGAATTGTGAAAGATTCAGAAAAACTTTATGGGATTTGAAAGATGTCTACAGTGAGACTTTAGAAAGCCAGTAATCCCTCAGAAAAACTCCACATAAAAGTTGCTAAAATCTAGCAGTTATGTCAATCAAGCTTCTGTGGTCCAAACAGCACGATAGCAAGAAAAATTCAAATTGATGTTCTGTGACCGGAAATCAAAGGTAGACAACACCCCTCCAAACCCCCCCAAAACCAGAAAAAAGCACAGCCAATTTAATAATGAAAAGTATTGATAAAACCAGACACACTATTCCAGTAACTGTTCCATTAATACCACATGTATGAAGTTACACAAGACTTGTTACTTCTATTTGACAGAATCCTGCTTCCAGAAACACCACCATCATCCCTGATCGAAAACTGTGTTGGGAATTCACATCCATCTACTTCTCTACTAAGAACCCAAAGCCTTTCAATTTTGCTGCATTCCTTTGTCCTTCATTATAGATAGAGGACCTTATGCTGGGCTGCACAAAAAATTTTATTCAAGGAAGATCAAACTTCAGGAAAGAGTACATTCACAAGGCCTATAAAAGCAAAACAAAGCACATTAAAAAGCTTTCTAACAACCAGAGTACTCAGTGCATTCTTTACCTTGGTCTTTACTGCTAAGTTCTGATCTCAGGGGTTCAGATCCTTCAGACTAGTGGCTGAGTCTGGGAGAATGAAGCATTAGCTACAGTAGAAGAATATCAAGTTAAGGGCTACTTAAGCAAGCTTGACATACAAAAGTCCATTGGAGTGGATAGGATGCATCGAAGGGTGCTGAGGGAGCTGACCTATGCCACTGTAAAGTTGCTCCTCTATCATTTTCAAAAGGCCACAGCGATCAAAGGTCTTGATGACTGGAAAAAGGCAAACATCATGCCCTTCTTCAAGAAGGCCAAGAAGGATCTAGGGACCTATAGGCCGGTTGGCCTAAGCTCAGTTAAGAAAAAAATTCATAAAACAAATCTTTCCAGAAGCTATGTCCAGATAAATAATGAACATGAAAGTAGCCTGGGAACAGCCAGCACAGTTTTGCCAAGGGCAAAGCATCCCTGATCAATGCCATTGCCTTCTACAGGATGAACAGCTTCGTAATCAAGGGGAGAACAGAAATGCATTTACATGGACTTCTGCACAGCTTTTGACAAGATCTCCCATAGTATCCTTGTAGCCAAGCTGGTGAGATATGGCATGGGTAAGCGGACTACAAGGTAGGTGAAAAACTGGCTGCACTGCCAGGAATAAAAGGCTGTGACTGGCTACCAGTTGGATTTCTTTAATGCTGGTTAATAGTGGTGTTCCTTAAGGATCAATACTGGGACCAATACAATTTAACACCTCCATCAACAACCTGCATGATGTGAAGGAATGCACTCTTTGGAAGTTTGCAGGTGATGCCAAACTGGTGGGAGCAAACAGAGAGACCTCAGCTGGCTGGAGGAACTGGTTGACAGGAACCTCATGAAGTTCAGCAAAACCATGTGCAAAGTGCTGCATCTGGAACCAATCAATCTCATGTAACAGCACAGGCTGGGTACTAAGCAGCACCTGGGCAGCAGCTGCGCAGAAGTAGACCTGGGGGTCCTGGTGGAGAGGTGAACAGGCATCAGCAACGTGCCCTTGCAACAATGACAGGCTGTATTAGCACCAGTGCAGCCTAGGTCAAGGAAGTGGATTATTCACCTTGAGTCAGCATTTGTGAGACAGCATCTGAAGCACTATGCCCAGTTTTACACTCCCTACCCAAGAAAGATGCTGCCATACACATGTGGGTTAGGGGCTGGAACATGACATACAAGGAGGGGCTGAGGAAGCTGCATTTGTTTATGCTTGAGAAGGCTATGGTGAGATCCTACTGCCATCTTCAAATACCTCAAGGTGTGTTATAGAGAAGATGGAACCAGACTCTTCTCAAAACTGCAAAAGGCTGAGGGACAACAGCCACAAACTAAAACAGTGAAAAACTAGTGAGACATTAGGAAAACAAAGAAACACACAGAGGCAGTCAAAGACTGAAGTAGGTTGCCCAGAAAGATTGCAGGACTTCTATCTTTGAAGATATTTAAAACTCAACTGGATATGACGCTAAGCAATCTGAACCAACTTTGAAACTGTCTCTTACTTCAAGCAGAGGGTTGGACTAGGTATCTCCAAAGTACCATTCCAACCAAAATTATTATCCGTGTCTATGAAAGGAGTGAAATAACAGTCATTTTGTCATTAGAACAGAATAGAACTCAACGTTTCACAAAAATTAGATGTGTAATTGCACTGTTGTTGAAGTCAAGAATAACATGTTTTTACAACAGTTCTGAATGCTTTTTTTTTTTAAATCTTGTGTAGATGATAGAGCTCTTGCTGCAAGTTTGAGAAGTAACAGTCTTGTTCACTAACTACTGCAAAACCACTAGGAAAACTGCTTGGTTTTAGGCAAACAGTATATTTATGTAGTTCTTGGAAGTATTTTAACAATACTTCTCTTTTCAATACTTCTCAGCAGGAACTGTTCATTCTGGAATGCAGGCGTAAGGTTTTACCTTCCATTTCCCCAGAAGAGAAGACAGGGCTTTGCAAAATCATTATAATCCAAGTTCCAGTTAAATCTTATATAGCCATTACTGTATTTAGATAAAAGTTTCCCATATACTACACTTTACTGGAGGATAAAAAGGAAATTATAAAGAATACTGAGCAAAAAAAGGTCTTCATTATCAAGAAGCAAGCCCCTGGATTTCCCCCAGAACTCAGCACTATTACTTTTACACCACAGTACTAATGTTTTTTTAATCCAACCACTTCTTGTTGCAAAAGTGATTTATTCCTATCATTGGTAACTAATAAATGACACTTTACAAAGAAAAGCCATATTATACTACGATGCATAATTTCCTATCAGTTTTTCTTATCACGGCATCTTTTAGCTAGGCACTATAGTAGTCAACTTAGATTTTACGTGAACTTTATTAGAGGATAATACCACCACATCTTCACCAAAGTATGTATGCCATGTCACCAGGCTAGCTTCAAGAAACAGACTTGAAGCCCAACTACTGATGCCATTACAGCTCTCAAAGTTAGGAAAAATAGAATAATCTGGATAATTAGACTACCTTCCTTACAGATTTCCTCCAAGAGCTGGAAAGCCACTTCATCAAGAAGAGTTGCAACTCAAAGCTAACAAGGATGCGAACATTTAATTTCAAGACAATTTCAATTGCAGGACATCCTTTGTAACCATTGAAGGCTGTCTTATTTTCTTTTACCTGTAATCCATTAGGACTTAAGATGTTGCTCCAGACCTGTGTGCACCACAAAGTAGATTCCAGCTTTACCAACAAATGCCAAACATCTAGATGGGAGAAGCCCCCCCCCACCAGCATGAGGGAGCTCTGGACCCAAGTTGAATGTAATTTCCTCAGCAAATAGAGTGATAATTTAAAAAAAAACCAAAAAACCAAACAAAACCACAACAAAAAAACAACCAACAAACAAAACCCAGACTGTTTCTCTTCGTAAAATATTACGCATAAGGAAAATGGGCACAAGGAATTTTCCCAGGTTATGATTCCCTGAAAATGGGATTAATTCCACAACATGTTATGACAGTTTTGGAAGATTTGAGATAACTGAATTAATGATCATCCTGGTACACAGAATTCTTTATTAACATTCTTAGGAAGATTATAGCTGCTATATATATGTCTCCAAAGAAAACTAGGTCAATTAGCATGTCAACACAAATAACAAAGGAAATAATTTTCTGACAACTTCCATAAAATTTATTCAAAGAAACAAAAGTAAATCAAGTTCTTTCATCTTGGGGGTGGGAGGTCTGTTCTGGCCTCTTACATTTGTTTTCTAATAACCTTCACACTTCAAAACCACATAAAACAGAAGCAGAAAACAGTGCTCATGATAAGAAAGATCAGGTAACATGGAAAAAGCAGAAAAGAGGTTTTTGACTTGTTTTAATTGTTGAACTGCTTCTTCCGAACAAAAAGTTTCTTTATCACACTAACTACAACCTACTTAGGTTCTCCAGTTCCCTTTCACATCAGCTTTACTGTCACTTCATTGCTTCAAGATTCATGAAGAGAAAAATGCCCTAAACAGAGTTCACCTATTATAACAGCAACAGTATGTTACTGAACAGTGCAACAAAAAAGAAAGCCCAAACAACAACAAAACCAAAACCCAACAAAAACTAATCTTGCCATTGATGCTGAGAAAAATCTTGAAACTATGTAGTGACAGCAAGACAGACAAGGCTTATTTTCTTGCATAAAATCTAAATTTAGGAGAAAAATATTTTATTTAAACAGTTCTGTATTAATCTTAAAATCCTAAACAAAATCCTGTATTTTAACATGCATTACAGACTGTCTTATTGTAACTCACCTTTCCATATCAGTCTTTCTTGGTAATCTAAATTAAAAAGAAAAAAAAAAAGTGTATTATATATTGTTCTATTACATTTCAGACTACTAGAAATTTTGTTAGTGACCTTCAACTAAGTACAAGAAGAACTTCTACATACCTATAAAGAACATTTCAAAATTTCTACGATTGTAAATATTTCCTAAATACACTGAAATTACATGTTTGATAAAGGAAGTAGCTTGACAGCTCTAGAAAGCAGCCTAGTTAAGGGGGAAAAAAATAAATAAAATCAGATGTATTTAGCACCACAGGGCACCTGCCACTACTCTGTACCAGGTAAGCTGGAACTGGTCAAATTAATTTAAAAGCTTGATGAAGGGTGGTGAAATCCCAAGACTTCTGCTAATCTAGTGAGCCACATAGTATCACTGCCTGTGCTTTGTAATTGATGATTCTCACTAAGCATCCATGACTAGAGTTACTTAATCCATAGTAGCAATCCTAGAACATCTGCAGCATATGTTAAAATTGGCTGTTTCCTGACTTGCCTGAAATGAGTTTCTCTTCCCTTTTTAATCAATCTAAAAGTGGAGAAATGCCATACTCCAGAACTTTATCAATGACCTGTGTGACAGATACTACTGCAGAGAGGGGACTGTATTTCTGTAATGTTCTACAGGTATCACAGGCATCTCATTTTAAAAGTTGGGTTTTTTTTATTCTAGGACTAGGCTGGTGCTAGTAAAAGAATGTGAAATCATTTTGTTGGAGGGAAGGAGGAGAATGCTTTCCAGCTGGGCTTTCTACTAGCCAAATCCATATTTTATGGGGAAATACAGTGGAAAAATCTAGCTCACTCTGCTTTTGGAGGGGACATCACATAGCTTATAAACTACTTGGCGAATCAAAGTACCCAAAGCATTCCCCAGCTGTTGTTCACACCACCCATTTTATTTTGTACCTTAATGATGTATTTAAGTCAAAAGGACCTGTTCTACACCTTAAAACAAGAATAAAAGATATTACAGGCACATGCTCCTACCAGAACACATACAGTATCAATTACTGTCTACACATACCATAAACATACAGGGAAGACTTCTTGACTGACATTTTGGAAGTTCTTCCAAAGCAAACTAAAATTCTAAAACTCCTCATCCTTTCCAGAGTTTGAACACTCTTAACCCCAAGTTAAGCAAAACTCTGCTTGCATACTTACCAGATATGGTATTTTACAAGAACTATACCTTTCTTTTTCCCATTTGTTCTGTATGTCACTTCTTAAAACATACAGGTTCCCCACAAGAACCTCTACGGTTAAACAAACTAAAAGGGAAACAGGTTTATTCAGAGTCCAAATGCTTTAATTAAAGTTTTCCTTGGCCCAAAAACATTCCTTTGTTTTGCCACTTCAAACACAACAACATCAGCACAGCAGATTGTAAAGTAAATGTAAATAACTTATTTTCTTTCTCCAAAACAATCAAATGGTATTTTTAAAAGTTCATAGGTAACTCAGGGAGTTGCAGCATCTGAAAACATTTTAGTTTCACATGTTTCAGTTTCATGTATTTTGTTATCAGTACAAACGCTACAGTTGGGTTTTTTGGCAGTAATTTGGGGGCAAACTTAAGCATTTAACCAGTCGATCTGCATTCAGCTGCTCTGCATTTCTCACAATCATTTTCTCTCTTTGTGACAGATCACTCAGCCGCTTTCGCTAGGCCCCTGAATACACCCCGATGCACAGACAAACCTGCACGAACAGGACATTTCCGCGGGGTGAGAGAAGGGGAAGGAGCCACCGCCACCCCCGCTCCAGCCCCGGCCGGGGTCCGGGACAGATCCCTGGCGAGGCCTCCTCGTCCTCCCGGGATGCTGGGAGGCGACACTGCTAGCCCTGGCAGCCGGGCAGGGAGAGGCGCGGGAGCGGGCCGGGGGGAATTTGGGGCACTCACAGGTCGGCCAGCACGGTGAGCTCAGCGTAGGTCCGGTGCAGGAGGAAGTCGATGAGGGTGCTGAGCCGGTAGCCGGGGCTGGCGGCGGCTGTCACGGCCCCGGGGGCCGGCGGGGCCGGGGCTGACGCGGGGCCCCCGCCGGCCGGCACCAGCTGGTTGCTCTCCAGCTGCACCGGCGCCATGGCGGCGGCGGCAGCAGCAGCGCCTCAACCCCAGGCAGGAACCGCTCGGCAGCCCGGGGCGGCCGGCGCTCCTGGCGGCACCGGCACCCGGCCCGACTCGCCTCGCACGGAGAGCGCGGGGAGGCCAGCGGCGGGGGCGGGCGCGGGCCCCGACGCTGGGGCGGGCGGCGGCGGCACCGAGGGGGCTCCGCAGCGCTCAGAGCCCGCTTGGCGCAGGGGCCGCCGCCATGTTGGGGGCACGGAACCGGAAGCGAACAGCTGTGGCGGACCGGAAAGAGAACCTTTCCGGGAAAGCCTAACTCGGGGGGCCGGGATCGCGCTCGAGCGGGTGGGGCCGGCAGGTGGCGGCGGGGGGCGCGCGCGCCGCGTGCCGGCCGCGGAGCCGTTGGGGCGGGGCGTCGTCGCCGCTGCCGCCTGAGGGCTAGCGCGCGGGGCCGGGCGGCGGGCTGGCGCGTCGCCCGGCCCGGCACACCTCTCCTGAGGCCCCGGGCGGGGCGGGAAGGTGGCCCGTGCCTGGGAGGCCGGCTTTGCGCGTCGTCCGCCGGTCTGGTGGCGGCGAGGCTGGAGGGGCCGAGCCTGGCTGCCTCGTCGTGGGGCACGGCGGAGGGGAGGCGCGGCCGGGAGGGGAAATGGCGCCGCGCTGGGGAACGAGCTGTCGGGAGAAGGGCTGGAGCCGGCTGCCTTCCCTGAAGTGCTTCCCGGCAGCGCCGCGATTGAAACATCTGTAAAAGAGAATGGGGAGAAAAACGAGGATGGCTCTCCCGTTGTATCTGCCCGCGTTAGTGAAATACGGGGTGAAGGAGAACCAGATTACAGGCTTAGCGTCTCAAAGAGCCTTTGATGCGGTTCTTCAGGCTGTCAAGGAAACAACGGTCTGTGTTAGGCGCTGGGTTCGCTAATCCCTTTCTAATGGTTTGGGAAATGTGAAGCATTTGTGAAGGGCGCAAAGCGATGCCGGGCAATGGAGGCTGGAGGTGGCTAGCTGTACATCCTCCGTTAAAGTTGCTGTTGAAGCTCGAAAAGGAGCAATGAGCAGCAGAGTGGCCGGTGGGATCTGGTGATAAACACAAAACTGGGAATTTTTGCATATTTCCGTCTTCCAGATTAACTGACGCTTCTGAAAGGAGTGGGGGAGAGGGATGGTCTGTAAACAATTGAACATGGATTTTTTTGTGTGTACTGGTTACCAAAGTGGGCTGTGTAAGGAAAGGAACAGTATAAATCCTGAGTGTTTTGTATTGTGATTCACTCAAGTGTTAAATCATAAATTCTTGCCTTATGTTTACACAGAAATCCCCAAAATAGGCACATTGTTGGCAATTAATATCCAAACTTCTGAAAGTTTAATAAAAAGAAAAAAAAAGTCCTCCTTGTTTTGTATTAAATGTAGACTTTTAAAAACCTCTTCTCCTACTCATCTCTTTCCAATGCGAAAGTAAGCAAGAAAAGGAGACTTTTTTTTTCAACATGAGAAATGCGTAGTCAACATTGAATTAAAAAAAAAAAAAAAGGAGGCATGTACGTCAGCAACAAGAATAGTTGGTTATATTCCTACGGGGAGCATGTTTCTTGCTCCAGGTTACGAGCCGGTTGCCAGCTGACAAGGAGCAGCTTCGCTGGCAGGCAAGCTCTCCCATCGCCTCCTTGGAGCATAAAACAGTGTATTGAGCAAGATGGACTGTTAACTCCACGCTGGCACGCCAGCTCCTGCGTTGCTGTACAGGCTGCCAACCGATGCCTCCGCTCTAAGGAGAGAAGAGACGAAGAGACACCAGCTGTAGTGGAGCGCTGCTCCTCACCCATCCGGGTGGGAAGGGGCTGGATCGCTACAGCTGTGAGCTGTGCAAGCCTGCAGTTTTGTGGGCTGCTTCAGCGGCGGTGAGATGAACCTGTGGGCCTTAGAGCAGGGGGTGGGTGCTGATGGATGGTTGGGATTTTTTTACTCCTAAAATCACTGAAATGTGTTTAGACCCATGTTTTGCATTTTTATCATTTTTTTAGGTTAATGGAAGTTTTTTCAAAACAGGTGAAAGAAATCCCTACTTTGTGCTGTTTATAAAAATTAATCTATGAAGGATAGATGTCTGGATCGTATTTTGCTACAAACAAGTTATTCGCTCAGTGTATTGTAAGTTGTTGCCTCCCCATTGCAAAGATGCATTTTTCCAAATGTATGAAAACAATTTTTTTCCTTTATATGCATGAATAAATGCAATGTGCCTATTTTATGGCCAGCTAGTTGCACTGTTGAAGAAAATACCAACTTACATGCACTGGAATGTGATTAGGCTATCTATAAGAACTACAACTTAGAAATACAGGCTTTTTAATTGTTCTTTTCCCTTCTTCCCATCTCTTCTAATTTAGTCCATAATAAAATTCCAGTTTATTTCAGCAGCACAGGCTTAGACTTTGTTGATGAAAAGGCAGGTGGGAAATTGTTGTGGTGCAATTGGACTTTGCCCGTTAGAGCTGTTCTTGCTTGGAGAAGCTCTGGTCTTGGTGAATTTTTCAGCCTTGGCTGGGGAGTGGGGGATATCCACTTGTCTTGGAGAGGAGAGGTTAATCAGAGCTGCGGCAGGCATCATGCTGAGCTCGCCTCTCACATGGCTGCATAGGAAAGAAGCTCTTGCTCCTGTTTTCAAACAAAGGAGGAACAGCCGCAGAGAAATTTCAGAAGCTCAAGGCTTACACTTGTGTGCACTCAACAATCATGCTGTTGGGAGACTTGGCAAGATTAGCTGTTTTAGCGGTAAGCTGGAGATGAGTATTAGGAGTTCAAAAATCAGGTGACTCTAAAAAGAAATATATACGTTTGCTGCTTCTTGTTGCCTTTCTGAGGTTGGCAGTGCTACCACTGTTTGATACAAGCGCTTCTAAGAAGGATTCAAAACCCCAGCTTACAGGAACTGGGAATAGGTTTCAGAAGTCTGGTGGGGTGGCAAAGGCAAAACTACGGGAGGGAGAAAGCTGGGACAGTGGCGTTGCTGGAAAGAGTAATAGGACTTCTGGGGAGAGAGGGCTCCCTGCACAGTGCTTCCACATGGACCTGATGAATTGCACAGTTGTTAGGTAGACTATAGATAACCCCTGCATAATGTATCATTCTCCCTAAGGGTGACGAACAAAGTTGGATTTTTCAAGCTATAAAAAAGGACGATGAAGCTTCAGTTCTGATTGGGGCTGTTGGTTCCTGCAATCTTACAGATCCTCAATTTCTTAACATTTAAGTGTATGGATGAAAAATGGTATATCTGATTGTGGACTGCAGGTCAGACCTGCAGTCATTATATGGGCAAATTTGTTGCACGTAGATAACGAAATGTCTTAAATTAATATTTCAAGGTAAATAGCACTCTCTAAATGCAATTCTCCAAATAACAAAGCGGATGCCAGGTACAATACAATGGTGCATTTCAGGAGAATAGTCAAGCAGAAGTAGTGAATAACGCTGAAACATAACCCATATTGTATTCTTTCGTACAGTAGTGTGTGTCACTAAATTATATGCCCTGGGAGATTCATTGTGAGTTACAGAATTTTGCAGTTTGCAAGGGTAAAAGGATAATTCAGCATAAAATATAATCTGATTTTATTTGATAGGTGTGGTTTATTTTTCTGTTCATAGTTGGTTGACTATAGTTGATCTGTTTCTATACTGTCTAGTTACAGGGATTATGATATTTTATCAAAACTTCTGAAATCTGCTGTTGAGCACTTTTTAAAAGCAGTGACTTTTAAAAATCTTGAAATTACTGTCGTGCTTCCCTGTTGGCTCTTTGCTAAGAGGTAGGCAGTGCCCATTTGTGGAGCTGAGAAGGATGGCTGTGTTTGTAGTGGGTTTTTCAGGCTACTTAAATACAGATTTCTACTGTATTTTCATTTGTGTTCATTCTCTTAATTCAGCAGTTTTCAATCTTCTGCCATTTAAAGTTGATGGCAAATTTTCTAGTAGTAATGGGAAGAGAACAGGCCTGGTAAGTCTCATGCATGCAGTTGGCTCTCACCTCAGGCTTTCTTGCAGACAGGCAATGCCTCACGCACACATGCAGCGTGGCATTGGGACCCCTGTCCAGCTGAGTGACCTGATGTGCGGGGCACGGCTGGCCTGTATATTTAGCTTGATGACTGGCTCTACCTGGCTCACCTTTTCATGGAGCATGGGCAAGGTCTTAGAGCCGCAGGGGAACCGGGGAAGTGCCTGGCAGGAGGATCTGGTAGGCACACAGGAGAATCGGGGTGATGCCCTCGCGGGGGGCTGCCCAGCATTGCAACCTGTCTCCAGATGTCAGCCTGGCCAGCTCCTGCTATGTGCATCATGTCCTCCGCTGTGCGATAGATGTCTATCAGGTTGCACGAGCAGCATGGTAGTCTACTATGTTAGGACTGTACTGCTCTTGTAATGCACTGCTTAGTCTGGCTTAAAGGATGTTTGTGCTCAGGAAAGGCTTGGGCATTCCTAGCCCAGGGGTACTGTTAAATCTTTCCAGTGCAGATGGTGCTGAGGAATCAGAACATCAGCTTCTCCTTCCAACATGGTTATTAATACACTTTGTGACTCCAGGTAAGCCATTTCTTCTCCATGCCTCAGCTTCCCCACTTGTGAAATAGCTACAGTAGTGATTGCACCCCTCTGTACATGAATAAATATTCCAAGCATGTGGCCAAATATTTTAAATTGGCTCCTCTTCCTTACCATAATGGGGAGCCTAGAAGCCTAACTTCAGATAGGGTTTTGTTGGTCGATCAAAACCTGTTGATATTTAGCTGTGGAGCTAACAGTGTTACAGAGCTAACGGGAAGGACAGCAGATGACTTTCTATTTCCAGAGAAGTTAAACATTTACTGTTCTTCAGAGCCGTGGGACAAATGTTCAGTGGGAGGGAGGTAGACCATATCACACTCTACGAGACAGCCTCCTAGCTGTCCTGTGTTTATGTGTTTTAGAGCTTGGTCATTCCATTTCTCTGTCAGTTTTTTTATCAGAGAACTGTTTAATCACACAGGCACCTCCTGGACTTGACATTTAATCATTCTTTTAATAATAAAAAATAATAGCACACAAATACAGCGCAAAGATTTCTTGTTAATCACTTGATTCATAAAGTGTTGCAACATTTAGCAATGTTATATCCAAATGCCTATATAAATTATGAGTAGTAAGAGTTTGATATCTTTCATCCTTTTCAGAAGACATCAGAGAATCAGATATGGTGTGGGAGAGTTCCCACACATAGTATCAGTTATAACAATGCTGCATATTATGAACTTACAAAGCTTCAACTTTGTATTCAATAAAAATTAAGGTATGTATTTAAATTCTAATGAGATATCATGCATCACTATACATCAGAGACATACCAACAGCCAAAAAATATTTAGACTTTTCCATTGTAGCACTTTCATGAACATAAGACTTTTTCTATGATGTTATGGTAAAAGTCCAGTTGAAAAATAACTATGACCTTTTAATCACAAATGATTTTATGGCCTATATCTTTATTAGTGATTACATTATTTGTTGACAATTCAGTACTTCATGACACAAATTGCTGGTTTGTGAGTTGTACAGGGCTATTGTACCTACAGAAGAGCATTCTTTGCAAAAGTGTATGTGTGTGTGTTAGAGGAAGGGGGTTTGTAGCTGGTTACTGCATAAGTGCTTTGCTTTTTTCTGTTCATTAAAAGGGCTACAAAGGGAACCAATTAAAAAAAACCCCAACCTGTAAGTTTTAAAATGATAAGTTACATCTCTTTTTTGATCTACTTTGTTCATAGGATTAAGTTGGGCAACTATTTCTTGGAATGGTAGAAAACATACAGTAACAGATCGAGAGTTCTCTGTCAGTCACTCATGGTTTGTAAGACAGCGTGCCACTGTGAGACAGAGAATCTCTTGTGCAGTGTGTAGTAAAGTACACTACAGTTCTAATTATACGTTGTGAACAACTTAAGAAAAGAAACATTCTCCAAGTCATAAAATAGAATCTTTCATTTTATTTGAATTTACAAAAGTCCCCTTTCTTACAATAATGCAAAATGGATTATTTTTTGAATGCTGAACATAGCCGTGTTAGTCTGAGCTTCTTTTTGGGCTTCTTTACTAATAATGTTGATATCCACTGTAAATTTTAAATTGGTTTGTCTCTGTCAGACCGGAACTAAAGCTAGCTAAAGGCCTTGCTATCCTCAAAAGAGTGTGTTTTCATTATTATTGTGATTAAGTTAATTACAACTCAATTTACTATTTCAACCATACAAGCTGCATTTTTTCTGTGGGTAAAAAAATGCTTTGTTCACAAGTAATTCTGAAATAGGAGCAAAACAGTAACATCCTTTCTGGACCCCACATCTTTGAAAAGCTAACAAAGGAGAAAGAACCCGTGATCTAGCGCATGGCAGTGAGGTGATGAATTGCACTGTTCAATCATTGACTGGAACAACTTGACAATATCATCCATAACGTGTGATTTCTCCCTGTCTAAGACTCCCTGAGTGTTACTCACAGAATTTGAAAAAATACATGTATGCAGGAAAAATACAAAGTGAGCGCTTATTTCAACATGAAAGTACTTTTGGCCGAAAGGATTTATCTGTACAAACACCTAAAGAGATGGAGAGAATATCAGGGAAGTAGATCTGATTAGTCATACCCAGTGGGAGAAGGACTGCAGCTGTGAAGTATTCTGTCCTAAACTTAGAAGTAGACGGCTCGATTGTATTTAACTGCCGCTGGCTAATACATTCAGACAGTGCAAACTCTCACACTCTTCTAAAGACAAGAGTGGGTATCAGGACGTGCTTAATTGCAAACGCTTTGTAGATCTGCAGCTGTGGTCAGATAACGTTTAAATGCTGACCCTCGCTCTCAGAAGTAAGGACACACAGAATTATGCCTGAGCTGCCATTCTCCACCCAGACTTTGGATGTGAACGGAGTTGTCTGAGTTTCTGGGCTAAGATGCTATCCAAGAAGTTTCCTCCTTGCACAGCTTCTAGAAAGAGCTAATTATTTTCAGAAAGGATAAACCAGCACTTTTTGTAGCAGTTAGGAGAAACTTACCTAAACTCCACCTATGTCACAAAACTCCGAGATGTTGGCTTTGGCAGAAGGGGATGTTAGAACGGGTTTGGCTCCGGGAACTGAAGAGCTGATTACATGTTTAGTTGTGTGACTGCAAACTTGGTTGACTGTTAGTGAACTCCAGCGACTCCTCACTGTCCATTAAAATTGAAAGAAAAGTACAGTGAAAAGGCAGAATGTTACCACTGTAGCAATGCAGGAATACCGGTCCTCTGGTGGATTATAGGATGTTTTGCTTATGGACAAGAGGAGCAGATTGCTCTCAGATGCCAAAGGGGCATGCACACGGGCAGCCATTCCGGCCAGTGCGAGTTTTGCAAGATCAGACAATGTAGGTTGAGGGTGGAATCACCTCTGTGCAAGGATCCTAGTTCTCCTGGAAACACAAACTTCTTATACCTAACTAAATACTGCCTGTTGTGCCAGAGGGATATGCAGTGCTTTGTGTGGGGTCAGGCAGCACCTGGCTGAGCAGTTGTTTAGAGATTTTTGTGGGGCACAGGCCACATCCTGAGATCTGCATATAGTCCACAATTTGTGCAACTTACATTTTAGCTTAGAAGAAGAAGGTTCCCAGCCCCGCTGGTTGCAAAGGTAATTAACAGCCTGTGGCTTGTTGCAGTGCTGTCCGAGTCTGCAAATGCTAAAAATTGTTACCTTTCTGCACAGCTCTAGAATACAGAAGGCACAGTAGAATCTCAGTAAATCCTAGCAACATTTTATTTTAAGTTGAGGTTCAGCCGGGAAAGCTGTAGCTCCTTCTGCCTTTGTTTTTTAGGAAATGATCTGATCCTGAAAATGAGCACTTCTTGTGAAAATGCCTTCTCAACAGAAAATACAGCACCATACAATGGTGTCGTAGTGCACACTGAATAAATCACATGGGGAAATGACTGAGCTTCACCTCTGTACGTCACTTATTAAAATTGGTTCCTTCAGGCTTGAGAGCATGATTGGAAAGAAGAGCAATAGCAAAGCTATGCCTCTCCCTCTAGTGCCTACAGAGACAGACTTTTCAGAGTGTGACAGCTCTAAGTAAGACTGAAGGAGATGCAAAAAAAATAAATGGTGTCTTTCTGCAATGTATTTAGGACAAGCAAAAGCACATTCACAGCTAATTTTAAGCAGCCTTCAGAATGCAGTATAACACCTTATTAACTCACTTGCACTTAATCCTTGCATTCTGGTATTTTTAGAAGCCATCATGCAATTCAGCAGTACTTTCAGCCCATCTCTCCTTTGTAATGGATGACACCGCTCTATTTCTCATTTTGATTTAGAATTTGCTTTCTGACAATAAGCCTTGCTCACACACAAAAGTTATACTGATTTAACTAAATTAATTTAGAAAGGGAATTAAACATGTGCGCTCTTCCGTCTCCTCCCCCTAATGTGGCCTTCTTAATTTGGCTAAAGAGTGCCCTTTGTCACAATCTAGGTGGAACTGGTAAAAGCTGGCCTTCACCGCTTGCCCCTGTCCGATCCTCTGCAACATGATGAGAGTTTGGTCTAGTTGAACCTCTTGCAATCTGAAACTGTAGGAGAGTAAAGTCACCTTCATAGATTTAGGGCTCTTTGCCAGAGGGCTACCTCCCTTGACCGGTTTTGTAGTGCAAGTACCCCTGCAAGTACTGGGTCACAGCAATTTGAATGGATGGGGTTTGAGGCTTTTGAAGACAGCGCCTCTTCCTTCGGTGGCTTATTATTTTTTGATCACGTGGGAACTCAGGGTATGGCTGTATCAAGTGTAAACAGTCCTATTTTGTCTGCGCCTGGTTTTATCTTGATCCAGTATCTCCCAGCCGGGAGGCTTAAGTTAGCTTTGGGCTGCCTCTAATGAGCTGCAAATGAAAACAAAGTCCTCTAAACCATGGTTTCTCTCTGTTACGTATTATCTAATCAGGGGTCTCCGGAACAGGCCTTTGGAACAAGCATATGAACTAGACTTACCAGGTAGTTTGTGTTAAGGCTGCTCTGGAGCAGAGAGAAACTTACAGAGAGGTCTTTTTGATGATTTTTTTTCTAAATGCATAATGCGCTTACTTACAGACACATACACAAAACCCCCTCTTTCTCTCTTTAGCGTCTCGTAGAGCACTAGTCAAAGGTACAGTACATAAAATACCAGTACAGCAAGAGGTAAGAATTTAGAACAAGGGACAGTAATGCCCCACTGACCATTTTCTGGAGGAAAACAAGGAATGCAAACCAAAACTAATTCCTCTTCCTTCGGCTTGCTAGAATGTAGATAAAAAGAAAACTAACATTTCTAGGAATGGGTTTGAGTACATGGGAAAGCTGCTGGGAAATCAGTGAACTCGTGTACTTAAAACATGATTATTCTGCACCTTTTCCTGCACAGATCCTTTCATTCCATACGAAGAGTGTCCTTTTGCAGTTTAGCTTAATCTGTTTCTAAAAGGTGAAAGAAAAGAGACCATGTGGTCCTCTAGTGCAGAATATCTGCTGCAGAATAGCTGGTCAGACCCATTTCTCTATGCAAAGAAGTTCTAGCTTAATTGCAGTTAATCCAGTCAGGAAAGAGCAACAAATCCCTATGCATAAGAGGTATTTATCAGTCTAAAATTTGTCAAGAAAACAATGAAAACTTTCCCAGAGAGTGCTGAGTCTGAGCCCTCATCTGGAGCTCTCCCTTCATTTTACCCCAAAGTTTGTCTGTTAAAGAGATTCACAACTTATGATTGTATTATATCACTGCTTTGTTTGAAACATTACCTTACATGAGGAAATTGTTTCTAGGACTTCAGTGTGCTGGTAAATTGTATACCTACCTCTTGGAGAGGGAGGCAAAAGGACAAGTGAATGACATGGCAAGTGTTTATCAATTGTTAAGTATTTTACATGGGTGCCTGAGTATGGGAGAACTTGGACTTTTCACATGCTCTGAACTGCATCTAATCTTGATGCCCAAAGGAGCTGATGTGAATAGAGCTCCTGTTGTGCACCATGGGTAGAAACTTGTGACAAATTTTGACTCAGAAAGAAATATGTTAGTCATAGGAAAAAGGGAGAAAGTTAGAGAAATGAAGAAACTGCCAGAGGAAGCCAGACTGCTTTTAAATCAAGGCAGGAGAAATGTGATCCATAACTTGTCATGACTGATGGGAATGAGGGCTAACTAGGATACTGATTAGGCCACTGGAAGACTCTGGTTTAAGGAGTCTTACAAAAAGGTGCTTTTTATCGAACCTATTACTAGGGCAGGCACCTGCCGCTTTAATATCTGTAGTTCAGACTATATTTTTCTGCATGCATTCTGAATGTAAAAAGTTATAATGAAGATAGGAAATGAATTTATTTCTGCTTAACCCATGAAGAGAGGCTGAGAGCCTCGCTGAAATGAAGTATCTTCTACAAATTTTGTAATCAGAATAGAGATTACATTTTGAGGGACTCAAAGGTCTCCACTTAGTATGTAATCTTGCACCCTTTGGAGTGTGCACTCTGCATGTGCTTCCGTCACAGCCTGAGCATGAAGGGCTGCGGCAGAGCACATAATTTCTTAATGCCATGGGAGAAGCAGAAATGACAAAAGCATTTCCAGTACATTGCTAGGAGAATGCTGAGATGCCACATGTACAGTCAAAAATTACTCTTCTAAACAGAGAGAGGACCTGCAGTTTCTGTAATTGCTGGTTTGGTGTTTGTGTCCACAGATCAAAAGAAAGGGAGCTCTCCTCCTGTTAGGTAAGGGAGGATGGTGGTATCACTAGGAACAAACTACTAATCCAAGATGAAGGGCATAGGGGAGAAGTCCTCTTTGTTTTGGAAGAACAATGGGAATTGGTTGTGCTTATTACCCAAAAAGTCTTGCTTTGGTATCTTTTTTTTTTCTTTGTGTAATCTGTACTTTATGGATTTACAGAGCATAAGATTATCTCCTTTGACCTCCAGTATATCACAGACCCTTCAGTTTCACTGAACTACCTCTGTTACTAAGCATAACATGTCCAATGAAGTATACCTTGTCTTTGATATAGCGTATCTTGAAGAAAGCGTCCAGTCTTGGTCTGAAGATACCAAAAGATGGAGCAGCCAAGGTTTCATCTCAGAGAGGAACCACTTCAACAGTTTGACAACTGTGCTGCCTTTAGCTCCACTTATGCTCTTCTCCACCAGATTCCATAACAGGGCAGGTCATAGTTGATACTTAATGGTTTTCAGTGTTTCACGTATTTGTAGTAACATCCCAAGAGGCAGATTTTCCTAGAGGTATAGAGTGCTGTGCTTGAAGGGGGATTCTATAACACTCTCATGCTATGATTTGCAGTAGAACATGCCAGCTAGGCACAGAAGGGAAATAAAATGAAATATAAATTCATTACTGCATAGCTAGAACAGTGAGGATAAATTCCCTCAATTTCCAGGCATCTATACTATATTCTCAGCTAGGGATACCGTTAGTGGAGCTCTTTTGATCACTTTCTGCCGTGAAAAGGGTCAATCATCCTTGCTCTTCACACTCCCTCCTACATGATCCTGACTTACCCTTGGGCTGACTTTCATATTCACTGAGCTGATCCAACTCATTAACCCATCAGAAAACTGTCCCTTTTCTGCTTCTCTGGATTTATTTTCTGCCAGTTCAGTGAGCTGAATCAGCTCAGTGAGGGGTCAGATGAGTGTCAAAAGTGCTGCAAGGAAGCACGGGTGGGCAACATAGAGGTGGAATTAGGGGAAGGAAGAGGAAAAAGACAGGAAAAAGCATGCAAGGTGAAGGAGCAAGACTGCTTCTTTCAACGATAGAAAGCATTAAGATCAGCTAATCTCACCTTGTCTGAACACATCTTTAGGAAGGTAATTTCTTTAGAGTTCTTGTGGAGTCATTGTGGAAAAGGGAGTTTCTTTAGAGGGCGGTTAAAAAGGAAGTGAGAGGAAGTAATCTAATTTAGATGCATAGGTTAGGCAATGTAAATATGCCTGTTCTTTACTGCAAAGACCCCTGTGGATTAAAGCTTTAAAACACAGTTAATGACTAAATGACTAAATGCTGGGAAAACCAAAATAATAGTCTTTAAATGCGGAAGTAGTCTTCTGAGAGCTCTAAAAGGCCTCAAGTACAATCAGAAAGACCATGTAAGTCCACAGAGCAGAGCATGAGCACCAGGTAAATTGGCCGTGTGAAGTCAGTGTGGAGCAAAGGTTGGTGAAGCTGATGTCACTTGGAATTTGCTCAGGCTCTGCCTGAGGAGAAAATCAGCAATGATCCTCCAGCCTACATCTTGTTTTCAGCAGAGTAGAGTTTCCCCTGCCATTCCCCGTGTGCCGCCAGCTCTCCCCCTAACTTTGTTTCTCTCTTGCTCTTTTCACTTCCGCCATTATTTGTAAAACTACTACTGAAAATGACCTACATAAATAAATAAATTGAATGAATAAATTATGAGGGAGAGAATGAATGTGTGAGCGTGTGTAGGTGGACGACACAGAGAACCAGGCTGGTGGGAGCAGCAGGAGCTATCAGTTCATTTGCTGTCCGCGGCAGAGCCCCAGGGAGGGTAAGGACATTAAGTACCTGATTGTGCAAGGTGCCGAGTGCCTTCATCTTCTGTCATTTTTGGAGATAACCGAAAGCATTTCCATACCTGATTGTGCAAGGTGCCGAGTGCCTTCATCTTCTGTCATTTTTGGAGATAACCGAAAGCATTTCCATACCTTGCCAGTAGAGGCTTCAAGGAAGGAAGAAGAGGGCAGCAGCCTAAACCTGTGATTTTCAGCCTTTTTTTTTTAGTTTGCAGATCGCTAAGGATTTCTCCCCTGTAACGAATCTTTTCATAATTACCGTTCATGGAGCCTTTTAAAATAATCAATGGACCTTCAGGGGCCTGTGCAACTCAGTTGCTGGCTTTCAGATAATACAGGAGAAACATCCCTCTTGCAAAAGCAAGGCTGGAAGTGTAATTTCAGAGTTGATATTGGTTGTATCCTCTTGGGTACAACCTCTTCTCCATGGAAGACACTAGCCATTATGTTAATCAAATAGCTGAGCCACTGGCCCCTTGCCACACCACTGAACCCTGGGACATTTTCTGTACGAGAACATGAGGTGAACTCCACAGTGCAGAAGGGATGCAATGCTCCCTTGAGATTTGCCACGTCTTGCCCCAGAGATGAAATGTGCCCATTGCGCTGTGTTGTAGAGTCACGCGTGCTGACAGGTTTGCCCTTCAGGGTGGGGCATATACAGCTGGAATTCAACTGGTCGCAGAAAGACGTTTGCATTATTAAATGGATAAATATAGAAAAAAAAGTGATTTAACTATCAGTGGCGTTTGCACTAAGTACTTAGTAATCCTGACACTGCAGCAGTCCTCTCTTTTTTTTCTGAAGTAGTTCAAATCTTTGTATGATACTTCCAGAGTATAAGATTGTATTATCGTATCTGGTAGATTGAGCAGCTTTTTAAAGAATGCTTGGAGATGTGTGTCCATATCTGTGTATTTTGTGTGCATACAATTTCCTCTCACCTTTTCTAAGTATGTGGCTCTATAGTACTCTTTGTAGGAGTCTAGGTATCCCTCACAAATGGTAAATAATAGGGCTAGAGCTAAAGAAATTGTCTTGAATTTTCCTTCAAAACGAGAGTAGCTTGTTCCTGATCACTTCGAAAAGATCCAGTTGTTGCCCTGACACAAACTTACTCTTTACAGTTGTCCATTGGAGCTGTTGTGGGAGATCCAAATGACACGCTGTGCAGCCAGCCCTTAGGTAGATTATCCACTCCCCTGGAGAGCACTGGAAAGGAAAATAGAATTTTTCAATTTTTTGCAGTATTCAGGGTAGCAGCAGAGGAGAGAATAGGATATAAAAAATGAGGTATTATTAGTTGCAGGCTGTGCCTTTGAGAAGATGTGATGTTCTGAATCGATTTTCACTTTAAACTTGGCAATTGTATATGCAGGAATAGGGAATTACAGTAATAAAGCCTGGAAATCATAAATACACTTACAACTCTGGTCGAGTGCAAATCCCTCAGACGTTAAGAAAGGGGCATGGTCTGCCTATCAGCCACAGGTAGAACAGTCTCTACAGATTGCTCTACAGTGATTGCTCTTAATCAATCCTTTATTCAGCTGCGAGATGCTGTTAACATATAAAGTAGGCCAGGTCGTCATCTGACTGTTATTGACAGCCAGTCCAGCGACTGAGTCTAGAGTTGCAAGTGTGTGTGTAAGTCCAAGGTTACCTAAGTTAATGCAAGAAGAAGAAGGAGAGAATTAGAAGGAAAATCTGGGCAGTTGCATGAGAAACTTCATAAACGTGAATCCGGGAGCCTCCAGAATGACTTGTGAATGTCACTGCCCTCCACTCCTGCAGAAAATACTGCTTTCTGTAGGACCCGATTGCTGAACATCACTCATACACTGCATGGGCTTGCTTCGTGCCAGGGTGACCAAAGGGGCTGTGCAGCAGCATGCCAGCCCTACTAAGTGGTTTTGAGCCTGTGACCATGGGCCGTGGCCAGTACTGATGCAGGAGCTGGGCTCCTTGCTGTCCTGGACGTGCCACCACCTTTCTCTATCTTTCCTTGCCTTGGACATCTTCTGTTCATCCTCACAGCATAATGTCTTGAAGCAATGGAAGAGGAAGTGAGTCTTGGCCATAGGCTGACATGGGCAGCAGTAAAAACGCTGCCCTGCTAGAGGTTATGCGCGTTATCTTTGATTTGATTGCTTCTTCAGGTGTCTGAAAACAATAGAAATAATAAAATTATCTACATGACACAGAACCCTGCATCCCATTTTCAGAGAGAACTGGGCCATACAAGTACTTAAGGCCTCACTGACAGTGGGCCAGATCTTACAGAATATTTAGGGGGAGACCAAACACCATGCTTAGTGGGATTTCTAGAAGGATTTCATTACTTAAGGTTCATGTTAATTTAAGAGTAGGTGCCTAACGATGTAAGCACTTTTATAAATCTCTCAAGTGTGCATTTGTATGTGTAGATGTCTACATATTTATTTTTGTATGGCACTTAGTAACTCTGAAAATAAGGCTTACTAGCCACCTCCAGTCCAGAAGCCTCTACAGTCATGTAAATGTGGCACTGCCTCTCAGCAGGGGTTATCAAGTCTGGCACCACATGGAGCTAACTCAGACATATGACTTCTCAACCAGAACTGCACTTGGAGGATTTTAAAAATGATACCTTATTCTGCTAGAACAACAGAAGTGGAGTTAGAACACCACCTTGTCAGGGCCCTCCGCTCCTTCGGGTAAGGATTATCTCCATGTCAGGGTGTTGAATACAGCATCCATGAGAAACAAGAGAGGCAACTGCTCTGCACTCTTTTCCAGGTATATAATTGTGAGCTTCCTTGTACGTTTCTCAATTCTTGAATCTAAAAAAAACTATTTAAAAAGCTTAAAAGGATCAGAGATAACATGTTATTTACACACCTGTTTGAAGTTAAATAATTCACACTGCCTCAGCCACCTTGCCTGATAATCAGGACAGCAATACGGAATAGTATTGCTTCTCCCTTTCACCTCCACTCTCTCCATCAGTGCTGCAATCCGGTACCCAGAGCACCATCCTGAATACAGATTTTCTTCTTCCTGCTACGCTTATTTCCTTTAAGGCATTTTTTTCCCTCTTGTGGATTGACAGACTTATCAACGCTGGCTAAGATTCATTTAATATGCCTAACATAAGCCAAACAGTATCCTGTCCTGTCGCTCCATATTCTTTTCTCAGAAAGAATTGGGTTTAGCTGCAATTATTTGCATTATCTGCTTAAATATTTAGCAAATGCAATAGTTTGGTAGTCAGGCATTGCTGTACTCTCTTCTGAATTTTAACTCTATAAGCCAATTCCTCAGCTGCTGGTTGGATTTTTGTTTTGTTTTTCCTCCTGGCTATCATGGGACGATATCCCCAGGAAGCAGGAACACAGCAGCACCTGGGGCTGGATGCTGCACTCATCATGTGCATGCGGCTCTGGCAGAGATGTGGAGGGGGATCTGTGCACAGCAGGCTTGCAGAATCAATCCCAGATGCCAAATGTGGAGATCAGTATCACACAGCAAGGCTTTGAATTTTCGTTTTTCATTCATTAAAAGGCAGTCAGAAAGAAAGAAGCTCCATTCTCATCCTCCTAAGTGCAGTCACGCTCACCCATATGTGTGCACGTACACTGCTGCCTTTATAGTTAATTATCAAGGGATGTAACAGCACAGTAAGGAGAGAACCATACCACATTTACCTGGATTATGGAGTATATTTTTATGGATCCTGTTGCAGAAGGATCGTTCCTATTTTTTTTAGGTTTTAGTATCTTGCAAAAAATATTTCTTCTCCTTTCTCTGTCCATTTTAAAATCTCCTCTGACATCAGGCAAAATGTTTCCCTTACTAATCCCCACAGGTATAGGCCCAGTTTGCTGCAGATTCTCTGCTGGCTGTCCTGGCTTTTCCCCAAATCTTCACAAACTGTTTTTCTGAATGTGCTTATCTCCGTGTAGGAGTACTCCCCCAGGCTACCACAACCTTCCTACGGGCAAGACTCGATGGAGCAGCTAGTCGACAGGCAGCAGCGTGCACAGGCGCGTTAGAGTCATCCCTCTAATCTGAGGTTACAGGCCACTTCCAAGTGCTGGTGGACAGAGTGCAGGCAAGACTGTCAAAGGTGCCGGCTGAATGCAGAGCAGTCACATGAATATCACCTCTTGGTGATAACAGCAGAGGAAAAAATGCCTTTACTCACTGTAAAGACCATGGCAAGGCACGCCCAACTCACCCACAGTCCTGAAATCAAATGGAGAAAAGGAGAGAGTTGCTTTTCTTTCCCCGTCTTGCTGTTTATAAAACCGTCTCTAACACACTCCAGGGCTCCATGTTCCGTTTCTCAGAGATACCCAAAAGCCTACGAAGGGTAACTGTGTCCAGCTTCCAAGCTAACGCAAGACCGTATCTGGGACATCCTGGTTTTTATGCCCTTGATATTGGCACATCAGACTACGTGACATCAGAGGATATCCTGCCTGCAGCTTCCCAAAGTTACTGGGAAAGCTTTGTGGAAGAATGTGTCTTTTTACAGAGTGTGTCACCAATAGACAGCGTTGACACTGTCACTCTTAGGGAAGTGACGGTGTTCCTACCTCAACAGCATGTTCACCTTGGTGCGTGTGTTCTGACTAAAAGTTTAAAAATGCTTCTTAAAGAAATTCTCTCAGTGTTTAACTGATATTGGCGCATCAGGGACACAATTAACATTCTACTCACGTGGAAGGGAAATGTTAAAAAACCCCCTTCAGCTCATTCCTAGTATTTTTTATTTATCATTCACCAAATGTACACTTTTTAAATTGTAATACTTGCCTAAGCGTAGTATGGTTTTTAGATTGTTTTTAAAGTTTTTCCATGTCTCTGGTTAGCATATCCCCATTTGCAAACAAACTTTGCTTCTTTCTGGTGGACTATGACCAAATGTAACGGGCACCACCTGGGATAATGGAACCATTATCAGTCCGATACATGTATGTACCTCATTTGTGAAAGCAGCAGTCTCAGCTTTTAGGGACAGCCCTTTCTCTGCCATTAGACAAACGGCTAGAGAAAGTCCCCGCACAGGGTAAGTCTCTTAGAAGCACTCCTTGAACATTCAGAGTTACAGAGCAGCATTCACCTTCTTTGGCAAAAGCTGTCTCTGATCTTCAGGAGAGCGTGTGGAAGTGCATACAGGGCAAAAGCAATGAGCAGTTGTAGTCCTTGTAGCTTGCAGGCAGATACTTGTCCCTGTAAAAAGAATATCCTCATGGTTTGGGAAATCTGTCTCAGGAATATAAGAACAGGCAAATCCTTGAGCTATAGACTGCTAGAGACAGGGAAATGTTGGGAATATGCTTGCCCTCTTTTTCTAAACTTTTCTAGGCGTCCAGGTTTGGCCATTATTGGAGAAAGGGGTGCTGGGCTAGATAGACTATAGGTCTAACTCGGTGGGATATTCGTTATTAGAAGTGCTTAATGCCCGAAAGAACAAGGTGATCAGGAAACCATTTTTTCGTGCATTTTTGCATCTCCGTTGGCTTCAGCTGAGAGGATAAGTCTCAGATCAGAATCAAGCCAACAGCTGAGAAGTGTTTTGTCAGCACAAGCAAGTATTTTCTGTTCCTTTTTCAAGTTGTATGACTCCACTGAATAGCCGCCATAATCTATTTCACTGTTAAGAAGCAAGTATAAGCCACATACTGTGGATTACATGCTCTGTTGTGGTCAAAGGGCAGTAGATGGAAATCCAAGTTGGTTAAGCAACCAATTAGGAGAAGGTGCTCGTCATATAACAAACAGAAGTGACTCATGCAATGTCCCTTTCCCCCTCCAGTCACTAAATGAATCACGTCACCTGTGTCCAAGGAAAGGACAATTCAGTTTCTCAGTTCTTGGATGAGTTTTCAGTTTAAAAGTACTGCAGGATCAGGACATTATTCAGGGTGAAGAGTCGTACAAGCTGTTATTCAGTTTTAGCATGTGACTACAGTACAACTCTATTAGAACCGTGTCTCAAATACACTTAGTGTGATAAACATACATCTTGACTAGCTCTCACTCACTGCCAACACAGATTTTCCTCTTCCAAACTCATTTGGTGCTATCTCTTGTTCTGCCTTGTTAATTTTAATTGTTTGCCTTAGAAACGAAGAGTGAGGAAACAACATTTTTGCTGGAGGAAGAAGTTCAGAAGAGGGCCAAGGAATGGAATTAATAAAATATTATTCTTCATGACATCAGCTGCAAACCCATCCCAATTAGGCTAAGAGGGGCATTTGCTTTTTTTGCTTCTCTCTTACATTTGGGCTGTACTGACCTCTTCCCTGTATCATTCAGAAGTTAAAGGGAGAATAAGTGCTGCTCTGGAAATCTTCAACTTGTCAGAAGTGACACGGTGTTGGTACCAGGAAGGCTTCTTTCATCCCATCGCCTGGCTTTTCCATGACTTTCCTCCTGCTCCCAGCCCCATCTATTTCCATATTACACGCTTGTTACCAGGGTCTGGAGAAGTACAGGAAGAAATTCATCCTAGTATGGATTTATTTCAAGGCACATTTCTCTCACTCCCATTTTGTCTTGATCTTCTGTTAACTATCATAAGATAAAATCAGGCAGCTTGACATTTTTATTGTGTTTTCCACACAACAGGTTGGGTTAACCTACATGGGATTCTCATACGTAACTTACCCAGCTAATTTCTGTGGAAAATACCAGCTCTGTTGTCCTAGCTTGGATTTAAGTTTGCATTAGCTACCTCAGTGTTAGAGCAAACCTCATTTCAAAATGAAGACATGCTTTTTCCCCATCTGAAGCAGTTTGTCTTCCTGCACAGATGTAATGTAAGGGAACGTATATATCTTTCTGTTGTTTCATTTTCCTCTTTTCAGTTGTACACTCAAAAAGCAGGGGGTGAATGGAAAAGAGATGTCCTGGCAAATCTGGTCACTGCCATTACCATACCTGTCAAATGAATAAGGAGGCAGTGAGCCTTTTAAAATAAGGTGTTTAGATTCCATACATAGGATCATGCTTGATATTTTAAAACAAAATCCACCTATTTCTATCTGCATTTCATGCAAGACTGCACACATCCTGGAAAAATCAATTGAAGGGTTTCTGTGTTATGAAACATAGGCACTTTTTTTTAAAATTATTGCACTTAGCTTAAGGCTATGCTTCTCTGTGACTGCCTAACCTGGATCTGTTAAAACTCCTTTACAACTCAGAATTCAACAGCATTAGCAGTTTTGATTCCACTAAATTGTTATTGGAAATGCGTGTGCTGAGTCTGACTTCAAATATAACTAAAGCAACCAGAATGTAGCTCTTCCTATTGATTATTTAGCCTGAATACAAATTAATAAGGATGTGATCCTCCATCTTTGTGTTAAAAAATCTATTTGCTTATTTGGAGGGGCCAGAAAGTAAGTTCTGGTGAATGAAGTGGAAAGAGCACTTTTGCCCACTGGACTATTGGTTTGAGATTGAACAAAACCATTGACAGTTTTACCAGAGAGGGTTTGAAGAAGCCCATCAAAATGTCTGCGCACAGACTGGCCCTGCAGCATAGGAGCAGCAGAATGCACTGCCACAAGGGAGATCTGTCTAAGTATTTATACCATGCTCATTGCCATGGTAACAGAAAGCCTTATGAAATGTAGACATTACATACAGAAGTGTTTGTGCTTTTCTGCCTCTCTCACACTCACTCTTTCCTTCCCCCCAACACTGGCGCTTTTATGGATGCTTTTATAGCGAGGAGGCCCAGTGTCAGAGAGTGACTTGCACTGATTCCCAAGACCTTGGGATTCCTGGGCCAGACTGGTCCAGCGCCCCACTGGATCCTCCAGTCCTGCAGCCACCTACCCATCACAGGTGCTCCTGAGCCCCCCGAGTATGCCCGGCAATTTCAGTATTTGGTAAGAAGTCCCTCAGTGATATCTGAAGGGCATAGGTGTGGAGGAGGATCACCAAGACTTAACTCATAGTGTGTCTCCTGCCTCCCCAGGGACACAGGACGCGGCAGCCACGGGGTAGGATGCACCGACCTCAGACTTCAGTGATGGGCTATCTGCCAGATGTATTGAGCAGTTATGAAGGGATGAAAACAAGAGTCATGTCCTCGCTCCTATGCTGTGAAGAAACACTGAGGTAACATCATGCTGCTCTCTTGGCCTTAAAATGGTTTACAGCGTGGATGTGCCCGCCTCCACACAGCCGAGTGTGGTTTTCAAACTCTGGACCAGCATGCATCATGGATTTCCTGCTATCTAAAGATAGAGAAAACATTTTCTAGTTGAGCAGCCACATCCCAGAATCATTCAAGATGGGAACTCTTCTTTCATATTTCATATCTGGCACTGACCATGTGAATTTTAGATAGATACTAATCATGCTTTTGTACCTCCATTCCTCACTGGCATGTCATGAGACTTCTTTTTATTAATATCACTCTAAAGTGCCTGGGAGCTTACAGAATGAAGCTGATACCAATAAAAGTATCCCAACTGACTTTTTTAAAGAAATCAGTCTATTTCTGCTTCTGCCTATAAATGAGATCCACCCGAAAAGTTGGGTAATTGTTAAACTTTGGCCCTCTTAACCCCTGTCTATATAATTTGCAAAGCTGGTTTTAACATGATGCTTCAAGTTAATATGCTGATACAACCTAATTTTCTAAAGAAAAAGGCTGACTGCAGGTCTTCAGAAGGAAATATTTAGAAATGCTCTGCTTATTTTTATGGCAGTCTGTTGTACTAGCCAAGAAAAATGCAAGACCAGGTTTTGGGCATTTTGGAGCAGCTAGAGTCAGGAGTGCTGTGGAAGGAGAGTGCACGTTACCTCTCGCTTCCTGTGGACGACTTCTCCATGCTATAAAATACTGCTGTGATGGGTTTCAAAGAAATATACCTTACTCTCCTTGACCAGATGGAGAGTTTATGAATGGCAGGGAAATTAAGAATCCAGGAGATGCTGGAATGGGGAATTGAGATGTCTAAAGCCAGTGGAAAGGTGCATTGCAATTACAGTATATTGTTGTTTTTTGGAATCTGTTAGTCTATTGGTTTAACAACGGTGTATTGTTAACATAGTACTTCTTTTGCTGTAGCTACACACTTAAGTAGGCATGATACAACACCAGAAATTGCTACCTAGAGATCCGGTATTTTGTACACAGTATGATTTCTAATTGCTTGAATAATAGTGCACAATGGAATAATTTCTTACTCCGTGAGAGTTGTTTCTCACTGCTTGAGATATAATAACCTCTTGGGAAGTCACAGAGCTGCAAACTATAATGATCTATATAGAGCATTTTTGCTCAGTCTGTACTCTTAAAATGCTCAGCATTCAGAAAAAAATGAATCAGGAGAAACGGGTAAAGTAAGTTGCAGCAACTGAATGAGATGGCTCTTCAGAATTATATATAGAACCCTTTTTAGACGCCCACAGTCCCTATATTAAAAACAGTGATTCAGAAAATCAGCCAGCAGATTCCTGAACCAAAGTATTGTGTGTAATTTTTGCAGTCCACATTTAAAAAGACGCATTGTTTACAAGAATGAAATGAACATTACAAGACACTTTTTCAATAAAGCCATTTTGTGGTGTAGTCTCTTTACTTGGATAAGAGCTCTTTTGATGTTGCTATTTTTAATACACCAGTTTAATTTGTTATATGCATCCATGCATTTATAAAAACGAATTTTCTTCTCAGAAATATATATGAAACAATTCACCCATAAAGGTACACAGTAATATTAAAAAAACCAACAGAGCAAGCCTGAAAAGAGTAGCAAAGTCATACACCCAATGCCTACAGCAAAGAACCTGGAGTTGGGAAGCTATTGTGGTTAAGCCTACCAGCAAGTCAAGTATTTGCCATCCAAATCCAGAATCACCTTTTGTGTTTTAAAAGATGTGTACCACACTCACTGAGCGGGACTGAAGGGGCTGTCTGCAGCACAGACTCCGTGCATCACTCTTCCAGTCCTCCTTACACGTGAGGGGCCACTTGCCACATTTCAGTTTGTCGGTCAAACCACAGTAGGCAAATGTTAGCTGAACTCCCTGGAGGGACAAAGCCGTTTTTTCTCATCAGCTGAGTTGAGCTAAAGGGGAGGTCTCTCTGAAATCGTACCACCTACTCCCCTGGCATAGGACCTCCCAGGGCTGGGAAAGTGCCTTAAGAGCTCAGTGCCAAGGACCCAGCTGGCATCAGGTCCTGGTACAGGGGCAGCGGCTGCGCTGGCCACGTCCCCCAGCAAGGTTTAGGATGCAATCTGGAATAGGAGCTGTAACATTATTTAGAAAGCTGCAGCTTTTCTGTATGAAGGCATTCTCACTTCTTGCCAAGCAGTGGGACAGGTCAGAGTAAGAAGTTTCCTGCCGCAATACACAGCAAACCCAAACAGGAGGCCCATCGGGGAGACCCCAGACCCAGTCCTGAGTTCCAGGAGTTGGTCTGCAGCTGCTCTTTGCACAAGGAGCCAAGGGGATTTTGCGTCCTTTCCCTTTCCTTCTTCCTCATTCATGGCAGGGTGAGAGGTTGCTGATCCAGTACAAGCAACACTGATGGTGGCTCTGCACGTTACGTAGGCACTTCAGTAGACTGGAAGCTAAGGCAGTCCCAAATGCAAGCTAATACATTTTGAAAGGTCATGTGCCCCGAAACAATTTTATATTGCTGTATATTGATGAGCCTAGGACTATTTTTTTATAAAGTTCTTAGTGTTATTGGCCCACCTGCCTAGGAGCGTGAGCCCAGGTTGCAAAGCTCTGAGCAGACCGATAGCTTGGTACCAGCAGCGGCCACCCCGCTTGCCCAGACCGAGAAGCAGTTGTGCAAGAGCTGCCGGCTCTGATGGCAGCTGCCTGGAGCAAGGCGAGAATTCCCCAGAGGGATGGCTCCTTGGTCAAACCCTGCTCAAAGCCACAAAAGAGAGGAACTACCTACTACAGAAACCCTCCTTCTCCACCAGAGAAAAACAGCATATGACCTTTTTGAATGTCCTTGCCCAGCTGAGTATTTCATTTTTGTTCTGAATTATATTCTAGACTCAGTACGGAGCAACATTGATGGTGGCTGTGCATATCGTATAGGCATGTAGGTAGACTGCAAGCTGACTAAAAATTCAAAAATGATGCACCCTAAGGACTTCTTAGGCAATTAGGGCTACCTAGTTGGACTGAAGAACTGTAGCTATTTATTCCCTTCCTGGCTCCTCTGCTCGAACAGCAGTGGAGTAACTTTCTAAAATATCAGTCAGTGTTTCATCCAGTGCTATCTATGATCTTTCTCTGGACAGAATAAATGGTGGGAAGGGCTTTTCTGGATGGAAACTAAGAGTAACTCTAGTACTTCAGAGAAACAACAAGTCTTTGTTTCCCTTCTAGTGTTAGCAAGGAAGAGAGGTCTGCTATGTAGGATACAACATAACTAAAAGTAGCTGTCATATAGGATGAAAGTAAAGTCAAGAGTAAGGTACATATTCACAATAACTTTGTTTGCTGTTTCAGACTAGAAATCGGTGCTGTGCCATCTTCTGAGTTAATATGGAGATCAGGCTTTGCTGGACACTAATATAAAGGGAGAAACCGTAGCGCAAGGGCAATTACTGGCAGAGTTCCCGTAGACATTAAGGAAAGGCAGAACTCAGACAGAAGGAATTTAAAGCAGTCGGTTGTATTTTGAGTGTGGCCTCTTGTGTACTATTTCTCCAGTGCTTTTCAAAATGAAGCTGGTGCTTGCAGAAAGGGCTGTCTTGCAGGCCTCCATTCCCCGGCAGAGAATCCCCCGGCCACGCATTAGCAAGACAAGGCTTCCTACGCAGTCCCCTTCTAGTCTGTCTCAGGCCTGTGCTGGAGCAACTTGCTTTTAAAGTAAGCATTAGACCCAGGCAGTGCTTGACCTCTCTGCAGAAATTACCAGCAAATGGAACAGCAGCTTAGACAATTTGGCCCAGTGGAAGTAACTCAGCTAAGATCTGAGATGGTCATCTCTGTATGAACAGTCCAGGGGGGTTTCAGGAGGCACTGGGCTAAGTCCACACTGGTGATGAAGACAGGAGATAGCCAAGTTTTATTCTATTGCCGTCACTTGGGGAATTAAAACCCTTGGAGGTGGCACTGGGAAGAAATGAAGTGTCAGCCCTCAGAGACAGCTGTATTCAAGGAGAAGGAGATTCCCCTTATAAATCTTTCACTTGCTCTCTCTGAGATTGTGTCAGCCTGCCACAAGCCTGCAATACTTTTCTCTAAAACTCCATGTAACCTGGAGCTAGACAAACAAACAGCACTTCTACAAAATGCACGAGGTCCTGGCAAGTGACAATTGTCTCGTTCATCCTATACAGGATACATCAGAGGTATCCTGCCTGTCTGTTGATTTGTGGGAAGGGTTGCATTTAAAACTGGGCTCTGACTGTATTAGCTGACCAGTGTGGGGCATTATGCGGGGTTGTATAATCTGAATGAAAGACCTTATTGTAATGGGTGCCGCTTATGGCATAGAAAATTGTTGTGAGGTTTTTCAGGCCGAAGTCTCCTGTTAACACTATCCCAACACTATGCTATTTGTGCATAGCTTGTGCCATGTTCCCTTAAGGAGCTACCTGAAGACAATCCAAATGAAAGATGAGTATGCTGGAACGGAAAAAAGAAAAGAAAACCAGTGTATGGATTGCAAAAGTAGAGGCATACTGGAAACCCCACCATCTTTTACTCTAGCCTTTCTACAACGCAGGGTTACATCTACTGAGCACAGCATTTTTCCTTCTCCTATTATACGTTCTTACCCAGCAATTTTGTATTTAATGGTAAGTGCATGAAGAATAGTAATGCATACATAAATTAGGACAAAAGCCCAAAGTTGATAAAGCCCAATGTAGACAGTCTGGAGCATTAAAGAAGAAACCAGGGGAATAAACATAAAAGATCAAGACCTGAGTTGGGCTAAAAATGGTTTAAACCTATGTCTGGACTACCAAAATATCTACAGTCACGTTAGATCACATTTCAGATATTTGGAAGCAATACAAAGTTTCCTCTGTTAGTAAATTATTCCCTTAACTGTCCACTACAGAGTTTCTTTCATTTCCTCTCCCAAACATCTGGCAGTAGATGCTGCAGAAGCCCACAGTCAGCAAGATACGCAAGCAGGGGCCTAACTTTAGTTCATGAGTCATCTCCATAGCTCCAGTGGGACAGTTCAGGTGGTTAAAGTTAAGCACGTACTTAAGTACTTTGCTGAAACGAAATGAATCTGTGCCAGCGAGAGGTTACTGCCTAGGTGGAGAACCGGTCGGCTGCCTAATGGCGTGTCCTTAACCATTTATAAAAGGGATTAGTTTAAAACATAATTAAAAGACACACCTCTGCTGTGAGAGCAGCGATTCCTAAAGAATTTTAAAAAGTGGGCTGCTGTCAGCCTTACAGCCTCTCACAGGCCCCCCGTTACTGTCAAGGTGTTAATTGGGAACACTTTAATCAGGCTCAGCAGAGCAGGGAGCTGTTGCTCACCCTCGCCTTACAGGGCTCAGTGAGGCTGCGGGTCATGGATGGAAAACCCCTGCTCCAGAAGCAGGATACCTGCTCTGTTACAAGAATTCTGCTTTTCTGTTAATGACAGTTCAGCTACTGATCTATAGCTACGTTTCCAGGCAAAAATTTCAGTCGATGGAGTCATTGTTCGCCAGCAGCCGTTTCCACTGCAGAGGCATGAAAACAGAGCGCTTCCTCTCTACCATCCAAACATTCATGGAGCTTGAAAATCCTTATTTTTTTAATTCCATTTGGAGCCATTTTATCCAGGCCACGGTGAGCATGTTCTCTGAAGCCCCGATCACCACAAGGCCTGCGATTTATCCTGCTCGGGCTGCGGTCCTGTCTCTGCAACACCCCGAGTGTTTGCTTTCCGTCCAGCTCTAGTGCTACAAACCCAACCACAGGTAGCCAGCTGGCGGGTTAGGTGGGCTTTGGGCTTCACAGTAGGCACATCTGAGCAGTGCTGCTCAGAATACAAGTCTTGTACGATCGTGCCTATACAGGAGCTGCACGATGCTTCCAAATAACCCTTTTAATAAAACTGGATAATTATTTGTAACTGAAAGAATGGTTTCAAAACTCTTTTTAAGAGTATCTGTGTCACCAGTAATTCCTTTTTATTCTGAATATAAAAAAAAGAAATTTAACTTTTTCCAAATACAGAGCAATTTTTCCTAAGCCCTAATATCTATGTAGTATTTCTCCTTTCACATTTTTCCCCAACCTGTCAAAATCATAAGACTGAAAATTATAAAGCCAGCAGCTTTGCTAGAAAATGTCAGGCAGCCACACATTTTTCAGAAGAACAACAGAGTCTATTTTATGCTGGGCAGCATTGTTTAAAATTGAGTTTCAAAAGTCCCCAATTTTTCATTTCCAAGTCAAGGCTAACGGAGAGATTTCACTTCCAAAGGTAAGATATGGAGCAGGTGAAAACAGGGATTTAGAAGAGAACTGCCATCTCAGCAATCATTTTGAACATTAGTATCTTTTGACATTTTAATACTGGTGGCAGTGATTCACCTAGCAGAGAGACTTAACTAGGATTTGTTTATATGTCTTTCAAATACTAAGCGTCAATCATCAGTCTTTCATGTCTCCATTTTTTCCTCCACAGGGTCTCTATAAGCTCTCAGGGTTTCTCTCATCCATTGAATCATCATGCAGTATGGACTTTATTTGCTTCCCATTCAGCATTAAGCCAGCTTTTCCTTCCTGCAGTAGTTTTATTCGGTGCCTATTGAGCACAGCCTGAATTGGAGGCATGTTCCTGGGGTGGAGGAACCGAGCTAATGCCACGTGATGGTGTCTCCATTTGTACCCGGCTGTAAACTCTGCACCGCTCAGGGGCTGAGATCATGCACGTGAAAGGCAGATTGTAGCACAACTGGTTAAGAAAATGAGTATGAAGATAAGTAACAGCATTAGAGGAAATTACAGAAGAAAAGTTTGAGTTGCCATCTCTAAGAGAAGTTAGCTCAGGGCACTTTTTTTTCATACAGTGCATGGAAAGGTTGCTTTGGCCAGATCCTGGGGAATGGATGCAAGAGAGCATTGTCACACACTAATGCTCTCCTGCTGCTAAGCAAATATCACGGCCTTTATTTGAATACACATGCATCATAAACCCTTGGCAAACAACCCACAAAAACTACCAACAGTTTCCTTGAAATTAAGAACATTCAAGTATTTCTCCACTGCAAGAAATTGTCACTGCAGCGCCTCTGTTCTAGCTGAAGAGCCTTTTCCAGTCCTGCCACATAACGAATTGCCCACCTTCCTTTCAAATCGCCACTGGCAAAACCTGGGTGGCAGCCCGCCATCCTGGGCTGGGGAGGTGCCTGACTTCGTTTCAAGGCAGGCAGAGGGAAGACGATTCACGCTGTGGGAGAGGAGCAGCATTGAAATGGCAAATGGAAATGACCTACCGTGGCAGAGAAGAGTAGTGGTGGAGTCAAGAAGCGAGGCTGTTCTCTCCACAGGATCATCATCTGCACCATTTAAATACGTATATAGTCCTTGCAGGCGTGTTTCCTGCTTATTTCCTCCAGCCGAAATAAGCTAGCAGGGAATACAAAAGGGTCAGGCGAACGATCTGCGTCAAATTACAGCTTGTACAGGTATCCCTAGAGCAAGACTAGGCTGCCCAGAGAAGACTGCAGAGGAGAGGAAGGCTAGTCTAGGAGAAGAAATTCTTCTTTCTGCTTCCTTTCCCCCAGCGTCTCTTTTCCATTCCCACACCTTTCCCCTGACTCTTCTGTCCTGCTTCCATTCCTTAGAGTAACTTCAAAAAAGTTCTTGTAGTTTGTCACCATTCTTGTCACTATTTCCTGCACAACCAAGCAGAGAGTATAGCCTGAGTATGAATGCTGAGCATCTTGCAGCACAGTCTGGAATTAGCCTTTTACATCCCCGATTTCCCCTCTTGTCCCCACCCTGTCCCCATTCAGGGGCTTCAGAACAAATGTGTCTATAGCACGGTCACACACGCTGCTGCTGAGAGCTGTCAATGAACTCTTCTTCTAGCAGTCATTTATTTATGATCCAACAGGCTTATATACTCCCCAAAACTTCTTCTTTAAAAGTGTTTTCCTTTACATTATCCAAAGTGATTGTTTAATAGTAGCCTAAATTTACTCACCTGAAATGCATACCCAAACGTACGCATCTATCACATCTGCCACAGACAGAATCATAGCAATCTGATGGATTACTGGTCTCTAGAGACACAGTTTATCACTCCAAACACTCGGAAATGCTTCTACAGGGCAAAGGCTTATATCCAGGCCAATTACTTATCTAATGCAAAATTTTCTGAGGATCACTTCCATTTAGAGAAGAGGTCAAAAAAAACCCCAACCCTCTCAAAAATTTAATTTTCAATTGCTCTGTGCTAGAGGAATGCAAGAGTGTTTGACGCAGCAGTCATATTAATGTGCTCCGTAAGTCTGTCTGGAATAGGGGAGGAATATAAACAAATTATTTCATACAGCGTAGTTCTGTCTCTGACGGAGAGGAAGTGAAACTGTGCAATGACACCATTTAACCCTTGGAGGATCAAATATTAGCAGCCTGGCTTAAATGACAGCATTGTTTTGCATGTTTTCTCATCCCAAGCAGAAGTAGAGGCCAGGGGATACACACTCTTCTCAAGGAGAAAGAAGCTGTCAGCATGTATGCCTTCCTCCTTTCAAAAATGTTACAGGAGTGCATTTTTTTTTATAAAACCAGATAAATGTCGTTATGCCATGGCCAGTTGTGCCTCCTCATTTAAACTAAACAGCAGATGAAGCCCAGATGTAAGGAGGAAGAAGAACTTGTTCTTAAACATATATTTTACACTTACATAAGCATCTCATATTAAGATAAGCATCAGACGTATTAAGAATAAATGTAATTTGAATATACTGCATACTATTTCATAAAATAATGCAAGGGAAGTTTAGCAATTTGTGATGAAGTGTGACTGTTTAAAAAACTCTCTGAAGAGTGTTTATTGCCATTAATATGCTAAGTAGCCCATCACCAACAGCCCCAGAATGAGGGAGTTGAAAGCAGCAGTCAAAACCTTTGCCGAAAGAAAGAAAACGTACAGGCATCAAGGTCAAGCCCAGTAAGTGCCACTTCTGGCACCGCAGCTGTACAAAAGTCTAACCTGTGCGCTCTGTTGACAACACATCCCTGCTGCAGCTACTGCTAAATCAACAAACCTTTGCTTCTCGCTGCTGTAGCAGAACCACCACCCCTTGGAGGAGAGGAGTGCTATCAATGGAAGGGCTATGCTGCTAGGGTAACTGTGTCTGCACAAGGGGTTTCTTCTGGCAGCAAGGAATACTTTGCCTCTTTATACCCCCAGGAGACGTAGGTGTGTTGGCAGTTTCTTCTAGCTGGCAAAACACCCTAACAGAGGCCTGGCTTCCACGCTGAACAGTACAGTGCTATTTCTGAACAATTATTGCCTTGAGGGTTTACACAGCCCTAAATGTAGATTAATGTTCAGAATAAAAACCGAGTAGCATCTACCTTTGGCTTTAAAGGGAGCCAAATAACACTTTTGTAAATAAAAAGTACATCTTAAGACGCTAATGGCAAAACAAACCAAACCAAACTTCATTACAGGTGTCAAGGCTTAGCTGCAAAGAAGCAGCTGTGTGGTCAGCATCACACTGCATAGAAATATCTGCGTCAGTCCAGAACAAAGCTGAATTTGTGGCAATTTTCTTCTTCTTTCAAAAGCGTTTTGTTCTTTGTCCTTCGGAGAATGGAATGCAGTTCCTTCTTTCATCACTACCTCTCCCTCTGAGTCTGATGCAATTTTTAGTTATTGCTTTGCGATGAGAATGTGTTTATCATTCTCCAAACATGGAGAAATATGTTGCTCACATTTTCTCATCCTTCAGGTTCTGGGAGAGACATGGTGGGATTCCTCTGGCCAAGCGTGCGCTCCAGCAAGCCACTGAGGGCTCTTTGCAGTGTCAGCTGGAAAGAAACAGGCCCTTGTAGCGCACGACTCTCTAATTTAAAAATAGTTGCCGATGGAGAATTTAGCCCCTTCAAAATTTCAGCATAGTATTTATTAGCCCCTTTAAAATTTCAGCAGAGTATTTATCACCTTTAGATGTGTGTATCTACACCAGGATGGGATGAACTGCATCCTAAAAGGGCTTGCTTCTCTCCAGTTGACTCCGAAGGGAGCCTTGCCAGCTCTGTCAGTGTAGCTGTCTACATTGTAGAGGTCTAAAGTTAGAAGAGACCAGTCCTGTCCCAAAATGTCCTTCTGCCTCAGCCTCTTCTGTAACACCGCTGCACAGGCACACACGCTTAGCGCGTGCTTCATATTTCTGTAATTCTAGTTTAGCATCCCTGACAAGAACCCAGCTGCAGGCTGGCCTGCACACAGAGGTCTAAGCTCTTCAGGTCTACCCCTGCAGCTAATGGGACTCACCCCGTAATGGGAACACCTCCTTTACGGCTGCAGGTAATGCTAGCCTTGAATGAGAAGGCAATTGCATTAACAGCATGACAATAAAACAGAGCAATGGCAGATGGCCATGTTACCGCCCATGTTAGCTGCTGGTAACCGATCCCACACACTCGCATAGCCAGACCCAACGCTGGCGTGGTGTAACTCAAGGTGTGGTTTGACATTACGGCGAAGCCTGTCTAACAACTTGATGCAGCTGAAAAGGCAGTCCTGCTCCCCCTCTGCTGTGCCCAGCTCCCATTCCCACCCTTCCTCCTCCTCCTCGCTGCCACTGGGGCTCCTCCAGCGCTGCTGGGAGTCAGCTAACACTCACCCTGCAGCAGAAGGGATTTGCTTTCTGCCATTTTGGCTCCCTGGTCTGGCTCACGTCAGTGTCAAAGGAGCACTGATGGGGAGGGCAGGAAGGCACAGATGAGGCCAGAAGGATGGGAAGGGGCAGGGGCTGCCCTGGCTGAACCTCCAGGGAGAGGTTTTCTATCGAGGCGTTTCAGTTGAAGCATGCTCAGAACAAGTTGCCTTACCTCAGGTGATGGGAAGTAACATGTTCAACTACAGTAACTTTATCACTTACCTTGACCTTCTGCTTCCCAGCCTCCTAAAACATTAGAGCATTTCCTCTGAAGGAGGCCAGTGCTGCCCTTTGATGTGCTAGATGTGCTCCCACCGAGCTGGGAAGCCTTATTCTCTGAGACGGAAATAACAGGTAGAGTTCAAAACCTCGAGACTATTGTATGCTCATCTGCTGCCTTTTCTACTTCAGAGCTTGCACTGACGGGAGATGGATGCCTACAAACCCTGCCTAGGCCGTCGTCTGAAATTCCACCTGCCTTCAAAATGGCAATTTAGTAGAGCTAGCAGGTGAGCCATGAAACAGCAGTGATCGCTAGACCTTTCTTCTACCAAAATGGGTTGTGGTTTTCTGAGTGCCCTTAATACTAATTTACGATTAAGCCATAATCTTTTCAAGTAACTGTTGCTTTATCACCACTTTTTCATTCTTGGCATTATAAAAGGAGATTAATTTGATTACTTTGTGTAATTTGAAATGGTCGCCAGTCTGCGGTCCCTTTTCCTGTCCTGTTACTTTGGTATCTGGAACCAATAACAGACTGGCAAAGTAACTGGTGGGAAAACTACGTGCAAGAGCCAGAGCTTAGTTGAGTCAAGCCTAGGTCCTATCCCAGGGACCTCAAATAAGGCTTCAATAAAAAGGCAGGTACAGGACCAAAGACCATGCTGAGTCAGAGAGGTCACTGCTGTTGTCGTGGTCATTTTCATGACCATCACGACTTCTCTGCCCTGCTCCAAAGAGTACCGACACAAAACCAGGGGCTGGGGTCTTTTTTTGTTCAATGATTTGGATGGCCTGATTTCTCTTGTATCTATGCATGGGATAAAGCTGGTCTGAAAGACTTTTAACCAAATTTGCTGTGGAGGTCATTTATCGACACTTGGTTCCCTGGCAGCCCTGAGGAAAAGGGCACGTGGTCCCACTCTGCTTTCCATGGGGCTGCTTTGTCTGTGCTCAGAGTAGATGGTGGTGGGGAGGCCCTTGCAAGTCTTTTCTCCCTCTGGAAGGAGATGAGATGAGGTGGATCCTGCCCCTCATCCCAGGAGGTTCCCTTCAGGTCCCAGGTTGCCTGGTAGCAGCTTCTGATCAACTCCACGCCTGACCAACACATCCGCATCCTTCTCAGGAGCAGTTACCATCCCCAAATCCTCCAGGCTGCCCTGATTTTCCTATACCACTTATTAATGTTTATAATTACAAATTAAGTGGGCCTACTGAGTTCGTAACGAAGGCACATTTTTAAACGCTGTAATCAAAGAACTTTCAATTGGATTAAGACTTCAGCGTGCTAGTGGTTTAATTACGGGAACATGTAAGCACAAATAAGCTTTTGGTTTACTCCTGTCTTTCAGATAGGCCACAGCAAAGTCTTTCTGCCCATTTGTTATCGCTGAATATTTGATGCTAACTGTGGTTGAACCCCAGTGACCAGGACTCCCACGTGGCATCCCAGGCAGTGAGAGTCAGCCCCAGACATGCTCAGCTCCCAGGGTGAGATGCCACTAGATGCACTTAGTCAACGTGACAAATACCAGCGATTGTGAAGAATTCCTTAGGAGGACGCGTCACGTGAAATAAAAGGTTGAACTGAAGGGTGTACTGTTTGACAAACGCTGCAAGTCAGCACAGCCACTGAAAGTTGTCCTGCTCTCCTCTTGCTTCCGACCATCATACTCAGCCATGCTACCTCCTCCCCTCTGCCGGCAAAATTGCTTCTATATCCACATGGAAAAATACCAACAGGAGACTGATATGGTTGAAAGCAACCTTTTTTCTTTCTTTTTTTTCCGCAGCTATCTCAGTTCCTTGAGCAACTGCACAAATATTTACAATAGCGTGAAGAAACAGGGAGCCCAGGGAGAGGGACAGGGACAAGATGCTGGGGGTGAGCAGAACCACTTAGTGTGAAGGGAGTGCCAGCATCTGTCTGCTTAAATGTTGGTCAAGTTGAATCCTAAGGAGAAAGGTGAGAATGCCTGTCAGCAGAAGTTTAAAGGTGGTTATTAAGTTCGAGTCCTAGAAAGTCAAATTGTTGCTAGAATTTGGTAAATGTTAATTATTTCTGCACTGCAGCTCTAGAAAAGGCAATGTATTCAAACAGCATTAGAAAAAGTGGTCTATCAAACAGGCTTCAAACAGTCCCTGTTGGCAAGCCTCTTAATTTGGGGCACGGTGAGATGTCGTACTGCAAAGGAGATCTGAGCAATAAGCAAAACACATTGGGACTTTAGTTTCAGTTCTGCTTTGTCTTGTTTGCAGCCCAGTTCTTTTCTAGTTACAGTCTTTGAACTTCTCCCAAGCCCACACAAGGACTGGTTGGTAGGCAGGATGTGCTGCAACTGCCAGAGAGATTAATTGAAAGAGAAGTGTAGATGAACACCATCAGCTGCACACGCACACGTATCAATTTAACTACTTCAATTTAGAAAAGATTGAGATAAATTGGTACAATCTTCTTTTTGGGCAAGATCAGAATTCTTTGGCTTGTCAGGTGCAAAACCAGAGAGCTTTTGAACTACATCACCACCAAGAAAGGGAAACTGCGGCCGTGACCCTATGCCCATTATAAGATAGTGTTATAACCAAATAGGTACAAAAATAGCTAGGAGCTGCCCATATGTTTGCAGAAATTACCTCTACATACAGCACACTAGTTTTAATTGTAGTTGATAACATTTTTCTAGTAGCAAAGTAATTGTTTTATTTTACTGTGGGGTGTTTTGTTTCATCTATCTGGGACATATCTGCGTTGATGCCCTAGCCCCATTGAAGCCACTAAAAAGCTGTCAATGATTTCAGGATGACCAGGAATTCACATTAAATGATTAAGCACAATGCAAAAAGAATTTAACAAATGCAGCTCTGTAGTCGTTGAATGTTGACTGTTACGTAATTCCTGAGATTTCATGGACATTCGTATTACATTTACTCAGTGTACAGGTAAGAGGTAGAAACAGAAATGTGTTTCTATTTTAAACAGAAAAACAAACAATAGCCTTGACCAAGCTGAAGCATCTATGAACGTATCTAAATGCCATTTATCTTCATTATAAAGACTCAGCATTGAAACAGGGTTCTCTGCTGATGAGCATACTAGAGCTCCATTTTCAGAGACTGATAATAAAGATACTAAATTATATTTTATAATTATATCGACTACATTATATAGTATAGCACATATTATATTTACCAAATAATAATAACAATAACAATTATTATTATTATTATTTTGTCTATCTTTGAAGGGGCAAATGGAATAAAAGCTAAAGGTTGAGAGCCATCTGTCCAAATGTAGATGGTAGAATACGTGTTGCATTCAGAGAGAGGCCCTTTGGCTGCCTTTTGGCAGCGCAGAGACGGGTGCCATGGGAGTGATTGCCCTCAGTCTAGAGCAGCTCAAACGAACCTACTTTGCCACTTTTTACACTCCTAAATGTCCACAGGGACACCACCCAGTGTTTTATTAGTAAATTTGAGCACAGATCAGACACTGGTCTTTCCAAGAGGAGAGAAAACCACAGTTTTGTCAAGTGTGACTGAAAATAGGAAATTATGATGGCAACAGCTGCTCGGTCTGACCTCTCATGTGCTGCCACAGGCATCCGTGAACACGTTTAGGGGAAAAGGGAAAAGCAGTGTTTGTTAAATTGATTTATTTGTGTTAGCTATGCCATATAAAAGTCCTGGCAATCAGATTACCTTTCTTAACAGGGCGGTGAGAGTGCACATCCCCTGAGGTGCTGAACAAAAATCATCACCGTCACCTGGGAGCCCCTGAGGGGACGCGGGGAAGTTTCAAACCCATCGACAGCTGCTGGAGGGGAAGTTTAAATAAACTGTGTGCTTCCTCAGCACTAAAACCTCCCGCTTGTGAAATGCTTGCAGACGATAGCAAAGCGGATTTTTCATGAGGTTAATGTCACTTGAAGGACTCATGTCAATCCTTCATGGGTTTTGCTTTTGTTTTCAGTATGACTGAATTTTATGGTATCATCACATCAACGCTTTCATTTTAAATTTGGTTTCAAGTCTTGCACCAAGGGATGGTTTCTATCGCTACGTTTATAGTTAGTCAAAGGCAAGTTTATCCTCTGAGCTGCATAACAAACTGATACAACACTTTATAGACCCTGCTTTCCTTTCACAATATTTAGTTCCTCAGACAATAAGCAAATACTTCTAGAGAAGATTTTCATTTTCTTCTTATATACATTACCTCAAGAACGATTAAACTTTGGGCTTGTTTTGCAAAACGCAATTTCCGCTTCATCCAGCAGCTGTCGGCGCCTTGTTTATAGGGTTGCGTGGCGCAGAGTCAGTGCCGGCAGCCCCGCACCCGCGAGGATGGCCCTGCCACATCCCACGGGACGCGAGGAAGAAACTTCCTCCTTCGCCTTTCTCAGAAGGACATGGCAGGAAAGAGGGGGCTCGGAGCTACCCTCTTTGGAAGAGCAAACAAGACATCAGCTGCTCCCTGAGGTCTCCCTGGGAAACGCACAGCTCACTGGAGCTCTGGGTGTCGCGGTTCCTTTCCATAAATGTTGCCTAAAAATAGAGCTGAAATGTGACTGTTCAAGATACAGCCTTGCGGTAAACAAGGAAATCGAGCACATAGCCATGCAAAGCTTTGTTTATTTTTCTATCGTGGTGTGTAAACTGTTAAAATCTATTGATTGCAGCTTCTTATTTCAGGGCCAATTGCCAGTAAGTTTAAGAAAACCTTCTGTTGTTCCATCGGTCTAGCTTGCTGCAGATCTCATGGGTCTACTTGCATGTTTACAAGCTTTCCTCCAGTAGGTACTTTGATTCATTTAGCTTACAATGTAAATAAATATATTGGTAGATATATGCCAACTAGTATAAACATTTATATTATGATTGCCTAAAATTGTCCATTATAACTTCACTTTCATTTGCCTATGACTTGGGTAAACATTTTCCAGTTTCTACATCAGATTAAAAGTACGAGTCCATTTTCAAGGCAAAAAAACCCCCAACCCGCAACCAAACAAAAAACCCACAAACAGCTCAGCCATTTCAAAATACTGAAACACAAGCAGTCTATCTAATATTAACCATTTCCCTCTTTAAATTTATGTTGCTTAAACATTTCTAAAGATAATCGGGAATCAGCAGTTGTGGACTTTACAAAAACGGGAATCAGCAATTGTGGACTTCTGTGGACAATTGTGGACAAAAATATCTTTTGCTTTCTATAAGAAAGCCCATTCACAAAGACTCGTAAGTCTTTGATGTGTATGATGGACTTGCTCAGAGCCACAAGGAACATCACACACTGGACCTGCCACAAAGAACTGAGTCTCTCAGGGAAGACGTACACAAAATTGATGATGCTTTTCCAGGCTTGCATCGCCAAGGGCAACCATGATTCTGACATTTCCAAACCCTTGAACATCTGAATTTGAAACCTGAAGGATCCTTTAGCTCAGCTTGCAGCGTAGGCATTACCCGGTGTGTTTGCATGCGTGCCCATAGCTGTTTGCCATCCATACCTAAAGCTTTCCTAAGGCATCTTGGAGAAAGGCTGCTCAGGAGGGACTGGCAGGGCAGATTCTTGAGGGCCTGGCAATAAGGGATTTAGAAAGCCTAATGACCAACCTCTCTCCTTTCCCAGCTGCCTCCGGATGTGCACAGCTGCATCGTCCCACAGGAGCAGGAGGAGGGGTGAGACAGAGATGGGTGAGACAGTTGACCCCAGCTATCAAAAAAAGCTGCTGCCCTCCTTTGTTTGGAGATGAACGCAGGCTGAACTTGCAAGCCTCGCTTTAATGATATCCACTGTAACCTGCCTTCCCACTGTTATATACCACTATATAACACTACCTTCCCACATTATATATTGTGAAAGTAGCACATCCCAAGTTGGAAGACTCAAATACAGCCGAACCTTCTTTGGGACACCTCTCCGTGTCTCCTGTACACTCCTCCTTAGCCTCTACTTCTTGGGAGCTGGGATACTTTATTTTACCATATGTGCTCTTTAACCCCCATAGCTGTTTTCCACATCTCACCTGTGCTCTGTCAAGCTAAGGAAGTCCCCTGGCATGCAGGTAGCCAGTCAGAAGACCATGCAGAGATTCTCAAGAATGCATAGAAGAAAGACTCCAGGAACCTCATTTTTTGCCACACCACCACAGTTGTTCACCATTATCGTGCCATTTCTGGCACCCATGGCTATTGATAGGACTAACAGTCAGCACTGGGAGCAGATTAAACATGTTGAGCAGCAACACTGCAAGGTGGAAGCCATAAGCTGGGCTGCCTTCCTTCTCTAACACCAAAGCATCACAGACAGCCCAGAAAAGATAGAACGAGGACAAAACCAAGAATATAGAGACTTGATCAATGAGGATTCAGCAAAGTCTATGTTGAAGGATTGTAAAAGGTAATGTGAGCCTTTATAGTCAAGCAATGTCTCACTCACACAATTTTTTTTATGGAGCCTGCATCCCGTGTCTTGGCTGTCCTGCCTCCTCTCAGCAGGCCTGACATGTTTCCCTCTTAGTGTACTATCTTTGGCTCCCTCACCACCGCTTCCCTTATGGATATCTATCAGTAGCCCAGATCCTTCCATAAAGGAGGGGTTTATTCCCTAAACCCATCCATCATACTCTCAGCTTCATCTCATTTCTCCAACATTCTTGTTGTTTCTCCTCCCAGCTTGGGAAGATGATGCCCACACATTTGTCATGCAGCAGGAATGTCAGCCAGTCCATGAAGGTAGCCGGGAGGGCAAACTTTGTGGTTTTTCCCCTGCAACTAAGTGACCCTTCCCCCCACCGATTTGTCATGCTTTCATCTGGCTCTGAAAAATCCTGGTTAAGTATTACAGTGGGACTGCACACCAGTCTGAGATGTCTCTTCTTTTCCTTTCAGATTTTTCATGGGTATTTGTCTTTAATGTCTCACCTGGAAAAGGTTGTAGGAGCCTAACCTTAAAAATTAAAGCCTTGCTAGGTACCGCCCAAAACCTGTGATATGGTCATCCAACTTTACTTTACATTTAAAAAAAATCACGGTGCCAAGTGCAGTAATGTTTACAGATGTCTTTTTACTAAATTTACACCTACAGGTTTTGCGCAGCCAATCTCACAAACGACAAATACAGGCGTACTGAAAATAAGCTGAAAACTGCACAGAGGAACAAGGCTGGGACAGAAAGGATTTTGTTGCTGTTGTTGTTGTTGTTGTTGTTGTTGTTGTTGTTGTTGTTGTTGTTAAGGGTGGCGTGAACGAGGGGAATCCATGAATGCACCGTCTTTCATTGCCTCGGCAGGACAAGAGCTGTGAAGGGGCCTAGGCATGCTCAGTGCAACAGAAGAGAAAATGAGAGGGCTGCCGACGACATGCTCTCCGGCATGCAAAAGAGGAACAGAGACTATAAGAAGATGCCACAGGGAAGGAAGAAGTAAACACAGAGGTGGTTGGAGAGTCCCTGGAACGGGAGGAGTGGGAAGGCGTGAGGCTGGGAATTCACTGAATCCTCTGTGCAGGCACTCTGGTCACGGCTTCGCCTCTCTTCTCCCTGGGGTGGACAGCAGGAAACTGGGTTATGCTCCCACAACTTCTAGCTGCATATGCACATGCCCAGGGAGAGACTGCAGCTAGACCAGGCAGAGAACATATGGGATGATGCAATGTGGATAAACGGAAATTTCGCCCAGTTCAAACTGTCAGGACAGAAGACAAGGTATGAGCATGTAATGGGGTTAGACGTACTCCTGACTATATGCATTATGTATGTTTTAAATGCCACAGTCCTAAGAATATAGCATTCTTAAAGCATGCTATAAGGCAGGAATCAGAACAGCTGTTATCCCTTGTCCTTTCAAACGGGCAGACCTTTTCAGCAAAGTCCCTCCTCCCTCGGCAAGAGGGGCCAGAAGGATATGAGAAACTAAAGGTCCAGGGCAGCTGGAGTGAAGAAAGGGAAGCCAAAGAGAGAAAAGGCATCCCCGCAGTGAACCACACGCAGTGGAGGCAGAAGGGCGCAAGGGATGGGGCGGCGGGGAGGAAGGGAGATAGTTATCATGAGCGGCACGGGAGATGTAATTGTGTCATTGAAGGGCAGAGAAGAAAAGGGCAAGTGCAAAAAGAGGCCAACAGGACCGGAGGAGGGGGAGACCGTGCAGGAAGAATTGGGTGATGAGGTCTCCTTGGAAAGATGGGTGGTGTCGGGGTACTGGCTTTCACAGCGCTCTGGGTAGGAAAGTTTGATTTACAGCTCTATGACTTGCACTTCCATCCAGCGGCTGAAACTGTCTTAGAAGTACAAACCTCCGTCTCCGAAGTAGCGATTATTTCTCCTGGACAATAAAGAAGCTCAGAAGTTGTTACTGTTCATGCTGAGGAATTTGGCACTGGCAGTAGTTGTTATCACGCGCATCTATAAAGGTCCCCGTCACCAATGGTACCTGAGCACACAAGGAAGTTGACAGAGTCGAGGCAGCCAGATGCAAACCTGCCTACGGCATGTAATGTTGATTGCTAACAATTTTGTAGCTCATTTGACACTGCCCCTGCCCATACTGCTGTACACTGTGTACTGAAAAGAAAGCTTCCAGCACACACATTTAATTCTCATTCGTAACGGGAGATTATAATTTTAAAATATTTGTCAAGAATTATCAAGAGCTAAGCCAGAAATTATTTGTACATCAAAAGCATTTATAAAGTGCAGGAGGCTGCTGGAAAAGCCGATTTTTAGATTGCAAATACTGTGGTATCATGACAGCTTTTCACTAGGAGTTGTAGCACGTGTTTTCGCACTTTTATTATAAATCCTTGTTCAGCTGCTGAAGGAGCTAAAGCCATTCTTAGGTTCTCTAAAAGATCTTTTTAATTCTCAGCTCTCCCTGTGGGAGACTGGAGGCCAGCTATTCTTTCCACTTGAAGAGCAGGTACCTAGAATTCTTGACAAGTAAAGTTCTTTGTAAGCAGACAAAAGTAGGCTAAAAGCAAAGACACTTGTTAGGAGTTATTTCACTACATACAGAAATTAAGAATTGTTGGTTCTTATCCTAACTTGTCACCCCATTTCTAACGTATGCTAAGGACTGTTCTTGAAAAAAAGACCTTTTTCATAAGCAAAAAAAAAATCATATTGCTCGTAAAAGAGAATATAAAACATCACTAATAAAATTATTCAACAAAGCCTATAAAGCACTCACCTATGAAAATTTAAAATTTTCACTCATTTTATGTGTCAGTGGATGAAAAGTAACCCCTCTAGAACTAAGTTTATAACAATCGTTTCCCATTTTTGTGTAGAGGGTGTTCTCAGGTGTGTTCTGGATGTGGCTGGTAAATGTGATGGACACTGTGATCCTAACGCAGAACCCAAACCTTCATCCTCAAGATTGTACCCAACAAGTCTGCAGGCCATGACAGATCAGGGGAGTTGAAAAGAACTCCTGCAGAGCCCGTAACTTACCTCAGTCATTGCTGCAGTGCTAAGCTTCCTACAAAGACTTCCAAAACATCGAGCCTCCCCTCAGAATAAAAAAAAATAGTAAAGCAGCAGAAAACAACCATTCTAAATCCTTAATACAAGCACTATTACGCTTTTAAATGTGTCTGATTTTGTTTTTGTAGCCTGAGTGTGTTTCTCAGTGCCTAATTTTATCTCAGGAGACTTAGTCGCCTAAATCAGTATTTACTGCAATGATTCAGTAGAACCACTAAATAAGACATGTCTATAGAATCACGGCATCTTAATATTTTATTTTAAAAGACATCAATTCTAAGAATTGGGTTGTAAGAAATATAAGCCTGAAATTGTCCACCCTAATTTATGTGCACTGAACAAAGTTTACTACCATAAACGAGCGCCTGTAAAGCAACACCACCACACTATTTTTATCATTCCTTTAAATCACATTAGATTAACAACAGTTTAGGAATCATTCACCACTTGTCATCTAACAATATGGTTTTTAGGTTATATGAAAAAGAGGAAAAATATCACCAACATTATCCACATGATACATTCCTTATGCCATCAGCTCTCCATTATCTAGGATGACCTGAGCCTGAGAGACACCATGGACAGGAAAACCCAGTGGCAGTACTGCTGGAGACCCAAGAGTCACTCTAGCATTTCCGTACCACATTCCAGTTTCTGCAAATGCTCGTTAGTCGAGCCGGCTCCGCACAGATAAGATATGGAAATATGACTGTACCAGTTGACACAGTCTACTCATGGCTGAACAATCTTCCCACAGGCTTTGGGGAGTGAATGATCTTAGCAGTTAGACTCTCAGAAACTTAATTTTTTAAGTCTTAGTCAATGCTCTTGATATGGTATCCTCCTTGTCAACACAGAAGAAAGAACCCTTTATTTTCCAATATTTTTTCTTTATTTTGCTGATTTTCCCAATGTTACATTTTAGACTGGCCTTTAAGTTAAGGATGAGAAACAGCTGCATGTATACAACGGCCATCCTAGAGGCAATTAATGAAGCCAGCGTGTGATTTTTTAAATTTTAATTACTGTTTGATTTTTATTTTCACAATCTGTTTGTTGTACATTTGTTGAGGACCATTTAAATTATTGTTTAAGCTGGAAGGCACTCCTAACATGTTAGGAGTAATATTAAACATGTCTATATTTTATATTATGTTTATATTATAAACATAAAATATTAAACAAGTTTATATTTTCATAATGTAATACAATTCCCCTTTCCAAGCCAGATCCCATCTGTTAAGACAACTTCTTAGATCTTTCTAATGTACATCTACTTTCAAATCAGGATAATCGGAGATTGCTAGCCCTACCCCAGCATGTAGAGGCAATGAGCAGTGGTCTTAATGTTTTAGTGTGCAATTCGTACAATAACCAGGGGAATTAATGTGTGTCCTGGTTTTGGATGGGATAGAGTTAATTTTCTTCCTAGTAGCTGATATAGTACCCTGTTTTGGATTTAGGATGAGAATAATGTTGACAACACACTGACGTTTTAGTTGTTGCTGAGCAGTGCTTACACTAAGTCAAGGACTTTTCAGCTTCCCATGCCCTACCAGCGAGGAGGCTGGAGGTGCACAAGAAGCTGGGAAGGGACACAGCCAGGACAGCTGACCCAAACTGGCCAAAGGGATATTCCAGACCATATGACATCACGCTGAACAAAAACTGGGGCGCAGGCGCTGCTCGGGAACTGGCTGGGCATCGGTCAGCGGGTGGTGAGCAATTGCATTGGGCATCAGTTGTTTTGTATATTCTTTTATCATTATCATATATATCAGATAATAAGAGGGTTGCCATGAACACCCAGAGCAATGTTTTTGTAAAGTTACACCGAAAGTACATGCTGTGCACCCTGGGTAGGGCCTGCTTGGATACAGCTGGAGGGGACTGCAGGGGCTCAGCCCTGGTAGGGTCTCGCTCCTGCTGCCAGAGTGAGCAGCTCCTGAAACAAGCTACCCCTGAGCCCTACAGAGGTTTTGTCTTGGAGGAAGCTAGTTGTTCACCCCAGAAAGAGAGCTCCAGAGTGGACCAAGATACGTGCCACACAGGGCAGCCAGGGTAGCAGAGCCCAGGAGCATCTGTAGAGCTGAGTGACTGGATAATACAAATGTAGCCCATGGTCCTCACCATCACACACTCAGCTCTCCCCACCACCGACACCCCATTGCTTCACCCTAAAAAAACTGCCACCCTCTCTGGCTGCTGGCTGAGCAAGAGGAAGCCTGCAGTGGGTCTGGGTGCAAGCCATCACCAGCCATCATCCGGGCCAGGCGTGACAACCCGCTCCTCTCTCCCAGCAGGATGCTGAGCTGGTCGCTCCCTTCTACCCAATCATTCATGGTATCTGCAGGAACAAGGTATCTTCCTGACCTCTTTGGGCTGTGGGTTTCAAACACATCTGAGGGAGCCGAGGACTAACAGAGCAATTGCACGTATCTGAGTTCCTTAGAAAAGTCAAATAAAATTAAACCAAAAAAGGAGAAAATTAACCTTGTCACCCTGATGTTCTAAAGAAGAAAAATACAAGACCCCCTCAGCTGTCTTGAAGTGCCCCTTCTCACAAAATAAAATAACACCTTAATGAAAATCTTAATAACTCATGCTTTTCTTTCTTTTAGCTTTTCCTGTGTTAGTGAGAGTCAAGGATGTTTTACAACAAATTACTTCTTTTTTGTTTGCTTGTTTGTTATTCAGTTCCTTCCTACTACCCTACACTTTGAGCTTTTATATTTTAAGTGAGGTAATTTTGTCATCTTCAAGTTCATCACATTAATGCTTTCATTAATAAAAAGGCAAAAGCTGACGCATTTCCTTTTATGTTTTTGGGAGTGAATTCTCCAGGATTAAAAAAAACCCCTTCTTGCTGGTCGCATTAGCAATATTTACCCTTTGCATTTGTCATTTATTACAACCTTTTCTCCTGCATTATCTCATTTCTTATTAGAAATGTGCACTTTTTTCATGTTAGATACTGTTTCTCATAACTGTTTTATCACTGCCAAAAATACAGCAGGAGTGCAGCTGGTGGAATTTAGGGTTTTTTAAGCAAACCCTTTGCTTTTCTTTCATCCTTATGCAGAAATAGCTCTTTAAAGTAATAAGCATTATTTTGAAGAGACACTCAAGCACTAAGTGGGGGGTTCCCTTCGGTAATACACTTCTGACTGTCATATACCATTCTGCCTTGTAACCTACGCAGAAAATCATTAAGTCCTTACATTCCATACAGGAGAAGATTTTACTTGGAAAGATGGACAGAGCTGTCCATCCTAGCCTTCAAACCATTCTCCAGTCCCACCAAGCATGTGATCAGAAGCAAACTCCTTGCAGTCTAAAGTATACCAATCACGTCTAGACTGCATCTAATCAAACAATGTAAAACCCAGCAAGTCTTCTCCATCACAACAGCAGAGGAAATACCAACTACAGCAGAATAATCCTGGATCCTATCCCTGAGTGTCCACGAATGTAATATACTTCATCCAGTGCGTGATAGCAAGCAAAGGAAAGTAAATAACCACTGTGCCCCAGGAAGAATTCACACAAAATACCTATAGAGGAAGAAACACCTACTTGCCAGTGGGTGAATGTTTCTCACAAAAGGGTCATTTCATCCTAATCCTTCAGTCCTGACCCTCAGGAGAAACCTCCTGAAGATAAGCGTGGGAACTATGGGCTCATTTATAACTCGGCACAATCCCAGAAGCCAGAGACTTAACAGAGATATATTTTCGACATTTATAAACTCTCTCCTCCACCATTAACCTCTCCGTGCTCTACAGGTTATAAAGTACCAGTCTCTTTTTTTCCCCCAGGAGGTAGCAAGCCTGAAATTTCTCCATCTCTTATGTATCTTCCCCTCTCCTGCAGTATGCCCCATAGTTCACAGGTACTAATCACCTTTCTTTTTAAGCGATGATCTAATGGGTACATAACCAGCTAAACTCTGAGCAATCATTCTCAATTCATATTGATCTTATAGACCCATAGAATCATGGAATGGTTTGGGTTGGAAGGGACCTTTAAAGATCATCCAGTCTAACCCCCAGATCTTTGAAATCTGTTGCTTTTATTTCAGTCCTGAAGAATGGCTTTGTATGCCTGAAAGCTTGTCTGAATTCTTCAACTGTGACAGCTGGCATGTTAAAAAAATATTTCCTCTTCCTACAAGCCTCATAGCTGCAGGAAAATACTCTATGCTCTTTATCTGATATTCCATAATCAATATATCTGTGCATTGTTAAGGTGCTAGAAAAGCCACGCTATAGAATTATTTCTTAGTTTATAATTAAGCATGCACAGTATGAAATCACTTAACAATACACTACGTACACATGTATGACAGGGAAGGACTTAAGGCTGTGTATTTTCCTTTCACGTTTACTCCTGCATGAAAAGCTGTGTAGTTGTACCATTGCATTATACATTTTTATATATTTATTTAATACTTCCAGTATATTTATTTAATACTTCCAATAAAATTGACACTGATAACTCATATTTTGATTACCATGGGATAGATCTTTTAACTGTAATTTGCCTATGTTAAATACATTACCCATTTGTACTGTACAAAATAACAGAATTTATAGATTATTTCATTGTGCAGTGCTAGGGATATCGATGAAGTCAAAGAAAGTTCTCTGTATACACAGAAGGAATAGCAAGGCAAAGCTAATTAGTGGAGTGAGAAGCCGGGAGGAGAATTTGCTTACTGTCTTTGAAATTTTCCACATCTTGGGTGAGCTGATCAAGTAATAAGTGCTTCGTGACAAGCTGCAAGGCTGATTATACACTTTTGTTTTGTATTTGTTTTAAATAATAGTTCCCTGTTAATATGCAGTCGTTTCCTAAGTGAATGTGTAGTGCTTACTTAGGCAGAAATAATACTTTTTTCCCCCTAGTTTACGAGACAGTTGTTTTTAAAATTTCATATTCGTAGAAGCCGAGTAATGCATTCAACGGTAAGTAAGTTTTCGCCCCTTTACTCTACAGTAGGTTTTACTGGGAGAAACTTCCTTAAGAGATATGTGCCAGAACAGAGGAAAATGTGCTGGTGTACTACAGCTGTGTGGAAAAGAGATAGGTAATTGTAATATTTATTAAGCTTAAGCTTTTATAAAAGGTAAAACTTTTAGCTTGTATTTTTCTTTGATCAGATAAAAGAAAAGGGATTTAGCAAGAATAACAGAGCATTCTAGCATGTTCAAAATTCAGCATGTTGTGTTCTGGTGTACCAAACTGGAACGTGGGATGAGAGAATCCAAGCAATATTTATTGAAAATAGGAAACTTATTCTTCCTTTATATTTTTTGTATCCAGCCAATATGAGAGTGAATATTATCAGTATGAAATTTAGGTGGTCTTTCATGAACACATGAAAGAAAGATGAGAAAGGCAACAACACATTTCCTGTTGTTTCTCTGCTTCTGTTGCTGTTCCTCTGTATAATATGAAGACAATCCGAAGTCTGTAAATGTGCTCCAAGTTAAATTCAATAGTAATCCTCAATTTCTGAGCTTTTTGGTCTTTAACTAGGAGATTATTGAGTTAGAAAACAATATTCCTTCCAGAAAATTAAGAAACAGAGTTTCAGAAAACTCTTTTCCAGATGATTTTGAATTAATCAGGTACTAATCCCAGATAGTAAGAAGTACTGATATGACTTAAAATACTTGACACTAAATTTTGCCATTGAGGGCATCTGTATGGCTTTCAAGGATGACCGTTGCTCACCATTAAAAGTAAGTGAACAAAAAAGTATCAGCCACATGTAGAAATTGAAAAAAACCCAAGTATAATATTGATGAATTCTTCACGTGTATGAGACTGAGCTAGTCTATCATGTATTTGTTCTTGCAAGCACCATCAGCATCTAAATTCAGCACCCTTAAGACAACTTCAAGATGCTACACCTGAAAAATGTGGGCAGCGTGCTGAGCCCCACATTCCCTCAGTCCAATTTACAACTTTAAAACAATTCTTTGAAGAATAAATTTATGTGTGGCTCCCAAGAACAAACTGGACCCAAAATTTTCAATCTACACATGAAACAATGGTCATCTTGTAATTTCTACTCCCTGATACAATGAATTAAGCCTTTGAAGGAGGGAAACGAGGAATAATGCTTGACTGAAGTCAAACAGGGAGTATCTTCATGTGCAGGACAGATACTCACTGAGAAGATCAGCCGTTTCCTGAACAGCTGACCAAAACTGGAATCATACAAATGTCCACGAACACTAACCAACGGGCATAAACGCGGTTGAATCAAGCAGCTGTTCGCTATTAGAATGAGTGTTCTCAAGTACTACGTAGGTAATATTTGGACAGTGTATCCCATTGTTTAGGATAAGTTAAAGAAACCATTCTCTGGAAATAATTGTTTCTGCTCAGACTCCCATTATCGTATCTCTTTTCTCACCCTATCTTTCTCTCCCATTAGCTGCCATGGCACCTCATCTATGTCTGGTAAAACAGATAAGTGGTTGTCATCAAGCCCAATACATGAATTACTCATTATATCTGCTCTCTGAATACTTCAGATGCTCTGAGCAGCACATTTCTCTTCCTCTGGCCCAGGCAGTTTGTAATCCACTTGCAGTCCGTGTGCTGACTAAGGGAAACGCGGGTTGCAGGGTTCCTCGTGGCCCTGACCACAGGCGCTCGCTTTCAGTGGGCTCCTTGCTCAGCTTGCTTACAGCTGCAAGACTCGCTTCTGGGCAGACACCCCCCTTGTTGAGAACCCAAATTTCGTATCGCCTAACACTGCCAGGCTGGCGGTTACGTAGCCATTCACGCTTTCTCTGCAGCTATGGGAGAAAGGAAAGCAGCTCTGGAGGGCAATGGTGGAGCGGGGCGAGTCGTGCTCGGGGAGCGCCTGCCTTTCCCCATGGACTGCCCAGGGACGCCAGGCAGCCACAGCCGAGAAGGTGCCCCATTTGTAGGTGGTTGCAACCCGGTGAGATGTATCCAGCTGAAACGACTATTGTTTCACATGTTAGGAGCCTCATTCTCCTTTGAAATAGTCAGACTTATGATGGATTTAGCCCGCTAAGTAGGGGCTAGATCTGTGCTAAACTGCAATCGGCCGCAGTCTTTCAGCCATATGTTTTTGATACTTGTAACATTCCTTGAATTAAGGTTCAAGGAAAACTTCAAAGTCTACTATTGCTCAGTGAAATGAGTACTACTAATGACATTAGTCCATGGACCTCAGTTGGACTCTCCACCTGAGAAGAGTACGGAATTAGTCTTTTGTAATGATGTATAGTCACAAATGAAAATCCTTAAGAACTGCTGGCATTTTGGTTCATCTACTAAAAATCCCATTCAAAGAAAAGAAAAAAAAACCCAAACAGCACAAAACATGGATGATTTAAGATTTTTTCTGTCATTTCAGAAAGTAAAGGAGTAACTACTTTGTCTCTGGGAAGTTAATACATTATTTTGTTCATTTTTGGTTTGTTTTGTATTTTCTGTTAAAGATTTAAAAATATAGAAGTACCTCTAAACATGTATTACTACATGTGCATGTAAAAGTACAAACACAAGGAAAGGCAAACAATTAAAGGGACATTATGATCTGAAATTTGACTCTCATTTTAACTTAGGAAATTACTGGTAATAAGTTTAAAAGCAGAAGAAATACAGAATTCTAGTAGTTAAGATTTCAAAAAGCAAAGTAACTTGTTGGTATCAGATTTGTCCATTTGGTCTCAATTTGTAACTGAGAGCAGTGCAAAAGATAGAAGTAGCGACAAGTCAATTGGACTTTTAAAGTGTGCTTTGCTTAATATTCAAAAAGATAAAACACAGAAATAAACTTTTGTTTACAGCATAAACTTTAGCTTTTGTCCCTTGATGTTATTTCCATATATTTAGATCTTGAATTATATTTACCTTCCCAAAACAATAGGATAAAAAATAAAGGGAAAAGAATTAGTGTGCTGAGAAAAAGCAGATTGCCTCTGGTTGATAAAGGATCTACTTATATATTGTTTCAATAGACCGATATGTCTAGTAAAAACAGGCAAGCTTTGATGCATACAAGCCTGTTTTCAGATCTAATAAAAGATATTACCTCTCCTTACAAGTTCTGGCTTGCTTATTGCCTTATACCATGCTGGCTACAAAGACAGTGCTATTGCTCAAACATTTTTACTACTACTAACCTCCCAGCTAAAATAACACTGCTACTACAAAGTCCTAGTATGAGTTACTTCATATTTATCAAATATAATTTAAATGTATGTAATCTCTCAGAAAGGCTACAGGACTACGTAAAATACAATATGGCATAAAGTTTATCCGCATTATGTTCTGAAATGACCTGACACAGTGAGAGAATGGAATAGCGATAGAATTGCGGTTACCAAAATTCAGTTTTTACAAATCAGCAATGCAAACTGACATTTGCTTGCTACACTGTTTCATGAAAAGCCAAATAATTATTTTTTTAGAGAAGCTTTTGACAATGGGAATTGTTTTTGCAGGTAACTGGCAATAAAATATAGATAGCTGAGAAAAACTTCTGGCAAAAGAGAAGAGTGGAGTGACAAACATGTAACTAAAGGTTCCGAAATCTTACTACTTTGCATGTTACTACTTTACTACTGCTGCACTGTTAAATTCCTCTTTAGACTGAAAAAAAAATCTTCAATCCCAAGAAAGAAAAAGAAAACTGGTTTTACAAAATTACAAATTTCCTTCCTGTACATGTTTTTAGATTAAGCCTTTCTGACAAGCTATTTTATAAAACTTGGATAAAATTCTTGACACAAGATCTGAAATGGATCTGTGCTTTGGTTCAAATCATGTTAGCGTGTTTGTTTCAAATTTTGTGGTTTACTCTTAAATAATCTTTTTCTATTGTTTCCTTCTCTCTGATCACACCTCTGTCTTTTTTTTTCCATTCCAAAACTGCAGTAGCCTTTCTCCTATCAGACTATCTTGTTTTGAAACTTTTCATGGTTTCTTAATGACACTGGTTTCACATAATCCTGTTGTCTGGCTGTCCCTCTGCCTATCAGTTCCCTTTGAGCCTTTCAGCCAATTTCAATAAACTTTGAACGAGGGATAAGGGCTTCCAAAGAGACGTTAATTCCTACAAATTTTAGGAAGACTGTTAGCAAGAGAAGGAAGAAACGCAAAAGAAGTGCCCACTGTTGGAAAGGCAAGTACAATTTAGTTATTGTACCTCCTGCTTGCTATTAGCTAATCAAGTCCCTGACCAGTCCAGCATATTTAACATAAAACAGGCACTTTAGCATGTGAGGGATGTAATTCAAGGCTGGAGGGAGATCAGGGTTGGAAGGGTGTGAGATGCTCAGCTTTAGGAAAACAAGCTGCTTCAGTTCTACTGTGCACATAGCAACTCTTGTGTTTAGAAACCCTATCTAAGTGAAAATGACCATCACGTAATATGTAACGGATATAATTTTGTGAACAACAGTCTCCTTCAAGTTTATACTGGTGCAATGACAAACACTCTGTGTGCAGAGATGCATTCCGAAAAACTGATAAAATGGCAGTAGTTCGTGAATCTACAAAATTTCTTGCAGTCTTTTGACAATGTTCTCATCTAGTGCACTTAGGAATGACATTGACAAATTTTAAGAACAGTTCCCTTCTTCCCTTGCTCTACTCCTAAGGCTGGAAGGAAGTCAGACTTCTTCAAGGTTCATGTGGATGAAGAGGACCGTATGGTTGTCAAATCAATTTGTTGAACTCTGTCCAAATCCTATGAGACGGATGCTTTTCACATGGACACCACATGGTTTATCCGAGGACAGTTCGGCTAGGAACCAACTAGACAGTAAAAAAAGTGTTCTGAATTGCTCCGTCTCTGAAAGATGGATGAGATACACTTTTGGGCCTGTAAATAAAAGTTTTCACAACCAGTCTCTGTGATATTTGGTAGACACACACAGATTTTCTGTTTATGCTATTCATTTAACCCTTATTTGAACAACTAAATGAATAACAGGAAAACGTCACAGCATATTTTTCTTATCATAAGAATTGTTCCTAATCAGACACCATTCTTTCTTCAACATAAGAGACCACAGGTCCCCACAAAATCTTTTTCTTATCAAATTTCTATGATTTCTATCTAAGCATGCATTCTTTTGTACCTGTAAGTATGGAGCATAAATTGGGTTTAACTGCTTCTATGAGTCTTTCAAGAGTGACATTACGCTCACTCCAACACCACTGTTAACATCTCATACCACCAGAAATCACAAGTGGAAAGATGGAAAGTTACGACTATGAAGAGAAGTCTTATACTGATGTGAGGAACGGTAATTAAAGCAGCCATCTCAGGAGAAACTAAAATGAAATGTCCATACTCGACCTTTATTTGTAACAGAAAAGAGGTATAGCATCACTCCAGAACAGTTTTTGCAACTTCTTATGGTACTTCTATGGGATTTTTCTTTCCTAATTTTGAATGTTAATTGATATGTATAGTAAGTACTGCCTGATACCTCAGGGTGACGCCCCACCCCACCCCTCCCAAGTTTATTAAACTCAGGATAGTACGGAAGGTAGAGATTACATCTGAGTTTTGGAAAACATACACAATAGCTAAATTTTTAAATTTACTGCATTTGGGTTCTGGCTTTGTTCCATACAGAAAAGCCTAAATATACGGTGTCTAGATATAGTCATTACATGCTAAACACTTTAAACCCATCTTAAAGCCTATATATACGGTGTCTAGATATAGTCATTACATGCTAAACACTTTAAACCCATCTTAATTATTTGTTATTGGAATAACTTTATTGGGTTTTGCTTATCAATTTGAGGGATACAGAGGGCAAAGTTCTCACTGAGCTGCTTGGCACTTTCGCATCAGATACACTGATCACTTGCCATGTCGGCTAGAAAATATAGAGGTATCAGGGCCCTGAGGGCACTAACAGGGCCCCTCGGCAGCCTCCCCTGGGGCCTCCCCATACCCCTCCCCAGGACCCCATTTCAGCCCAGCCAAGCACGGAGGTGCTTGATGCCCAGGGCTCGGGCTGCCCCGGCGGCCCCGGCTGCTCCTGGCTGGGGCGGTGGGATGGACCTGGGCTGCCAGGGCCTGCTCGGACACCCTGGGGAGCCCCTGATGCTCCTGGCCTGCAGGGAAAAGCTGGTCCCTGGGGTGCCCTGGTGAAACCCATTTGCCGTGGGGAACATCTCTGCATGTCTCTAGAATTGTCTTTCATTTTCATCATGCCTTACCCAACCAATGGTACACAACAACACGCTGAGCGCGAGTGTGAGAATATCAGGCACTGACCACCACTCGTGTTTGGGGCTCATTATTATTGCCAGTATGAACGTATCATTTAATCATCTATGTAATGTTATGTTACCACTACGATATAATTACGTTTTACATCATTAGAAATTACAATTGTAAAAAATAGGAGTCCTTTTCTGGAAGGGATGACATCCTACGATCTGATGTTGCACAAAATGACATATACCCGGACATCATTATAGCCAAAATACTATCCAAAATATATGCTGCATAAACCAAAGACTTAGGCAAGTGCAAACTACTCTTTTCCTTACTGGCAATCCCACGCAGGCTTAAATAAGTCAACGAAAAATTATGTAAACCAAGAGCACTACTCATGTGCTTAAGTGATTTACTGGATTGGGCCCAAAAATATTGAAAATGTTGCAAGATTGATCCCTGATGTGATCCCTTACAACAAATCTTAATGTCCACGCAGTAACTTGTTTGATTTTCAAGCAGTATTTTGTTTTCTTCTTAAAAGAAACTTATCTGCGATACTGCCTATGTTGTTTTCTGAGAGTTGGTAGATAACACGTAATGCAGCGTCTAAGGGGCTGAACCAGAAGGAAAAAAAAAGATCTTTCATTGGTCTGTGGTAAAATTCTGCTTTCTCTCTCCTGCTGTCGCTCTTTTATGCTACCCAGTTGCAAAGCTCCATAGCATTACTCTGCATCAGCAACGTTATAAGTTTCATTTTTGTCTACGGAGCAGCATGGCGTCAATCAGTTTAAGAACTGGGGATAAATGCACCTATTAACATAGAGATTTTCTAAATTCTGAATCATTCCCTCACCAAAATGTTTTGTTTTTAATTTCTTTTGGGTTAGTCAATGAACAACATAATCAGCTAGTTTGTAACTGGTTTCACTTTTCATTTGATAGCCTGACTGCAATGTGGGAGCTGGGAAGCCTGCAGGGAAATGCTTCCATTCCCCACATTTTTGCACTGAATTAAAAATGTTGCAAAAGCATTTCTAATCATACCAATGGTTGTGTACAGAGAGGAATCAACCAGAAGGACTACTGAGGAGTAAATTAGTCTGTCATAGTTCTCTGCGTGGACACTTACTTTAGAACAGTTAGTGAGTTTTGTCAGTGCCTACTGACTTCCATCTTCATCCCATGGATACTCTTCAATCAGCAATTTATCTCACTCGTATCCTTTTGTTTCCATAGTTGCTGCACAAAGAGAATCCAGTAACATTTATCTGCGGTATCGGGGGGGTGGGGGGAAGCGTCCATCTTTCCAAAGGCAAAGCAGTGTCGTACAAGATGAGCCACGGCAATGCCCCCAGAGAACTCTGGAAGCCCGAGTGAAGAGGGACGGGCATAATTTTTGTTTGGGAGAACAGGAAGAATTTCCCAGTCAGAAGTCTGTTGTGCAGTTTGCTTGCTCAGTAACCACAAAGTGCCATTCCTGTCCCAATATTGTCTTTTATTTGGTGCCATAAATAGCTGTCTACTTCAGCCTATCGTGACCTTTGATTAGCACAGCTACAAGCAACTGCTGGTATGTCAAAGCACTTCAGAATATACCTTTAAAACAGAAAGGAGGTCAAATATAAAAGACAATAAACATGAAGTCATGTATTTTTTTGTCCCATACAAGTGCAAAATTCCTCTAACATCTCGTGACACTTCTGCAAACTGTACATAAAGTAGAATCTAAAATCAGAAAAATACCACCAAAGGTCTCGGAAAGCTGAAGAGGAATCAGTTCTTAGTTTGTTCCAAACCTAAGGTTTCAATTAAATTAATCAGATAAATAATTCTTTCTCTTGGCTGAAGGAACCCTTCTTCACAAGAGGGAATACTTGCTACAAGTTGTACCAGTATTGTTTCCACAAGTATTGTTTGTATCTTTTTTTTTGTTGACTTTTATGTGAACTGACAGTCAATTTCTTGGTGGACAATTGCCCACATTATAAAAATCCACTGATGTGTCACTGTTTGGCTCTGCCAAAAAAGCCATAGTAGTTAGAAGGAACACAATATTTGGCCTGTCCCTGAAACAAGGGTCTACTTAACAATAAAAAGAAATGAACATCAATAAACACAGCAGTTTATTTTTAAGGATAAGAAGTGTCAAAAAACATACAATTGTTTGAAGGTGCCGTTGTGCCCCTGTAAGTCATCGTAAACAGTGAAGAGCTCGAGGAGAATACTGCAGCAGACAGGGAGAGTTAAATGCATTATAGGTGCAGTAATTGTAAACGCTTTCCCAGGAAAACAAACTGGATAAATTGGAAATAGGAGGGAAAGCCCGAAGTAATTGATAAGGGACAAAAAAGGAGACAGGAGGCCACAATAACATGCTCAGAGGCATGAAAATCACTGAGATAACAGGGTTGTTCTTCTACGATTACACATATTTGTAACCCTAACATGAATAGGCTTACACTTACGCAGATTTTCACCATGGTTATGGCTTGTTTTTATTGTTGGTGAAGAAAATGCATGTAAAACTATTCTTTCGGTTGCGTTTGTACCATGATGAAGCAGCTGCATCCTTTGTTTTGTTTACTGAGTGGTTAATGCAGGGACGTACATCACATTTCCTTCCCAAATAATACAACCTGGTGATTAGCAAAAAAAAGGACTAACTCTAACTTTGTTAAAATAGGAAAGAACAGTAGATAACGCCACTTGGTTTTGAGCTCTAGCTTTTTACAGAAAAACACCCACCCACAGCTCCTGCAATGAGCAACCGGTATTTTAGTCTGTGTCACTGCGTGGTCCAAAAGATAAACATTTTGCACAAGAGTTAAGGCTGTTAGCCCTAGCCTCTTGAGCAAATTCCAACCCATGCGACCTAAATTCCTCCTGTGTTTTCAGCTGGACACTGTATTTTTTACTTCCTGCTCTGAAATTCTTGAATGATGTTGTTAAAACGAGACTTTGACCTTGGAATACAGACAAACAAAACAGAAAATTAAGCACCATTTCAGATACTCTCCGAGACCAAGTTCCTCACATCTGCCAAATTTCTGTCCTTCCACAAGGCACGCTTCCCCATTTTCTCCAGGTTTTAAATCCAGGTTTAAAGTCTCCCCATTTGCTATATAAAGCACCTACATAGACTGGGCTTCTGCTGACTTCACACTCTATACGGTAGGCACGCACATAAATGTAGACGTATCAGAAGAAACAAGAGCAACAAAAGATCCATTTGGCTGTTTAAAGTGCTGGTGTCCCCTAACCAGGTATCTGTTCTGAGGGAGGCAGCGTTTCAGTGAAGAATGAAGTCACCCCTGCGTGCATCTATGCCAGCTCCGAGGCCCTGCCCAAAGCCCGTTGTCAGACGGCGGGCCCGAGGCCTAGAGGGGGCCGAGGCCCGAGGGAAGGCCCAGCCGGAGCTGAGCTGACCGGTGCAAAAGCCGCAGCCGCCGCACACGCACCGGACAACCCCGCCTCTCCCCCTGCTTGCCCAGGCTGTTCCGGGCCGCGGGCGGTGAGCGGGCACGCCGCACCGGCTCGCGCCGCCACGGAACACCGTAACCACCAGCGCCCCCCTCCCCCCGGCTTTGTCGGCCCGTCCTCCCGCACGGCGACCCGAGGGCGGAGCGGCACCGCCCGCCGCCGCTCAAAGGCCACCCCCGGGCCCAAGGGGACGCGCCGGCGGAGCGGCCCCAGGTGCCGCCCCCGCCCCGACGGGCCCCAGCGCGGCGGCAGTGGCGGGGAAGGGAGGGCCGGGCCCAGACGGCAGCGGCCGCGCTGACGTCATTATCCGGGCCCTCCGCGCGGTTCGCCCGGCGGGTCACAATGGAACCCGCTCGAGCCCAACCGACGTGAAACGGCCGCGCGCGCGCACACGCGCCACCGTCCCCCGCCTTCCTCGCGCGCGCTCCCTCGCCGCACACATAGGGGTGGGGGCAGGGGGGCCGCGGCCTGGGCCTCGCCGCTGCGGCGTGAGTGACAGCCCGGGGCGACGGGGGCGGGGAGCGCGTCACGCCGTTCGGGTGGCGGAGCCGCCGCCGCCGCTGCTGCTGCGCTAGGTTGGGGCCTGCGGCGCGGGCCGGGCGCGGAAGGCTCTGCCGGCGCCGCCATCTTGCCCAGGGCCCCGCCAGACGGAGGTGCGCCGCCGCCGCCGGGAGCGCGAGGAGCCGCCGCCGCGTCTCGCCTCGCTCCCTCCCCCCTCCCCCGCCCTCCCCTCCCCCCGCACGCACGGAGCCGTCAGCGCAGAGAGCTCCAGCCGCCCGGGCCGGCCCCTCCGCTGCCACCTTCCTTCCTGCCTGCCGCCTGCCCCCGCGCGCAGCGGCCGCTGCCGCCCAGCCGAGCCCCGGGCCCCGGCGAGAGGCGCGGGGTGCGTGTGCGCCCCCTCCCCCGCGTGCGCCCGGTCCCCGGACGGGGCGGAGCGGAGCGCGCAGGCCCCGGCCAAGCCCCAGCCGGAGCCGAAGCCCAGGGCCGCCGGGCAGGAGCTGGTGACGCAGGAAAAACGCCCCGGCGGTGCCGCCGGCGCCGGAGAGTGCGGAGCGGCCAGGGCCGGGATCTGAAGCGCGGGCAGCGGCGGCAGCTTCGCCCTCCCTTCTCCCGTCGCAGTACACGGCGCCCGCCCGGGGGGGCACCGGGAAAGCGGAGCCGCCCCCTCAGTCAGCCGGCTGCACGCCCGGGATCGCGGGGCCTGGCATGAGACTCTGCCCTGCTGGCTGCCTGGGATGAGGCAGTCCCCGGCCGCGCTCCTTCGGCAGCACCCAAGAGGACACCGGGCCGTCGCAGCAGCAGCCGCGGGACAAGGGGAAGCCGTGCGGGGGTGAGTGGCGGAGCGCTGTGCCCGGGCGGGACCGGAGCCGAGGCCGGGGCCGGGACGCGGCGAGGCGAGGCGGCGCGGCTGCGCGGGGGCAGCTGTTTGTGCTGCAGCCGGCCGCCGCCGTGCGGAGCGGAGCGGAGGGAGGCGCTCCCCGGGGATGGGGCTCCCCGGGTCGGGGTGCGGGACGGCGGGGTGCGGCGGGGAGGAGGGGGCGAGCCGGGCCCCGCGGGGCGGGGAGCGGGGGTGGGGGGTGGGGATAACGGGCGGCGGGTGGCGGCAGCGCCTCCCTCGCAGCCCCCGGCGTGTGGCCCTGCATCGCTGGTGTTTTGGAGGGCAAGGGAAAATGGCTGACGGCTCCTCATCCTCTCCCCGGCTGCCGGGGGGGTGGAAGTGCTCCCCGCCCCGCGCCCCTCGGGGGGCTCTGCCGGCCGCCGGGCGGCCCCTCCCGCCGTCGTCCCCCCCCGGGTGCCGCCGGGCGAGGAGGGCCCGCTGGCTCCCCGCAGCGCTGCACCCAGCTTTGCCTCCCCTGGTTCTCGCTTCCCTTCGCACCGAACGCCATTACTGAGGTGGAGTGATTGGAGCCGTGTAGGCCCGGGCGACGCCTGGAAATAAGGCCCTGCCGAGGCGCTTTTCCTACAGTCTCAATGAAAACCACCAGCACCAGCTCGTTCACGCCCGCTGTAAACATTATTAACACGTAGGCCACTCCTCTAGTCTCGGCTTCCAGCAACCCTATTTCGATACACAAAAAACGTCTGTGGCTTTTCCCATCGTCTTCCTCTAGTTCACCCTGCCGCTTCTCCTCGAAGTTATGTCTTAGGGCTTGTCTGTTGCCATTTGTTTTAGGCAGTATAACCCTCTCCCCTTGTCCAAGGTGTACGGCAGGGATAGTTGCATACAGTTTGGCCACGGTTATTCTCTGTTATTGTCCTCAAGAAAACGGAGGACTTCACCAGTTGGATGGGTTGTTGGGGTTTTTTTGTGTGTTGGTAATCACTCTGTTAACGTGTGCTGTCCCACTTTGTTTGGTGGTGTTTGTCTACACAGAGAATAGCCTTTGAAAATTATTTATTTTGTTCTTAAGTGATTTTGTTCTCATACAAGCATTTGAAAACATTGAGATGGTTTTTAAGATGCCATATTTCATTTTCAGGTTGCTCCCTCAGAAGTCCAGTTAAGTATTTTGAAGATGTACAATAACACACAACTGTACAGGAAAAAAAATGTTTCAGAAAAGAATTGTTCTAATTAAATGTTCAAAGGACTCCCAGGCTCACTGTAGACATATTGCGTCTGTCTCAGCTGTCTTCATGTTGTCTGTACAACTTGATTTATATTCACAGTTCTGCAGTTGTATTCATATCACTGGACGTTCGTATCAGCCCAAAGACCCTCTGAAGTCACAGGCTCAAAGCTAGCACAAGGCCCACTTTTGCTGACCTAGTTGCAGAACTGGGGCCTGTATTTTTAAAAAGTTGTTGAATTTAGATATTAATATGCAGTGTTAAGTAAACTAGTGGCAACACTTGTTACAACAGACGGACTAGGTAACCTGTGTTTTTCAGCAGGCTTCTCAAATGCCTGACAAATGGATATTAAAACTGTTATGTTTAGGAAGGCACTATTGATGGGTGTTTGGAGGATTGACCTTTATTGATTATGGAATTGAAATGATGTCTCTAGTAAGAAAGATTAAGGGGTGACTGAAATCTGTAGGCAGCTAACTTTGTTCTTGATATTTTAAGGTTTTACTTTGAGAAATTGGCAGAACTCACCATAAATGTTCCTGATCAAATAACATGTTTATTTCAGCAAAACCTAAGTCAGAAATGAGGGTGCTGGGGGGTTTTTTTGTTTGTTTGCTTGAGGTTTTTTGTTTGGGTTTGTTTGTTTTTTTTAATCTTTTGATTCTTTGAGTTGAGGTAATGTTTATTCTTTGAACCAACAAAGTACAGTGGCTAATACCAAGAATTTAGGGTCGCATATAAAATGCATGTATTGATTATTCTGTTGCAATACCCTGGACGATGGTGATGCTTAATGATTGCTTTGAATGAAAAACATAAACATAATCATAAGGCTGCAGTGGAAGAAACTCAAGTTTCAGCATGCTTTTTTTGGGGGGGGTGGCAGGGGGGGATCTAGCTAAAAATAAGTGTAAGATTCTATCATAGTAATTTTTTTCCTCTCTCTCCAATATCTTTTGTACTTTTCTTTCGTGTAGGTTTTCTTAATGGTATTTCTTTTGGGTAGCCTTTGTCTTAATCTTTCTAGGCTGCTGCTTCATGTCTTGCAGAATTTGCCCTTGTGGATACTTTTGCCCATTGAATTGGCAGGAAGACTACATCTGGAGGTGGGAATCAATAAGGATAGTGGTAGCAAAACTGTTTACTTTTTCTATATCTGTGGAACACTGTCACCCTTACATAAACATTTTATTTCCCACATTGTGGTGCATTTGTACTCAGGAATAGACCAGTGCAACTACCCTCTGTTCTAAAGGCACACTTCTAGGTTTATGCATTTTATTAATATTCTGGAATTCTTACAAGCGAAACTCAGGATAAACAAAAATAGTGGATTACTGTCTATCCAACAAAATTAAATAGACTTTTAAGAAAGTAAAGGTACCGTAAGGTGTCTTGAAACAAAGGTATTACATTTAAAATTGAAATTAGTTTAGGACTTTCCAGTATGAATACAAATTTGGGTAAAAATGGATAGGAATTCAGTTGTTTATTAGTTTGAACAAATTACTTTTAAAAGGCTTTAAAGTTATGTTTCTGTCAGGTGTGTATTGAAAATATATTAAGTCCCACGGGAAATATTTCTGGCCTTCCTGCTCCGGTTTAGAAATAAGTTCAGAACTTATTTCAGGTATTTGAATGGCAAGCACTTTTGTGTTAGGCAGTACTCTGAGTGTGTGTGTATATATATGTGTGTGTGTATATATATATTTTTTATTATTATTATTATTATTATTATTATTTCCCCAAAATATTGTTTTCTATATCCTAAGAGATCTAAAAACTGTAGGTATATTTTGAAAACTTCCTGAGTAGAATAGCCTCATTTGTGAAGAAAATGAATCAAAGATGTCCCTTACTGTTTTTCACTTAAAACATGATTTATTTTTTTAAAAAGAAGCCAAACCCTGCAAAATCTCCAAAACTATTACACTTACCTTAATTCTTTTTCTTGTAATTATCACAAACATTGTTTGATCAAACCAGTAGTCTTGCTTATCCAGCACTTGCAGATGTGAAGTGGTTGTCTGAAGATACAAGAAAATTTGCTGGGTCTTCTGTTCACTTGAAAAGCTGTACATGTGAAAGCTTTTGTGTCCTTTAGAAAATTGTTTCCTGGATGTTAGCATTAGTATTAATCTGAACATATGGACATGGTTTCTCTTGTTCAGGTATCTTAAGTTTTTCTTATAATCTGGATATGTCCCCTCTTGAAACTCTGTGTAGCTGCATCCAGTTTTATTATCCATATCACCCTTGCTTAAAATCAGAGTTCAAAACTTAAAGCTGCACTTGAGGGGATGTGTTGGGAACACAGCTTGATAATGTCTGTCTTTTGTTGTAGTACCTTGCCTTTTGCAAAGCTAGCAATGCTGGGTGCTGTTGCTGTAGATTTGTCTTACATCATACACGATGGTTGTGGTATATAAATACACTTTTTTTTTTTTTTTTTACATAACTGAGCTTTGTTGTACATACTGTGTCCCTGACACAAACCTAATTAAAAAACTATACTGCTATACCTGCCCTTTACTATCAGCGTAGAACATTCACCACAGTCTTTATTTTGTTCAGTTTTTCTTAAGAGGTTTTTATTCTGCAATATCCAGTAGTGATGAATGTCAGTTGCTTAGCTGCCTTGCCAAGCAGTTGGTTATGTTTAGGAAGAGCAGTTTGGTAAACCTTCGTATTGCAGAATGGTAGTTAAAAGAAACAGTCTTTCCGTAGCAGAGGCAAGGGATGGAAAGAAGGTCTTTCATAAGCATTTGCTTGCATGCAGTGAGACTTGAATTTTTCTACCTGGGAAGTTTGAGCTACTTCAGATTCATGTGTTAGAAAAATGAAGTGACATTTTTCATATATTAAATCTAGTTTTTGTTCTCTTATTAATGTAGGAACATCTTAAAGTTCTCACGCTGGTATAATGAATTACAGTTTCATAATGAGTTGAGATATCTTTTTAAAACAGGTTGTATTGTCTGTCTCTGTTATGCTTAAGGCTGTAGCATGACTTGAGAATATAGTTAACAGAGGTTCCCTCTGTACTTCATGACAGAACCATGTTTTGACTTAGATCTTCTTGTTTAGAATCTTTAATAGATAGACAGTGGCAGAAAGCCTTTCTGTCATGACTTTGCACCCTCAAAATGTCAACTACTGCGTTTGTGAGCCAATACAGTGTCCACTTGAACCCATTGGTGCTTTGAACACTTTCTGTAGATCTGGTTTGGTAAAATAATTTAAAATATTGAGTGTTGGTAAGGTTACAGGAGAGCTGTTAATAACTTTCCCCACAATAGAGGAGAGGAGGAAAGTAAATAAGGTCCTAAAGTAGCCAGTTGTGACTTAGTGTAAAATCTTTTTGCTTCTTTTTTTTTTCTTAAGGGAGCTTAACAGCACAGCCAGTTCCTTTTGCATTTTCTGTTGTGAATTTTCTGATACTTGCTTCATTTTATAAGAAGCCATTAGTTACTTATTTTATTTGAGAGTTGAATTCAATCTGCTTGATATCAAAGCTTTTTGGTTGCCAGCTGTTGACGTGTTTTCGAATAAAAATTAAAATGCTGGGAATAAAAAGCATTTGGATACATGTATGTTCACAGGCTTGCTTTCTAAAGGAGACATTACTGATGTATGGTTTTCTTAAAGGATTAGTTAGTATTACCTGTAAGAATGATTACTTGCTTTTGGTTAACTTTTTTCTGCTAGTACACCTCCAAAAGAGATCCATGGGATGTAGATTTAAAATCTAGTCATGTTTTGAATGCTAGTATTTTCAACTTTTTTCATGAAGTTAAAATGAAGACTGCTTTAGAAGTAATGGATAGCTATCAGGAATGTTATCGTGGGAAACTTGTATTTGTAGCATCCTTGATGTGCTTACAAAAACAGTATGTAACCTTGTTTTATGATTTAGTTTTCCTTACACATGTAACTGCCAACAGAAAAATGTTATTTTCTTGCATATAGATCTTTGCATGGACATCTTGGCAAATAATACTCTTTTGTAGTTAGTGTTTAGCCATGAATTCACTCATAAGAGGGGAATTCCACATTGCTTCGTTCCTTAAAGATGTACATCTGTGAATGGAGAACTCTCACAGAAGAAATCTTTTTTCCAAATTTTTCTTTGAAGCTGAGATTCAAGAATATGTTGAAGGCAATACACAAACATGTCACTCCTTAATGTTTGCTCATGTCCTCTTCTCTTCCCTGCTATAAGCTGTAAAACACTTCCCTAGTGGGTTTGGTTTTTTTTTTTTTTTTGTGTTTTTTTTTTAAATAGAAGCGTTGTTCAAATGAGTGCTTCAAAATAATGAAAAGTACATGGAGGTAATTTCAGGGCTAACTTTTCATTAAGCTTTCATGTAAAATAGCCAAAACTCAAGTAATAGAAAATTGTCCCTACAAGAGCCTTTGTTTAAGACAAGTAAACACTTCTTTGTAACATCTGAATGGTAACATGGAATGACACAAAAATGTACATTATAAATCCCACAGGCTTCAATCCTTAAGTCACTTAATTGCCGCTTAACCTTTCGTCTAGCTTCAGCAGGACTAGGTGTGGGAAGAGGAAAAGGTGCTGTTTTGTGTTAGGGTGGTCTTAGCTATAATACTCTGAAATGGTGAAAGAAGAAAAAGGAGGTTGTTTAGAAATGTGTTTGGTAAAGAAGAAACAGTAGTGAGGTGTGCCAGGTAGGATCCCTGTGTTACCAGACAGGCTTTTTTGGTTGGAGGGGAGTGTTCTTGCTAGCACTGTGGTGTGGGATAGTGGTGACAGGCCTGTCTTGGCTGTGGGTGGAACTTCTGTTTTCTTGTCCAGAAATGAAAACTGACAGTGAGGGGAAGAAAAGTCTCTTACTTTTCTAATATAGGATGGGAATGAACATTGTTGTCAAAATATACTGGCATCTCAGTAAACAAGCCTTGCATCTTTTGGTATTTAATTTTTCTGCTGTCTTAGCAATGAAGTACTTCAGTGTGTTTTTGAATAAGTTTCAACAGAACAAGTCCATGAATTTGAAAGTTAAATAAGAAAGGTGGATCTGCTTAGCTTAATTTTTAGGTGGATAGGTTGGTGAAAGACCAAAGTTTTTATAAACTAAAAGCTTAAACTATATTTTATATTAGACTTTGTATATTTCTAATTTAGAAATAAAATGTTAATTGTTCACTGATTTCTGACTTTTCCTTTTAATGCATTTTCCTAAATACTTTAGCTGTGATGATTTCCTTTTTTTTTTTTTTTTTTTTGAATTGTAACATAAATTCTCTGGGGCTTGAAGGTGAAAACTCCAGTGACTTGTTCTACAGTTTCAGGCTCTAGTTTTGCACAGCCCTCCGTATGCCTTGGCCTGTCTTTCAGACGGTGCTTTATTAATCACAGTGGGACTTTAAAATCCCAGGTCTCTTCCTGACTGCTTATAATTGTGTGTAACACACGTGCAGTGGGACGTTTTTTTGAGATGATGTACTGGCTTTTTTCCCTAGGTGAGATAGTAATGTCAGATTTCTTAAGTGCTTTATAGCTCTATTGCTGTGTCAGAGTTTCGTCATGATAGTTCTTGTAATTAGACAGGAAGATAACCTCCAGATTGCCTGAAAATTCTTACTGTTCGTATTCTTGTAGCAGTTTAGCCAGATTGCTGTGGTTGACAGTTTGTAACGTGTCTATGAAGATGTAACTTGAAACATGAATTCCCCTTATGGTATTTGAGAAGCCATTAATTCCTTTCCCTTTTCCTTCCATATTTTAGGATTGGGAAAACAGAATTTTTTTCATAAAATGAAAAGCTTTGACATGAAATGAAAAGCTTCATTTTCATTACTGGCAATGGATGCAGCAAGGTTACCATAGTGGTAGTGAAACCTTGCTGTAAGCTGATGTGTCTTCAGCCATGGGGAAAAAAAAAACCCCCATGTGATCAGTATCAGCCTCTGGTTAGCAGGTGTATGACTGAAGTTTTTCATTTTTCTGAACCATCTGAAGATTTTTGACCAGATGAAGGAGGGTTTGGTAATGCATTCTGTCACTAATTTTCCTTTTCTTCGTATTACTTTCCTGGTAGTGGAATGAATATTTAGAACGGGTAGCCAGTCTGGATATGGTGCCTGGAGGCAGCTGGATGAGGATAATGAATGACCAACATGTTAGTTTAGTTCTGTTGTTGGCAAGTAATAGCCAGAACAAGAGTTTGATTTGGAGAGTCAAATGCACTGTGTTGATTGATCCTGAATTGGTACTTCAGAAGATCATATTTTTCTAAAATTGAAATTGTACTTGATATGTTGTTTGTTTATATGCTTCATATTTACTTAGGTGTGAGTATCACGTGGGAAGATTGAGATGTTGTAGAAGTTGTATACATTATGTAGACTAGCAGCAGGTAGCTAACAGTTGAGAGCAGAGAATCAAAATCTCTCCTGTGAGAGCTGCTTCATGCTTTTAAGTATGTGCTTACACTGTACTACACCTAAAATACAGGTTGAAGGGTTATCAGTGTCGATGAGCCACTGCGGGTTCTTCATGGGTCTGAAAATACAATAAATAGTAGTAGTTCACACTTACAATGAAGACTAACCCTTTAGTTCTACTTTCAGTTATTCTAAAAGCAAAATTTTGCTTTAAATGTGAGTTTATCATTGTATGTCGTTTAACTTCTAAATGACAGTTGTCCACTAGAATTCTTTATTCCATATCTCTTTAACATAATCAGCTTCTCTAGTGTATTTGATGAATTTAAGTTCTGTTCTCAGAACTTCTGTGCCAGAAGTGGTGGGGGATGGGGAGAAGCCTTACAACCATGTTGACGTTTAAACAGTTAAGCTGCAATTTTTCCATCTATAGGAATTATGAAGACATTATTTTTGGGGTACATTTCTGTAGACTGGTACAGTAGGTATAAAAAACTTCTTTTGCTTCTTTCACAAGCCCTGGAAGTGTTTGTTTTCTCTTAAGATATTTTCTCATGATTTTTAAGATATTTTCTTGTCAAAAGAAATGAGGATTTTTTTGTTTAAATTTTTGTAGTTTGCTCCTACTTGCTTGCTTGCTTGCTCTGGTGTTATTAGTCTGCTTTAAAGAAACGCTGTGGTGAGATTTTATTGATCTGATAAAAGTAGTGTCTATACATTTACCTTTTTTCTTTTCATTCCTGAATATCTTCTGTTTAATTCATTCTGTGTTTTCTCATGCCATTTTTCCTTGAAAATGTTACTTAGGAATTCAGAGTGCCCAGTTGTTTTAGTACATATCTTCTTTTGGACTTTTTTCTTTTTCTCTCTCATGCTTCTGGGTAGCTAATGCTTCTGGTGACTAATGTTTTGTTTTGCCAAAATTGGTAAGGTTAGGTGTATACTTTAGAGATGCTTTCTTGCTGGGAAGAAAGTGTCTTTACAGACACAACTTGTCACAGGTTGTGTATAATCAGTTGGGTTTTTTCTTTGCTTTGCTGAATTTGTAAATATGAGGTTCATGTTTGAGGTACCTTATTTTTGCTCAGATGCTTGATAAATGCAAGTGAAAAGTTTGATATCCATTCCCCCCCCCCCCCCCCCCCCCCCGTAAAACATAAATGGAATTTGGATAAGACTATTACTTTTTTCCCAGCTATAGTATGTATTATTTCATCAGGACTTGGGGTTTGTAGTATTTCAGAGTAGGTTCCTCAGCAGGACTAAAAGCTTGATTTTTAAAATGCTTCCATTATTCATTTTTTAGTTGAATTATCAGATGGCTCAGTGAAGTTACTTAAAAATTGTGTGCGGTGAAAAACAAATGATTCAGAGAGCCTTGGAAAAAATGCACAAGTCATGATCTATTTAAGCGTTTTACCATTTAAGGGGGATATTTTCACTTGAGCCACGGGTAGTTTAAGAAGATTCCTCAAAGTTTACATGAAAGTGGAAAATGGGGAAATATGAGAATAAAATTGTCATTAAACCAGTGGGTGTTTTTCCCCCACTTAATTATGAACTCTTCCTCCCATTGGATCCTTGACTCATTCAATCTGGAAGATGGATTGAATTGTGTTGTCATTCAGTATTTTATCTTTGGAATTCATTCTGTAAATGCATGTGTTACATTAGTCTAAATCCCATACTGAGTAGAATTATTACTCTGTTAATAAACTTGATAGGTGCTTTTCACTCTCAGACTGTACATTTCCCAAACATTAACATATTATTTCTCAAATCACTCTGTAAATTAAAAGGCTTGTGTTGTCTTTTGTTTTATTGATGAAGAATTGAGGCACAGAGGCTGTAAACTTCAAAAGTACCTCCTGTCATAACTTTTCAACGGATTTTTGTTAGATGTTCAGGTGTTACAGACACAGTTTATGTTGGCTTAAATTGCTGCTGGGCTCCCTTGCTCTTCCCCAGTTTTGCCTTTATCTCAGTACCCAGAAAAATGAGAGGAGGATGAAGAGGTTAATCTGAAAAATCTGTGATTTCTCCAGCAATGTATATGAACAAGACACAGACAGCATTAACTTCTCGGGGTTCTACATAGCTGTCTTATAACCCAGAGATTTCCCTTTGACTTCTGCAGTTCTGTTTCTTTTCTTGTAAAACATTGTTTAACTTCTTCAACAAATAAGGTATGGACAATTTTTCTTCCTCGTGCCTCAGTTGATTACCGTTTACCCAGGGGACTTAGTTTGATGGAAATGAACTGTAGTTTGATGGAAATGAAATTACAGTGGAAACCAGATTACTCTGAAAATCCTAAATTATGTAGGAGAAAGACAAAAAATTGAGCCTTTGACAAATTTAGAGAGCATGTTCTGTCTGTGTGTGTCACAAAGACACAAAGTTTTGTTATATGAAAATTTCTTTTGCTAAAAAATAGTAAGACATTGACTGTCACAGTGGATACAGCTGTTGTACTCAGTTACTCATACTCTGTCATCTCTAATTCCAGTTTTTTTGACCTGAATTTCCATATAATATTTGAATCGTGCAGTCTCGTTTTACAGTTTCATCACTCTGGCCTTTTTTTTTTGTTGTCAGAAGTAATTTTTTTGCCAGCTTCTGTGTTTTACATCATATGCATTACCTGCTGTAGCTTTGTCACTGATTTATGTACTTGTTGTCAAATTATTCAAAGTGTTACTGCTAAATTAATTTTCCTGACTCACTGTGATCTGTTAAGTATTCCACTGGCTTTATCATAGTTCCCAGGGCAAAGACAGTTTTCTGCCTTCACCTTCTTAGACTTTTCGCACTTAGCCTTATTTGCTCCAGCTACTTAATATTTCTTTCATGACTGAACTTGTGCTGTTCATGAACTGACATTCCTGGCATTTATCATATACTAAACAGCTTTCTCTGTGTGCATTTCCCTTTAATATCCATTATGCTTGAGAAAAATTTTGGTCTTTATGACACTTCTGTGTTGTCAAGACTCATCTCTGCTCTAATGTATGTGAACCTTGGTTTCTGTCATAGCTAAATATGTGCTAACTGTAACTATCCATATTCTGTTTCCTTCCTTTTTCCTCCTCTTTAGGGTGTATTTCATGGTAGATTTGCACTGATGCTGAAAGAATTAGTTCTATCCATGGTTATGTATTCTTCTCGGTTTTTGTGCCATTGTTAGTGCTCATATGGCATGTGATGCAGCTGAAAACTAAAATAATTTTCATTCCTTTCCCCCAGTTACCTTTCAGCCAGATTGGCTTCTTGGTCTGGCTGACTATGTGGTGACGTAAGGGCTAATACTAGTGGTGAGAAGGTGGTTAGGATGAAAGCGAGCAAGATCGCCCTCCTTCTCTTCTTGTGACAGTGGAGACTTGGCTGGTTTCAAACAGGCTGTGAAGCTGTGCCTTCAGCTAAGGCTTGTCCACATGCAGAAAGACAATGAAACTGCTGTTCTAAAATTTATCAGGATATAATACTCTTACTGGGTAATAAGATGCTGTTTCTCACTGAGTTTCCAACAATGGAAGCAGAAAAGATAGACGTACACAGTGTGGTGGCAAAACTACCTTACGAGAGTTCTGTCGCTGTCACTTTGTGTTAGTTTAAGCACTGTCCCTAAAAAGAACAGTTACGACATTCCCTCTTCTCTCTTTTGGCCTGTTGGTGGATTCAGCTGAAAACCGGTATCTTTATGGTCTATTTTGTGTATCGAAGGGAGGTGCTCTTTAGCAAGGGGGTTTATGGGATTTAGCAGTTAACCATTTTCAGTGCAGGGAGATTAGTAGTAATATGTGGGTTTTGGATTGGTTTTTTTGTGTGGTGGGTTGTTTTTTTTTTGAATGACTTTCGGTTTTCAGACAGAGCTGCAACAGAGTTTTTAAACCCATCCTCAGTCCTTAGGATGTGGTAGTAGTTGATCATTATCTCCTGCATTTCTCAATAAAGAGGGTTATGACATGCCTTTTGATAGGTTTTATAGATATAGGAATATTAAGTTTCTGGGACAGTGGAGTCACTTTTTGGTTCTGTGGGGGAGTGGGTATAGTGGAAATTATTCTGTTCCCAACCCTGCTTCGTTCTTAATACACTTTCTAGGGGCTTCCTTGCTTGTTCCTATCCAACTTCCTCTGCTATTAACCTTTTTGCATTTATGTCAAACTATAGCCTTTGTTGTGTTGGCAGAAGGAGCATTAAGACAGAAGACAAAACTGCCGTTCCTGTTGCCACTTCTTAGTTCCCTGCAGAGAGGACAGGATTTTTAAGGGGAGTTGTTATACAAGTTCTCTGGAGCAGATAGATCGTTTTCAGTGATTTCTTGAGCATTCAGTCTGCTTAGGCAGATGGCTTGTATGAGTTTAGTTGGAATGGAGCACATTTAAGGCAGACAGTCTTAACAAAAATTAGCTGTCAGCTTATAACACCTCTACTGAGCTTGTGCAAGCTTGATTTTTCAGAGCAAGTATCTTCTTCTGACTGAAATGGTTGTAAGGCAACAGGAAATGTTTACTTGCAGGTAGCTAGCATGGAACTGTACAAAAATCTCCAGGCTGAGTTAGGCAGTTGGTACATTGAAAACTAGTTGGAAGTTTGGCTAAACTTCCAGTTATGAAGTTATGAAGAAGCTTATTGAACCATAAATTTTAATGCTGATACCACTTTCTTCTGTATTTGAGGCATTTTAAATTATGCTTGATGATGATGTGGTAGCGTTTGAGTTCCTGTGCTTAGTTTGTACTTTCTGATTGAACATTACATGAAAAACAGTGTTTAAAAAAAAAAGGGGGGGAAACTAAAGCTACTACAGTAATGGGAATACTTAGATTATTTGAATTTAAAGCATTTCAAAATATCTAGGTGTTTCACAAAGTTAATTTTGTCAAGATTCAAGAATGTAAAATGCTTCCATATTAAGATCTGGTTTAGATGCTGTACCATGCTTTAATTATTTGCAGTTAACCAAGCAGTAAGTTGTGTTAATTTTATAGTTTAAGGGAAAATTTCTATAATGTGTTGATAATGTCACAGGATATTAGGAGTATAGACTAATAATAATAATTATTAGTTAAATAATAATTTTCTTTAGTGTAATGTTTAACATAGTTTAGAGAAGCCCTTAAATTCTCCATAGAAAACATGAAGGGAGTCAGAAGGGGCTGGTGTGATTTTGCAGGCTAACTTTAAACTTTGTTTCTCTAACAGAAGCTTTATAGTATAAATGTGGTAGTGGCATTGGATACTGCACGCTATGGTGATACATCAGGTGCTGTGTATAAGCATGATTTAACAAAAAATAGCACGCAAGTAAAATGTAGAAATAACATTGTAGTAATATCCATAATTCATTGGCTGAATGGCTTTAGACAACATTTCAAATATTTATAGTGCTGAGTTTCACAAAGCCTTAAGTGCAGTATACTATAAATAATTTCATGTTTTAAAGCCACGAGTGGAATGAACCTGGAAGATGCCATTATACTTCCCTTCAAGTACTTGAGAAAGAATGAAGGTAGCAAAAGGCATTCAGCACCTACCAGTAGCCTGGTAGAATGTATGAACCTCATCAGAAATAACAGAACAGAAATAATGATGTATTTATGTATCTCAGGGGAAACCAAGGCTAGGGATGCTACTGAACATGAGAAATGATGATTTGGACATTTGTACGGTTTGGCGGGATCTTCTAAGGATGGAACGTTGAAGTGTTCTTTCCTTTTGCGCTCTGTTCCCCCGGAAGAATTTAAGTTGTGAATAGTATTAAATTGCTCTAGTATGGCAGATCAAAGGGAGCATTTTGATTTAAGCTTTTTTCATTAAGTTTTTATATTTTTGTCTGCAGTTAATGTTATCTGTAATCCTTAGGCAGCTGGACTAGATGATCATCGTAGGTCCCTTCCAGCTGAAAAATAATTCTATTCTTAAATATTCTAGTCTATTAATTGGAGGAGGAGGCAGATACTTCATAGTTTTAGCTTCATCAATCCTATCTACAAAACTGTGCTAAAAAAATCTGAGATTTCTTCGTGAGCCCTGCAGCAAAAAAAAGAACACAACTTCCAAAGAAGTTTCAAAGGTCAGCAGAGCTAGAGGATAAAGGTTCTTAACAATTATTAAGGTTTTGAGCCAACTCCCCAAAAGAAGTGAGATATTTTGTGGACGCTTTTTGGAATTTACAAAACTCATGTTCTTCTCCAGTTAACCTTAGGACCTGATTTAGAGAGAAATTATAGAATCTAATGCAACCTAAAATAACAATAAAAACTTCTTGCATAAGTTGCAGAACTAAAGTTCTGGATATGTATCAGTGGTTTCACTGCTACGCTCACAATATCAGATACAAAACCCAAAGCTTCTACGAAGTTAAAAGTACAAGGATTTGATCATGAAAGAAGAAAGGAATATCCATTCCTAAAGATGGAATTGAAGGAGCTTCTGAAGTGGTTAAGAAACTGGAGTTTGCAGTTTGGAGGAAAAACCTCTGTAGGCATCAACATTTGTTTATTTTTGTCAACCGGAATGTGAATATTGAAGACTTCTTACGGCAAATCTGAACAAAATGAAAAAAACCCGAACAATTCTTTGCTGTGAAATGATATAATGTCCAAACACAAAGTCAAGTAGGCTTAAGCTAGTGCAAAGTGTAGTATTGATGACATTCGTCTTTCAAAGATGAAACAAAAGTGAGACTGTCAGCTTTTTACAAACAAAATTTTTGGCCTTGTTTTAATTTGCTTTGGTACTTCAAAAATGGGTACTGTTCAACACAAAAACATAAATGCAATAGACCATTTTCTTATGTTAGTGGAGTTGCATAAAAGGTTACATGTTAACAAAATCAGATTTGATTTGTTTGTTTTAACATTACCTTGTAGAAGCTAGTATACTTCTTGGGTTGTATGAATTGACTTTCTTGCTGAGTTCTTGCTTTCGAGAAAACTAGACTTTGGTAAAAATGGTCTTTACTGTTCTTTCTCTGGCATGACTGAACTCCTTTTAAGAGCCTTTTGCTGAAGTGCTTTTTTGGTTTTGTTTTTTAATGCTGAAGAATTACTGGTGTTTCCTGTGCATAGCTGGTAGTAATTTTTTTACACCCTACTATTACTAATTTTGTCTCAAACCTAGACCTTCCTCCCCGTTTAGTTCTGTATTTGTCTATATTTTATATCTGTTGTCTGCTTTAATTTCCAATGCAAAACCATAACAACATCATGGTACTTAGTTCCTCATATGTTGGAAGATACAGTTCCTAACCCCTTTCAGTGGGAGAATTGCAATGGATGGAAATACTACTTCATTGTTACCTGGTGTTCTGGGAATGCATTCAACATCCTCCCTTCTCGCTTGCTATGAAGAATAGTGTTACTGACTATGTTACTCTTTATCATTTATGCTTTAAAAGTTATGTTTAAAGATGGTTTCTGTGTATGGACATTATTTTTAATTGAAAGTGTAGCTATATATAGTTGGTAGTGGTATCAGCTGGTCTTCTTAGCTCTGTGTGCTATTTCAAACAGCCAAGAAATGTTTGCTTGCATGACTAGCCAAAGATTTGCAAAACATACATTTTAGATGTATTGGTTCTGTTCTTGAAGTCTACAGCTTAAAAGCTCTTAGCATGAAATAATATCTTACTGTATTTATAACTTTGGGTTTCAGAACAGAAAAGGAAATATTATGTAATGTGTAGAAAATTGTGTACCTCTTCTCAAAAGTTGTAGGGAAAAGGCAGGTCCTCACTGCTTTTTCTGATTTTGTTTATGTACTTGGTTTGCAATTACTGCTTTTTTGAAAAGAAAATGTCAGTTACAAATACAGTTTGTATAGTACTTGCCTGCTGGCTTTTCAGTTCATTTTCTCCTTTGATAGGCCCAAAAGTTGAAGAGAGTAGAAATAGCAGTCTTAAAAGGACATCTTTGTTCCCTTACTGCAGGGGAATAAGATAAATAGCAGTTGGTAACCCCAGAACAACTAGGCTGCTTTGGAAGTGGATGGTCTCTGGTGTTCTGTCCTGTGGCCAGTCTTATAATGGGTTCAGATATTTGATTCAGAATGTGGCACTCTCATCTCGCTGGGGCAGCTGATTGGTGTGGAGGGTATCTTTGTTGCTACTTGTTTTTTTTTAGATGTAAAAGGCTGTAATTCACAAGTTTCTTATCAGTTCTGCGACCAAAATTATATGCTTCTGTTAAAAGGACAATAGTCCTGAGATTTATTCTTGCTACAAACATGCAATTGTGGTGTTCACATGCAGTTGCTTTTCTAGAATAACCGTGCTTCTAGTCATGTAACCATGCTTCTAGTTATGTTTCCCAATATATACGAAGCTTTCTGTATGTCCTTTTTTTCTAGGTGAATGACCTGACACTTGGCTATGTTAGTGCATGTTTTATTGTGCCAAGCTTATCAGATGATCCTGATTACTCTGTGACATGTTCTCATTGTTTATCACTCTACTAGTTTGTGTGCCATGTGCAAAATTTATTGGTAATTTTATAGTTTTGTCTGTGTTATTGGTAATATTGAATAGTATGGAGTTGAGAATTGGTATGTGAAGGGTTTAGTTAGGAATGTTGTCCCTGTTTGTTAAAATCGTGTTAATAATTCTGGTTTCAATCACTGTGGAGATTTTTTTTTTTAACCTGTTTTGTTTACAGTAAATTTAATCAGACAGGCATATAAAAATGCAGTACAGAAATTCAGGTAGTCTCTAACATCTTTCACATTTATGATAAAGTATTACATTGATCTTATTTACTAGACTGTATGAAGTTGCATTAGTGGCTATGAGTTTCACTAAACGGGTTTATGTCCAGAGATGGTAGTTTGATTTCTTCTTGCCATTCCCCCTACTCCTCCTCCCCTTCCTTTCTGTGCTATTTTGGACTATATCCTGTTTTTCATGATCTAGTAGAAATTATGTCTGTAGATTTCTCTGGATTCTTGATCATGTTGTAAAACTCTTGAGTGTAGCTTATCTGGGTTTTTTGATTTTAAAGTATTTAGTATAAGTTGTTTTAATATATTACATTATAAGTATTGGAAACTGAGTTTTTTGTTATGACATTGATGCATCTTTTGTGTTTAGATTCAGAGCAGAAATATTACTTAATACCACGGCAGAAGAAGCTGAGATGTTTAACATTTATTTAATGATTTATATGGTGGTTGCTAGGATGTTTTAAATGTATTAATTATGAACAATAATCATATGTGTGTACTAGGAAATACATATTAGCTAAAAAATAAGGATAATAAATTAGAATAAATGTGGAGACCATGTATTAAATTAATTGCATGAAGAAAAAAATTATTTTGGGATACATCATTCTGTTTTGTTAGTATATTGCATTATGTTTATCCAAAACTAAATTTTGTTTTATGTGCAAGAAAAATGAGGTGGTGTTTTCTACCTGCATTAGTATACAAACCTGTATGTTCTCCTGAAACAGCTTTAAAGACTCATTCCACTAGGAAACTGAACCTGTTGCTATCACTGTCCAGTTGTTTTCTGAACCACTCTAAATATTGTTATAACTAATAAAAAAGAAAACTTTCAATGCCAGTACAGAAATATAGTTTATATCTGTCTGCTCTTATGAAGAATATCGATTGACAAGAATTGTAGGCTGTATTGTGCACATCCTCATGCAGAGGAAACATGGAGATGAGTACTACTGCGTAAACTGAGGTGTCTGGTCTGTTTGTCTCTTTCAGACTTTGTAATACATCCCATTCTATACATTCCCAAAGCTTTTCATTCCCCTTTTGTAGTGCGCTTCAGCAACTAGTAGGAAGCTCAGAAATTTTTAAATTTCCTCTATTACCTAGTGCTTAGCTGTGTAAAAATTCATGTCTTGCTGAGAAAAGCCTTCATTACTTAAGTGAAATTAAGCCTATATTTTTTGCTACCCATAATACTAAGAATGTGTTTTGATTTTTCCCATTGACTTTTTAGCATCCAATAATAATGGTCCTTGTAGCAAAAAGGCAGAGCAGTCAAGTTGAATATGAAGTAAGATTAAAAGTTAATTATCCCTTTTTAAAATGAAGTAAGATTAAATCTTTTTAAAAAAAGTCTAATAGCGTAACATCTTGACAGTTATTAGCATTTGGGTTAATGCTTTAAGGAACAAACAGGGTTCTTAAAAGTGTTCTGGGCAGTGAACACTTGAACTGTATAGCTTGGAGAGGTGTAACCATTACATCTGTTTTAGAATTGGATGAACAGCTTGACGTATTTGATATGGCCATGACCAAACTACAGATTTAATAATCAGAAATAAGGAACCAGGAGCCTTTAATCAGTCTTTGGTGCAAGCTTTAGACATACTGTTTTCTTGAAGTAGTGATAAGTAGACATGCTATAATAATAATTATTCCATAGATGATAGAGTATCAGCTGCAAATGTGTGTATTCCTTTTAATTTAGAACATTACTTAATGTAAACATTAAACCATGATTTGTCCTTGCTTATAGTGTTCTACTGCTGCCTGTAAAGGGCTAAGGTTGCAGTTGGACCCACAATATCAATTCAATCCTAATTGGCTATATTGCCAAGAACACATTTTTTGGATTGCAGAAGGGCAGCCTCCTACATAAATAAACTGTAGCGTAATTGGAAAAAAGTATAGCATTGTGTTGCTTAGCAGCATGAGATTGAATCTGACTCTGTCTGAAACAAACATACATGCTAAAGTTCTTAGGTCTGATTTTTTTTTTTTTTTTTTTAAATTTTAGTTTTGAGGTTGTTTCCTGTTGTAGCTCGTTCTTTTAAGGTGAAAGGAAGTCTTGCCCGCTTCTTTGCACATTCATTGTGAATTAAAGAAAAGGCCTGCATAGTAAGTGAAAGTCAGAGTTCAAAACATTTAAGCAACGTTTAAAATAGACGTTAGCATTTTCCAGGTTGAAGTGACTTACTAAGTTTGCTTTTCTCAAGTTATAGTGCATACATTTACTGGTGCTTTTTTTTATTTGTTTGACTTCATTCTGTTCTTGGAAAGTCTGGTTTGCTTTACTGTCACGACCAAAATTCTCATCTCCCAGCACAGAAACCCACATTATCTAGCTACTTATCAGTGCCTTGAATGTAGTTTCTTAATCACTTGGAAATGTTTAAAACAAGAATTTAAATAATAGAATTTCAGGGGCTGTAAATTTTATGTCCCTCCTCCTTCTGTCATTGAGATATATTGAATATCATTGAGGATACAGTTTCATACCAGTTGAACCAGTGTAACTCCCACTGAAAGCTCCTGAAAGTGAAGGAATGGTTGTACTGGGTGAGAGGCTCAGTCTTGCTCAGTGCTCTGTCCATGACAGCAGCCTGAAACGTATGCCTAGAGAAAAGCATGGCAGCAAGGCCACAGCTTACTGAAGGGAACATGATTACTTGTCTTAACATTTGCTGGTTTTGTATGTAAGGCATTGACTGCTTGCTTGCTTGGTGCTGTGTTTTTGGCATTCTTCTCTATTTACTGTCACATGAGCAAAACTTTCCTCCTTCAGAACAGGAACTGAAATTGACTTTTTTGTTTGGTAGCCAGAACTAAGTGTATGATCTGAAGACCTGACCTCTTGTTACGTTATCTGGGAAAAAGCATCATGTACCTTAAGTAACCAGTGGTAAACTATCTAACCATTGAATGCCCCAAGAATTATTGGCAAGTGAATGTCTTGTTGCTGCTGTCCAGTTCCCTTTCAGGGCCTGACCTTCATCAATTATTGCCTTGAAGTAAGACAGTCCTTTGAGTGGTGTAAAGGATTTCCTTGGGTTTTTTTGAAGTCTTTTGGGAAGTTATTCCATGTGGAAACAAGAAGTTAATATGTTTTGAGTACATCAGTTTTGTTGCCTTAACATGCAGGGCTAAATACTGGGTTCTCAGCCTTAGCTTGAATACAGTTCGCTTTGGTTAGAATTTCTTGGTCTCCAAGCTTGGCAGTTCAATGAGAATGTCATATGGAGACTGGAAAAACATTTGAGGGAAGGGGGTCAGCTTTAGTCAGAGAAGCCTGAGGAGAGACTTTACTTCCAATCACCTGAAAAGGAAATCTGAGAACCATAAGCTTAGGCTACCTGTTACACCAGAAACAGTTAAATGTAGTCAAATTCTGCTTTTCATCAGTATGTCTCAAGTCCAGTTATGTGAGAAACCAGTACCATTGTCCAGTTTTCTGTTTGGAATTTTTTTTTTCCCCCCAAATATTAAATAATCCATGTGGTTTGCTGTAACAGAGCTATATTAAAAAAAAAACTGCTCTTTGTAAGCCTTCTATGTCTAGCTGTTTGGGTTTGGGTTGGTTTTTTTGTTTTGTTTTTTTTTTAATAGTGATGGGAGAAATACTGAATTCTCTATCCCCGTTCTTGAATTATGCCACATATATGAGTATTTTAGTTCTCTTAACACAGTCTGTAAATATGGCATTTTCATTTCTTTGAGGTTGTTGAACTTTGTTTTCCCCAAACCTCATTCACATTAAGGCTTCAATCTTTGAATATCCTCAGAACTTTAAATTTTCAACCAGACCTCTGCATAAGTTCCCTGGTGCTTTAAAATATGGGCAGAAGACAATAGGATCAGACTGTCATACCTGTAAGCCTATAATACAGATAATATTAAAATTTGTTGCTCAAGGAGGAGGAAACATCATTGCTTAAAACTAGTGTTTTCTGCAGCATTCCTTTGCAGTCTCTTCAGCATAGAATGCTGTGTAGCTGGTACTTGAAGATCTGAATGTGTTTAGATGACTCCTTTGAGACCATATTTATGGGGTTGAGAGTTGTGGTCCCTCTGCTTTGCCCTTGACCTGACAATAAGTGGTGATGCTTTCTTTTGGAAGTTCACTTTCTGTGCTTTTACTGCTTGCTTAAATTCATGTGAATGGTAGGTGTAGGAGCATTTTGTATGAAGTGAAGTTGCATACCATTAAATAAATGTACCTTAGCTACACTTAGTCTCAACACTAAGCTTTGAAGTTTAAAAAAAAAAAATAAATCCTGAAGGAACTGAAATATGTTTCAGGACATGCCTCTTTATTTCATCATATGATATTGAGGGCAAATAGAATTGTACATTTGCATGGATGTTCCCAATGTTCCAGAAACTTATGCTGCCAAATGTCTTAATTTCAGATGTATGATGTGGAGAGATCATTGAGAGAGGTTACTTCAAGTAACCTATTTTTCAGTGAGAATAGTTTTAGTTCATAACAATTGCAGTTACTCAAAATCTGTCTTGTACTGTATCACTTAAAAATTTATTGCTTTGAAATAATGTGCTGGAGCCTGATGCAGTTGACTAAGTCCCATGTGCACTCACTTCTTTACTAGGAGAAGGAATCTAAAGTAATTGTAATATAAACTATTTGAAATAACTTTTTCTCTGATTGCTGCTTATCAAGTGATTTTTAAAGATTGAAAATTAGACACTTCTTGCTCTACTGAATAGTAGCTTAATTACAAGTTTTTCATTAATTATTGCATACATTTCAATTTTAGTGCATGTCAGTGTTAGTGAGCAAATTGCTGGGACCACTAGTTTTCTATTCTGATTATATAAGTAATTCCTTCCTTCCTGAAAGACACAAGGCACAGAGAAGAAAGGAAATGATAAATGTGTGGGGGTGTGTATAAATTGTAACTACTGAATTAGGTCAGTGTTACAGTTTTGAGGGAGGTGTTTCTAGATGAGAAGGCGTTTTGATTGAAATCAAAGAATAGGGTAGAAGGTTAGATTCTTAAATCTAGAACTTTTAGACTAGAATCACATCATAACCCTTGTGATGAGTCAGTATTTATTAGGATTTTAAGAAGGCACTTCCCAGAATTCTATATGAAACAAATCTGTGATACCTTTTGACCTAAAATTTGTATTGCTGCAGTTAAGCTTTTTTTTCATACAGCACTTAGATGAAAAAGCACATCTACTTTGAAATCCCGTTAAGATAGGAATGTCATTCTGTAAATAATGCTGGAGAAGAAATAATTTTTTTTTTTTTATGAGCATAGTTGTATGATTTTTAGAAAGCTCTGTTTTTACATGTTGAGTAGGCTAGTATCCTGGCATACATTGTTACCACACTGCAAAGGAGACTTTGTGGCATATATCGTCACTTGTATATAACCAGAAAACTTTAAATAAAGGAAAAATAGGTCTGTGTCCCTAGGTAGGGCTTAGGTAGTGAACATGAATAATAGATTGTATTTCGAGGTCTGCTACTGTCATCTGTCACCTTGCATTTGCTTTTTTCTGAGACTATATTATAAGTAGCTAATTTAGGAGAAAGGCTGTATGTATTGGGATATTTCAGTTGCTTTTGAGGAGATGACTCTGAGAAACTCAGATGAAAGCTGTTCTAGAAGTCAACTGTATTAGAAAATGATGTATGTTCCTTGATCATTATATGCTAAAATGCCATCCTTCCTATTTGCTGTTACATGTTATCCTGTAACAGAGTAATATGTACATGTTTGCTTCTTATCTAGCACTTACCCAGGAACCTACATCTGATGTTTTTTTCCTGGCTTTTGAAAAGGTGCTTGATTTCTTTTCTTCCCCAAACAAAATTAACCTGTTCTGCCACACAGGTGTGAGGTTGCTGGCTGTGGAAGCTGAGGTGAAGCTCAGATGTGCAGCTGTACACTTGAGCCTGGAAGCAGAGGCCCCCCCCCCCGAGGCCAGTGCCATGTCCGGTGTCCTCTGCGCAGTCTGCTGGTGCTCTGTTGGAACGCTGCTTGCAGCGGGTGGCGTCTTCTAAATGGGGAGCATGCGAAGTCAAAAAAATGATACTTGTCTTTTCCTGGTGTTACTAAAATTACAAGGAGTCAGGTGAAGCAAAAGCTGACTTCCACTTACAATTTCATGGTGAATCAGGGTGACATAAGGAGATGGCAAAAGCATGGCAAATTGGAATTTGCTCAGTTGGCAATCAAAAGCAAATGTCAGTGGGATTCATTTGACTCAGTCTTCGTAGCCTCATACATCACTTGATTAACAATTGAGTAGTTAGTTTGTTGTTTAATAGGCGTCTGTCTCCATCTTGACACTGTATCAAAACATTCATTCAAAGCTTTGGGTAAAGGTGATGATTTTTTTTTTTTTTAACATGGCTTAGTGTGCTGAATCCAAAATCAAATATAGTAGAAATCAGATGTATATAAAAATTAACATAGAGTCTCCATTAGAATTCAGCTGGATACAGGCAGTTTGAATTGTTTCTGTTGGGCTGTCTGCATACTCAAAACCAAGGTGTCGCTGCATCAGTTTACATTTGTTTATAAATAATCAAATTAATTACAAATAAATGTAAAGGCTATTCTTGAGCTGAGCCAAACTGTGCCCTGGTGAGTTTTAACTCTAAAAAATTGAAGTTGAATAGTCTGAATTAAAGAAGTGATGGAAATTCAAAATTTCATGGTTAACCAGTTCAAGAGATTAAAGCAGTAGTGCGTTCTCTGTGGGCATGCAGTTTGATGTTTTCTCTAAAACATCAGTGGTTAAATCAGTGGCTGAAAACAGGACGGTAAATTACTGTCTTCTAATACTGTTTAAAATGCATAAATTGGATGATGATTTGTGCTTACAAAAATATGTTTGTATACTCTGTAATTAGAGCGAAAATACCTGAACAAGGATATCCTTGCAATTTAGAATATGCAGATACTACAAGAACTAATCAGACCATTTACTGGAGATGGGGTGTTTTTAGTTAGCTGCAGCATAACTTGAAGTTACTTTTGTATCTCTGAGAACATCACACAAATGGGCAGGGAGAAGTAATGAACTCACTTAAGAAGTTGGCCTTGTCTTATGCACATGGCCAAGCCAAGTGAACTTCTCTGGAGGCCCTGAAATGCACTTTTCTGGGAATGTAATTTAAGTAATATACATAGAGTATTGTGATTAGAGTCTTAAGCAAACAGTCACTAAATAAGAGGAAGAAAAAGATACATTAGTCCTTTATGTAAATGTTCTGTATTTACTAGTGTCTACAAAATTCTGTATATTTTTATTGCACAGATTGTTTTACTGTGAATTTACCAGATTTTGAAAAAGTTGGTTATTTCAGTAGTAATTTTCTTGTATCTCCTAGTTAAATTATGTCACTTGCCTTGAGCAGAAAGGAATTTACAAGAATGCTTTGCTCAGACCCTTTATCTAAGCACAGAGGCAAAATCTGAGAGTAAATCCACACTAGTGTAAGTCAGTCTCACAGGAGAGCTGCAGTTCTGTCCTGGCGCCCTGGCTCGCATTAGGATGGGTACTCTCTGGCCTTGCAGTACACTAGTTCAGGTAATTAAAGAAACTGAAAAATAATCATAGTCTTTGTAAGTTGGGGGTGGTGGTGGTGGTGTTTGTTGTTGTATCCTTTAGTACTCTGAACTGGCTCACTTCATGATAGTTCAGCCAAAAGCATTAGAATACAAAAGAGATGAGATTGAAGCAGCTAGCACTTGATGTGAGTTATTGTGGAACCACAGCTGTCGGTGGTCACTTCTTTCTGCAGTTTAAGCCAACCTAGACCAGGATTGCTGCTGAAAGGAGCTGTTTCACCCTTTTCCTGCTGCTTTGCTACCTCACTCCTGGTGCCAGCACAAGTTTTTGTGTGGCTGTATTGTGAACGAGACCTGTTAAGGAAGAATGGTGGTGATTAAGGAAGGTTTATTGTGGTGGTAGTTGGCTTAGGGCAGTTGAAGAGTACAATGTAAGTTGGCAGAAGTTTGATTTCATTGGTTTATGTAAGTACCTAGAAGCCTCAATCAGGTAGTACAGGGGAACTGACTGCATGAACTGCAGTAGGTGTGTGTGTGTGTATGCATATATATATATATATATATGCACGTGTGTGTGTGTATATAGATATATAAGGCAGGAAACTTAGTCTTACTAGTACTTTCTACCTAGTGATCTTTCTAAATGTCAATAGAAAACAGTTAAATACTCAGGATGGCATTTAAAAAAGAGCACCAGTTAAGTTCATTTTAAAAATTGCATTTAAAAAATCAGTTTCTTCCTAAAGAAAATTTGAGTTGGTAATGCCTTTGTTCTGGACTTAGCAGGCTTACTAAGCCCTATGAATATGAATTCTGAAGGGTGGGAATGGATTACAATTGACTGTATTCAAAGAATACAGTTTTGTTCAATAGTGAATGTTATTTTAGTGACAATATTAGAGATCTCTAAATTTCTTGGTGCTGTTAATATTGGAGACTGGGCTGTTGGTGCTGTTAATATTGGAGATTGAGTGTATTCAGTCAATTTTTATTGTATATGTAACAGCTTGCAACTTTGCACAATTTAGGAAAGGATTTTAAAGTGTCTTGGAGAAAGATAACATTGAAAATTAATTTGAGATGAGACGTCATAGTAAAACACAAATATGCATAGTGTTACAGCAGAAATTTCATTCTAACTCATTAACTTGAAGCTTTTGCTGATTGTATCAGGAACTCAGCACTGCCAGATGAATCTTGCTGAAAGCTCATACAATTCTTTCTACCACCCTACTTGGCTTTTGAACTTTCTGAGTACTGTTGTTGGTTTATGTGGTGCTTGGAAGTCTGAGTTGCTCTGGAAAATTATGTTTTGCCTTCTGTGGTTATACGGTGCCCTGTGATATAGAGTGGAATTGCTGTTACAACTTAATGCAACTTTTTATTTCCGTATTTAACACATTGAAGTTGAAATACATAGTGATTATTGAACTGTTGGTATATTATGATTACAAGATCAACAAATAAATCTGATGTCAGAATTTTCTTCATATAATCCACTAAAACAGTTGGTGGGGGTGTGATGGGCTTTGTAGTGGGCCTGAAAGGCCAGTGGACTCAGGCTTTCATAGGCACATGCTGGAAGAAGGGAATACAGGTCAAATGCCCTGGGTAAATACTGATGTGCTAATTAGAAGAAGTTTGGCTGCAGGGTCTCTCTTAGTCTTAGCTGAGGTAGAATCAGTCTCTAGCTCCCTTTCAGACATCTGCAGTTAGTGTCAGGAGAAAAGTATTGGAAAAGATGACAAATTTGGCTGTTTATGCTCTTAACCAGGCCATTTCTACATAGTCTTGATCAGCACCTTGAACTTAAATCGAAAATCTAGTGTAGCAATTCAAGCACAACAGAGTCAGAGTAAACAGCTGCTGCATTTTGGATGTGTGTCAGTTTCTCAGTGGTATAGAGGTAATTAACAGTGTAATTTTCACTTAGAACATTAAAATCATGTTAAATATTTCAAATGTTACCTTCTTCTGATGTCAGTTGGACTCAATAAAAATAAATACTAAGTATAAAACAAAAGATTCTTTATGGCAGCGTATTTGTTTTTGTAGTGTTCTCTTCCAGGTACAGATTACTTTTACATGCATGTGTCAATATAGGATATTGTCTTTTTTTTTTTTTTTCAGGTTATGCAATGGTCTCTGCAAGATGGCATGTTCTTGAGTTGGAGCTTTTTAAGGCAAGCATATGCTGGTACTTCAACTTTACTAAGTGGACTATAATTTCTTCTCTCACAACAACTACATAAGCAGACAAAATTGCAAAGATCTGCCCTGTGTCGAGTATGACAGCCACGACTCGTGGCTCTCCGGTAGGAGGGAATGATAGCCAGGGCCAGGCTCCTGATGGACAGTCCCAGCCTCCCCTCCAGCAGAATCAGGTATGATATTAACAATCAAGTTGTCTAAAAATAAAGGGGTTAGTTGTTTAGAAATAGTGTTTCTGAATTATTTGAGTTTGTATATTCCTAGAGATGTCTGGTTAAGTTAGATATTTTTTTGCGTGTGTCTGGAAGTACAAAAAGATTTTGAAGGATGAAGGCAGTGCTATTGGCAAAATAGATACAGTTGGGGAGCACTGCATTGCAAAAGATGCTCCCTTTTCAAGCAGTGGCATAGTTCTTTCAAGCATATGTATTTTGGATAAGAAGCCTTCTTGGAATACTATTGGAAGCTTCATCAGAACTGCATTGTAGACTTACATGCCACAGATTGGTAAAACTATTCTCTGTGAGTTCAGTTTATGCGCAGTTCTGCAAAAGCACTTTTTGGATAAAACAGCTTACAAGTGTGTGTCAGCTCTTTAAGACCAGCTTCATCTACATCTCCGTTCATTGTACTAGACTTTGTGAACAACTTAGCATGTTTCTGTTGAACAGGGTTATCCTGCTATCCTGTTATCCTGCTATCAAAGGACAAGCAAAAACTTTCAAATACTACATCATAATGCGGTGATTCTATTTTGTTGGGGAAAAAAATACTAGAAAAGATGCTTTTAAACAATGCAGCCAAACCATTTAAAAGAAAAGCCACACTTAGTAATTTAATTCAGTATGAAGATAATATTTGTTTAATACCATAAGGCTTAATGGTTGTTACTTCCTGAGAATGAACTGTTCTTTGGAACACGTGTGGTGGGCTGACCCTGACTGCCAGGTAAGCCCCCAGCCCATCGCTCACTCCCTCCGTCTCAGTGGGATGGGAGAGAGAATCAGAAGGGAAAGGTGAGTAATCGTATGGGTTGAGATAAAGGCAGTTTAATGAGTGAAGGGGTAGGGGGGGAAACAAGTGATGCGAACAGTCACTCACCACCAGCTGATGGATGCCCCAGCTAGTCCCCACGCAGCAGCTACCTTGGAAAAAACCTCCCGCCCTGTTTTATTGCCGAGTGTGACACTATATGGTATGGAGTATCTCTTTGGTCATTTCAGGTCAGCTGTCTCGGCTGTGTCCCCTCCCAGCCTCTTGTCCACCCCCAGCCTACTTACTGCTGGGGGGCAAAGTGAGAAACACAAGGATTTGAATTCTGTGCAAGCACTATTCAGCAACAGCCAAAACACTGGTGTGTTATCAGTACTGTTTTGGTCACAAATCCAAAACCTGGCACTATACAGGGTGCTGTGAAGAAAATTAACTCCATGCCAGTACAGATGCAGTACAACATGTGAAAAATGTTCTTGGGGTTTTGGTCCTCCCTTGTCCTCCTAAATATTGCTGTTCTGATTTGAATCTTTATTATTGTTATTTCGTACTACTTCTATATATGAACAATCATGCATCTACAAAATGCATTGTATTTTGCATGGCCCATCAAAATGGGCTTAACTAATCATGTTCTTGGAGGTTGGTTAGTAGCCAGCTGTAGTAGTGCGTTACTCATTTTTAGCAAACTTTTTTAGAAAATGTTTTTCTTGATCGTTTTCTTCTGTGCTGTTCCTGAAGTTTGTCTTTCTACCTAAAATAGTTATCTTTTCTGCAGAAGATTTGTAAAAACTGGAGCATCCCTGTAGTCATTATTTTCACCTTCTAGATAGGTGGTCTGCTGAAAGTAGTAGTCTGTTACAAAAAAAATCCCCCCACTTTCCTCACTGGGAGAGTAGCTTAAGTTTTAAACTGTTGAGATAGAAAGTATGTATCACATTCTATGCTCTAGTTTTTGTTAATAAATCTGAAACCAAATGATTTTATTATATTTTATGATGACGGGTACTTACTTCACGTGATTCCTTGAAACACAATGTGAAGGAAAAATGCCAAAATAAGTGGCATGTAAGTGCAGGCAGTATTTAAAGTATTTTCCATACCAATTTTAGACTTCTTCACCTGATTCTTCCAATGAGAACTCCCCAGCTACCCCGCCTGATGAGCAGGGCCAAGGAGATGCTCCACCCCAGCTTGAAGATGAGGAGCCTGCATTTCCACACACAGACCTGGCAAAATTGGATGATATGATCAACAGGTATTTTCACACTTTTTTTCAGAGGGTGTAGATTATTTGTGCAAATATCTTGATAGTGGAATCAGGATTCTTGCATCTTTGTTTCACTGGATTTCTTGAAATACTTTTTTTTTTTATTGCGTTAGAGTTATAAATAGAAAGAGGCTCGAATCAGAGTTCATTGGGGGGGGGGTGTTTTTGCTTGTTTGAGTTTTTTTAATGGAGTGCTCATCAGGGCCTTTGAAAATGTATATTCTTACCCTATATTAAAAGCATTATGAAGGGGCAAGGATTCTTGATTTTTAAGAAGCACAACTGAAATACCGGGGGGCGGGGGGTTGTTTTGTTTTTGAATGTAGGCCTCGATGGGTTGTTCCTGTATTGCCGAAAGGGGAATTAGAAGTTCTTCTAGAAGCTGCTATCGACCTAAGTAAAAAAGGTAAGCTGAAAAGACAATTAATGATTATTGAGCCAGTGTGTAAAGTCTTTTCTTGTTCTTTTGAATCCCTGGTGGAGGCTTAAAAATTCTTAATTATTTCTATTACAACCTTGGTCCTGAAGATTGTGTCAGAGTGGTATGCAGAACCTTCGTAGATCAGAAATTTTAGAAAGCCATCAATGTAGTTAGAAATTAGGTGCCTTAGCATGAATAGGGAAGTTGAATAAGCTCACAGCAATAAATACCTTGTCATTCCTGTCCTACCTGTTTTCTGTATTCACTTTGATATCAGACCTAGTGGGTTTGGTCTTTATAACAGATACTGAAACTCAAAGAATTCTAGTTTTTTAAAAATAAGTTACTAATCTAGCTTTCCAAATGTCTTGCCATAAATTTTTGTTCAAATCTGGCACATACATACTTTTGAGAATATTAGAGAAAAGTTAGACTTTTCAACAGCATGACTTAGACTAATAATTCTACCATATTGCTTGCTGCGTGTGACTTGCTTGGAAGTAGGAGGATTCCGTATCAGGACTGTGTATGTGTTTGCTAAATTGTATTAGTCAGATTGACAAGTTCATCATGTGTTCTGGAAAGTTCTGTTCTCTTGGAAAGTTGCTTTGGTCTCCTGTTTTGGTCAGTATTTGTTGCCCCAATACTTGAGTAATACCAGAAATCAGATCAAAATATTTTTCTAGGAGATCTACGCTTATCAGCTAGTTGTATTTTAAATATAGTGACAAACAAAGTGCCTGTTCCTTACTTTTGTATAGCTGGACCAAGACAAATTCATTTCCATGTTAATAAAGGTTTTTCTTAGGCAGTTTTAAGAACAAAAAGCTGTTTGTGCTGATGATATTCTGGGTTATCTTGATTGTTTTCTCTAAGTCTTTTGCTTTGGAGCACTCTCCAGAGAAACAAAAGTTAGGGTGCACCCTTGTGATCCAAAATAGGATAATGACATGTTGTTGCCAACACTGATTTATCAGCTGTAGTTGTGCTTGGAATTGGCTTCTTTGCATGTAGCTAGGTCTGGCAGAAGTCCTGAGGTGAGCGTAGAATTTTCAAGTGATTGCATCTGTTCGGGAGCAAAAGAAATGCCAACTTATGGAAAGAAAATGCAGCCATCTATGTGTCTGGGCTGTTGGAAAAGTGCAGTAAAAAGAAATTATCTGCTTGTGATTTGTGAGAGAGGAGATGTATGTACTGCCAGCTGTTAAGTCATCTTTAAAAACAAAACAAAACCAAAAAACTGCCAGTGCAATGAAGTAATAAGAGCAGAATGAGAGTTTTGGCTACTCCTAACTTCAACGTACTTCTCCAAAGCATCAGACTTAGTTGAAAGTTCCCAAACAAAAAGTCTTCTCTTTTTCTTCTTGAAGTTGTGAAAAACTGGAAATCTATTCATATGCTTTAAGCACTTTGATTTTTATTAAGTTGTTGATGTCCAATTCTGAAAAGTGCTTCTGCATTGCTACTTAATTATTCTTCCTCTTGCCCTCTACATGGATTCCTATGTGTGTACATACACAAGGATTATTGGCTAAGAAAACAAGGAAAGCTGTTAGAAGTAGTTGTTCAACTGTGTTATCTTTACAGTTACTAGATTTTTTTTTTCCTTGCTACTTGAAGTTACGTGATGGCTAAGATGGTCTTTTTAAAATAACTTTCAGTGCTCAAGGAATATGATAGGGTGCTCACTTGGTGTAACTGGTAGGGTAGCTCAAAACTTGGCAGACACTGTTTCAGTGCTGTGTATATAGAGAGAAGTAATATAAATGATTCGGTTGTGTACGTTTTTTAATAGATCGAAAATGTGTTCCATTATCTCGGTAAGAGCTAAAATTGGACACCTTGCTACCTATCCATGGGCATTTTTCTTAATCTGAGTTCTGTTTCAAAAGAGAACTGAAGGAGAAATTGAAAAATAACCAGCTGTTGAATTACATACATTTTATATTGCAGTCTGTAACTCATTTAGACTCAACAAAACCTAAAAAGAGCCCATTAAATTTTTTTTTATCAAGCACCATTTTCTAGTGGTTAGGGTTCTTAAAAGTAGCTTTTATACCTAGCATTGGCAGTGGCCATTGGCATTGGCATTCTGGAGTGACTCGGGGGTAACTGCTGTCTTTGTGACCCTATCTATAAAATAAGAGTGATATTTGCATCCTCTTTAAATCTTTTCAGGAGCTGAAAGTGAAAGGGATATAACTGAACTGAAAGTACTCACAAGAATTAAATGTCATCATTACTGCCTTCAAGTGCAAGGAGCAAATTTGACAGAGTAGTATGAATCCTGTCTAGACTGTGACTTGCATTATTCCTGGCAGATGCATTTATTTATGGAAGATTATCTTTTTATGTGTAGGCATCAATGTATTATTCTTCATCAAGCAAGCCATGAGACTATCAAATGATAGGCTGGAGTTACTTGTTAATAGAATAAAACCTATTTGAAAAATAGCGTTTAATAGCAAGACTGATGTTTATCTTCACAATAATTCTGGAATACTTACGAAGTGTTTCGAGTAATGAGATTGGCTCCAGAAATAAATGTCATAGTGCGTTGCATGCTATAAATTTAAAAGAAAAAGACGAAGAAAAAGACCCTTTTTTTTTAAGTTTTTTTGTTTTTTATAGGCTAGAATATGCTCCACTTTTTATTTCAAAATCCCCTCAACAACTGTGCACTGCTCTGCCTTTGTTGTGGACTTTCTTGCTTCTAATGTTTACATTCAATTTTTAACATGCTGCCAAAACTTTCCGATGTGACACACACAAGCAAGATGCAAGGCAACTTTTAGAAGTTGTAGCTTACTTAAACTGAAACGAGATTTCACTGCACAACTTAAACCTTCAACCTTGATCCCAAATCTTTTTTTTGGATGATTACAAAGGCTTACAGAGTGGGAAAGGGTAGAGAGGCAGGCCCTAGAGCCTCAAAACAAAAACCAAACAAACGAAAAAAGTGTGTGTGCATGAGCACACATGCATCCAAAATCTAGGCAGTCCAGTAATGGGAGCTGTTCCCAGCATCCTCTCTAAAGACCATCTCTCTGCATGATCCATCTGCATTTCTGTGGGACCACTCTTGAGTTCCTTACTGAAGCTGTATCTTCTGCATTTTCTATAAAATGTTATTTTTAGCCTTCTGTCTAAAGCAAGGACATCATATTTGTGTTGTCATGTTCCAACGTTTCTTAGCTGTGTATTTGGGCTAGAACCAATTCAGTGAAATGAACTACAGCAGGGCCAGTGCAGTGTCTTGGTGTAGAGGGACTCTCATGTTCCTGATGATTAAGAGTTATTGGAAGTCTGCCAGAATCTGTAAGTGCCATGTGTAGCCATTGTGCCCATGGGCAAGTGTGCGTTTCCCTAGAGCTTATTAGCTCCAGATCACTGTCAGTTCTGCAGGGTCTGAGCCAGCCCTTACCAAGCTGCTGAAAGGTTTCTGTGCTGCACTTCCTGAGGCTCCAGGTCTGGGGGGGCTTCACTGGCACAGCGCCACACCAGTGTATGGAGCCAGCTCTGCTCTGGGCTTGCAGCTGCAAAGTTGTGTAATCCAACGTCCTGGAGAAGAGGAGCTGGGTGATTTTGCTTGGGGCCTTGGTGCTCCAGCCCTATACTGTTGAATACCCTTCAGATGCATCAGTTTGTTCATGGACTGACAAGTTTTGTGGACCCAGAGTGTTTCTGCTCTTATGGCAGGGTTAATACACTCTGAGTGGTTTATCTGGCAAATTGACCGCTTTTAAGTGCAGGTACAGATGGAGGTACAGAAATCAAAAGGCCCTCTGTTCTTCCTCCAGTCCCCTAATTGCAGCTCCCATATACTGTATGTTGCACATCACCTTTTCCTTTCATATTCACTTTTTTCTCACTGAATAATCCATTTCTCCAACTTTTCTCTAAATACTTGGCTCAGGGCTGCATGCACTTACTTATCTCTTGTACTCTTCCTTATCCTTCTCTGCCGTCAGAATTTGGACAACAGGGAGAAAAATGGCTGCTTGCGGTCTTACCTAAGAGTTAGTGATACTGAATCTGATGCAAGCAGTAGATGTCAGGTGTCTAGTGTAACTGCTGTTTGTCTTCTTGCTGTCTTTGGATGACTCTTGCTTCCTCTCCCCACCTGCTGTGTTCTAGGACTCCTGTACCCTGCTTTTGATGATACTCCGGTCCTTCTAGACACCTAGCCTTGTTCCTTCCATAAGTGTCATCTATTGTTTCAGCAGCATGCAGCATTGTGGGAGAAGGTAGAAGGTGATTGTATGTCCAGGAGTCGTACAAGTATCTTCTAAGGTTCTACATATTCCCTCTCTTTCCAAGTTCAGTGAAGTACAGAAAGGACAATGTATTTTGAAACATACTGTTTTAGTATTCCTGAACTTGGTTTGAAATATCCTGCTGATTGAAGCTGGCCAACCGTTGTGGGGGGAGATGGTCCAAGAAATACTTGCAAGTTTGAGAGAGATTTCAGTGCAGTATACTGGTACTCTAAGGAGCATTAAAATCACTTGAGTGCCTGCTTTAAATTTGTATTCAAGAATTAAGTTCACTGTTACATTTGGGTTCAGAAAGGAACATTTCCCCTAAGTCAAGTTGACCACATTGGATGCCTTCCCTGTCCTCTGTTTTGTATAGGGTGAAGTTGTCATCTTTACCTCCTTGAGGAGTTAATTTAACAAAGTCCTTTGTTTACTGCAAAAGCCTAACTTTTAGGCAGTGTCCATCTCTCTTCTCTTCTTTTGTCATGTTGTCATTGCTGCGGCTTGTGGCCTTTTGTTACTGGTCTTAGCACTTACTATATAGTGTAGGGATGTCAGCTATCCAGACTGCAATCTACCTAGGAAGACAGTGTGGAGTTTTTTATACTTGGCAGCATAGTGTATATCATGTACCTCTGGTAGTGATAAAAAGAGGGAGCACTGGAGTAGTTTTCAAGGAGGTGTCAGGGGCTCTCCCAAGATTCCTGCTTTACTTGAGCTGCTTGAGAGCTGCACGCACTGTAAGAGTATAGGCTAGCAAGCCCTGTTACAGGAGTTTGGAAAGCCTTTGTGGTATGTATTAACAAGCAGGACAGATGTTCTGTGACCGCTTTTGGAAGGAACCTCTGCTGTACAGTTGTTTGTGACTATAAGGAACTTTAATTTGATAACCCAAATCAATCCTTCCCAAACCAATGGAAGTTACTGTCAGGCTGTCTCATTAACGGGGGTGGGAGGGGGGTGGGGTGGCAGTAATTTTTGTGAATCTGGACACTGTAGGCTTGTTGAATGCTAAGGTTCCCTGATTGAAAATTAAACTTGTTCTGTAAAGAAACTGTGCAGGCAGGTCACAATTTTCTTTTTATAATGTGCCTAGTGGCTTTCATTGTTTCCAGCATGTACTGATACATGTTCAATATATTTTTCTGTTGACTTTTAGCCCTATTTAGATTTTCTAACTGAACTTTTGAAGGGGAAATACAGATTTATTGAAATACTGGGTTATAAATAACTCCAGAGTTTTAAAATACCTAAAAGTATGGAGCACTGTTCTTTAATTTTAAACTTGACATACGGTGGCTGCAACGGTTTATGGCAGTGTTGGGGTCTGTGTGTGTTGGGTCCTGGCAGCAGAATTACAAGAAACTGTACTTCAAGTGAGGGTGAGAGACAGAAGGATTAATGTTTATTTTTGCAGGTTAATTGTGTCTGGGAAGCTGAGCAGGTCTCACCCTTTCTCCTCTTCACTCACTGAGTTTTACTGGTAGCAACTAAATAAGAGAAGAACATAAATGCATGTATACTAGAAGAATGGAAGATAAAGATTGTACTTATTTTTGCTACTATATCTTTGAATGTTACAAGTGTGGGAAAAAAACCCCAACCCTATCACATGCTTTTAAAATAATTTAAAAATTATCTAAAAGAGTGCAATTTTTGAGGTGGCTTTACTAGAACATTAACCCATCAGGTTTTTGTGCATTCAAGCTTACGTAAGTTTGTCTTCATGCAAGGCTTCTCTTTTTAAAATAATTCTGAAACTTTGAAGACCAAACCTTTGAAGTCCAAATCACTACTTTCAATATATAAAAGTTCATGTAACAACTAATGAAACTGCATATCTAATAGTTTGGTTTTTTCTTTTCTTTTTTAAAATAGGCCTTGATGTCAAAAGTGAAGCATGCCAGCGATTTTTTCGAGATGGGTTAACAATATCTTTCACAAAAATCCTTACAGATGAGGCAGTGAGCGGCTGGAAGTTTGAGATTCATGTGAGTTTTTAAAGTTGTGTTTCTGAAAAACATAGTAATTTAAATGAGGAAGGAGACTGCCTTTTTGTGATTATGAGGAGACTGCAGAGACTGAATCTCATTTTTGAAACTCATCTCAACAGAGAACTGGGAGAACTCTTGTGTACATGGCTCTTAGGCAGGGGGGTGAAGTCATCCTTCTATCATTGTTTCATCTTACTGCCTCTGGTGTTTTTGGAAGGAAATAAAATGTGAGAGATGATATGGGGAGGAACTGAACTTTGTATGTTCAGTAGTGCAGCTCTTTAGGCAGGCTGTCTTTGGCCAAATGTCTTATTTTTATGACCTGCTTATTTTTATGTGAATGCTAGGACATGAAAACTTACTTTTTAGTAAAAGCTTCTAGCAGCCTGCTGACTTCTGAATGTTTGTAGCAGCTGTTTAAATATAAAAACGACCTGTTGGACAGCTAGTCACATACCGAATCAGAAACTGTGAAGATCTTCATAAGCAAATTAAAATCTGTAAGAGAAATGGGTGAAAGAAGGAAAAGTTAATAGAGTTCAGTGGTGATTCATGAATGTCTCAAATAAGCAAAAATATTTGTGTCTTTTTCCTAAATTTAATTTTTAGCTGAAAACAGATAGTTTAAAGTTTATTTAAAGCCTTTATTGGAGGAAGTACAAATTAAAATACAATTGTAAAACTTATGCAACTCTGCATGCTAGGTACAAATGGTTCAGAGTTTATAGTTCATATTCATCGTACAGTCACCTGCCATATTCTTGGTGGTTGTTTTTTTCTTAATAGAGATGTATTATTAACAACACTCATCGACTAGTGGAACTCTGTGTGGCCAAGCTGTCCCAAGATTGGTTTCCCCTTCTTGAACTTCTTGCCATGGCCTTAAATCCTCACTGCAAATTCCATCTATACAATGGTACTCGTCCCTCAGAAACAGTTCCTGCAGGAGTCCAGCTTGCTGAAGATGAACTTTATGCCCGTCCTCCTGACCCACGATCACCAAAGGTATGAGAGCATTTTCAGACCTGTATTTTTAATTTTATGCAGTGTTACCTAATTACACAGTAGCCATAGATAAGTGTTTTTAGAGGGGAAAAAAACCCCCTTCATTCCCTATATCACTGAGATGTTCTGCTGCTTTTGACTTGTACATTAAATTGCGATCGGTTAAATTTCCCCTTCTAACTCTTTCAGTCTTTGGTCCACAATCAAATTGTGTCATGTGTTTCTGTGGTAAGCTGGCACAAGTCTATTGGAATGCCATTCCTACTGTGTTAATCGGCTTGCTTGTATTTGCCAGTTGATGGATTTACCTTCTCACTCAACGTGATTTTGTAGGTGACATATTTTGAGGAGGACATTATGTGATAAAGTAGGAATTTTCCCTCCCTTTTTTTATAATTCCCGACAGTGGGAGAAACGGTTTTAGTTGGACAGGGGATGCTAGTGTCAGTGTGGTTTGGGGGGTTTGCTTTTTGTTTCAGTTTGGTTTGTAGGGGGTTTGGTGGGGTTTTTTTGGGTGGTGTTGTTTTGTTGGGGTTTTTTTTTATTAGTTTGGTTTTGGGGTTTTTTGTGGGTTTTTTGTTTGTTGTTTTGGTTTTTTGGGGGTTTTCTGTTTGTTTGTTTGTTTTTTAACTGGCAGTGCAGATTAGTAATCTGTTCTGGTTCTTGGGTCTGAATTTTTCAGAATTGTGCTCCAAATGGCATTGGTACAACTTTGGAAGCTAACTGAATTATATTTTTGTTGCTTTCTTTTTTTTTTTTCTTTTTAGTAGAACTGCTAGCTATTGATATGTAAGAACCAAAGATAAACTACTCTGTGTCCTTGGACTTCCTTGCATTGCTAACCGTGTTTAGAAGAATGTTATTTTACATTCTTACTGCTTTTATATGCAGCATTATCACATCCAGGACCAGAAAAAAAACCAGAATCGTCATGCTTTCTGTAGTAACTTAGCAGCCGAAGATGAACCTGAAGTATAGTCATTTTTATTCCTCTATATTTTATAAAATTCTTTGAGTAACTAATATACAGCATCTGTTTGTTGACATAATGGGAAAGATTGTGTTGCCTATTTCTAAGCATTGCCTTAAAACTGAATATTTAAACTATATATGCAAGGTCGCTGTCAATTCTATTACCTTCTAACAGTTTATTGTGTAAGGACTTTTTTAAAGCAAGTTTTGTTGCTAACAGGTACTTGAAAGTATTTCTAGATAGTAATTTATAAATGTCAGAAAATAACTGTTTATTATATTGCAGGGTTGGCTAGTAGATCTTATCAACAAGTTTGGCACATTAAATGGATTTCAGATCTTGCATGATCGCTTCATGAGTGGATCAGCATTGAATGTTCAGATAATTGCAGCTCTCATCAAGTAAGTTTTTTAAAAATAATAATTTACATAATTCGAAAAGTTGGACTAAGTAAAATACATCAGTGCAAAGCTTTGTCTTAAAGCACTTCCCCTCACTCCGTCTCTTAACTAGTTGTGTTTACCTTCAACATTTCATGTGCTTGTGAATAGACTTGAGTTCTTGGATGAATTGCTCCTTGCTATCTTAATATTACACAACTACTGATTATGGCACTTTGATCCCTTTTTTCATTCTTTTTAGGCCATTTGGACAATGTTACGAATTTCTAACATTACATACAGTGAAGAAATACTTCCTTCCAATTATAGAAATGGTTCCACAATTTTTAGAAAATTTAACAGATGATGAACTGAAAAAAGAAGCAAAGAATGAAGCCAAAAACGATGCTCTGTCAATGATAATCAAATCTCTAAAGAACTTAGCTTCAAGAGTTCCAGGACAAGAAGAAACTGTAAAAAACTTAGAAATATTTAGGTTAAAAATGATACTTAGGTAAGGTGCTACTCCTAATATGATATGCTGTTTCCAGCACACTTTTTCCACACTTCTTACATTTAATTTCTCTTACAGGTTGTTACAAATTTCTTCTTTCAATGGTAAAATGAATGCACTAAATGAAGTTAACAAAGTAATATCCAGTGTGTCATATTATACTCATCGGCATGGTAATCCTGAAGAGGAAGAATGGCTTACAGCTGAAAGAATGGCAGTAAGTTCTCCTCTTCACTGAAATTCACTAAATAGATTTTCTTCCACCTTATTACTTTACTTGTAGAAATAGCTATATATTATGGATCCTGCACACACTGCTAATTTTCTTGTCGAGTGTTACAAACAGCAGGTATCATGTCATGGTAATAAGTCATTTTAATAGTAGTCTTTCTGTGAAAAATTGCTGTATTTGTTTCAAAGCTGCTGTTGAGAATTATTTTCAGTGCTGCTAAAAACATGCTTTGAAAAGGGATCCTTGAATAGTATGTTTTTTATATAGTGTTTAAAAAAACAAAACAACCCCAACAAACCTAGATAAAACAGGTGTGATTCATTTGAAACTTTAGTGCCAGTGTACCTAAAAATTGAATGTTCATTTAAATAAGGATCTAGTCTGTTTTTTGTGCTTCAGGTAATTTTTTTTCTCATTGAAGTTGTGACTGCTCTGCTTTCCACACTTCAGAAGCTGGATTCTTTGGTACAGGAAGTTCTAGTTATCACATTTTTATTTATGTAATGTTTACATACTTTGACGACTGTTTCATGCTTGACTGCATATGTAGGGAACTATTAAAACAAGCATTTATAAAGTTAAAGTAAGGATAACTTTCTCTTCATCTTTGTGAAATCAAATTAAGTGATTTTTGCACTGTTCTGCCCCATCTTTGTGACTGGCTACCTGCTGTGAGGTTTACAATACACAAAAGGACTGCTGACAAAAAAAGAATGACTGCAGTTTGACTTTTTAAAGCAATAGGAGGAAATGGGTCTCTTTTTTTACATACTCCCTATGGTTTGGCATCTCAGACAAGACCTCTGTTTTTAAATGAAAACTTCTAGATTTAAGTATTTCATAAGACTAGCTTGAATATTGTAAGTCTGTAATCAAGGACACTGTTGTAAGGTATGATGCTGTGTACGTTTTCTTTTTCAGTGCTCAAAGCACATACTGCTTTGCCTCAGTCGGAACAAAAAATACATGACCCTAATCTGACTGTGTCAATGACACCACTGAAAAAAAATGTATCTACTTAAATAAGGCTTGAATATTTGCCTCTAATTCAATTAGAAGCATTTAAAAAAAACCCCTATAAGTGGCAGTACTTAAATAATCTAACCTTTTTATATTTCAGTTCTTGCTTATGCCCTTTTTATGTGATATGCTGTAGGCATACCAGTAAAGCTAGAAGTGTCTTAAACAACTTGGTTTTGATATTTAATGATTGTGAACTGGAAGAGAAAAAATTTATTCCTTGAATAGAAGAGTTAATGGTTCTTCCCATTGGCTTTTTATCTTTGAAGTTGTTTGAACATTTTTATGCTTTGAGTTCATGATTTTAATATGCCTGAAAAAATATTTTTCCTTAAGATATCACAGTGACTAGCATATTGGATTATTTAAAAAGCTGTTTGTTTGGGTTTTTTTTAAAGAGGAAATGAAAGTTAGAGATAAATACCTTCCTCTTGTCCTGCATCTTTCTCACTTCTCCCAATTAGAATATTGTATATAAAGTCATTAATATGTAACAGGTTGAAATTTTTCTTTTTAGCTTAAATATCAGTGACAGCACTTCAATAATTTGAGATGGCACTACTTTCTTTTTATATTCAGGAATGGATCCAGCAGAATAATATTTTATCAATTGTCTTGAGAGATAGTCTTCATCAACCTCAATATGTAGAGAAGTTAGAGAAAATTCTTCGTTTTGTCATCAAAGAGAAAGCCCTCACTTTGCAGGATCTTGACAACATTTGGGCTGCACAGGTAAAGAATTCAACTGCTTGTCTGCTACTGCGCAGGAGGGATCTTGTTCTGTGTCATGTACTGAGAAGATGACGACTTGTGCTTCTTGTGCTTGGTGTTAGACAAAACTAAAGAAAACTTTGAAATCAAATGGTGTTCTTTTTTGGGGTCCTGGATCTCAGAATTGTCTTCTCAAATGTCTTCAGTAGAAGGGGTCAACTATACATGTATGTACAGTCTAAAGGAACAGTCCAGAACATGGTGCAAAGATTATTCTTTTTAAGTATTAAGGAACCCTCAACGTTGAGCAAAGTCTAGATTATGAAAGAACATGATACATTATGACTTACATATTCTTAATGCATTTTAAAATATTATTGCTAATTTCTGAGTTCATCACAGTAGTATAAATTTTTCCTGGGCAGAATGCTGTTAATAAGGCTTATAATAATGACTGTTCCAGAAGTTGTTTAACAGCCAATTCTTTCCTTTGTGTCATAATGATTATTTCTGAAAAACTATAAATTTTGCAATATTGGCTTGTTTGCTTAAATGATTGGTGAAGCTGGGCTTCCTAGCTGTGGGCTGCACAAGTGTAGCACACACAAAGGGCAGCTGAAGAGATAAAATCATTATTAATTATTGAGCAGACAGAAAATAAAAGGTCATTTTAGGATAGAAACAAGCATGAGTACATATATCCTTGTTCATAAGTAATTGGTAGTGAAACGCTAACTTAATTGTACAAGTAAGCCCTTAGGCCAGTCTCTCAAGTGTGGGAAGGCTAAATCCAGTTTCCAAGATAGAGGGCTGTACTGGTTTTGCCAGGGATCGAGTTAAATTTCTTCATAGTAGCATATATGGGGCTATGTAGGTAAAGCAAAAGATTTACCTCTTAAACTGTTTATCTCAACCCATGAGTTTTCTCACTTTTACCCTTCTGATTCTCTCCCCCATCCCACTGTGGGGTGGGGAGTGAGTGGGCAGCTGGGCTGTGCTTAGTTGCCAGCTGGAGTTACACCACAACCAGGGCTAATAAAGAATTGGGTAGTATTATATCCCTAGTTTACATGTGTTCACGTTCTTCTGAAACTGTAACAGTTTGGCTTAAGTGGACTTATCCAGGTGTCCCTATTTTCAGGCATGCTATTTTCAGGTTACATTTAAAGCACTTGGGACTCCAGGTGATGTTAAGTGGAGGGCTGACTTGAGATCTCTGGTGTTTTAACTAACTTCATAATCTCTAGACTTCAGTTCCAGCATGATAGTAACTACACAGGTTGAAACTCAAGAAAGTCTTTATTTTCTTGTTATCCCCAAGTCCTGTTTAGAAAATTACGTCATGTAACAGAGTAATACACAGATTACTTGAATTAAGGTCTGTGATCATACTGTTAGTTTTCAGCTTGTGGTCTGTAGGCCTTTCCAGACTGTCTTTGTAAGAAGTCTGTGGGGAAAAACTAACAGTTTGCTGTTAGTAGGCTTGTATTAGCTATATTAGAGCCTCACCTTTTATGAGGGGAAAATAAAAAAACCTGAAATTTGGAAAAAAGTCTTCCAAGCAATTATATTACTCATAGTGCCTGGAAGTGGGACATGTGGATAAGCTAGTTTAAGCCAAACTTTTTACCCTTCCAGAAAAGTGTGAACAAGTAGTGCAACCCTTAAAAGATAGGGATAGTCCACCCCAACAATTGCAAAAAAAAAATATTTAGGAATAAATCTCCCATGCTGTCAAATACCTGGCTTTCAGTTAGGTAGTTGACACAGTGCACTTGTTGCAGTTTTGCCCTGTATTTTTTTGTGCGTGTGTGAAAGTTGAATTCAGTAAGTATTATTCAGGTAGGTGGTTTCACTGTGGCTTTGGCCATGGAATTAAAATAGACTAAAAGGTAAGAATACAAAAATCTGCTAATACAGAATGATTTTTTACCAACTCCACTACTCCCTGTATTTATTAGTTTTTAGAAGTTCTTATTAAACAACTGCTTCTAAGAGCAGCTGGAGCATGAAATTCAGTAGTGAGGCATTGATTTACTGTGTAGCTTTATATAACAGGCAGGCTATTTTAGCTCTATCTCAGTGCAGCAATGGTGTGGTTTTGCTTTCAGGCTAGAGCTGTTATGTTGCTGTTTGGGTTTAGAGGGTCAGCATGCACAAATTTACAGTTGATGGTATAGAAGTGCCCTGAGAATCTCGGTATACAACTAGAATAAAAATAAGTAGTTTTATGAAAAGTAATAAAATCATGCTGCTTTTGCCTATAGAAAGGCAACGTAAGTTTTAAGCTTTACTGAAGTGTTTTTGTGTCTTACAAAGTGAGTGCGCAAAAATAGAAGTATATTTGATTGAAGGAATAATGTTGGAAGTCTCTAAAGGCAAGTATTAAGTTGCAGCCTGAGGAGTTGCAGGGAAAGATCCAGCTGGACAAGAAATAAACTTGCAGAGATTAGTGTTGGGGTCTCATTGCTTACATTCTGCAATATTTAACTAGAACTTGACATGCGCTTCCCTGTTTCAGGACAGCAAGCTGAGAGTTCACACATCAGGTTCCTTACCTCCTCCTACTGTCTTGTATGGCTTTCCCGGCCTTTTCTGTTCTTAAGGGCTTCCCCATGTCTGTTTAAAAACCTCCCAAGACAAGATTGTTATATGCTTTATTCTTGGTTGTCTTGCCCCAGCAGCTGTGCATACTTCTCCTTCTATTTGTTATATTGTAGATGCTCTTTCTGCCCTGTATGCTCTCAATTTTTCTTTCTATCCAGGAAACAGTCTGGTCAGAGAAAAAAATTATACGATGTTTTGCAAAATCAAGTGGAATAAGTGGTTTAGTAATTCCCTGTCTCGTAATCTGACCCGTAACATGAAAAGGAATGTTACTACTTAAACTCACTTTTTTTAGAGAAAAATTTATGGCACGCTGTAAAGTATTTATGGCACAGCATGTAAAAAAAAAAAAAAAAAAAAAAAAAAAAAAAAAACAAAAAAAGAGACAAACAGCTTTGTAAGTGAACTACTGATGCAAGCTTTTAGAAGGAAGTTAATTTCAAAACTGCTCATGCATGCATTTTTAATACCGTACAAGATTAATTACATCAGAGTTTGTTTTCTAGGTATTTGTTTTGCATTTTTTTATTCTACACTTACAGGAAATTTTTCTACAGTAAATCAGCTATTGATTCACATAGTCCAAAATTGCTGGTTTTGAGTGCAGATGTAAAGTACGGGATGCATTTGCCAGCCTGGGCATGCAGAAAGGAAATTTTCTTCTCACCCAGAGTTAAAATTGAGCTAGCTGTTTTTTCCTTGTTGTCTTCCTCCTTAAATGACAAAATTGTGATGTACACCAAACTCTTATTTAAAACAGCATCTAGTATATAACTCAACATCTTGCCATTAGTTGTTTGATTAGTTGTTTGACTTGACTTCATAAGTTTATAAGCCTCTGGGCTTCAAAATGTTGTCTGCCAGCAAGTTGTTTGTAATAGAAAGCTTTAGTTGTCCATGAATCCACTAGCACAAAGGAAGTACTTCAGCCTGAGAAACTATGTTGGAATAATAAAAATTGTTTTACAGCTTAAAACACCTCAATGAAATTCATTGAGGAAGTGGATTTTGAGTCCTTTCTTAAAAACAAACAAACAAACAAAACCAAATAACTCCCCCCAAACCAAACACTACATTGAATTAAAATACTGAATTGTAAGTTAAAATACTTTCTTAGACTTTGTCTTCTGTCCCAGCGTGATTTTGTTAAAAAAATAAATATTGTGACACTGCAGTATTTATATTCTAAATAAATACTTGGATGCAGTATTTATACACATCCAAATACACAGAGAGCAGACTTACATACTTACACATACAAGGGAAATCTAAATACTGTGACTTCCCAGTGAAGTAAGTATTCAGTTTGCCACGCTGCTCCCACAGTATTGGCTTTTCCTGCTGGCCACCTCCAACAGTCGTCTTGTAAAAATTATGTGTTGCTGCTTGACTTAATATGCATTGCTACAAACGTTGGTGGATTCTTTTTGTCTTCTTGACAGGCAGGAAAACATGAAGCCATTGTAAAAAATGTACATGATCTCCTTGCAAAATTAGCTTGGGATTTCTCTCCTGAACAGCTTGATCACCTGTTTGATTGTTTTAAGGTAACTATGCATTTTTTGGACTGTATTCAGGAAATGGGTTGTGCAGTTGGATACAGATTTGTGACTTTTGACGTCTGCTTTCTACTTATTTTAGATACAGGTGGTTTCTTTGTGTTAAAAGACTTCTTAATGTGTATAGCAACAGTCTATAATATTTGATATTAGAAATGCTAGATTGTGCTATTCTTTAATGAGCATTCATTGTGAGATCCTCAGTTTACTTCCTGTCTAAAGCAAAGACTAGTTATGCTAGTTTAATTGACAATTTTGTTTTCTGGTTTAAATGCTTTTGGATAATGCACATCTGTTGAGGCCTGTAGTATTAAAGTGACATTTAACAATCCTAGGAATATTGAATTTTTCAAATAAAATAAGTGATCTTAAATACCTTTTTGCATTTGTTCATAATTATTAAGTGTGGGTGGTTTAGTAAATAATGTTTTTCTCTTAGCATTAGAGTAGGTTTCATCAAGTTTACTGGGCATTGCTACTTTCGATCTTTCAGTAGAAGAGATCAAGGACTTCCATTCCCCGCTCCCCCAACTTCCTCTTTATCATGTAATATTTTTTTCTCTGGTTAACATAGATATAGAATGAAATAGTCTCAGGAAGATAATGTTGAATGTTTGTAAACATACAATGATTTGATTGAAATCGGAAAACAACTTGTTTCTGAAAGTTTATGTTATTCACTGGCTTTTTATGTATGCTAATATTAACTTTTGTAGCTTCCAGTGGTGGTGCTATCTGGCTTGTTTTCCTGTTTCACTTCTAGGAGGTGATCTGCTGTACTAGAAAATGCAAGCCAGCTTTGTAGACAGTTTTCTGTTTTTGGATGCGTTATAGTCACATTTTGGCTTACATGCAATTTGTGCTACAATTAATGGGGGTCTCCTAGTTTGGTAAATATGGGTCTTGTGTTCTGTAATCTAGATACTGAACTAAATGCTCAGGAATTCTATGTGTAAACTGTCACAAGTTGTGTCTAACCTGGAGAGATGGATATGAAATAATGTTATATTGGAAACTTAACTCAGAAAAAGGTTAACTTAATGCAGAGGACATTTGTTTCAGTCAGATTTAGAAGTACCAGTGATGCTAAAATTTTACTCATTTAGTGATTATAAGTTATTTAAGAAGTCTTAAATATAAGCACAGGAGTTTTGAGAAAGCATTTGCAAGAAACAGCTGAGTCCACTCGACTGACTGTTGGTGAACTTGTCAATGGTAATGTTAACTGTTACAAGCACATCTGTGGTCTTTAAATAAAGGTCCTTTTTTTTTTTTAAGTCTCAAGTTGAATATGCTTTAGTTGTAAACACTAGAAGAGCTATTCAGTTGTGTCTGACTTATGTATTGATCTAATGTGCTATTTATTTTTAATGAAAGAAATTAATGTGAAAGTTCTTTATATAGTTGTATCACTTTATTGTAGCATCATTTGTTAACAGTGCAGGTTATGTGTGAAATTTAAAAAAAGAATTTTTCATGTTAAATAAAATATTTTCTTAGGCAAGTTGGACAAATGCAAGCAAGAAACAGCGTGAGAAACTACTTGAGTTAATTCGTCGTCTTGCAGAGGATGACAAGGATGGTGTGATGGCACACAAAGTGCTGAACCTTTTGTGGAATTTGGCTCATAGTGATGATGTACCAGTTGATATCATGGACCAGGCTCTTAGTGCCCATATTAAAATCTTAGATTACAGCTGTTCACAGGTGAGCAATCTGGTATGTTCTATTGTGAAACCAGTCACTGACAGTCTCCTTCCATCCCCTGTGAAAAATTCAAGGGATTTGGTAATTTAACAAAAGTGTTCCTTATCATAGATTTTAGCTATTTTGAAACTTTTAAAAAATTTTACATTTTTAAATGTAGCCATTTTTAGCTATTTCTAAAATAGGTACACCCAGCTATTTTTAAAATGTTATGAGACACATTTTTAAATAACACAGTTCATGCTTTAATTGGAGTGAAATACACCAGTTTGCCTGTCTTGTTGCAGTTGGTGACATACTGTAATGACCACATTGGAGGAACTGGAAAAGAACCCTACCAAAGTCAATAGGGAGAAAGGAGAAGGAGCCCCCCTCCTGCCTTTGCTTTTTTCCAAACTCGATTATGCTAATTTGTTTGGGTGGGGGTTTTTCAGTAAGTCCTTATATGTCTTGTATAATATTAGAAAGGACCTAGCAAAGGACAGTGAAAACTATTACACGCTCTCCTTCCCCACCCAAACTTCTGTGGAAGTCTGCCAGAATAATAATTCATTGTGGTTTGAGATGAATTCATTAGCTGTCTTATCTGACATTATCTGACAGCCACTGGCAGGTTTTGTTTCTTAGTTGTTAAGAAACAGTTTCTCATTGTTTCTTGATATTTTATAGCAGTTTACTCAGAGTACCAGTGAGTAGAAATAGATGAAAGAAGGGAAAGAACAAATTATTTAAACACTGATGATCCTATCTAGCTACAGGTTTTCTTAAATGCGTACTGAATGTTGAGTGCTTGAAGGCAGAGAGTTTGTAACACTGATAGGTTCTGCTGACATGTAGTGCTGCTCAGATACTTTTCTTATGCTTGTATGCTTCAGAACTCAGTTGATTTGTGTGGCTTTGTATGTTCTGTTCTAACTTGGAAACAAAGTAAGGGAATGATGATAGTTTCTGCAATATACTTGATTTTGATTATAAATGCTTGTTCTTTAAGGATCGAGATACGCAAAAGATCCAGTGGATAGATCGTTTTATAGAAGAGCTTCGCACAAATGACAAATGGGTCATTCCTGCACTGAAACAAATTAGAGAAATTTGCAGTTTGTTTGGTGAAGCACCACAAAACTTGAGGTAAGAACGGAATACAAATAAAATTTTGTCTAATAAAAGTTGAATGGGTTGGAATGAGGCAAATTTAAAAATTTTTTTTACAAGAGGCAGGGAAAGCGTAGGTGAAATCATAACCTGTGTTTGAAGATGTTCTTGAGTTTGTTTTAATATGTATAAATAGCCTCTAAAAATTAGGACACCTAGGTTCAGTAAGAGAGCATTAACTGTTTCCTCAAACATGCTTTTATTAATTTTTAGAATAGTAGTCCAATTTGTGGAAAATCTGTGTTTGTTTTGGGAAAATCTGGGTTTGTTTTGTTATCCATGGACTTCCCTGCCTAACAATGGAATTAGCTTACAAAGTATAAATATATTTTTATGTGCATATATGTATGTATACACACACACAAACATACCCACCCATACCTATTCTTTGACAACAAATTTATACAGGTCATGTAGTTTATTTACTTGAAATCAAAGGTGACTTCTTTTGTCTGGGAAAAATACTCTACTGATTCTCTCTCCTGAATGGAAGAGGTTAGAAAAGTGTTGGGTTTGTTTTATTGTGGTTTTTGTTGTTGTTGTTGGGGGGGGGGTGGTGGTGGTGGTGTTTGTTTTCTTCTTTTCTTTCTTTTAAGAATAAAGAAAAGCCATTGTCCTTTTGGACTTGTTAAAATACACGTGCTTATTTTCATGATTTTAAATGTCTTCTCACTACAGAAATATCTGAGATTCTATGCCCCTAACATTTTTTTGTATCCACATCAGAATTTTTACAAACTCCAGAAAAATGTTGTTTGCTTATCAGTGTTGCATAATTGCTTTGTTTTAATTCTTGTAAGCAGGTAAACTATTCAAACCAATGTTGCTATTACAATCTGCTTACAAGAAGGATCAAGGCAGGGAAGGCTGAAGAAAACAAGCCTTCAGTTTATACAATGTCATCTTCTTACTGATACTGTTTTAAAGAGCTGTGATAATACTGCATTTGTGGCTTTTGGAGGGTTCGTTATTCATTTAGTTTTGCAACATCTTTCTCAATTTTCATGACATTTTAATCCTTTACAGTTTCACATACAATGATTGAGGTTTTTCCAACAAGGTTACAAAGTTACCTGCTTATTAGCAGATTTTCTGTGTCTTGGAGTCCTTAACCTTTTACATGCTGCAAGATTGAGGCAAATTTAGCTACTGGTTTTTCATGGTACTTGTTCAAGTTGGATGCTTTTTAGCCCAATTCCTTAACAAAGAAGCTTTGCTTTAATTATTGAAGCAGAGCTCATTCAAGGCACTGATTAGGTTTCTGCTCTGAATCTTGGGAGGAACATAACTTCTTTTGATGGCGGAAATTTAAGTTCCCTATATGGTATATGTACAGTTAAATGGCTTGAATATCCCCTTTTTTTTCCTCCCCCTTTTTTTTCCTCCCCCTTTTTTTTCCTCCCCCTTTTTTTTCCTCCCCCTTTTTTTTCCTCCCCCTTTTTTTTCCTCCCCCTTTTTTTTCCTCCCCCTTTTTTTTCCTCCCCCTTTTTTTTCCTCCCCCTTTTTTTTCCTCCCCCTTTTTTTTCCTCCCCCTTTTTTTTCCTCCCCCTTTTTTTTCCTCCCCCTTTTTTTTCCTCCCCCTTTTTTTTCCTCCCCCTTTTTTTTCCTCCCCCTTTTTTTTCCTCCCCCTTTTTTTTCCTCCCCCTTTTTTTTCCTCCCCCTTTTTTTTCCTCCCCCTTTTTTTTCCTCCCCCTTTTTTTTCCTCCCCCTTTTTTTTCCTCCCCCTTTTTTTTCCTCCCCCTTTTTTTTCCTCCCCCTTTTTTTTCCTCCCCCTTTTTTTTCCTCCCCCTTTTTTTTCCTCCCCCTTTTTTTTCCTCCCCCTTTTTTTTCCTCCCCCTTTTTTTTCCTCCCCCTTTTTTTTCCTCCCCCTTTTTTTTCCTCCCCCTTTTTTTTCCTCCCCCTTTTTTTTCCTCCCCCTTTTTTTTCCTCCCCCTATCTCTTCAATTGCTCAGATTTCAGGGAGGTCTGCATTGCAGTATGTGATAATACCTCGTTTTTATGCACAATTTGAAAACACATATGGCAGGAAAGTAAACTTTGAATTAAAGGTTTTAATCATGGGACTTAAAGACCTCTTCCTGTGGAGAATCCTTTGTTAGCAAGATACTGTTGAGGGAGTTTTTTTAGTCAGGTAGTATTACTGCCCAGGTGACTGGGAAACCTAGCGAGTGAAAACATAATTTTGAAGTAATCAGTGACTTTCCAGTCCTCTGAGTTTTCTGATAACTCTTAACATTGATACAGTTTGGAAATTTCAAGGCATGCATCTAATACCTTTTCCTATCAGCTTACCTTATCTGACTTAAAACTTTCATCTCTAGCATCCTTCTAGAATTTGAATTGAAAATAGATCAAAACAAATGTTTGTGACAGATGCTTCAAAGACATTTCAGAGAACTTTGTGTGCAACATTAATCCCATAATCTATATACTACTCTTTTGGGGTGGTTCTGTTGATTGGCATTGGCAATTAAAAGTTTGGTCCAGAACAACGAAGGTTGCTGGTTCTTAGCAAAAATAAGTATAATCTTACTATAGATTATATATAGAGATTATGTATAATCTTAATATTATATAAAAAGAAGTATTATCTTATGCAGTTGGCACTGTAGAGATTCTTTTGAGGAGGAGGATTTAATTGTTGCTAGTTATTCATGCAGTTGAGCAAAGTGACGAATTGGTTATACAGTTGCTTTGGCAAAATTTAACTCCCTGACCACAAAGAAATGCTACATGTTTCGGGAATTTTATCTTAACCAGAATTGCAACAGTATAAGAAAATAATTCTTATTTTGGTGCAAGGATACTTATTAAAATTAAGGAATAGTCAACTTTATTACTCAATATACTGACCTTTAGTGTACAGATAATTAATCATCTTAATTTTCTCTATGTTGGCTGATGGAGCTAGAGCCTCCTGTAGACCAATTTCAAGCACTTAAGTTTGACCTATATCTACTCAAGCAGTGTAAGATTGGTCTCCTAAATTACTTGCCCAGAAGAATTAACTGAACATTGAGAGGACCTTCTGTAAGAGTTTAGGGTTTTGTTAGTGCTTTAAGGCAACAATGATGTCAAGTCACCTTTTAGGCTAAATAGTCGAATTTGCTGGGTCTGATCACTGCTATTTGGACCTTTAATGTCTGCTTTTAATGGTACATAGCATTTGTTCGTCTAGTAGAACAACTCTCAACTTCAGAAGCTGAGTTACATGTGCAGTATTATGTTGGGCAACTTATATGTGCAGATAAATAATTTTTTGAAAAATTTATTTAAATTAAGTTGTTTGGAATTTTGCCTTTGTCACTTTGCCAATATTTTTCTAGTGAATACACATGCATTCTAACTATTAAATGTCCTTTCCAGTATTTCCAAAGTACTTTGGCACCCATTTCAAAACGCTAATTTTTCTTATACATGGACTTTTGATATCCATTTAGTATAGAAACACAATGAAAAGATGAATTTTGCTGTTAACTGAGGAGCATGAAAAATTGAGGTTATTACCAAAGGAATATGTCCCAATGGCAACGTCATCATTTAGCCTAACCTAAGATGCTTAAGGAATAATTCTATAGTTGCATGTGGAGTTTGCTTTAATTCTGGAAAACATGCTAGAAAGCCTTTTCAGATCAGCTTTTTTCTGTGCCTAAAGACAATTGTCTTGCCTTTGACTCCATCCTAGCAGATGATCAAAATAACATCTTGGGTGTTGCTCATGAATACTATGTAACAACTCACAGGTCGTAACTCTAGTTTTTACTATTATTCAACTTTCAGAAGTAGTTGCTAACCAAGATGAATCCATGTGTCCAAGTTTACTGTTTGTGCATGTTGTTGAGAAAGGAGAAAAGTAAAAAATGTCTAGTGCAGAAGATTTATTTAGTCTTCTGCCGATAATGCTTTCCTTTTGTGATACTTTGTAAGATTGATACAAATGCATAATATTATGAGTATATAAATATACATCCCACTAGCTTGATTCAGCAAAATACCCTCTCTTGCTTCTTCTTGTTCCCTTAGTTTTTTCACCATGTGTATTTCCCAAATAGTCGGTGTTCTTATTTACTGTTATCCTTTATAAATGCATCTCTCTATCTAGCGGTAACATATTGGGTAGCCACTAAAATAGAGACATCCAATCTTTTGCTGTTTTTGCTGCTGGTTTATGCTGAGCAAGGAGGGTTGGCAGAGATGGAATGAAGTGTAATTGGAAAGTTTCTCAAAGTGAAAACAGAGGATGTTCTTTCTGGGTATATGAAGTCCTGTATGTTTTCTTCCTTCATGTTTCCATCCATTTTTTTCCTCTCTAACAAACTTCTGGGTCTTTTTTTAAACACTGTTTTTTAAGTGCCTCTTTCAAGCCATTTTGGAAAGCTCTGCCTATTATGAAATGTAATCTTCTGAAGACCTCTGTGCTTAGCAGGCCAAATTCTGTTGGTTGCAGATAACAAAATTATTGGAAAGGTGTTGATGGCTTCTGTCTTTTAAACCCAGATTGACAATGATCTCTGGCCCAGTGAATCAATTTATCTGTTGTTATTACATGTACAGTGGAATGTGGTTGTCAGCTGCAAGATCATTATCAGCTGATGCTGGAACTAGGATTTCTTGCCTTCCCTACTGTTCTGAAAAGGTGTGGTGGTACTGTAGAGTGCTGTAGGTCATCTAGTATGGAGACCCTGTTTCCTAGGAAGGATGAGAGTTTCTACCTGTAATCCATTCAGCTAATTCTGGGGTCTACTTTTCTTAAGTGTTGAAGGAAAGGAGAACAGTTCCCAAATCACATTTATATTTCTTCAGGGCAGGCTATGGGATCAGCTGAGTGGCAATACAACGAGGAACAGTTCTTGTTGTTTGTTCGTTTGTTCTTTCTTTCCCCACCCCTCCCCCCCTTCTTTTTTTTTTTTTCCCTCTCTTTATCATGGAAGAGCAGTGCAAGTTTGCATTGTTTATGCAGCTGAGATCAGTGCTCTGACCTACAGAGGTTGAGGCATTTTGAGACTACTCTGCAGAGGTCATTTGCCCCTAAGTTCTACAATTTGATAGTGCTCATGGCACGTGGGTTTTGGACCCAAGCTCTGTATTTTCTCTTGCAGCTTACTTTTGTAATTTAAATATGTCTAGTATTGTTTGAGAGCAACATTTTTGGTCAGATCTTTATAATAGACTTAAATTATCATCTGATTATTTATTCGGGGTCTTTCTTTTCTTAAACTCCTCTGTTTTTTCTTAGACTATGCTTTTTATGTTTGAACCAACATTTTTTCAGATAGAGATTGTTAGAAAAACAATGCAGAGTTGTGCAGGTTTTTTGAAGTATTGAAAGAATTGGCGTGATTATTGGATAGTGTTCTTTCACTATAGTTTTAAGACCATGAGCTTTCGTTTTGAAAATTGACCTAGTTTTACTTAGTGTTTTAATATTAAATTTAGCAAAGAATATCAGATGGATGTGGAAGAAAACTGTGGTTAATGTGTATCGTAGTTATACTACAGTTGAGGGTCTCTGTCTTTACTGTGCAGTTTTGTGGGCAGGTATTTCTATTCCTGTCTTGGTGCAGATATTCTCCCTGCAGCATACTGAGCAGCTCAGATTGCTTTGTTATTTTTCATACATACTGTAACTGTATAATCCTCAGTAATTCACTGCTTTTAATAACTTGTAAGAACTGTTGATGTGTCAGAAGAAAAAAGAAAAATATTGTCAGAGACTTAATATGCTTCCTATTAGAGATCTTTTAGGAAAATTTGGAACTTGCAGCAAAGACAAGTTTCTTAAGTGGACTTCTGAACTGTTAGGTGCAAGACTTCCCTGCTTTTCTTATAACACTTGTATTTTAATTTCAGTCAAACTCAGCGAAGTCCCCATGTGTTTTACCGACATGACTTAATCAATCAACTTCAGCACAATCATGCCCTAGTTACATTGGTTGCAGAAAATCTCTCTGCCTATATGGAAAGCATGAGGCAGTATGCTAAAGGTAAGTTTTCAAATAAAAATTGCCTTATAAATAGAGTGTGTGAAAACTCCAGTTGAAAATGGAGTTAAATTCTTATGATGAAATAACTATTAAGTTTATTTGTTTAATTTTTGAGCGTCTGTGCGGTTGATAGCCTTGGTGGTGTCTGTTTGGGCAAGGAAAGCTTAAGATGTAAACATTTTGTTTCATGATGGAAAATGCGGTGTGTTTTATGGCAGAATATGGGGAAGTGGCAGCTGTTGTTTACCTGTGGATTGATAAATATCATCATGTCCTACTTAGGCTAGGGTGGGTATTTTTGTGGAAAGTCCTAATAATAATCTTAGATTTTGTTCCACTTCTAGTTTTGGATTTTTGTAGGCTCCTTTGAGAAGTTTTTAATCACCTCTATTTGAAGCAAGTTTTTGGAATTTGTCAGGGGGAAGGACTTCAGACCACAGGGATACCGTTTCTTTTTACCATGCAACTCCATTTCTGTTTAGTTGCTTTCTCGCTGCATTTGTTATCAGCAACACTTTGGCAGCACTTTTATATATTTATATAATACATTAGTATTTATATATTTCAGGCTAAACTCAACCCTTCGCTGATGAGTTTACACTCTTGTTCTGGACTAGCTTTCTAGCTACTGAGCTAGAAGTAGGGAAGTGAAGGAGAATGATGGACCAGGAAACTCCTTGTTACACTGGACCACAGTACTTCATATACAGAATTAAGCCAACAGAAGTGGGAGGAGGAGACTTATGCCCCCACCCCCCCCCCCCATCTACTTTACTGACTGGAACTAGATACCATTCTACCCTGGCATCATAACATCCTACCAACCTTTCAGTTACATCTCAAAATGACACAGTATGTTATGTAGGAAGTCAATGTAGATTTTTCAGAGAAGACAGGATATTTGCACATTGTAAAGCATGTGTGTGTGTGTGTCTTCCAATACTTAGGTAAGTTGCCTAGACACCTTTAATTTTGGAATTAATTTAATTTTGGAGTACTTGATAAAAGATATCCAAAAATACATCCTTGAAGACTTCTTTGAATAGTGGTGCTGTATGAAGATGATAGCTTCAGCCAGGTATAGGTCAATGAGAATGACATTTAAGCTAAATCTGCATACTATAGCTGTATTTCTCTATTCAGGAATACATGAGGGGGTTTACACTTATTTAAGTTCCTTAATTAATGATAACGTTGCACTAATTAATGTTAAAATAATACTAAATGCTTTGTTCTGTTCTCAAGCCATACTGTCTTAGGCTTAGTCTTCTCCGGGAAGGTGGAATAGAACAAGTATTGTTTCATGTAACTTCTGTAAGCTCTTGGAGTGCTCTTAAACTTTGCTAAAGTGATGCAAAAATGCAGTTTCATTTATAATGAACTTTGCATCTTAACTATATGGATAGCTTAGAATCTATGATTCTGCCCTTCTCTCAGGCTTTGGCCAGCTATGAAATAATGGGGTTTGGCCTCAGGGTTATGAAGGAAACATAATCAACAAATATGCAACGTTGTCTTTGTCCAAAAATAGCCTACACATACTATTAATGTATGAACTATTATTCATTCATTTCAATTATTTTAAACTCTGAAGCCAAAGGTAATTTTTGACAATAATGTTTACCTATCAAATTGTTGATGACACTGGCAGAAAAATTAGGCTGATGTCTTGCATGATTCTTTTCTTGTGCCAAAAACCACATCCCATTGCCCTGTCTCTCCCCAACTATAATGACTCAGTAAAGCAGTAATATAAACATCTTCAGCACAATAGGAATTATGAGTGTGCAAAGAATTGAATCTAATTACAAGGCAATTAATTTGTGCTTTCTTGAGACACAGCTGCTGCAGGACTTCTACTCGTTTGCATCAGAGTACAAAACCAGATGAACAATAGTGTGGATTTTTTTATTAGATGCTTTATTACATGATTAAGGGAAGCCAGAAAACACCACCTAATGTTTCAGAGACTGTACTAAGACTGTATTACACAGTTCATGTGCAACATCTCTTTCAGTTTCATTTTCATATACTAAATAGAGCAGAACATAGAGCACTGTAAAGTTTGCCTTCCATGTCTTCTTGGAGGAGGAGAGAAGATGGCAGGGGTGCAGGGATGGGAATAAATGAAAAGAGAAGAAAGAACGTTATGATTGTGAGGACAGAAAGAAAGAACTGGACAGCTGTAGAATTAAACTGAGCTGGAGAAGGTGAATGAGACAGAGGGAGGGAATTCAAGGCAAAGGTCAAACAAATGCCATAGGGGAAAAAAATCCCATTGCTCACACATCTTTTTGGCAGTTAATGCCACAATTACTGTGTAATTCATGATATTTTTTTAAAAATTAATTTTGAATTTGCTATATTTTTATTTTCCTTGAAGGCTTCCATAGTTGTGTTCTGTGATGGAGAACCGTGTTCCTATTCTCCTGTTATTCACTAATGCATATTCTTTTCTATCATACTCCCTTTTATATGATTGCCTTTTTAAGGTTAAAGAAAAGCATAATCTGTTTCAGATTTTTTTTCCATGATCTGTGACTTTCTCTTCTACTGAACTCACCCTTTCCTCCAACTCTGCAAAGTCCTCCATGAGATGAGACAACTGCTATTGCATTGTGTAGTCCTGAAGGAGGAGGTCACAGTTTCACCTTTTTGACTCTTTATCAAAGATCTTTTGAAAATTTGAAAAGGTTGCTAGCCAGTTCTTCTTTATCTTGTTTTTCTGAAGTAATAAAAAAATCCAGTGTTAATGAAATGTAATTATTTGTAGAAATTGTGCCATATGATCTTCTATGTGCATTTAACACTAACTGTACTTAAATTTTCAACCAGTCATTTGTTGGTCTATAATTTCTCTGTTCATTCTTCTGCTCCTGTATGTTGAAAGACTGTTTAAGGAGATCCCACTTAGACTTGCTGTTGTATGCACAGTATAGAAAATAAATGGGGCAAACGTAGAAAGAAGCTGAGATGGAGAATATTTAGGGAGACTGAATTTTTTTGTAGTTCAGAGTTTTTCAGAATTCTTAAGTACATACATATTGCCTTTGGGCAACTGACTGGCCTTTAATACCTGAATTCTTCTATCATTGTCACTGTTGCCACCTGTGTCTGTGAATTAATCTCTATTCAGGAAAAAAAAAGCCCAGATAGTCCCCATAGCTAAAACAAACACCACCATCTCCCCCCCAACAAAACAAAATCAAACTAAAGAACCACCCAAAACACCCAACACTCAAGTAATTAGTTTTAATTTCTCTGCAATATGCTTATCTACTGTAATTGTTTCTTCTGCTAGACCCACAGCATATTTTTCAGGTTTTTCTACTTCTAATACTTAAGTAATTTTTGTTCTGCTACTTTTATATTATTTCTTCAGATTTTTTTCACATTTTTTCTTTTGATAATTGCCCATTTATACTCATTTCATTAGGATTATAGTTTAAATTTTTGAAGGATTTCTGGTGAACATGTCTCCAGTTTTGTAGACATCAGTTAACTACTAGTCTTCTCTTTTCCCTTTTATTTAATTTTTAAGCTAATGTACCTTTTGCACTTGTATATAGAGTATTTATGACAATTATTTTTCTCCTAATTTTGAAACACTGATGATGCACTTCAGCTGTTAAGACTTGTTTGGTTTTTTTTTCTTTTCTCCCTCCTTGATATAATAGGAGATACTGATTTTCAGTTCTGAAGATAAATTTTATCATGAGTCTGGATGTTGTCATGATACAGTCTCCCACAGCTGGGTCATCTTAGTTAAATGCAATCTGTATACCTTTGCAAATAAGAAGTATAGCATTAATTAGTTTATAATAGAGCTGTCATATTGAACATGTCATGATGAAATATTATTAGAACAGATCAAGGTAGTGCAAGTACAGATATAGATTGTATCTCTTTAATTAAAAAACCACACAAACAAAACAGCCCCAAAACCAAGTTCCTATGAAGCAAACAGCTGTTTGTTAAACAAAATATTATGCTGAGATTTGATAAAATGCAGATAAAATTGACTTCTTGCCTTACTTTCAAATTACTCAACTTCTTCTGTTTCAAGCTTGTCAGTATTACAGGCATTTGTTTTTTGTACTTGGAAACTTGCAGTAAATAAAGTTGTATACTTTTCTCCTCCAAGTGATGTCATGTATGTAGCTGCTTACAAAGGTGTTAAACAACTGGAGTCATGATTTCCTCTGGAGGGGAAAAACCCTAAAAATGGAAAACTGAAATTTTGGAAAAGATGCTCTGTAACAAAACTAAAGCATCCTCAGAAAAACCACTGGATAATCTGAATTGTATGCTTTGTATACTTGTATTTTAACTGACTTCTGACTTCAAACTGACTACTTGAAATAAGGAAGAATTGATTAGAATAAGTAGAATGCAGGTTCTTAATTCTTCTGTAATACTTCCATTCCACTGAATGATGAGCACATGTATCTGTGCACAAGTGTTGATTTGATTATAGGCCTCAGTAATTTTTGCCTATACCCATTTTAATTTAGGATGAAATATTAACTGGTAGGAGGCTGCTGAAAGTTATTTTCATACACCGTACTGAAAATTTATTTTTCTCTGAGTGGTTTTAATTATGTTCAGGCTAACCAGTCTTCACACACATCATGTCTTTTAGAGTCAGCATGTCTTTTCTGAATGTATTGTCTAATAGAACTTTTTATATTGGCAGAGCATGGTGAATATGATCCTCAAACTGTAAGACCAGGAAGCAGATACAGTCATGTGCAGGAAGTACAGGAGCGACTTAACTTCTTACGGTTAGTTTTAACTTGATCACTTGTTTAACTTCTGTAAGAATACTTCAAATACTTTAAAGGAAAAAAAAAAACAACTTGGTATCTCTTTCTCTTATCTAGTTCTAAGTTGCTGTGTTAACTTCTTTCAAAACTCAAATCCAAAAATACACCAAATGTTTTTGGTTTGGTTTGATGGGGTCCGTGTCCCGTCCCACCCCCCCACCCTCCCCGCCCCGAGGGCTTCTATGCTAGTATTGGAATATTCAAGTAAAGTTTATTGGGATCTGGCAATCCAAGGCTCTGATTCTGCACTAAGATTTGTATGGACTTTTTCTGTCTGTGTGCAGAACCCTACTGACTTGAATACAATGTGCATGTGGATACAGTTACATACGTATTGGGGTAACTTAGCTGAAAATTTAAAATATTCCATGTAGGGATATGCCCGTGTGTCCTTATTCGTTGCACCACACCAGAGTAAAATCCATGGTCATAAACTGACATATACTTGTGTCGGACACTGATGTTAGGTTGTCAGTGACTGAGCCTTAGAAAGAGGTTGGAATGAAAGAATTATTTGGATGACTTTTGACCAGCTGCTGTTTGAGTAAAATAAGAAAACAAAGGATCTCTGCTCATCACAGAGCTGCAGTATGTTGATGCTTTTTAGGTTCTGTCTCTCTCAACTTTTTCTCACTTGGTTTTTAACCTTTTTTAGACAAGTAAAAAGACATGAACTGTCAAACTGTGAAGTTGTGAAGTATTTTTTACTTGTTTTCTGAGAGTTTTTTGCTTTTTAAAATTTTACCAAGAAAACCAAAAAATTTTATGAATTAAACTGAAGTGTTAAACAACTGTGTTATGAAGCTATACAATAGCATATGGATAGCAGACTTCATTTATCACTCCTCCATGTTAAAAATTGTGACTTCCTTTAAGTTCACTAGTTGTTAATGTAAAGGAATAAATGAAGTCCCATGGCTGTCAAATGTAGAATATGTAGGTAGCAATTTCTGAAAAGCAATGCTGTAACTTAGTCGCTGATTTCTTTTACAAAGAAAAGATTTTTGAATCAGAAAAGTGATTCTGAAGAGCTTTGATTATTGTTTGTTCTTCCTGAAACATTTGTAGTGTTAACTCTCAGAATTGAAGTTCTTGATAGTTCTTTAATAATAATTTAACACAAATGAAAAACTTACTTAAATAAAAGGAGAAGTTTCCAGTTTGTTGACTTCTGCTTATGGCTCTATTCCATAGAATTGATACCTTATTTTGTGATTTTGCTAAAGCAAGTGCTAAAACATAGTGAATGATTGCAGAAGTAATCTAATCTCTTATGTTGTGACCTGACTTTTAAACTGAATAGTTTACATTAGGAGATGTGCATTTGTTTGTATATAATATGTAAATAGTGCTTGGTATTTTTGTGTAAAACATTTTTTTTTCTGAATTTTATTCCTTTTTCGTTTGGGCTATAAGGTCTATCCATTCAAACTTACTAAGAAATCATGAGGCTAATTATGAATGGACTGATGATGTAAATAAAGTTTTCAGGGTTGTACTTATGATATATACATGTACAATATACATATTCACCTTTTTGCCTGTACTTTTTACTGAATTGTAACTCTCGATGTCTGTTAGACAGTGCTGTTAATTGTCTCTTTGTTTTGCTCAAGATTTTTATTGAAGGATGGTCAGCTGTGGCTCTGTGCCCCTCAGGCGAAGCAAATATGGAAGTGTTTAGCTGAAAATGCGGTTTATCTTTGTGATCGCGAAGCCTGTTTTAAATGGTATTCCAAACTAATGGGGGATGAACCAGACTTAGACCCTGACATTAATAAGGACTTCTTTGAAAATAATGTGCTTCAGCTGGATCCCTCCCTATTAACAGAAAATGGAATGAAATGTTTTGAACGTTTCTTCAAAGCTGTGAACTGTCGAGAAGGAAAGCTAGTAGCAAAGAGACGAGCCTATATGATGGATGATCTGGAATTAATAGGATTAGACTACCTTTGGAGGGTAAGTTAATGGGAGGAAACTTCTGAAAGGTTAACTGCTAAGTCTTTCTCAGTGTCTTTATATTTTTAGGAATGTGTAATTTATTACTTATAGACTCAAATTACGAAAAGCTACTTTGTCAAACTAAATGCATGGATATTGACTCCACTGTCTTCCCAGCAAGTATGCAAGTTGGTAACTTTGCAGACCGATGTTTAATGGAAAGTTATTTGAAACATCAAGTATATTTGTATATACACGAGGTTAAAAATTTGCCTATACTGTTGAAGAAGAGAGGATCGTTCCAGGTGAATTATCTGTAGGTTTCTTTCGCTCTTTCACGCACATTAGGACTAAACTTTGTTTTGTGCGCTTCATAATGAATCATTCTAGTATGGGAAACTGGAGTGATTCTAGATTAGACCAAGTGATCACTGGTCTGATTCTTTCTCTTGTATCCACAACCTTTTGCCAAAGCATGGTTATAGCTTTTCAATAGAAAGACTGTAGCTTTCTGAAGCTTGCCAAAACTATTGGTGAAAAACACCAGTATCTAGTTTGATACTTAATTTTTTCAGAGTATTTCTAGTTTTCAAGAGCTGCATTAGAACCCACAGTAGCACACTGTGGCATGATTATCATGGCTGTGTTTTGTAAAACGTGCCATATATAAAGCAACAGTCTTCAGTAATTTTGGTTGTGGCTTGTTGAAGGGTTAGGTATTTTAATCATGGTGATAGTAGTTAAAACCAAAGTAGATCACAATTTTTATACAAATAAGTTTTCACCCAGTGTTTGTGTACAAAGTGCCCACATAATGCTAGCGTGTTTTACTTGTGGGAATCAACTTACTTGGATCTGCCCTGCTGTTTGGCAGCATGACAGAACTCAAGAAGCTTCGTCTCGGTATCCTGCAGGGGTTGTCTGTAAGGCCTGCTTTCAGACCTGGTGGCTTGTAATTAAAATATAGATTATCAGGTTAGAAACAGAACTCATCTGCCTGTCCCCCTTCCACCTACTCACAGCTATTTAAATGCTTTAAAATTCTGTTTTTAAATCTTTGGTGATGTAGATTGTTCAAGCATCTGAAAAAATAGTTGTCTTATTCTCTGAAACTAGTGAAAATGGAAATGTAATGTGAAGAGGAATATATAAACACTGCTTTCATTCTGTTTATAAAGCATCGGCTTTTTTTGCTAACTCTGAACTCCTTTAAACTAGTTAATTCCTAATTTTGACTCTTTAACTTTAGTGTAAGTTGTATTGATTGTATTTTGTAACTAAGTGTTGTAGTCACTTTCACATCGTAAAATAATTAGACATACTGTTGTGTCAAGATACTTACGTAGCCGTTTTGTTTTTAAATTTTATACCAAAAAGTTTCTAGATGTTCTAATGACTTTTTTTTTTTTTTAAATTATGCTAGGTTGTGATTCAGGGAAATGATGACATCGCAAACAGAGCAATAGATCTTCTTAAAGAGATCTATACTAATCTTGGCCCAAGGTTACAAGTTAATCAGGTAAAAAAACAAACAAGCAACAGGAAAACTGGAATATAATGTGATAGAAAAACAGTGAAAAAATTCAATTTAGTGATATTTTTATACTTGAAAGCTTTGAAACCAGAGAATAGTTTTTATGTTTTGGAGAGTATACTCCTGAGCCCAGCCATCAGGTTCTGGTCAGATGCAGAATTAAGAGGTTTTTTTCCTGATATTTACAGACTGAACTATGAAAATTTTTTTTTATATTAAATTGATCTGTTGTATTTGCTCTTTCTACTCAGAAGACAGTTCATATCATATACTTAGGTAAGCCTTTTGTTGAACTTCCAGTTGCTGTACTTATTTGTACTAGTATGTTCACTGGATGGGTCTCTTGAGTGTTGTCACAAGCTAATCTAATCTTTTTTTTTATGTCATGTCCCTTACAAAGGGTCTCAGAGTTTCCATATAATGGTCAAGCTGAGCTCTAGCAAATCAGGTATTTTCTCCCTATGTTAATATTTGCTGGGAGCTGCGTTTCAGTGGACAGAGAGAAGGAGAAGAGATAATGAGTTTCTGAAAGGTCAGAGGAAGTGAACTGTTGGGATTTTACAAATTTGGGGGGAATATTGTCCTCCAGACAATCTCCAGTTGGTAGCTTGCCAGCTGTATTTCTTAAAACTCCAATTTTCTTACTTGTCCTCAAAAACACTTTTATAGTCTTCAGAGCTGCCAGTCTGCTCGATACAGCACAGCTGCTCTAGGTGGTGCATTTACAGCCAATTCAAGCTGTATCTTAACTTTAGTGGCAGATGGACTGCATGCTTTTTTCTTGCTATAGGTCTGGGCTTAGTAAGCACGCGTAGATCTGTCCATGTGCACATGGCTAGATCTGACACTTCCAGGAAGTGTTGGATTTACTGAACATGCACACTGGTATTTTGTTTCAGTGTGCTGGTAACTCCTCTGCTCCTGAGCTGCCTCGAAGAAAGTGGCTACTGGACTGTGGTTTATTGCCATAGCTATGACTGTTAATGTTTCTATTGCAGACTACTACCTGGAGGCACTGCAGGCTTTTTACAGTGATACTATAGGTTATATGTCAGTCTAGGTCAGGAGCAAGGAGATGTTAGATATCAGGCAGAAGGAAGAGATTTGCTGCAGCTGCCACTATACTGAATCTAGCTCAAAAGTAATTTCTGAGTTTATGCAGGAAAAGAGTGTCTCTGGAACTGGGTTATGCGATGTGGGGGGGGAAGAGGATAGTTGCTCTGGTGATCTGTAAATATTCTGTGTTCACTCTTAGTGTAAAGTAAGTTAACCTGTACTAGATTGTCAGCTAGACATTCTTTAACATAGTCTGAGGAAATTAATAACAAAGTCCAATTTAGTGTTCTCTGTGCAAACTTTCACTTTTTCTATTTAAGTGCACATTTGCACTGTACAGTTACAGCTACTGATGACATGCAAGATTTTTTGAAGCGCAAGATTTTTTGAAGCGCACACTAAATTAGATCTATTTATCAATGGGAGTTTATTCTAAAGTGGAATAAAACAGCTTTATAGAGTAACTACCTGGTTTTGTTGTGGTGGGGTTTTTTTTGTTTTGTTTTACTTCTATCATTGGATTGTCCTGCTGAAAAGGTGGTTTTTAATGTTTCTTGTTATTGCACCAATTTTTTCATGTAATTAGGTAGTGATTCATGAAGACTTCATTCAGTCCTGTTTTGATCGTCTAAAAGCCTCCTATGATACTTTATGTGTGTTGGATGGAGATAAAGACAGTATCAACTGTGCAAGACAAGAAGCAATACGAATGGTGAGAGTGTTGACTGTTTTAAGAGAGTACATAAATGAATGTGACAGTGATTACCACGAAGAGAGAACTATTCTACCTATGTCGAGGTATGTGTGAAAATGCACTACTGTGATTTTGATTTCTGTTAACTAAAATATTACTAATTATCTTTGTGATTTTTATATTCTAAAGGGTTTCTGTTCAGGGAATGTGTTTATAGAGTTTCAAAATCCCATTTTCTCTGCTAATACATCTAAACTGTGATCTGTAGTAAAAAAAAAAAAAAATTTGAAAGATCAGACAAGTACAGACGTATATGAAAGGGAGAGCAGACCTGAGAATAAACTTGTTTCTGGTGTTTTGTTCTGTAACTAGCACAACGTACCTCTGGCTAAATTGGTTTGGATGGATTTCTTTTTTTCAGATAATTACTTAGAAGCAATACTATTCTTTAAGTTAGCATGGGCAAACCTTTTGTTTTTCGTAGTCCTGTCATACAAAAAACATGTTGTTAATGTATATCTTCATCTTCCAGAACTGTTTACAGAGATGCTAATCTTACTTTGCAAGCTTAAATTCATGATTATCTCTAAGTGAAATATTCTGTGTAAGTTCCTCATAAAAAGGGGAAGAAGAGAATAGCACTTGGAAGTATATTTATTTTCTGTATACCTTGACTCTTCTTATACTTGTCCTTGAGTAAAAACAGCTTAAGTCCTAGCTGCTCCTTCTTTAACTCTGTCTTTGGTACAAAGAAAAAGGAAACACTTAAATCCAATGTTGTGTAGATATTTTTCACAAACAAAATACTTTATTTCCTGAGAGAGGAAGGCAGAACAGAAAACTGTTTAAATGTTCCAGTGTTAGTAAATGCTGTCTGTGGGAAGAAAGTCTCAAAAATACATAAGGAATACACTGAGATGCTATGGATTTATGATGCAGCTAGCATATTTTTAGACATGGTGGGGGTTTGTTGTCCCCTTATTTTAAATGCCCTTTTTGTCAAGAAAATTGAAGAGAGTGCTGTTTCTTCATGATGTGTCAGTAATTTGCAGTGCTCCTACAGCATTTTTATTGTATATCTTGATTGGTTAGTCCTAAGTTCTCTTGTTGATTGCAGGTGCATCTCTATGTGGGCTGCTTATTTGATTAGACTAACTTTTTCACAGGTCTTATTAGCAAGGAGCTTTTATGAGAAATTTTTGCCTCCTTTTGTTGCATGGGATTAGTTTGTTGGGCTTATCTGGGCACATCTTTCCTAGTGAGTTCCCTGCCATTGTGCTAAGTGTGATCACTGCTAGTGTGAAAACATTTCTTCTTTTTTTGACCTCTTTGAATTTTTTAAAAGCATTTTGGTTTTTAGAATTGGAATTCTAATATATAGTATTATAACTATATTCTATAACTTTTCATAGCTTTTGACAGAAGGCATTAAGACTTGGTGGCCTGATGGCTTTTTCTGATCTTGATGTATTAAAAACTGAGTTGTTTTGCTAAAAGACAAAAACATAGTTGCCAGTCTGAGCTTTATTTGTGCATTTTGGTCAGGAAGTTACAAGCAAGAGAAAGGATCTAAAACTTCATAAAGTGGCTTTTTAAAATTCTGTCAATGCTCCTAACCTGACTATAAAGTTGACCACGTTTAACGCACTTGTGCGGAGCGTGGCTTCTTGAAAGTTTCTGTGTATGTTATGTTTGCATAATTGCTGGTGCCTTCACAAAATAATCTCATGCTGGAGTATACCACCATACATAAAGATTTGATGTTGAAATATCTGCAACACAAAATACAGCAGGAAAAATAATTTATTTCATGAGGGCAAAAATAACTTTATCTGGTTTATTTATTTTCAGAGCTTTCCGTGGTAAACACATCACACTGGTAGTTCGTTTTCCAAACCAAGGCCGACAGGTGGAAGATTTGGATATTTGGTCTCATACAAATGACACAATTGGCCAAGTACGGCGTTGTATTCTCAATCGTATTAAAGCCAATAGTGCGCACACAAAAGTAGAACTGTTCATAGGTGGTGAGCTGGTGGACCCTGCGGATGATAGAAAATTAATTGGGCAGTTGAATCTCAAAGATAAAACGGTAAGTATTGCAGGTTGATTATTTATGTCAATTTAGATGCCGCTTACCTTTTGTAAATGCTTGAAAAATACCATGCATGGGATCACTTATTCTTGTGAAATTGTTCCATTCCTCCTCCTTGTGTTCTGCCATTAACATTGTATCAGATGCATATTTAGTAAAGAATCTTCATTTTTACATAGTATTAAAACTATGATTGTGTTTTTCAGCTAATTACAGCTAAGCTTACACAGATAAATTCTAATATGCCCTCAAGTCCAGATAGTTCTTCTGACTCTTCAACTGGTTCTCCGGGCAACCATGGCAATCACTACAGTGATGGTCCAAATCCAGAAGTTGAAAGCTGTTTGCCTGGAGTGGTAAGCATATAGTTAGAGTCTCAAATGAACAGTTTAAAAGCATTTTTTCCCCTACACTTTGTCTTTAATGATTTTTACGGGTTTTTTTATTTGCTTATTTTAAGATCATGTCACTGCATCCTCGATATATCTCTTTTCTTTGGCAAGTCGCAGACTTGGGCAGTAGCCTAAATATGCCACCTCTTAGAGATGGAGCACGTGTTCTGATGAAGCTCATGCCACCAGGTAAAACTTAATTTTATCCTGTTTTATATTGTAATATCCTGTATAATAATTTCTCACCTGTTATAGAAAAATGAAGTTAGGGGAGTATTTTCAACTTTCTGGTAACTTATTGATACTGTAATTCATGACTGTTAGGATTAGAATTTGTATGTATTTCCCAAATAGTTTGTATTTCCTAATCCTAACTAGGATTGTATGTATTTCCCAAATAGTTATTTCTTGTCTGTCATATGAAGTTACATAGTTTGCAGTTGGTACTGGGGTTCAGTGCCACAGTGCAGTGAAAATGGGGAGAAGCGTTGTATTTCGAAGTGGTTTTGTAGCACTACTTTAATAGGATCTCTTTTGTACTGTGACAGAAATGATCATTGCAGAACACTTCAAAGTCTTATTTTGTCTGTCAGTTACATTTTTTGCAACTTCTCTGATACACTTAAAATTTTTCAGATTTATAATGGTAAATACTGCTGGCTTATTCTGGAGTACTTGTGTTATAAAATGTTTATAAGTTGTGTTTTTATTGCAGATAACACTACGGTTGAGAAACTAAGAGCTATTTGTTTAGATCATGCAAAGCTTGGGGAAAGCAGCCTTAGTCCATCCCTTGATTCTCTATTCTTTGGTCCTTCTGCCTCACAAGTGCTGTATCTAACAGAGGTTTGTGATGCTTTGCCTGTTCTTTAAAAATCTTCAACTCTCTCTTTGGCAGTCCTTTCTGTAACATTGTGGAAGCCTAAGATCAATTTCTGGTTTGATTTTAGCAATTGAAAATACTTAACAATTTACTGGAATAAACTGGTGTATGGCCAATGCTGTCAAAGCATTGCTTAAGTAGTATCCCAACATAGTCTCATGTTCAGTCATCTATATTCAAGCTAGTGCATTTCTGTTAGTTAACTCTCTGTTTTATTCTACAGGTAGTTTATGCCTTGTTAATGCCTGCCAGTGCACCTCTGGGAGAAGATGCCAGTGACTTCCAGTACAACTTCTTAAAAAGTGGTGGTTTGCCTCTTGTATTGAGCATGCTGACTAGAAATAACTTCCTGCCAAATGCAGATATGGAAACTCGAAGGGGTGCCTACCTTAATGCTCTAAAAATAGCCAAATTATTGCTAACAGCAATTGGATATGGCCATGTTCGAGCTGTGGCAGAAGCTTGTCAGCCAGTTGTGGAAGGCACAAGTACAATTTCACCGGTAATACAAATCTTCCTTGATGCAAATAGTAATGTACTCTGGGTTTTATGTTGTCTGCAGCAATGTCTGTCTGCTCTCCATTGACAACCTCTTTGAGTGAGTTGCATGTCAAGAACTCTTGGTACTTTCAGATAATGTTGTCTGACGATTCTGAAAAAGAAATCAACTTACTAAACAAATCCTGTTTCTTTCTGACTGTAGAAAAGTTAGGTGTGAGATCCACCTGCTTCATATATGATTTTTGGTGGTTTGTATGGTGGTCAGTACAGGTAACTTTCCATTTTCAAGTACATCTATTCCATAAATATGAATTCTGATTCTTTTGAGCTGTTGAGTCTATTGAAGGATGTGCCTCTGAATTTCTTATATCTCCTATTTATGATTAGAGAATAAAACAACAGAACTGAGTCATGCCAACTCCTTTTCTACACAAAAATAAGTCCTTGGCTTGCTACACTCCTAATTCTGTCCATTGCTTGTAGAAAATGCTTGCAGAGACCAACTAAGTATGTTGCAAAGTTAAGTGTTGATAGTTGAAAGGTGTCCTACCCTAAGATTTCTCCGAGTTGGAAAGGGAAAGTGTAACACAGGTGTTCTGAACTGTCATCTCACATGTCTATAGTAGTAGATTTTGTGCACATTTAATATGACTAGTTAGTTTTTCTACATCTGGACAAATATGTTGTGGGTCAAGATTTTATTTCTGCCCTTTTACAGTAGGTGTACAGCATAGAGCCTAAAAATTAAAATTTACTGCTGTCCTTCTTGGCCATCTGCTTCTAGGTATTCCAGCTATTTTTTTTTTCTTTTGTGAAGTTCCATCCTAAGTAGTTGCTTGAGCTGTCAGCCTATACTCAAGAATATACATAGAGGGCCCCACTTCAGAGCACTTTCTTCCAGAATATTTACTAAGATCCATCTCTGAAGCAGAGAAGTACGTTCTCCTTGAGTCTGAACCATCTGTTCTGGTTAGTTCCATCTTTTGGAAGATACCAGATTCATTCTTTTTGAAGGAAATCAAAACTCTTGACAATTACAAAAAAAGTGAAGATTGCTTTTCATGTCTCATGTTAGAATATAATAGAAACATCTTAAAGCAAACATGTTTACCACCCTGTCCTTCATCTGTTTAAAATGAGTAAATTTTACTGCCCTATTTTCTAATGATGATTATTCAAAAGGCAGTTTGGAACACAGATAACATCAATTGAGTCTTGAAGGACTGTTTGAAACAGATTTATGCTGACCACTTAGGAGGTAGTAGCATTTGTCCATGACTACTGACATTCACTGTTAAGTGTTGCAAACATCTAACTTTATTATTAACTGATTTGTTGGAAAAACCATGGTTATTCTTGCTGTCATCGTCATCTTATTTGAAGGGCTTTGGTCTTGATACTTTTTATTGCTGCAACACCAGTAAGCTTACACCTTGGGACGGAAGTGGGATTTGTAAATACCTTTCATCTATCATATCTAAACCCATAAGTAGCATAGCATAACTTTCTGTCTTGGCTTTCCATCAGCGCTTAAGAGAATGAGGTAACCAAGACTATGCGTCTGCAGTCTTCCAGTTACTGGTCTGCTGCTGTCAGTAGAACCTTTTAAATTTTTATTTTCTTCCTTGCTTTCATAGAAAGTTGAATCAATAATGTTGTTAAACATAGTATTCTGGTACATAGATCCTGGTTTGCCCCCATATATATTGTTTGATCCTTTTACAGCCTGTTTCTGATAGCTAATTGACTGTGTAAGATCTATTACCATCTTCAATGTGAGTTCTGTAATTTTGCTCCTTGAATCAAGTGTCTTGGTGAAGCTGACAAAGCAAAGGGATATGACCAGCAGCAGGTGTTACAGTCCAACTTCACAGTGTGTCTTTTGAGCAGCATTTGAGACAGGATTTTTGGATGAAATTGTACGAGAAAATGAAGAAATTCTTTTGTACAAGAAGCTTTAACTTCTAACCACAGCACACAGAGTCTTTTCAAGGAAGTTTGTCTATGAGAAGGAAACAACCATTTCAGATTTGAACTCTCGAAACTATGGAGCTCTGTCAGCCCAAGGAGGAGGAACTCTGTAGTCAAACCAATACAGAAAAGATAAAAACTTGTCTTGCTGCTGTTTCTCTTGTGAAAGTATGATAAAGAACAGGAGGGATAATCTGGAACAGAATTCGTCAATAGAGGTCTAACTCAAATTTTTAAAATGTGCTTAACTATAATGAACACTGCAGCCGTGTTCTTTCTGGACACTATTAGCTAATCCAGAGGGAGAGCCGTTGTTGTAGCAAACCCTTTCTTTCCTACATCAACAGAAAGGGAAGGAGGCAATGTAATTCTAAACATTCAGTTAACTTGAAATAGTCTGATCAATAAACCCCCAAACATAAGTAGTTTTGAGCAAGTGTCTCTCCCCTTAACTACCTGTACTCTGTGATCGTGCACTGTAGCATACAGTGTCTTCAGATGTGATAGTATCATTTGAAAATGAGGGGGTTTCTTTTTCTTAGTGTTTGCAGTTTCTGTAAGTATTTTTCCTTCCAAGATCTTATCTATTTCTACCAAACCTTTCCAAGTAACTTTATATTTTCGTATCTTCTTGCTTTCTTTTTTCCATGTAAAAATAAGCATAAGAAATACTTTCTTCCAGATAAACCAGGCTACGCATGACCAGGCAGTGGTGCTACAAAACGCCCTACAAAACATTCCTAATCCAACTTCAGAATGCATGCTAAGAAATGTAGCGATTCGTCTTGCACAGCAAATATCTGATGAGGTTAGTGAATTCATTTCTGTATCACCTTTTTTTCCTGTAGTTTGTTTTTTTTTTTTTAATCCTGAAATTTATTGCTTTGTAAGACATGGATTTTCCTTCTAAAATGTCATGAAACATTTTAGGTGATGTTCATAAGGTTCATAAGTTGTTGACTAATTAAAAGTATTTAATGAATTGTTTCCATATGCAGTTATGAAATTCAGTGTTTAAGAGCATTAAGAGGCTTAAGTGAACTAGGCAGGTTCTGTACAAGCTCTTTAATGGATTGCGAATATTGTTACAGGTAGATCAGAACTTCAGAAACTTGATGTAATAGATTTGATGAAGTTAATGATTATTTTGAAAACATTTTTGTGATACTTTCCTCTTTTTTTGGTCTTTTATGTTTTGGTTTCTGAGTAACACTCTCTTCTTGAAGAAGAACACAGAAAAGGGGAGGGAGTTTTTAAATACTGAGCATGACTTCTAAATGCTGAAAAATGAAAGTCGCAAATCATTACCAGTGTGTCTTTATATATTGAAAATGCATTAATGATACAAGTGAAAAATTGGATTGTGGGGCTCGATAGAGTTAAACAATGTGCTTCACAGATATAATAGTCTTATCTGTAGGGTACTGTATGGTATGACCAAATCCCATTTGGATTTGGAATTGAGTCATGTTAGTGAATACATTAGTGCATTCTACTGAATTCAGCAGAAGCTAAAATCAGAACTACTGCAACTTCCTCTTCCACAGTGAATCGGGATCCCTCAGTTTCCAGTGTGGAAGCAGTGAATATTTTTTTTTCTATACTGTATAGAATCTCTGCAAAGCTATCTCCAAAACAGTTCTGAGCTATCTAAATAAAAGTGGTCTTGTATTATCACCTTAATGTTGAAAATTACACTATTTCTTCTGAACAAAGAGCAGCGTCTAAAGAAAGCACGATGTACTAGACTGCAAGACTGAACCATCTGCCTTCCGTTAGTGGTGGTATTTCATCCATAGGTGACTGTATGTGTAAAATCAGCCAGCTGAACTCTGATTTAATTAACTTCCTTCCATGGAAGAAATGTCTTTTGAGGTGAGGTATGAAGAAAGGTTTTTAATTGTGCCTTTGTCCTTTTTGGAAGACTTCTAATAAATAAATAAATAATTTTTCTTTCACCAGGCACATCAAAGCAAACAAAATCTGAATCTCTTACAGGAGTCTACACAGTATTGCTGTTAAATCGTTGTCTATAATTTTCTGAAATTATGAAAACTGCTGTAGATCTAAATTTCGTATGTATTGTGGTTTGCCTTTGAAAGACTTTTTTGTTGTTGTTGTTCTAATGTTTTGATGGTCAAAGACTTTTTTCAGCTGACCTCACAATTTAAAAAAAAATAAATCTGACATGGTTTCCATAGGCCAGAAAGAAGACTATAGCACAGAAAGAAATCTTTCACCCTTTTAAAAAATTTTGATATTTCAAGATTTTAAAACTACAATGAGATTAAAAAAGAAAATATTCTTTCTGACAAATTTTTCTTGTGATGCTGTTACAGTAAGATTACTTTGCTGTGACAAAGGTGAAATACCTATTTTTATTGTAACTACTGTTAAAGTCCATTATCGGTAGCAAGAGTACACATTGTTCAGGTTTCCTGATGCAGCTAGCTTATTAGTTAAGCTTCTTAGAATCTTCCTTTTTTTTTTTTTATTAAGTCTTGAGCATTAGAAAAATTACATCTGAAATTTTTGAGAACTGTCTACCATCTGCTTTTAAAGATTGCCCATTTTTTGCACAGTTCTACTTTGAATATAGACTCCAGATAGGTTTGGGGGTTTTTTTTGAAAGTTGATGCAAACTATAAATAATGGCAGTTGTAGTATGTTTTGTAATGTTTGTATATCAGTAGAAACTATTGGATGTTAACTCTGACCATGCCGAAAATACTGAAGAGTGAGTCTACATTCATAAGACACATGATCTGTGTTCTTATTAATTTTGAACCCTGTATAACTTGAATATGGAACAATCCCTGTATATATTAATCACATACTTGATAAGCATTAGTTTGTCTAGCTATGAGCTAGCACAATAAATATCATGAGGGGGACAAACTCTAAAATAACTTCAACTTGTTACATTACTTAAGAGGCTAGCTGCCTTCCAGACGTATGCTTGGTGGTTTGTTGGTTTTTTTTCCCCAAAACAAGAATGTTTTAGCATTGATGTTGGTAGTTTCTGCTAAATCTTACTTGAAATCAAAGAGTTGCTGGTTATTTATCAAAAATGTTCACTTTCTTCTAACTCCTGGTACTTGTAGCATTACAATTTAAGATTCTGTATTATATCTAAAACACATGCTACTTTCTATTAAAAATGAAATATTACAAAAGTGAAGTACAAATGCTTTTCAAGATGCAACATCTTTTTTTCTCTATTTAAGGACAAATTCTTTGTTAAATTTTAAATTTTTAAATTTTGAACTTTCTATGTGAGAATTTAGAATCCATTGTAATGTTATTTGCAACTGCATTTTAATGTTGCTTTGGTTTATTTCTCTCTTTTTCAGGCTTCAAAATACATCCCTGATATCTGTGTTATTAGGGCAGTACAAAAAATTGTTTGGGCGTCAGGTTGTGGGTCAGTACAGCTGGTTTTCAGCTCGAACGAGGAAATTAGTAAAATCTATGAAAAGGTAAGAATTCCTAAGCAACTTCTTTTCTATATAACTGTTCCTTTGTTTACAAAAGGGACAGCGTCAACCAGGTCAGGGAGAGGAATATATAGGGAAAAGAATATATAGGGAAGTTTTATTCTTGGTGTATTAGCTGTTGTGCTTAAATTATCAATTAGAGGAAGAATATTTACTTCAGCAAAATGCAACAGCTTTCCATTTAGCTTATGTAATGGTATTATGGCATCTGCTTCTGTTGCTCTAAGAATGACTTCATGAAATAAGTTGGTGTTTTTTTGGTTGGGTGGTTTTTTTGGGGTGGTGGGGGGGGTGGAGGTGGGGGGTGTGATATAACTTGCATGTGAAAAGTGGTTTAGTTAGGGTGACAGTCCAGGCACATGAAGATGTGCTCTTATATCTGTACATTTGATGTTTTAAGAGTAGTGGCGCACTAGAGAAAATACACCTAAAGGAAAATATATGTAAATGTTCTTTTCTGACATTTTTCTGGGCAAAAATTGTACAGTTAAGTTCTATAAAAATACTTTCAAACAATTGAAGTTTTAAAATAGGTGAAATTTAAGCTGTGCATTATCAATCATCCTTCAAAGGTTTTTTTGTGCGTGGGGGTTATTTATTTTTATTGACACTTATATGGACATTTGTAATAAACGGCAGCTGCATTTGGTTTATCCTAAGCAAAAAGGAAATAAAAATTGAAGGGAAAAATTGGAAACTAAAGAGAGGAAGAAATTGCGGAAGTAATAAAAAGTGGGAATAAAGTACCCTTTGTTAAAATAACATTAAAAGAGAGGAAAGTATCGCAGAAATAGAGGAATGTGATGTGAGAAAGGACATGTTCTTAATTTAAAAGAATTGCGTTTGCTTATAGATGAGAGGAAGTAACTCCTATGGTAGTTTTATAAAGATTGCATAAACCAGGTACTGGCAAACACTGGCTTAGAGGACAAAGTATTTTAAGAAAAATGCTTTCAGTTTTCTAAGTTGACCACTAAACCTTAGACTTTTAACTCATAGGTTGTGGGAGCATTTTGCTAAGTCTGTGGGATAGAGATTTATCATTAAATGTTAGTTTAACAACAAAAGCAGACTGATTTTTGTGGAATTGGGAATGACATGTCGGGATTCCTAAAAACATCAAAGGTGACTATGGTAAATGTTTTTTTTTAAGAGGCACTTCAGAGTAGTCCCATCAAGTATGACTTCTGAAAGGATGTTCTGAGCACTTTAAGAAGCTTCTGAACTTAACTGGTGAATTCAATTAAATTTTAAAGTAAAGATAAAATATTTTGAGAGCATAATTTTTGTGGATTCTCTTCTGCCTCCTGCCTCAAAAAATTGTGGTATGGGACTCCTCTCAGTGGTTGAAGAAGACTGTGTGCGACTTTCAGTGGTGTCAAACCGCCATTTCCTGGGTAGCTCAGAGAAGGCCCATACCCATCTGAAATACTGCAAGTATGCTGCTTGTACAGACCCTGCTTGTCAGCTCCTGGTGCCTGACTATAGGGAAGTGCCTCGCTGAGTATAAAATGCATTTGCCTTTCTATTAGATCCCTGCACCCATGCAGAAATAACTTTCTTCTCTAAACAGGGCTTCAGTACAGAGCAGGTGCAGTCCTGAACTTGTTGAAAGCATTCTGCTTTTACTTTCGTATCTTGAGATGTGAATTGCCACATCCTCCCACTGCAGTGGTAGCGACTGTCTCTGATTTTTAGCTGTTTTGCAAAGACAAAGTAGTGTCTGTTGCCAGACTGAGACATACTTTGTCCTCTTCTGCTGCCGTTTACAATTAGTTATCTCTTCTGCATTGTAATCCCTTCTTTTTGCCTACTTAATCTTGATAACCTTTCCATATATAAAAAAAATACTTATTTTATGTTTCTGGTTAATGTTACTAACCTGCAGCCATGATTACTGATGAATTAAGATTGAAACCTGCTCACATTCAGTTTCTTCAGAACTTCTTCAAGCTAATTAATTTTGTCTTAGATGGTGGAGAGAGCTTGCTTTTTTCTCAAAGTATTTATTTTGGGAAAATGCACCAAAATCAACTCACTTGATTCAAGTGTTTAATTGAAAGAATAACATGTACCAGTTAGAAATATTACCCTTTCATCTTTCAAAAGTCACCACAGCAACTATGTTTTGAAACTTGGTTCAGCTGTTTCCTGTTTCTGAAAAATAGCAAAGTGCTGAATTCTAGCAGTATTAAGAAGCTTTTTGGTCAAATAAGTTGTGAGTATTAAAGCTTTGTAAAACTGGACTTCTTGACAAGTTATACAGCACTACAGCCTTTCTCTGTTTAAATAGTAGCTGCTTCCAAGGCTTTAAACTCCAGGTTCTGAGTAGTGAAGAAAAGCATCTTATTTAAAAATCAAAGAACCAAGCAAACAAAACCCAAATACAAACCAACAAGAAAACCCAGCAGTACTAACTGATGTAACTTTTGCCTACAAGCTTCCTATTTAACTTCTGGGTCCTTAAGTTCATGCTTGGAATCTTCCTTTGAGAAGCACAGTACTGGAAGTTCAGGTCATCCCACATAGTGCTTTGAATCAGATCTGAGTGGAGTGCATAAAATACTTGGCGCCGATAATCACTTAGTATACAAATTTGTGGTTTGTGTTTGTATTTAGTGTGTATACCTTGGAGCCAGTTGGGTTTCTTGGGATTTTTTTCTATACCCACTTTGTGCTCTCTTGTTTATTTTCACAGACGAATGCAGGAAATGAACCAGACATGGAAGATGAACAAGTTTGCTGTGAAGCATTGGAGGTGATGACCCTGTGTTTTGCTTTGATTCCAACGGCACTGGATGCGCTCAGTAAAGAAAAGGCATGGCAGACGTTTATCATTGATTTGCTATTGCACTGTCACAGCAAGTAAGTTTTGGTGGTGTGGTTTTTTTTTTAATCACATATATTATTTTACAATTCAAAATTTATGTAAAGCCTAAACGCAGAGCAGTGACTTCTTATTTACGTGATTTTTCTGCAGTTGTCTTAATTTATTGTTTAGCAATATAATTCTGTAATTTGGATACCTATCCTAAAGTGGTAGCTGTATCAGTCCCATCTTCTTTGTACTCATAAGGAGGATATTGTCAAGCCAGATGGACACCTGATAACGTTCTACTGATGGCTTTAGAACAACTTATTTAGAACAAAATAGTATGTACTTTATGTTTTTCAGAATATTTAAGTGAGTTAGGTATAGAAGAACTTTACTTATTAGAAAAAGTATAGGAAAGATACAGAGCTAGCAGTTTGAGGAGAGGGGGAGGTTAAGGTTTAATCCTCTGGTTCTCTTTGCATTGGAGTGGAACACTTGTGAGTCTTCATGCGACTCATGTTTTACGTAGAGCTGTCGCACTGGAGCTGTCACCTTGTGCAGCAGCAATGTCTTGGTGGAACCCTTAGCACTGCTGTGGGACAGACAGACAGGGAAAAACAGCAGGAGCTGCCAAGAGCTATATGGTTCAGTTGCCCTGCAGTCGTGCCATAGAGTTCAGGGATCTCTTGTTATCCAGGCTATTCGTACAGTTCTCCTTAGACAGCATCTGCACGATACAGCATCTGTATGTTGCGTGTCTTGTGACTTTTAGCCCACCTGAAATTGTGATGTGAAGTATTGGGGTGTGTATTTTTAGAAGCCATCCAGGTGGAAAGTTTTTTATGTTGTTATTAAACTTAGTTACCAGTGCTTTAAACTGTTACTAAAGGTTTAATTCTACTTTTGTAAGATATCGCTGCTGTTGTTCCATGAATATTTTAACTTTTCTTTGAGAAATGACAGAGATCAGAAATAAGTGAAGCTGTCTAAGCCTTTCAGTACATTTTAAATGGAGACAGATTGTGGTGCTCCAAGATGACTGGGGTCAGAATTTCAGCACCGTGTTTTGGGTTTTTTATTTTCCTAGATAAAACAGGTTGAAAAGTGTTATGTTCAGGAATATTCACCATAACAAAAGGATCAATAGTATAATCAGAGTATCTCTTTACAATGAACCACTTGCACACATTGGTGAAACTGTGGAGTGTTGTTATCAGAATCCCACAAGCTTTATTAGTTTGCAACCTGTGATATAGCATGTTGAGTTTTCAGCTTCACTGAAGCTTGTTGTTATCACTTAAGTTAGATAAGTTTAACAAACATGCTGACAAATGTATGTTGTAATTTTACACATTAAATGAAACAAGCTGTCTTTCACTATTTTTGGTAACTTTCAAGGCTGATGAGTAAGAAATCACTACATTTTATTTTTAAAACTGTCAACAGTTGATATCAAGTTACTATTTTGACAGTAAGTGTATGTTGGCCACATGTCAAATTTGGAGTATCAGTACAGCTGAATAGCATGGGCAAGTTGTTAGTGCTGCCCCATCCTTTGATTTTATTTATTTATTTTTTTTAATGTGGGTCCAAAGATTTATCAGATTTGTGGCTTTTCTACATGATCTTAATTGTACAAATATAAGTATCGGGTGATAATTTTTATAATAAATTTCACTGTAGTTATCTGACTTTCTGGCATTGTACTGGGAATTCAGGTGACATTTCTCAAGTGTTCACCAGCATTTGTTTATATTTCAGTTAATGTTTGTATCACCACTTTGCAGACAGAAGTATTTATTTGTGTATTAAGTTCAGTGAGCAGTTCTCAGGTTTAGTTTGTAAATAAGAAATGTGTTTGCACAAATACTAACTTTGGAGAACTTAAAGATTATTATCTAATATAGTGGCCAAATTTGTGTCATCTCCGTGCTTATTTATTGGCAGTATTACAATATAAAAACTTCTGGGGCTGCTTCTGGTATGACACGTCTCTCATGAAATGGTCTTAAAATCTTTCTTTAAGCTTTGAATATCACAGACTGAGATTCTTGTCACTTTACATGGGCTGGAAAGCTGTCATCACAGCTAGGTATCTCTCTTCCTTTGTTTTTCTCTCTGCTACCATTTATCAGGTGTCAGGGTTAAAAGTTTCTTATTTGCTATCACTTTCACCAGTTTAGGTTAATAGGCCAGGATTTTGTCATCAAGAATAACTGAAAGAAGAAAATACTGGGATATGCTTTTGTTACTATGAATGTATTTGTGATCCTTCCCACTCTAAAAATGCTGTGCCCATAATGCCTTTTTTACTGCAAGAACTCACAGAATAGCTGTGTTAATGTTTACTTAAAAAAAAAAAAAAAAACACCAAAACAAAAAAACATAGAATGAGTACATTTAACTGTTAATTGGTTACAAAAAATAATTAGTCTGCTTTGTTTTACATTTAGAGCACAGTGTAAAATATTAAAATAGTTACTAGCAAGATATCAGTGTTCTGTTTTTACAAACAGAATAGTGCCAATGACAAACCTACACCAAAGATGACTTGTTCCTGCTCTTTCAGTCTTTGAAAACTGCAGATGCTCTTTGTGAGGATTTTTCTGTTCTGGTCATATTTCCCTAAGGAAGTGAACTATTGGTTCAAATAGGGAACTTCTAAATCTATAAGTCTTAAACAGTTTTGTCTCTGAGTTTCATTGTACAGGTTCTATCTAACGCAGTTTGTGATGAAGGTAGAAGGTCTTTTTAGCAAACCCTATGGTCTTGATTTACAGATGGGAATATCTGTCATGGTTTTGCCAGTCTCTTCCAATGGTTACTCTTCTTGCTGATTTGAGCTTTGTTGACTGAATTTGAATCCCAACTATTTCATATTGTTATGCCTAGTGAATAGTTGACTGTTGTACTTTTCTTCCTAAAATATTGGAAGAAACTAGATATGTCCCCAAGCTGGGGCTTCTCTTTCCATGTTTTGTTAGCATGTCACCCCAAGTCTGAACAGCAGTGGCTTAATTACCCAGGTATGTTAGCCTTTTGCCCTTTAAAAATAAGAGTAGCATTAATGGATGGGGTTTGTTTGGTTTTTTTGTCAGAGGGGATAAAATTTTTAAGGGCTTCTCTTATAAAAGTGGACTGCTGTTCAGCTCCTTATCTCTGCTTGCTTTCTCCACCGGAATGGGAAATGAGCTGAATTTATTGTATGGAAAAAATGGTTCATACTGTCAGTACAAGAAGCTAACCTCTTTTCTCTTATGCTTGTAAAATTTCTGATACATATGATAATCTCACTTAGAATGCAACTGTTCATTATTACATGATGGTTAGAGTAGCATAAACGTGAGTAGAAACAGAAAACCACTTTGAAAATTAAGACAGTGAAGTTGAACTAAGCTAAAAAAGTTCCTCTTCTGAATTAATGTAGAAACAAATCTAGTGTTTGCAGTGCAAAGAAAGTTTAGCAAATACCAGACAGAATTCTGAATATCCTTCCATTTTCAACTATTGTTCTCTATCTCCTGTCCTTAATCAGAGAACAATGTGAGCAAAAATATGCATGTGAGAAAATGTTTTTGGTGCTCCGTAAAAGACAAGGAAGATGATCAAGTTCAGATCTCACAAATATGATCATTCTGGAAAAGATCAGATGGATTGGTGGGTTTTGTTTGTTCCTTTCAGAGGTTGAGATTGTATGGGACTTCTGCTGTTTCCTCATAGCATAACCATGCTACCTATAAATTGAGGAACAGAATGCAAAATGTTTAATACTAAATACTGGAGCAGTTCTTGCTCTCCAAGGTAATTGATTTTATAGTGGTGACCCCTGAACAAGACTGGCTGAGTCAACAGTAGATAGCTGAACAGTTAGTCCTAAATGATCCTGGAACCCAGAAGTATTCCGCTGATGGCTACAAAGTGATTGGTGGTCGATACATGTGTGGCCCAAATAAATAAAAATTCTTACTGCCCATATAAAGCAATGGTGCTTATACCCATTGAAGAGGCTGACTGCTGTTAACTAAACAGAAATCTGTATTCTGGAGCTACCAATAGGATGGGATTCAGGTTGCCTGCCTTAATGGTGGCATTTGACCTCCAGCTGTTTCACCGGGTGAGTGTGAGTTCGTCATGCATCTCATGTCCTATCTGCCAGCTTTACGCTGTTGTCATGGTGTCTAACACGGCACTAGATGCCTGTGTTTAGGCAGCTGCATCCTTCCCATGGTTCCTTAAGAGCTCTTAGATTGTTATAGCCTCACAAAAATATACTTGTGTTCAAATACTGCATACTCCTTACAGACATAACAGTGTGAAGTATGTGTTTCCTTGGTCAAATTTCTCACTTTAGGAAAATACCACCTTTATCTATTTCATTCTGCCTTTAAGTACGTGAACCTTAGGAGTGTCTATGTGATGTGTCCCAAGCAGTTGAAGGGTTGCATTGTAAAAGAAGTTTCTGTGAGAAGTTCTATGAAAACATGAGCTCAGCAATCGGATCCCATAAAATGTCAATTATTATTATTATTATTAAGAACAAAACAGACCCCCTCCACCCCTCGGTCTTCTGCAACTCAAAGCAATGCAGTAGAACTTGAAAAGATCAGAGAAGGGTGACAAGGAAGATCAAAGCTCTGAAATTATTTCCATCTGAGAAACAGCTGAATAGCTTGGGGCACTTCGTATTGGAGAAGAGATAAATGGTGGGAGGAGAATACCACAGAGACCTTTAAAATCAGAAATAGCAAAGGGAGAATAAATAGAGGACAGTATTTCTTTGTATAAGAACTTCTTGAGCATAACATTTAAGCAGTGTAAACCTTCAGTTTGGAAAGAGTTTGAGGGCTTCTTTCATGAACTTGTCCAGTGAGGGCTATGAAATACTGCTTTTGGTAGTCTTCCTGAACCACAAATCACTAGAAGCTGAGAGAACATTCTGGAGAAGTGTCACTGCATGCTTCCCTCTTCTTGTGCACTTTCCTAGGTGTATACCAGAGACGGGGTGCTCAGCTAGGTGCATCTTTGCTCTGACCTCATGGTCATTCTTGCATGTCTTTGAAGCACAGTTAACTGCACATGAAAGAACTCTGAAGGAAATATGATTCTTTTGTGTGCTTTCCACAGTGACCTCATGGGCAGAAAACGACGACAGCCACACCAAAAAGACACTGTAAAATTCAGTTTCTTATATGTTGAGATACTTTCATAAAGCACAGCATTCATTTGTATTCTCTCCCCACCCAAGCAGAGTTGTTTCTAACAGTTTTAGCAAGATATAATGCTCAGACAATTAATCTTACAACTTGAAAGAATAGGGTTTGCCTTAATTTTTTTTTTCCCTTAAGCTTATCCATTCCCACGTTATTCCAGTGGTTAGATTAAGTTCTTAAATGGAAAATTTCCTTTAATTCTAGCCACTTGACTTTTCAGGGAGTCTTCTTTTCTCATTTCTTACTAATGATAAATTTTGATCACTTCATAGATGCTCAGCAAACTGCTATAGTGATTGCAAACTATAGGGTTGCAAACTGCTTGTTGTGTTATCCAATATTTGCTGGCAATTGCGAAGGTTTGGTGGTTAGGTGCTGATAAGTTTCTTTTTATTTTACCTTTAAATATTTGATTTGTGGAACAGATTTTGTAATAGTAATTCATGTGTCTAAAATTTCACTACAAGGAGAAACAATATGATGGGTAGTGAATAAAGTATTCCCATTTATTACATTATGTGCAGTTTTAGAAAATGGCATTAAGCAGATAAGCACAAATTTAATTGGGGTTTTTTAAATGTCCTGTTTGGATAGGGAGATTGTATTTAATGTTTCTATTAAATAATTTCCAGAACTGTTCGTCAGATGGCACAGGAGCAATTCTTTTTAATGGCTACCAGGTGTTGCATGGGGCAGAGACCTCTCCTTTTCTTCATTACCCTGCTGTTTACTGTTCTGGGGGTAAGTTTTTAGAGCTAAAGGCTTCAGTACAATGTGAATTTCTGTAAAAAGTAATAAGACAAAATATCTACAAGAAAAGGCAAATTGCTATTAACAGTAGTCACTAAAATATAGGTTCCTTTTGACCTATAGGCAAGCAGCACAGTATTTCAATTTGAGTTAGATGAGGAGTAAAGGGACTTTTTTGCATTTTCTGATAAGAACATGAACAATAAACTTTAATATATGCATTTGATCTTCAGTGAATGCTAACCTTCAAGTAAAAATCATTAGCAGATTAGATAAAGACCTATAGTTACTGCCTTCTTTTACTGGGCCTGACAGGGCTTTTCAATTCTGTGTGCTCATGGCTCTCTTGAACATTTGATCACTTCACTGTTTTTTTTTCCATTCAGGTATAGAAATTGCTACTAAAATAGTCCAGAAGTAATTCATGAACAGCTAAATACAATTGTAAACTTCTAAAATGTTAAAAATGATCTTACACTTGTTTTCTTTCACATTCACTGCCAGTTTTAGGGAAAATACGTCAGTGTTGTGCTATAAGTAGAAGCGTGTGTGAAATATGTATCATTTGTTTTTGGTTTACATAGAGTACTGCAAGAGAGAGAGCTAAGCATTCTGGAGACTACTTCACTCTCTTAAGACATCTTCTTAACTATGCTTACAACAGTAATATTAATGTACCCAATGCTGAAGTTCTTCTCAATAATGAAATTGACTGGCTTAAGAGGATTAGGGTAAGTTTTAGGATCAATTTATTTCTGATGATCAGCTTTTTGCTGCTTTGTTGTAAAGTACAGTTTTAAGCTTGGAAATTAATATTATTTAGAGTATCCTAACTTTCTCTTAAATGGCAGGATGAAGTAAAAAGAACAGGGGAAACGGGTGTTGAAGAAACTATCTTAGAGGGTCACCTTGGAGTAACAAAAGAGTTGTTAGCATTCCAGACACCTGAGAAGAAATACCATATTGGTTGTGAAAAAGGAGGTGCTAATCTCATTAAAGTAAGTTCACAGTTTTTGACCTATGGAGTTTTTAGATTTTTTTTTTTTTTTACTATAAATAGCTAAAAAGAAGCTTTGCATTTTGTCGTCTGTAACCATAAAAGGTCCCAATTTAACTGTTTGACAAGGGCTTCTAATTGGAGTTTAATGTTTTCTTTAAAAATAATTTTTAAAAAAAATCACACATTTCATTCATAAGAGTGCTTAACATTCTTATTCTTTGGAAGCACTGTGTATGGAGTTGCTGTGACCTAGTGAGCTGTTATTCCAAGACTTGGCAAACATCACACAAGGATAGTGAGCTAGATACAGGATAGTCCTGTACAGGACTGCTTTCTTTCATTACATTACCTGTATTGTCTTTTCTCCACATGTTCTTAATTAGTACTATTAATGTTTATGGCAGGTTTGAACAAATGCATGACAGCTGAGCGTCTCTTTAATCAGATGTGTTTTCTTTTGTACCTCTGATATTATACAGCAGCAATGTTGTTTTTTTCAGCGCTAATTGATAAAGAGCTTTGTAGATAATACTGGTTTGGCAAAAGAAAATTTTTACCAATCAGCAATAATACAGATTTATTTTTAACTTGCAGTGGGGGAGGTGGGTTTGCAGGGAACCACTTTAGGAAGGAGTTACTCTGTTCTAAATTTAAAAGCTCGTTATGGTGTTGGTCTCAATTTTAACTCTTGGGGTTTTTTTTTTTAAGTATTCCTCTGGTTCTCGGACATTCATTTATATAATAACTCTTACTCGGTTACAAAATAGTGTGCATTTCTACAGTAACAGGTGATTTATTTTCTTTTGGTTTTTTCAGGAGTTGATAGATGATTTCATCTTTCCGGCATCCAATGTTTATCTACAATACATGAGAAATGGAGAATTGCCTGCTGAGCAGGCCATACCAGTCTGTAGTTCACCAGCTACTATTAATGCTGGCTTTGAGCTACTAGTTGCACTAGCAGTTGGATGTGTCCGAAATCTCAAACAGATAGTAGACACCTTGACTGAAATGTATTACATAGGTACAGCAATCACTAGTATGTAATATTTTTAATTATCTATTTTCTACTTTTTACTGTATCTATTATGTATAGGTTTTGTTTATATTATCAACTGAACTAGATGCTGGGGTTTTTAGTTTGTGGTTTGTTTGTGGCTGCTTTTAATGTTGCAAAATCAGGCTTTCAAAATTTAGAAAAGTTTGTTAGTGTAGCCTTTATTTGTTGTTCTTTATGCAGTAAATATATTGACTTGCTTTACTTGGTTGCATCCAAGTTCCAGCCCCAGTCACTTAGACAGTCTGACCCTTCCTACCCTGATCTCTGGCTACTCCCCTTTGTCCATACCAGCTCCCAGGAACCTCATTCGGTCTGTGTCTTCTACTTCTGTCTCATCATTTCAGGCTCTGCCTAACCAATCCCAGAACCTTATCAGGTATCTTCAGCTTAGTTTTAGTGCCAGTCTCTTGGTTGCTCACCTAATTTGTCATCATTGTCTGCACACAGACACAGGTCCACTGTCCTGTTTCCCTTTTTAGCTCTGTACTCATTCTTTGCTTATCATAGTCCTTTCTCAAATGTTTGTTCTCTCAGTTTTGGCCTTGTCTCAGCACAGCTCTGCACTTAAAAGAACTTTCTCCTTCTCACTGGAGAAAGAGTAGAGCAATTGCTGTATGTACAAAAACTCAAATGTTAGTGTTTCAAAAGCCTGTAGTCAAATTAAACTTGGGCTAATTTTCACAAGGATGGCAAAAGGCACGTGCTTAACGCAGATTTTGTTATCAATAAAAAGCACGTAAGACTTTCTTAAAAACAACCAAACAGGAGCATATTTTCTGCAGCCCTAAATGGGATAGCCAAACCATTTTGGCTGTAATATTAACAGGGAAAGAAAAGGGGTGGGGGAGGCGGGGGGACACACAACAGGGACGACACACACCAAACTCGAGCTGATATGGGAAGAAAGGCTGAGAGAGTTGGGGTTGTTCAGCCTGGAGAAGAGAAGGCTCTAGGGAGACCTTACTGCAACCTTTCAATATATAAAGGGGGCTTATAAGAAAGATGAAGAGGGACTTTTTATCAGGGCCTGTAGTGACAGGACAAGGGGCAACGATTTTAAACTGAAAGAGGGTAGATATAAATTGAACATAAAGAAGAAATTCTTTACAATAAGGCTGGTGAGACACTGGAACAGGTTGCCCAGAGAAGTTGTGGATGCCCCATTGTTGGAAGTGTTCAAGGTGGGTTGGATGGGGCTTGGGCCTTTGAGCAACCTTGCTATAGTGGAAGGTGTCCCTGCCCATGGCAGGGGAGTTGGAACTAGTTGATTTCTAAAGGTCCCTTGCAACCCAAACCATTCTGTGATTTAACAGAATGTTTAAACTTGTATAGTTTAGCAAAACTATAAGCAACTAGAAATAGTATCCCTCAAAATGACAGTGCTACTTGCCCAGTTGGTGGTATCAGTGAGTCATGTGAGTTAGTTTTTCAGTCTCTTCCTATTTGATTCAGTCTCAAATGAATAAATGAAAAGGGCAGCTTTATGGTTTTCCCCCCGCCTCATCCTTTTTTCTTCACCCTTTTCTGTTGGAAAGTAGCGTGTTTCTTATCACCTCATGATTAGAAGGATTTTATGGCATTGCCTTCTACTCAAATATTTGATAAGCACGATACAACACCAGATCTCCATGGTACATCAGACAGAAGAGAGAACACATGTATGAACTGTGCATGCTGTGTGTTTCATATACCAAGTAAAGCTTGCTTGTAAACACACATGCTCTCTTATTTCTTTTACATCAGAATTTTTTGTGTTAAAAACCACAGAACAACATGTTAGCGTAGGAAACCTGTGATTGTAAATGTACTTTGAAGAGATTTGAGAGGTCTGAGGGACAAGACTCGGAGGAAAAAAAAAATCTATCATTAGTCTCATAGATAGCATTATCTAATACTGTTTCCCATACTGGCAAGGAAAAGTGAAGCATAAGTGAAATATTGTAATTTTAAAAGGGTTATACATTTGTGAAAGGCTTATAAATTGGTTATATATTCTAGATTCATTCATCTGAATTCTTCAGCTAAGAAACTTGCTGGTATTGAGAGTAGACTTCTGTTTGATACATAAATAGGCTGAATTTTTGTCTGGCCACCTTTTTAGTTATGCAAAACAAGAAAATGGTGTAATGTTAAGATTGCAGATAGAACTATCATTCATAGAAGTTGTGTTAATTTTAGCAATTAAGTTTTCTGGTGGAACATTTGTTTTATTGAACTGCAGTGTGATACAGACTAATACTAATTTTATGCAACTGCCCTTTGTGCTTCATTGATGGTCTAATTCTTTTATAACAAAATAATTTCCTAATCATATTCTGCTATTTTCTTTTAGCTTGTGAAGCGCTTACAGAATGGGAATATCTACCACCTGTTGGGCCTCGACCACCAAAAGGATTTGTAGGACTAAAAAATGCTGGTGCCACTTGTTACATGAATTCTGTTATTCAGCAGCTGTACATGATTCCAGCCATCAGGAATGGGATTCTTGCAATTGAAGGCACAGGCAGTGATGTAGATGATGACATGTCTGGGGATGAAAAGCAGGACAATGAGGTAAATTTAATTATGTAGAACTTGCTTATCTTTAAAACAGAATTCTTTTTTATGAAAAGATTATAACAAATTTAAGTTACTAATAGCTTTGCTTTCCACTGCCAGCAGTGGGGACAGTAGCATAATATTTCTGACTTGAATAGGCTTGCTACCAGAGAGGCAGTTCAAAAGATCCAAGTAGCAAGGCTTGCAGACTTCCTCCTCATGGATTTGTACTTGAAAGCACTGTACACCACTTCTGCCCATAGAACTCCATTAATGCATACAAAGACATTATTTGTTTCTTCAGATAAGAATATGAAACACTTTAGATTGTTAAACAAGGGATACAGCTAGCTATGAGACCGCTACATATCAAGGTTAATCGCACAATTTTTTTTCTGCTTTTCAGAGCAATGTTGACCCACGAGATGATGTGTTTGGTTATCCACATCAGTATGAAGACAAACCAGCACTGAGTAAAACAGAAGACAGAAAAGAGTACAATATTGGAGTTCTCAGGCATCTCCAAGTAATTTTTGGTCATTTAGCAGCTTCCAGGCTACAGTACTATGTACCAAGAGGGTTTTGGAAACAATTTAGGTAAATAGAAAATTTAGTATTGATGCCTGTTCACTGGACCGCTGAAATGCAACAAAACTAATTGTGGTAGAAGAAATTATAGCGATGTTAAGTGTAAATTAGCAGAACTTGTGCAGCATTGTATCTGTTATACTACCTCTTCACCATTCTATAGAAGTCTCTTAATAAACCAAAATTTACAGCAAGATGGTTATTTTGAATTTTAGCAGTTCTTGACCTTAATATTGAGACTTTGAATTAAGCATGAAGTTATACACAAAAGCTTGTTTTTACTTACCAGTAAGTAAGTGTCAGAGTAACAGTTGGTATACTACATCACAAACCAATAAATAGTTTTGCCCACTAAGAAGGACAGATTAATAGCTTGAATAATACTTTTTTAGGAAAGAAATTGTTGGAGAACAAAATAAATATTTGACAAGAATGTTCTTTTGTTTTCAGACTTTGGGGTGAACCTGTAAATCTACGCGAACAACATGATGCTTTAGAATTTTTTAATTCCTTGGTGGACAGTTTAGATGAAGCTTTAAAAGCTTTGGGCCATCCAGCAATGTTAAGTAAAGTTTTAGGAGGGTCCTTTGCTGATCAGAAGATTTGTCAAGGATGCCCACATCGGTAAGTGGTTAAGATTCTCCTTTCTTACAGAAAAACAACCTGTGTTTGTATCCTTATAAAAGTGACTAAAGAGTCAAGAGTGGGGTTTTTTGTGGGGCTTTTTTTGGTTTGTTGGTGGTTTTTTTTTAAAGCTAATAGAATTTGCTGCCCTGTTTTTTTTCTACAGCCTTAACGTTAATTTGTAATACTTGATTATTATTTTTTCTACTTAGCAGATTGTATGTGAAGTATTGTGTATTGATCAGGGGAGGAAAAGATACAAATTTTTCATGTTAAAAGTGAGAACAACTTAAGGACCAAATGCAATGTATAAAATTTTAAGACGTGGCCAACAGCTATTACTGTCTTCTGTCTTCCACAGTGTGTGGTAGAGCTGACCTAAGTATGAATTTTTAATTCCAATGAGTAAAACTCCATTCATATTCACTGTATAAGCTGTAATTGAGGAGAATTATGTAGAAATTTTATCTTTTTCTTAAGATTTCTGCTGTATTTTTAATTAACTTCAAATGTAAATACTGAAATTCAGCTTCATGTAAGGTATGTAAAAAAACACCCATACCAAATCAGACTGTAAGTCAGTGGCCCACTATATTGATGATGTTGATCAATGACAAATGTTTAGTGAAAGAATAGAACTAGGCATTGTACAGTTGTACTTCTCTATGCTTTATTCTATATTCATTTTGAGGTGGATGATTAGAATTGTGTGCAGGATTCAACATGGCCTAATGGAGGACTTGTTCTTTTTCAACAGTTGGCTTTTTTTATTATTGTGTTAAACTTTGTCACTTCTTACTGTTGACTACATCTTTGAGACTATGTGTGATTCTTAAATGATATAGATCTCTCTGCACATTACCATTGCAAATTCTCTTTATTGTGAAAGTTGATCATTTAGTGTTATCCTTCAATTAGCAATTCAAATACAGGGGAAAAACCACTGATACAAACTGATTTTATTGTGGTAATCTTTCAACTTCAGTTGAGCTCATGTGTGAATTAGAAGAACTTATAAGTGGAACATCTTAAGTTTCATGGGTTAAAATGTGTGACCAGAAGTAAGTTGAAATATTGCAAGATAAAATGAAAGCACTGATTCTATTTTATATGCAATGGGTAATTAAATGGAAGATACAGATGTGAAGCAACGTGAGTTACCATTCATTCCTGATATTATGTACTATCCTGAAGTATTACCTGTCTTTTTGGAACTCTACTGGATTTGCATAATTGTACTTATTAATAAAAATGTTACCCTGATTGTAGTTTAGGGAGGATAAAACTGATGATAAACTAAACTACTGGATTGGGGTATGACAGATTAACAGCCTTTCTAAATTTGTAAGTTATTTAATAAATGAATGAATATTACTGTTTTGGTTGAAGTATTTCTAAATATTAATTTATTCACTGTTATAAAGCCCTTTGTGTGGTTGATTGCATATCAGAGAAACAAGCCCTGCAGGGTTATGTTGGAATAGATGGAACTTTTAAAATTTATTCATTGCTTCTTTATCTTAAAAAAAAAAAAAAAAAAATTGTTTCCAAGATGTCTTAACTGGCTGCCTCTCAAGCATTGCTGGTTCATTGCTAGGAATTTGTTTGAAGGTTGTATCAGAACACAGTAAGTCAAAGCCAGTCATAAATACGCAGTGATTTTATGAAAACAGCTATTAAGGCTTTTTCAGGTAGAAAAATAAAAAAGATTGCTTTCTGCTTTTTTCTGTGTCTGTTTTGAACTATTGTCTTTAGGTATGATACAGTATTTGTGTTTATCAGTCTAATTCCTGACACTAAAGTTCAGCAATGGAAAAAGTACTCTACTTTGCTATCTGTGCTTCTCTACTAGCTTAATTTAGCCAAGTTTGTCACGCTACTTTAGCTGCTTTAAAAACAAGATACACTAAAAGATTTGACTTCCGTGGCCTTTTCAGTGAACTTGAGACATACAAGTCATTTATCTGATCTTCATAAAATAACTATAGTTAGTGCAGATCAAAAAATACAATGTGCAGATACTATAAGGTAATTGTAGGAAGACTGCAATAAAAAAAAAAAGTCAGATCTTTTTTTACTGCTTAACTCCTTTTGCCAGAAGTTGACATCAAATGCTGAATAAAACTTTTGCAGTAAGGTGCTTTGTAGCACCTGTAGAACACGGAAGTTGAACACGTTTCTGCCTTTCTCTTATATCTGCCTGTTTGTTGGTAGGTACGAATGCGAGGAATCCTTCACAACTCTGAATGTAGATATAAGAAATCACCAAAACCTCCTTGATTCTTTGGAACAGTACGTCAAAGGAGATTTATTGGAAGGTGCAAATGCATATCATTGTGAAAAATGCAACAAAAAGGTAATGATTCCTTACATATTAAATTTGTGTACAAGTGCGGTGTTACAGCCAAACTAAGTTCAGTCTTAGTTCATGTTTAGGGGAAAAAGGTTATCCTTTAATTACTGAATTCAGTTGTTGGTAAGAGTATATGAATGGAAACTTAAAAGCTGGTAACTGTTCATGTCCTTTTTTAGGTTGATACAGTGAAACGCTTGTTGATTAAGAAGTTGCCTCCAGTTCTTGCAATCCAGTTGAAACGATTTGATTATGACTGGGAAAGGGAATGTGCAATCAAGTTCAATGATTATTTTGAATTTCCACGAGAGCTGGACATGGAGCCTTACACGGTGGCAGGTGTAGCTAAATTGGAAGGAGATGATGTAAACCCTGAAAATCAGATAATACAAAATGAACAGTCAGAAAACGAACACTCTGGGAGCACGAAATACAGGCTTGTTGGTGTGCTTGTACACAGTGGCCAGGCCAGTGGTGGACATTATTACTCTTATATTATCCAGAGGAATGGTGGAGATGGTGAGAAAAATCGGTGGTATAAATTTGATGATGGAGATGTGACAGAGTGTAAAATGGATGATGATGAAGAAATGAAAAACCAGTGTTTTGGTGGAGAATACATGGGAGAAGTGTTTGATCATATGATGAAGCGTATGTCCTACAGACGCCAGAAGAGGTGGTGGAATGCTTATATTCTTTTTTATGAACGTATGGACACAATAGACAAAGACAATGAACTAATAAAATATATTTCAGAACTCGCTATCACCACTAAACCCCATCAGATTAAAATGCCATCAGCCATTGAACGAAGTGTACGGAAGCAGAATGTGCAGTTCATGCATAATCGTATGCAGTACAGCCTAGAATATTTCCAGTTCATAAAGAAGTTGCTTACTTGTAATAGTGTCTACTTAAATCCTCCTCCAGGTTAGTATGTTAGTAAAATAATTATGGGTTAACTTTTTGCAAGAAGAATTTTGATTTGTGTTGTCAAGAATTTGTCTAGCCAGTGAAAATTTTGTGCATTCTGCTTTGAATACTCTGTCTTTCTGGACTTCTGCAGTTAAACATCTGTTGTTGAGTTGTTCATCAGTGATAACATGCCAGAATATTTAGGAAAAAATGCTTTGATAAACTATCAACTACCACTCAGCTTATGTACTAAGTCATGTTAAAATACTTAAGTTTGTGGGCTGTTCTGCTGAAGACAGTTCTCAAAGGTGAGATGCTAAAAATCAGACATATGTTAGCCACCAGGTACTTGTTACTGTCTTAAAGCTTACATTTTCAAATGATACATTACCGAAGCTAGAGGCTGTTTTGATCAAGTTTCCTGTTAAAATTGGAACAGAACGTCAGACAAAATAGTAATCTGGAGTCAATTAAATTATTAAAAGTAAATTGCTTTTACTTTGTCTACATGTGAGTATTTTGATTTTTCTTTAGGACAAGATCATCTGTTGCCTGAAGCAGAAGAAATAACTATGATTAGTATTCAGCTTGCTGCTAGATTTCTCTTCACCACAGGATTTCATACAAAGAAAATAGTCCGTGGCCCTGCTAGTGATTGGTATCTTGTCTTTTAAAAACAATTACAGTTTTGGAAGTTTGATGTCTGTTAAAAGATCCCAGTTACATACATATGACAATAAAAGGTGTTAGTGGTCTGTCCCATTTTTGCCCCTCCCACAAATACATGGTCAAGGTGCACATGAAAAGGGGGGGAAATTTGAACAGGCAATACTGGGAAGAAACTGAGCCTTAAAATAAGCTGCTGAGCTGAACACCATCAAAATTCATTTTCAAACAGAACTTAAATCTACCTTTTGTCTGTCTTTTAAAAAGAATAAAGGAGTAGAATCTGTTGCTAGTGCAAAACTAATACGTTATGTATTGTGACTTTAATTCAGAATGGTTTGTTCATGGTTTGAGTAGTTTTAAACAAAGCTCTCTTCAACCCATTTTTGCAGCTTACGCTTGTATTCTGTTTCTGAAACATATATAATCTTTTAGAGTCTGCTTTATGTACATTGCTATGGGGCCTGAAATTCAAATCTGTAGTATAACGAACGGTATAATCTTATTCATAGCATCACAGCATTTTAATCTTCAAGCTAGGCTATTCTGTGTTGGGGAGAGGAGTGTGGGTTACTACTGGTAGAACTAAAGAGAAAATCTAGATTCATGATGACCAATAGTTCACCAGCTACTAGTAGTACAACTACTAGTTGTGTAACACATGGCAAATATGTACATCAAGTTTTTCTCCAATAGCAACTTTCAGGGTAGCCGAGTTACTCCTGTTATTTTAAGAGATCAAGAGGAGTTCAAATATTGCTGCAGGAAGGAGGACAGTCACACAAGACCCTCTCTGGAACAGATATTTTACTCTTTGGGGTTTTGGTTTTTTAAGATCTGTAAATGAGAATATAAATTCCTTATAGGTTACATATTTAGTTACCTGTCTTATACACAGCTCATGAAATCCACCTCGCATGTTCTCCGCTACTTGTCGTCTCCATCAGTTCCAATACAGAGGGAATGATGGCTGCCAGTTTAGGACCTTCGTTGAGTAGTAGTTTGGGAGTTAGGGGATGTAATCCTGCCTTAGTTCTTATGGGTGATAGAAATAAAATGCTACAGTTAACTGTTAGGTTTTTAATTGAAGTATCTTTTTAATTTGTGATTGCTAATAACAGAGTATAACTACAGGAACTACAATTTATCTGATTGTAAGCATTTTGTGATCAAAAATGTTTGGGGATCACCTTTAACGTGTATTTTCTTCAAATTCTGCAAAAGAATATGTCTGCCAAAATTCATTAATATCTACATTTGGTCATAATCTCTCAGTTGTGTCATCTTCTATTTCAGGTATGATGCGTTATGCATCCTTCTTCGTCACAGCAAGAATGTACGCTTTTGGTTTGCACACAATGTCCTTTTTAATGTTTCAAACCGCTTCTCCGAGTATCTTTTGGAATGCCCTAGTGCTGAAGTGAGGGGTGCATTTGCAAAACTTATAGTATTTATTGCACATTTTTCATTGCAAGACGGACCATGTCCTTCACCTTTTGCCTCTCCTGGACCTTCTAGTCAGGTATTTAATTTTTTAACAAAAAACTTTTGAAACTTATTCTTACTTTTTCGTTATAAGGATTTCACGTAAAGTAAATTCTGGAGTAGATGCATCAGTGTTGACAGGAAAGCTGTACAGTCCATTCTGCACTACATACCTCACGTTAACACAACCAGTTTGTGTGAGAGGTGCTGTCAGAGAGGTTCAGTTTCCCCTCATTTGTAAATCTCTGTGAAGACTAAGTAGTGAGAACTTTGAGTTGAGTTGTGGGTGTGAAATCTGCAAAATAGAAGTAGTGGCTTATACTAAAGTAACGCGTAGGGGAGTGAACCCTTGTTTTTCATTTAGAATTACCACTACCCCCACCACCGCCCTCCAACCAAACCAAAACCCAAAACCAACCAACCAAAAAAAGCCCCAAACAAAACCCAAGAAAACATTCAGGAGTTCCCTAAGTTTTCTTCCCCTGTATCCTGCAACATTGAAATTGTCAAAAATTGTAACTTTGCATAGGAGTAGACAGTGAATTGCCTAATTTTATACACCTAGGACTGACAAAAAAAAAAAAAAAAACAAACAAAATCTTCATGTAATACTTGTTATAATGATGTTTTTGTTTGGACTGTATTAAAATTTAAAAGATCAACCTTTTTGAGCCTTTGCTTTGTCATGTTTTTAATGTCTACAGTAAGACACTTTATTTGTGTTGTTCCACTTACCTTCTCAGAATGTTTTCATTACTGTATCCAGCAAAAGAATTTGTATTAAGTTAAAGCTACCTATGCTTTGACAGTGTTTTGTTTCATGAGGTATTTGAGATACACCTGTAGAGGTGATTTGGTTGTCCGTCTTAGTCTATGAAGTTCACAGTGGAACTGCATGTGCTTTTCTGAGTATTTAAGCCTAGCTGCTGTTGGAGAAAAACCTCAATTGAAAGCTTCTATACTTACATAGTTTCTTGGACTTACATGGTATTTAGTCATGGGAGTCTTATTCCCTGTATGTCTGTCTGTCTGTGTGTAAAATACAGAAGACTAACCAGCTGCTAGTATTTTGGAGCTCGTATGAATCCCATACCTTTTAATCAATTCTGTTTTCTGCCATAGTAGAAAGTATAGCCTAAATAAAGTTTTGATAGGTTCAACCACTAATATTAAAACTTTTTTTTTTAATAGGCTTATGATAACTTGAGTTTAAGTGATCACTTACTGAGAGCGGTACTAAATCTCCTAAGAAGGGAAGTATCTGAACATGGGCGCCATTTGCAGCAGTATTTCAATCTGTTTGTGATGTATGCCAATCTAGGTAAGCAAATCACACTTTTACTGATGACGCTGTAGTAAACTCTTTTTTATTAATGAACCAGTTACACAGGTAACAGCAGGAGAATCCAGTCTTCCAGCCTCAGGCAGATTGTTATTGTTAAATGCCGTATAAATGCTCTCTAGAGCATCTGTGTTCCTCCAGTTTGGAGTTTGGGGCTTTAGTCTTCCTGCCATCCTCGGAAGATTAACATAAGAAGCTCGGAGCAGTAAGAGTGTGTCATTCTGAGAGGGTGTGGGGGGTGCAAAAATGGCAAGAGAGATGATGCTTTGTTTAGGGCTCCTTTGCAGGGAGGTCATGAGACCCAAGAAGCATGTGGGGCTGTCAACTGGTTTGAGCCTGAAGAAGTTGAAAAAAAGAGAGATGCATGATTCTCCTTTATGGAAACGTCAATACAGAAGGTCATGCTTCGTCTATATAGTCCAACTGTGCCCTTTCAATAGGAATTTCTTTGGTTCACCTTTGCATTCTATAGCTGTGAACTTCAAAACACTGGCTCTGTATCTGTCTTCCCTTTAAAGACTCTTTGGGAGGCTGAGGAAATAGCTCCGTCTGTATGTGTTCTTAGTCATCATTGCTTGCCAGAATGCTTTCACCATAGACATCATATGAGGTAAAAGAATGCAAGAATCAGGAAATTCCACTAGAAATTTATCAGGTATTGTAGTTCCCCCAAGATAAACAGGCAAGAAAAGCCAGGGTTTTTACAATATAGGAAGGCTTAAGTAAAGTTCTCCCAGGCTTGAGACTGATTCTTATAAAGACTAGACTCCTAAATTTTCTGATGAAAGATTAAATTAGAGATTGAGTATGATCGTAAATGAATTTCTCTTTTTAGCACCTTTGAATGCAAGACAAGTAGGACTACCTATATTTGCAGGTGCTACACTTAAGACCCATTATACACATGCTATAATATAACTGAGGTGAGATGGTTATCAGTTTTGTGGTGATCCACATGAAATATTGGCTGTGGCACTTCCAGCATCACCCATTTTTCTTTAGGATCTTAATTGTATCCAGCATTATGAAAATAGAAATAAGTATAGATTTAGAAGTATACAAAAACTTGTATTAAATTCTGGATTATGTGGGTTCTTTGCATAGAAAGTCACTAGCCTGTATACTAAGAATAGAATAAAATAATACTAATAGTATCTGAAGTAACTGTTGCAAACAAAAATCATTTTTGCAGTTAAACTGAGATCAGTCCTGTTCACATTCAAATGAACAGCTGTAATCATGCTTTCTCTTAACATTATCAGCATGCTGAAAATCAATTGATGATTGATTGAATAAGCTGTTTCTCAGGTGGGTTAATCCATTGCTGCTTTATATATTTGCCCTGAGGAAGAGCAATTAAGAGTAACAAAATGCAAGTGAAACGAATAGAGGATTGCTTTTGCACTCTCAGGTTGATGAGGGTAGTCACAGGTTCATATCTAGTGAATTGTCACAGAGCTCTACATTCTTTCTTTCCCCATTTATTAGGGTCTTCTGTCAGGGGTCCGTTTCTCTTTCACATGTGGTAGCCTAAGTGACAAAGCATCTTTCTCTACAGCAAGTTCTAAACAAGACACGTTATTCTTCCATAGTGGAAGAATACTCTCCCTCTTACTCTAATACAAGCTATTTTCATCCTTGTACGTAAAGTAGTATGAAGCTAGGAGATCTAGTTCCCTTGGAAATTTTACAAAATGCCCATAATACTGAGCAGCTCAGCCATTGCTGGTTATCGGCTCATGCAGGCAAGTTATAAATGTGAGTTTCTGTTAGATTACTTTGTGGCTAAAGTGTTAAGCAAGTGTATCAGTCCAGATGGCGTTACTTCAGTATTTCCACACAGAATTGACACGCGCACACACACACACACACAGAGTTCTGGAAGGTCTTTAAAATTGTCTAGCCACATGAAAGGAATTTAATTTCCTATCTGTAAAATTAATCTAGGCAATTGTGTTAATTTAATTTCTCTTATAATATATGTTGTTTCCATATACTTCGTCTACCAAAGCATTCTCTGTCAGGCAGGGTTCCGTCATGACCCCCAGAGCGGACTTCATGTCATTACAGAGAAGAGAGATGCAATTCTTCTGCTCTAACTTATCTTTTCTTCTTTACTAGCTTTCCGTAGTCAGTCAGTGCAGTTGAAGCCTCTGACTAGGAAAGCACTCAGAAGCCAGACAGGAAAGCATAACTAAATTTTATTTCTGGATCTGATCATTATCACAATCTACCCTGCAAAGATAAACATGGAAATATTAAGCAGTTGTGCTTGTATTACTACTGTTAACTAAAGGCTTCTGTATGGAGGTAGAGTGTTCATTCAGCAAAAGCCACAATACCTTATTCCTGCAATGCCCCAGGTTCTGTGAGAAAGATTAAATTGTCTTGACATTTTGAGAAATCAGATAATATATTGTTCACATCAAAGCAAATAAGAGATCAGTTCTACAAAGGATGTAAGTACAAAACTAACATAATCAAAAAGATACTATAAAAGAGCTCTAACAAGGTGCTATCTGGATTCCTCCTTTTTATCAGAAAGGTGGTAGGTAAGGTCCAGCTATATTTCAGAATAAGAAAAAACTTCAAAATGTATGAAAAATCATGACTTTTAACCAAACTGAGAAACAGAATACAAGATCAGAAGGGACATACCGAATTTACTGGTAAGTCCTTGTGTAGTATGTGCAAGGTATTTTTGCAGTGAAACTAGCTGTATGTTTGGTTTTTTGATTTGGTTGGGGTTTTGGTTGATTTTGGAGGTTTTGCCTTCTCCCCCCCGCCTTGATTTTTGTCACTCTTATTTACACTCACTGCATAGTATGGCACAGTTGGAAATGTCTTAAATTTGTAATTGATGTATCTAGGACATGACGGAAAAATAACAAATTATACTGGGGGGGGTGTTCATCCTATCCTGGGCCTCACAAGAAAAAGATTAATTCTTTGTCCAAAAGACTTCTCTAAGGCTTTGCTATTAACATAGGTGCTAGTTACTTAAGTGCTAATGAGCACTGTTAAGAAATTTTAGTCATTTACAGCTCTCCTGCAATGTGATTTTTTCAGCTGAATATAATTTTCTTGTGCATCTTTACTGATTTGATTATTTTTTTCCCCAGAAAACATACATGATGGTTATAATAAAACACAGCAACTGAAAAGTTATGAATCATGTAAACAGTAGTTATTTTTCTTTAATAAAAAACAACAAACAAAAAAGTATTGTCAGTGCCAGAAACAAGATGTATCTTTTTCTTTTCTCCCCCCTCCCCTTCCCCATAAAGGTGTAGCAGAGAAGACACAACTTCTGAAACTAAATGTTCCGGCAACCTTCATGCTTGTGGCTCTGGATGAAGGTCCAGGTCCTCCAATTAAATACCAGTATGCTGAACTGGGGAAGCTATACACTGTTGTGTCACAGCTGATCCGTTGTTGCAATGTGTCATCGCGGATGCAGTCTTCTATCAATGGTATAGTGAATTTTAAGTTTTCCTTAGATTAATTGAATATATCAGTAAATGTCTTTTGTGCATATTTAGCTATTATGTGTGAACTGGATTAGCTGGAAAAATACTTGCCTTTTATGTTTAGCAACTCCTTTTGTTTAAAGACAGAAATCTCTTTGTTGCAAGCAAAACTGATTTGCTATACCAACATCCTAAAAAGCACAAGACAGAAATCTGTTCTGTATTTTATGCTTCTTGGCTTATTCCTTAAAGATACAGGAAGACAACTGAGTAGTAAAGTAGTAGTTAGTTGATTACAAAATAGTAATGATTTTAGAATAGTTTAAGCTCATTGTAAAGAGTTGCATAAAGATCCTTTGATTCTGAGTAGGCAATAAAATAATAGATTATTTTCCTGTTACCTGTACAAAAGTAATCTGTACGGGAAAAACACTACAGCAGGCTCTGAAATAGCTAATACTGCTTCTCAGTAAAGAGACATTGCGTTGTTGTGGATAGCTCTTGAAAATGATTTGGTGCTTGTTTGTAGTCAAGAAGACAAACAGAAGCCAGCACTTTAATTTATAAAAGATAAAGAATCAGCTAGAAACTGATCTACCACAGTATAAATCATTAATATCTCCAGTAGTTGAATAGAGTGCAGTTATTTTTGAGAAATGATGACAGAATATTGGGCTACGTGGACTTCATAGCCTGTATATGTACACATTCTATTAAGCATATTTTAGAAAACGTAATTAGGAATCTGTAGAGAAGCTATTTAATGGCAAACTCATTACAGCTTGATGTGTCAGGCTATAAAGTCAATAGACTAGAATATGCTATAGTAAGATTAATGAACTGAAAATTTTACTGTGCTATGATAAGCTTCAGAACCATTTGGCAATTTTGATTTCGTTTTGTTTCCAGTGCCTGCAGGCTTTGAGGCTTACACTGGAAAGATACTCTACCTATGAAGAATAATTGTATATTCACTGTATTCATAATGTTGTACTAAAAAAAAAATTACTTTGTATGAACATTACTCTGACTACTAATTATGATTACTATTTGCAGAGTAAAGTTCTTTTTTTGCTTCAGCATATTAAGCTAGAAAAGTTCTCCCTTGGACTTCTGGACACCTTCAGACAATAACTAAAAACACTGCTAAATTTAGAAACATCAGGAGCAAATCAACAGTCTTCCCTTACACAAAATGAAGCTTAATAAATAAGATACATGAACTTTTGTTCTTTCAAGAGTGTATTACTTCCCTCTACACTCTAGAGATTCAGATGGGACTGTTCTGACAGACATTTCTCTGAACCCTTTCTCATTGCCTAGGGAAGTAAATAGACCTTGTGACCTAAAATATGATAGATTTGGGCTGTGTTACACAAGCATTCAAGCAGATAATTTCAGGACATAAGAGGATTTCACTGAGGAAACTCTCAGTAATTTCTCGTCTTGCATATGAACATGTCTCCAGCTGTTCTGCTTTGATTGTCACCGCATAATCTTATCTGAGAGGGAGAAGTAGCTCCCTCAGGCAGCAAGTGTCAAGCTTCACAATCACAAAACTTAGTTATTTCATACCATAGTATTTTTCAAAGAAAATCGGCTATTAGGGAGGGGTTGGGTTTTTTCTCCATCTGTTGTTTTTTGATGAGTTACACCAATTTATATTTTGTTGTGTCTGCAGTGAAAGTACTTCAGTACCTTTTCATCTGAAATAACTGTTTCTTCTAGGTAATCCCCCGCTTGCCAACCCTTACGGTGATCCTAATTTGTCTCAACCTATAATGGCACTTCAGCAGAACGTAGCAGACATTTTGTTTGTGAGAACTAGTTATGTGAAGAAAATTATTGAAGATTGCAGCAACTCTGAAGAGACCATCAAGTTGCTTCGTTTCTGCTGTTGGGAGAATCCTCAGTTCTCTTCCACTGTCCTCAGTGAACTTCTTTGGCAGGTAAAAATAAAAAGGTAGCAGAAAGATAGGAATATAAATGTGTATGATGCAAGATTTTATATTTATATATCAAAATGTTGTATTAAATACTGAATAGGTGTTTGATAAATAAACTTTCCTTAGGGTGGCATCCTCTGTCAGTATTTACACTCTTAGGTCTATACATCATGTTGGAGTGCTATGAGAAGTCCTTTTATGAGTTTAGGAAAGCAATCGACCTTTTATGAGTTAGGAACGCTATGTTAAGGATGGAAAGTAAGTACACTGAGGTGGTCTTTATGTATTGCAAGAGCATTTCCTTCAGCTTTTCTGTCATTATCCATAAAAGAGGTTCTTAACGTTGGATGGAAAGTTAGAATCATTTCCTAAGATCTCCCTTGTATTTAATTCAAGTATGTTTTGTAAGGTTCTTTTCACAAGTCTGCAGAACATACTTGGCTTCAGACTCGGGAAAGAATCTTTGGGACTGTCTTGTTTTTCCTTTGTAATCTCTGTAAGGTTAGTCATACCTTTCCACTCCAAATGAAATTTTTTACTTCTGTTAGCTCATCTTTATATTCACCCATTTTTTTTCCATGTAAACATCACATTTTTCTATGTCCTTTTGTTTGGCACTTGAAAGAATCATAATAAAAATAACTTTACTGATATTTTGCTAGCCATGTATTTTACATTTTAGGATAACCTTTGAAGATAAACTTTGAACGTACTGTCTAAAAGTAGGAATATCAGTGAAAAATACTGTTTTGTAATTTTGCTTTTCTAAAGGTATTGTTTAAGGTAGTTTCTTCAGCATTTCTTGCTTGGGGCTTCAGATCAGTTGTGTTAGAAACTCCTGAGGAAACATTTTGTCCTTTACAAAAGCTACTATATTAACAAACAAACAAAACAAACAAAAAAAACCCCCAACAAAACCACAACCCCCCAAAAACCCTGACACAATCAACATTAAAAAAAAAAAAAGGCATTGTATCTTGAAATAGCCTTTAAATTACAGTAAACTTCACTTCAAATGAATTGTGTTCTTGTATTGCACCATGTAATCTGCATGCTTCAAGGAATGCTTTCTTATGTTCTCTGCATTTTTACTTTTTAAGGTTGCATATTCATATACATATGAGCTTCGACCTTATTTGGATCTGCTTCTGCAAATCCTATTAATTGAGGACTCTTGGCAAACTCACAGGTTAGTATTTACCTGTCTTTTTATAATTCAATATTATTATGTTTTGTACAGCTTGTTTTCCCAGTGGTTCTGTTGCTAATCCTTTCAGGAGGTTTGTTTTAAATATATATTAAATCAACATACAGGAATAAAGCCTTTTTTTTCTACTTTTATCTCAATTTTTGAGACAAATCTACAATTTTTCACCTTGACCTTCCTTACTATTGAGAAATTTGCTACTTAGCCCTATAAACCCAAGATTTTTTCACATACAAGAGAATGTGCCTTTTAGGCTAAACTTGTTGGTATTTACTGCGAGATGCTTAGACTGATTCTTAGAAACATCTCATTCAAGAGGGTCCAATGATAGTCTGGTCTTACTAAGAAGCATGTCAGTTGTAGTAGTGATACCAAGACATGGATGAAGTGTGAACTTGGGAGAAAAGCATATTTCGTTCATAAATATTCTCTATGTCATCACATTTCAATAGAATTTTAACTTCAATATATTAAATATTTATCCAGTTTCAAACCTAATTTTCATATGTATACAGAATAAGGCTTTTGAAAGCTGAGATTAAAAAAATGTAATTATTGCAAATACTGACTGTTTGAGAGAATAGTCAGTTCCTCAGAAGTTTTATATAGTAGTAGGTGAGGTAACACAAAATAAAGGTAATCAACATGCCTACCTGTCAATATTTCAAAATGTCACTGTTTCATAATAAGTGAATATAGGTAGTATCGGATTTACTAAATCATTTGCAACCATGTCTCTTGACATTTAAAATACTTTGAGTAAGAGCACACTTCCCGTGTGCAATAAAGGTATTGGAGTGAACTCATGTACTTAACCTGTAGAAGTAGACTGTGCTCTTAGGATTTCATCAGTTGCCTGGCCTTACTTTAGAAGGTACTCTAAGAGAAGATGGTGATCTGGCTTACCACACTCCAAAACGTGAAGACTGAGTTGGAGGGATTTCTTCATTTTCTTTATAGGAATTACAGCTTAAGTAAGGGACAAGAATACCCTTTATATATAGGCTTTTCAGTTTTGCATATGTAGGTATAAGTAATGCATATATAATGCAGTTTGTTTATATTTCCTTCCTGATAAACAAATACTTCCATGAGATGTCTTTAAGTCCACAGAATGCTGGAGGATGGGCATACTTTAGTAGATGTGAAGTAAAATTATACATTTTAGGGTGGAAATGCAGGTGAGAGGTCATGGAAGTGGTTGTTTGGGATAGCGCTATTTTTGAAATAATGGGGTGTGAAGGAGGTTGAATGTTGTAGTATGGCTTTCGCTATACTTAGAGATGTACATCACTTCATATTCAAGATTGCAGTCTCAGGAATAGCAGTGTTCGTTGGAATTGTGTTAGGCTTCAGCAGAGGGGTATTAAGTGGCCAGCTGCAGTCATCCTCTGATTTCTTGTTGCTGCTTCTGGAAGTAGCTTGAAGTACTGGTCTCTGTCCTGTTCTTGGTTTTGCTGTGATAATTCAAGAGTTTTAATGATCTTTATCCTCACTTTCAAAAAAAGCCCCAAACAGCATAACTGTCCATAGTAAATGGTAAGATCTTCTAACTCTTAGAAAACAAACTTCATCTGATCTTAGGCAGTGTGCATCCTTTGGTGCTCCTTGTATTCTTGTACTGTGAGATGGCTGCTGCTGTTCTTTGGCATCAGACCCGCTCTCATAAATTTCTCTTGATTTGACAAGTTCAAGTGCCAAGTTTGGCATAATAGTGTTACAAGTACCATTAAGTTAAATCAGCTGAAGTAAAGCTCATCATCACTTTACAGATGAAGTCTAGGTTGCCGTCTGCCTGAAGTCTGCTTGCTGACTGTTGCCAGGGCTGTGAGGAAAGAGGGCGATTGCTTTTCCTACAGTGAGTGTAGCTCCACAAGATATCAGTGTAGGTTCCGTGCCCTCCTCTGACTTTTTCTCAAAGCTGAAAGTATGTCAGTTCTCAGTTCTTGCACAGTTTCAGGGTGGCAATTAATTCCTCTACTCCTTGTTTGAGAGCAGAAGGCACAGAAAGTGGGCTTAGTTCCAGGGAATGCCCAAGTCCCTTATCCTCATGCCCAAATACGTACCATTCATTCCTCTTCAGAGGAGCTGCACGTAAAAGAGTGTATCTTTGAGAAGCATAACTATAATGTAAGTAACAGTTCCGTTGAGGATTTAACTGTTCCAATCCTGTTAGGACCTATTAGGTTAACAGGTCTGTTTTGTAAATACAGTTGATTTTAAAAATAAGTAATAAAAATTAACCAGTTAAAGTTGATTGCTGTGATTAGAATTAATCATACTTACATGTTTTATATATCTCATTCAGAGAGTTTAAATATTATCAAATGTGCTAAAATTACAAGTTAAGTTGTGATGTGTCAAGTTAGTTTTCTGATTTTAAAAAAACCCCTCTTTTCTAAAACCAGAAGTCAGAATACGAGCTATCCCTTTTGTAATTACATTGTAAGTGAAGCCTTAATTCAAATACTAAAACTCTAACACTTCAAGTTTTGGGCTTTTTTTTTTTTTTTTTTTTTTTAGGATTCACAATGCACTTAAGGGAATCCCGGATGACAGGGATGGACTATTTGACACCATTCAGCGCTCTAAGAATCATTATCAGAAAAGAGCTTACCAGTGTATAAAGTGCATGGTAGCTCTCTTCAGCAACTGTCCTGTAGCCTACCAGATCCTTCAGGTGATACCTTGCATTCTGTTTCTTGCTGCTCTTTTCCCAGTTCTGTGAAAAGAAAGGAAAAAAAACAACAAACACCACAAAAAACCCCACCACAACAAAAAAACAACAACAAAACAAAAAATGACAACAAACACCACCACCACCACCACCACCACCACCCCCCCCCAATCACCATTATTCAGTTTTTATCGCCTTGATGAAATTACAACTTCCAAGTACAACTCATTTGAACCTTCCTATATCAGAAGGTCAATATATGGGATTGAGAGCAATTTGGTTGAACTTGCACTCATGATTCCGTGATGCAGCTGCAAATCTGTGGACTTCATTTCAAATTTGAAGTTTTCTTTGTGCAAAAAAGGGTATTTCAGGGAGTCTTTTAAACAGCATATGTGTTGGTGGTCCTTTCTCTGATAGCTGATGTATAGGAACGGAAAAATACTTCTATTTTGAAGAATAGAGAAAATAATTCTGAATTGTTAATTTTCCATCTGCAGAGCAATGGAGATTTGAAGAGAAAATGGACCTGGGCAGTAGAATGGCTTGGAGACGAGCTTGAGCGTAGACCATACACTGGCAATCCCCAATACACCTATAATAATTGGTCTCCACCAATACAAAGCAACGAAACATCAAATGGCTACTTTCTAGAGAGATCGCACAGTGCTAGAATGACTCTCGCAAAAGCTTGTGAACTCTGCCCAGAGGAGGTAAAGAATTAATTTGACTTCTGGTAAAAAGTCTGAGTAAGGTGCTTCTATAAATAATTAACCTTAGCAACAGTGTCCGGTCATTATAGAGGTAACACATTTTATAATACTTTATAAATACGGATTTCTGGTTTTGTTGGCTTCAGTTACATACTCCTGTGCATTTTTCCACTTTTGTTACTGTTTCTATAGACATCTGTCACTTAAAGAATTAGCAGTATAGAATTGAAATTGACCATTTAAAGTAGATTATGAATGGGTCTGTTTTTCCAATAATATGTTGATAGTGGGAATTTTTATGTAGCTATGGGTGACACGCTGGGGTGGAATTTCTCTCCAAGCATGTCTGAAACAATCACTTGCATGTAGGATTGGTTCTGGATAGAATAATCGTAGTATGTTTTACCTTAGTAAATGAAATGTTTTTTCAAACTTTAGGAACCAGATGATCCTGATGCCCCAGATGAACATGAGTCTTCTCCACCTGAAGATGCCCCACTGTATCCCCATTCACCTGGTTCCCAGTATCAACAGGTAAAAGCTCAGAGTTGAACCATTTATTCAGAGATCCAGGTTGGCTTTTTTTAGCATTTATGGTAACCTAAATTATAAACATTTAGCCAGAAGCATGTTATTGTCAAATATCACACTTGGGCAGATAAAGATACACCTCCATTTTGCCAGGAACAGTTTCACCATCAGAGTTTCGGGTGAGAATTTTAATGTTATCAGATCAGGGATTGATCATCCATAAGAAAGAGCAGGGGGACAGATGTCGTCACGGTCTAGTGCATACTGAATTTGATTCTGGCATATTTGTTGACATTGATATTTTGTGAGTTGCTTTCTTGTTCTTAAATACAAAAGTAAGCCTCAAGGCCTGAATTTCAGTTTGGGTAGTTGGAAGGCTTTCAGAAAATGCAGATGGCTTTGTTACATATAATTGGTGCTATGAACACTGATCTCTAAATCTTAAGTACATATAAAATCTAAATCTGTTTTTATGTTAAATGGCTGCTTTGTTAATATCTTTCAGTGAAAAGCCAGATCTGAAAGAAATCATAACCAGGTTTTCTATTGACTTGACTAAATTAGTAGATCCCCCACTTAGTTGCCATTTTTTGTTCCAATTCATTTTATATATTCCAAATCTGCTAATTTAATTTCCTTTCCTGCCCAAACCCATTTTCCCTCCATCTTGCTTTCCTTACTTGATGTTCTCAGCAGAGCAGTTGGTAAGTCATGCAGATTTTCCCACTCCTTTCTGAGTTCCTGAGTTCGGACACATCCCGTAACCTCACCATTACCCATGTGATGCGTTCACTTTCTTGCAAGAGATAGCATTTCTCACTAACACACACAATCGTCATATTCCTAGTTTCTCCAGAGTTGGTTAAACTCTGCAAAACAGTAGGTAGATGAGGTGTTTTCATTTGCCAGATGTGTGTACGACTTTTAAATGGGGTCAGTACATCTGGAGAAAACTACTGGTCTAGATTTCATTCAGTTCTGTAACATTAAAGTTTTCCCTCTTAAAAATTAAAGTATGCTGCATAAATACAGATACGCTTTTTCCATTGTCTTTGGAAAAAAATTCAAGCTGGTTGAATCTGTTGATAAAAGACATGCACAGTTTAATGTCCACAGCACATTGGCAGCCTCTTTTCGTCTCCCTTTTTTTCTTTCTTGCTGCTTTTGCTTTGCATGTAAATGTTTGTTATTTGAAAGCTGAGATTACTATTTTAACTAATCCTTTTATCTTTACAAGTTGAAAGTTTGTGTACCTTCTGTGTAAAGTGAAAAGGTAAGTGAAAGATGTGATTCAGAGGAATGAAGAAACTGTGATGTGTGTTCATATAGATGTTGCTACACGAGAAGTTCAGTGTGTTTGAGGATACTTTCCAATAGTCTGAATTGGACTGTAAAGGGGTAAAGCAAGTAATGGGTTAGGAAACGGTCCACAAGTTTAATGTCCCTTTGAAATGTTTATGCTTTATTACAGAATAACCACGTGCATGGACAGCCATATACAGGCCCGGCAGCACACCATATGAACAACCCTCAGCGAACTGGCCAACGAGCACAAGAAAATTATGAAGGCAGTGAAGAAGTTTCCCCGCCTCAGACAAAAGATTAGTGAAATGCACATAATCAATTAACTTGCTCCATCAAGACTGTGCACCCAGGCCTTACAGTCCAACCTTTCTCTGTGTCTGGCTAATATTTAAAACTAGAAAAACTATTCCTAATCAACATGGAGTGGAGAGTCTATTCACTGTCTTATCTGCAGAAAATTGCTGTCAATATATAACCCGCCTGCAGTGGAAAGTGTATAGTGTTTTGTAATAAATGGCCTGATGCTAATGTGTAAATGGCAAAGGTGTATATAGTATATTAATGTTTGACTGTTAATTCTTGAGCAAGAAACATTTTTTTTGTCTTGATGAGACTCACAGATCTACAAAAAACAAAAAAATAATTTCTTGATATATCTGCTGCGCTCTGCAACCAGTGTTGCCTGCCTCATGGCAGTCGGATCAACTCCTTTACGAAAAAGCCTATCCATGTCAACCACAAAAATAGTTTCATGTTAATTCTTTGCCACTGGAGTCGATTTTACTATGAGCAACGTAATGGCTGGTAACCTTTTAATTATTTGGTTGATGTGGAAAATTGGTGATGTAACATTGTTTCTAGATCTTTTTTCATTGCCTTTTTCATTCTGGTATTAGGTTAATCACTTTGAAGCTATAGTTATGCTGTAACATTTAGCATGGCTTCACACCAAGTTAGTGTAGCCAATGAGGGGGAAAAAAAAAAACCCGTGACAGCAGTTGTCCCAATGTGACAACTGTATTGCTCAGAACTTTCTCTTCTTATACCTAGACTGTAAAATGGGGAGGGAAAATGTGACAAACAAGTGGTTTTCAGTTTCACATATGTTCCTCACATCTGATGTTTGACAGTTCTGTCTCTGGGTGGGATAAAGAACACTTAGTTTTCAGTAATAGGAATTTAAAAGATTTAAAACAAATATGCAAAAATTTGCTATGCCAGGATGCCTGGAGCATAATAGACTGTATTTGGTGTGCTTGTTTTGTTTCTTTGGTAGAGCTTATTAGATAAACTTCTAACACTTTCCTTCTACTGCATCCCAGTGAAGTGGAAGTCAACAAAATCACACAGTACTTGTGAGTGCCACTGCACCAAGTTAACTTGCTGGTTTTCTGCTCGTTCACAGTTCTACTTGAAAGCGAGAATTGTCTTAGCTCTTTATCCATTATACAGGAAATCTTAACGTTAGAAGCAGGGTTTAATTATAAAAGAAACTACTGGTTAGTCAAATACAATTCTGAGGTATCTCTATTCCAGAATAAACATTTGTTTAAAGACTTAAAGAAACGCATCAGTAAATACTGTATTTAAATGAAAATTGGTAACTTGAATGTGTGTAATTTTTTGGAACCTGTCTAAAAACCAAATACCCCTGCAAAACAGATACAGCCCACCCTATACTATTTAAATATTTTGCTGTTTTATTTTATAGAAATTATTTTGCTGAATTCACAAATAGAATTTGATTTAAGAAGAATGTTTTGTCCTGTGGTGTGTGTTGTTTTGGGGGGTTTTTTTGTTCTTTTTTTTTTTTTTTAATTGGACTGCACAGAAAGGTGAATTCTGTGCAGTGGCACTATGCTGAATTCTGGAACAACAGTCACATTGAGATTCTGTGCACAAAAAAAATTGGCCCTTAAGAATAAAATAATCAGGACAACTACACTGTAAAAGTTTCTTAATGTGATTTATCTTGTACTTTTTGTATGTTTTTATATATACATATATATATTTAATGAGCACAAGCTTGATGGTGTTTTTTACAAATGAGTTGATAGAAACAAAGCTGCTTATCCAATTAAAGGTCTGTAGTTTTGAAATGAGCAAAGGAAAATTCGGTCGCAAGCGCATTCTTATGCATTTAGTATAAGGAAGGGACACAGAAGATTTTTGAATATCCTGTGTAGCGATGATCACTTTTATGCTTCCATGTTTTCCCTAGTGCTCAAGTTAATTCAGATTTTTTCATAGTTTTTTAGTAATACCATTTTACCTGGACTTAGTAAATTTGGGTAAAGTGTTTCCATTTATGTTTGGGAATACTTGTCGGAGGTTTTAACTCAAAAATTCTACCCTGAGTACTCAAGTTGAAATAGTTCATATTTATTTGGACCAGCAATTGTTAAACAAGCTATCTCAGAGGTGATTCTTATGTATTTTTTACTATATAGGTAAAATATAGTTCAGCCTTGCCAAATGTGTTTGCTTTTAATAGTGCAATGATTGTAGAGACACGTGAAACCTGTGACACTTTAAGGCTGTGACTCTTCAGTCATACACACCTCTGTCCCTGAATTGAGAGTGACTGCAGTGGCACTTGTTTTTCAGGCGGCAAATTGAGAATATTGTGCATCTTTGTGACTTTGAAGAAGGATAGCCTGTATTGTTTGTTGCAGCTGCTGCTTTTAAACAGATAGCTACAGTAAAAGGTGCAATGTTTTCTTCACTCTGGGCAAAACACTTCTGAATTGTACTTAAATATTGTACAAGCAAAAAGTTTCATATGCATGTTACTGTCACAGCGTTTTGGCAGTGGTCATTTGCGGGCGATACACAGTACCTCATTGTTGATGGCACACTTTAAAATAGTAGTCCTCAAAGTGCCTAAAGATTTAATTCCCCCATCACTAATTTCAGTCCTGTTTTCTGTTTAGAACAGTTACTAGGGAATCTCTGGTCTTCCATAAAATGAGCCAATAAATAGTAAAGCAATTACTCATGTTCCTGACAATGTAACATCAAACACACAGAAACTGAAAATTCATACGTGATGTTATATGGTGGTTAATGTGTAGTTTGACCTAGGGGGAAATCCATAACCTTACTACGCAGAATTTCGCCCTCTTGTACATTTGGATTGTGGTTGTTTAGTGACTAAAATAAGCTTTTAACACTTGCTACTGCTGGTGTTAAAGTATCAGTACAGCCATATAAAAAAGGAATTTGGTTACTATTTGTGTATCAGTAAATCAGTTTTGGTCACAAAGTTGGTCACCTACACCTGTATTATCCCATTGACAACAATGAGATGGCACAGAGTTCAGTCAAAGCTTATTTGCCATGCAGAACCTGATTTTGTGGTGATGCACAAGCAGAAAAGGACTCTGCTTGACTTGGCATTTTTCAGATTATTTTGCCTGCTGACTACCAGCTCTGGATATTCAAGTTCTCTATTTTTAAAGCTAGTGTATCTTGCTGAAATTGAGCCAGAAAGAAATTAAATCCCACAATGACATTTCTTTTTTTTTTTTTCAGAGTGAAATGTCATATGACATGAGAAAATTGTGCCTAGCTTGTGTGTTTTAGCATATGTATCATGAAAAAGCACTTATGGTTCCAAAACTTTATATTTCCTAAGTTCCAGGAGGGAACAAGATTAGCCATTCTGCCAAAGCTAAAATGGGCAAAAATTGGCTGCTGTAGCAATTTACTTCATTTTTGGTATCAATAAATTTTGTCTACCTCCGAGTCTTTTGCCAGAAATGAATAGGCTGATAAACTATGTCAAGGCAAAGTGGCTCAACGTTTTTGTTGGCGTGCATTTCAGTTACGAGGCATTGCAGGGAGGCTTTCAATGCAATGAATTTAACTTCGAATGAAAGTTAAAGACTAACTATATAAATTAGAGGACAAAGTGGCATGTTAGGAAATTTGCAGAGTAACCAATTAAGTGTTTAAATATCTTGGTTAAACCTTGTTAGTCCACACTTGCAAATCCCCATTGAAAGCAAATTCACCCCTGTGGTGAAAGACACACACCTTAATTTTTGGGAGGGTGAGATGCTGATGCTCACCTCACATTTCTTAAGACAGGTGTGGTAGTTGCCTGTTTGTGGCCCTGCTCCAGCACAGTGTAATCAGGACAACAGTAATTTTGGCTCCCCGTCTTCTTACCTCCTGTGCTGTCCATCATGTTCATGATACCACTTTTCTCACAGCCATGAGGTCTTGGGAATAAAGTCTAAACTTGCCTTCTATCTAGAGCAAGACAAGGCTTTCTGGGAGAGAAGTAGGAACCGTCTTGAAAATATTGCATGCTGCACAGTGGTACTCAATGAACAGAAAGCAAGGTGAAAGAAACCCAGCTACATCCTTCTGCATGATTTCTGTTCCTCTTGCGAGTGGTCTCATGAGGAAGATGACAGCAAACAGCTCTTTAAAGCTTGGTGCATTTTCTTTCTGGCTTGCAGCTAGAATCATTCTACACTAGTGCAGCAAAGATCGCTGTGCAGCAGCAGCACAAGCAACACGCCCTATATATGCCCTCCATACTGTTCCAGGCTGTTCATTATACCTTCCTTCTATTGGTCTTTGGGAATCTTCATGTTAATACGTTGATTTATGCTGAGTCTTGCCCTCCATTACAGACTAGACAGCTCTACTACACTAGAAGGGCTTTAATCCAATCTGAGCACTGTCACTTTTTACACTACGTAACTTCTTAAGATTTATACTATAAATGTCCTTTTATTTCTAAGGCATAAAAATTTCCCTTGGACTAACTATTTTAGAATGTCAAGTAGCCATTCTTTTGTCCTTTTTTACAAGAGCGAGTGTTCAGTCCTGCCCCTCTAGTGTCTGTTACGCTAGGCTGTTCACAGAAGTGTGATGACATAGATTCCAGCACTTAAATTCAGACATCTTCATCCTGTAATCTGATTTTCTAGTGCAAGCTGTGGTGGATCCATGGCTTTCAACAGCATTTGTATGAGTCCTGTTCATTTCAGCACCGTAAGAGTTGAAGTTGGTGATGTGTTGCGGGGATCAAGCCAGATAAGTCAGCAGGTGGCACAAAAGGTGGCTATCTTACTTGCTTTATTTACACGTATTTGCAGACAGCAAAATCAAAAGAAGCACAGGAGAACCAGTTTCTGAAGGAGAACAACACTCTCCTGAATAAGGGCTAACTTTTCATCAGATTTTAAATACCCAACTATTTTTTAGCTCGAGAATTCCTTAAAGCCACTTTTTGATAATAAAACTGACCTACAGGCTGTTTCCATAGAATAATTTAATATAGCCTTAATTACATCAGCACAATTCTGAAATGACAGTGTCATTCTTCAATGGTCAAAATAATGTGCAAATGTCTTCTAGTTTTTAACAATGAGCTAACCTTGAATAATGAAAATGGGAGAAAAAAGGAAAACCGGTTCTATGAATTCATCCAAAATCTAACCATAGAAAAACATCCAGTGCAGGAAACTACGATCATTCCCTTCTCTTCTGTCTCTGTACTATTTAAAATGTGTCTGATAATGTTAATTTTTATTCTTAATTGACAACTGCTATTCCAGTAACTTGGTTTATATTGCCCTAAGCAGTATCAGCTGCGCAGTTTGCAGCTCTCTGATGCATTTGCAGTTATGTCCCCTTTGGTCCTTACCAGAGCAAAGTCTTTGAGTGTTTGTTTTTCCCATATAAGCCAGTTCCCTATTCTGCATTTCCGTTTTCACTGTCGTGATGTGCTGTTTCTGTTTTCATACAATGACCAGGACGGGATGAATGCTTTCCAAGTGTGATTTCACCTGAGCCATTAAGCAAGCAGTTATGTTCCTTTTCTGTAATGATACCTCTGTGGATGCAGCTTTTAAAGGTATTGGCCTTTTCTGTAGCTTTATTGAAATGCTGCTCAGTTCTTGTCCATCACTTCTAAATTCCTGTCCATCATTTCTTAGGATTCTTTCTTACCGAGTTTCTCACTCTGGATTGCCAGGATCGTTTTCTGTTTAATAGTTTCGTATTTTCTTGGAATCAAGTCCCTTCACTTGCCATGGTGGTGTTTTTACCTCCTTTTCTTCCTACACCTGCTGTTTTGCTGTTAGCTGCTGCAAAAGAACCATGTTTGCTAGGCAGCCTGGCTCTCCAAACCAGAGCCTTTTACAGTGCAGTAGCAGCAGCCACAGCCTTGACCAGGTGGGCTTTGTCATCTCTTAAATCTTCTCAGAATTTATGTGGGGGATATGAAAACTTCATGCTACTGATGGCAGTCTTGAATTCAAATAGCTTGTAGCTTACTGGGTTTTGTTTGGTGTTGGGGGGGGAGGGGGGGGTGTTACTTCATTTTGTATCTTGAACAGTTAGTTTCTACAGGTGAACAAAAATGGTAGGTCTCGCTGGGATCTACTTTGGAAAAGAAGGCTGATTGAAAACTTGGACACTTCTTAATATACTTGATTGTATTTAAATATCCGGTAGGTGCTTTAGAGTCCTTGGAAAGTCTTCTGGAAGCAAATTCAAAAGCTTAGGAACATGAAGACTAGGTCTTCAAGATTTAATGATACTCACAGATTCTATTTACCTGCCCTGCTGCGTGATTAAGAACAGGTAAAACAGCAGAAATTGAAATACTTCACTGAAGGGAGAGAGGCCATGCTGTGTGAAATCCCTCGGGAACTGGAAATGCTGGGCGTGCTGCGCCTGGGCTCGCACTGCTGGTAGCAGCTGAGTGTGAGCCCTCCTGGTGCGAACTCGCCTGAACCACAGGCTTCCCCAGGCGCCGAAGAACCGATTTCTTGCAGAAAGTTGATTAAGTAGCATATAAAGCATTTTCTATTATTTTTCTTCTCTAAGATCTGTACCGAGTTGAATCCTCTGAGCAAATAAAGACAGGGAGTGGGCTGAGCGAGAGGCTTTGCAAGCTTGTTCTGTTAATACTTTCTACCTCTTGACATTCATTGCGGAGCCGCTGCGGGCTGATAACGCTGGTAAGTGGCTTTAGCAGCATGACAGTTTCTTCTGCGTCAGGCCAATATGGGTGCAGAAAGACCTGGTCAGGCTGTCTGCTGGGCAGGCACAGGGCAGTCCCTGCCTCCCCCTAGGGATGTATGGAATCGTTTGAAACGTGACTCCCAAGAGTAGGTACGTATGTTTGCATCAAAATGAAGGATCCCGCATTTTTTTCCGGTGGCACAACATGGACTCACAAACACTTCTACGCAGTCTCTTGTGCTACCTCCTTACCTGTGTGAAGTAGCATAAAAGCCCTTTGCAACTAATATTGTTCAAATAATGCAACCGCAGGGAGGTATATGGGTTTCTAGCTATGTTGATATGGTGAGGGTTTAGAAAGGGAGGCATGTCAGAATGTGAAAAGCCAGTATTCTGCAGCCAACCCAGGTGTTTACCTAGAAAGAAATGTTTCCGATTGCTACCGTGGTTGTGTGTAAGACTGAAATGCTGAAAGAGAACTGTGTCACCCTCCCACTCCGAGTCCGAGAGACCTGGCATTGGCTTTCTGAACACTTCTGCAACCTGAACCAAAAAACTGCTATGGGAATGTAGACTTACCATATAGCTGTGGAAGAAAACTTCAATCGTGTCACTTCTCTCGGTCTTCAGAGCAGACAACATGCTTTTGATGTAGGTTTTAGATTATGTATATATAAATCTGATTGAAGTACCAACAGCAAACCATAAATAAAATGTGGACTTAACTGAAGAATGGGCTAGTGGAGGAGTCTTGTGTTGAATTCATTAAAATACGATATAATTAAGTTGTTGATGGAAGAGACTTGCTGTGATGAAGACAGGGAAAAGAAGCTGGGGTGTCCTCAACTCGGGAAAGTAGCCAGGTTCGCTGTTGCCTTTGAATCTATTGTAGCACGTAAGGACGGACTTGACTGCACTGTAGTTGCTGGAGAAGAGTTGGCTGCATGGGAACGTTCCTGGGGGTCACTGCACCTTCATGCCCGCTGAGGGCCAAAGGCTTCTGTAAATTGCACTTGTCCCTCCTCCTTACCCAGTGGTTATTCCAGGGACAGGTGTCCTTTCACTTTCCTGGTTGTTAAAAAGCCGACACAGGCTGCTGGATAGCTGCCGTTACCTGTGTTTCCCTAACGTGCCAATTACCCGGTTGCTTTGCTCTACCAGAGCAAGGGCCATCGCCCAAAATGAATTTGAAGTGAGTGTAATGGAGAGCTAATGGAAACCTCTGGTTTACTATGTTTGCTCTTGGCACTGTCTTTGAAGACATGTAAATGAAAATACAAAACAATGGCAAATTACTGGGAATTTGTAGTACTAACATTAAATAAAAAACAATTTAAATAAGACATCTGTGGAAGCAGGTAACACCCGAGTTTATCGTAGCTCTGTTCAGTTGATTTAACCCATCTGAGTGGACATGTGTGTGAATTCTCTGGACACTGACATGTTAGCAAAAGTAAGAATTCAAGATAAATTTTGGATGTATCCCAATACTTCATTGCCAGCTGGGGGGTTGCTATAAACTGGGAGAAGAAAGCTTTTGATGAAGACAGCAAAAATATAAAGCGACTCCCATGAATGTGTTGTGTTCTCACATTTCTGTCTGAGAATTGATCGATGCCACAGGACAAAACCAGCCAATTTTTAATTTAACTTCTATGGAGACTGTGAAATATGTAATGATTTATTGATCACCTGACTCCCTGAAACCCTTTAGAATTTGGGCTCCTGTGGTTTTTACATTAGCTGAAAATACGGCCCAAAGCATTTCTCCTGGGTTTGATACTCACTTACCTGGTAACTTCAACATAACAAAGTCAGCATTATAATTTTGTTGCTGAAGCTTGTTTCCTTCTCTTCTTTTTGTAAAACCTCTCCGGATGGATTTGCTCTGACCTTTTTCTACCTTACACAGTTTCCTTGCACCTCCCTTTGTATTTCCTCCCTCCCTACGCTGGTGTGTAGCAGGCTGTGGATCCTCCAGAAACGCACCCCCCTTCTGATTTACCAAGGGCGGGCAGTTGGTTTGCAGGTGTCCCGGTAGGACTGGGAGATGGTGGTGTGGAAAGCACTGGAGAGGTGAGCCTTGCCCACCTCTGGATGAAGCCTTGCTTCTGCCGTCTGGGTCTCGGCGCAAGTTAGAATTGTGCGCTGTCTGCGCGACGGCTGTCGGGCTGCTGAGATACCGGTGGAGCAGTAGATTGGAAAGGGATAATAATGTTAGTGAGGGTGTTATATTGTGATGAAAGAATTTGCGATACATGTCGATGCTTAGGACTTGGCGTTTCACAATACACCCTTAAGAAAGTAAAAAGAAAATGCTGTTTGGTCTTTCAGTAGGTGGAAATTTGAAGCTCTTCTAAAGGAAGACTTTTTAGTGCTTCACTGGTATGTATCTTTTCTTTTATCTTTTTTTTTTTCTTTTAGGAAACAAAGCCTTAGACTGGAAATAACCACTTAAATTCTTGCATGAACACTTAAAATCTTTTTTTAAAACAGAGTTTGCTTCATTTCAAGATTTCTGATGTCCTTGTAGCCATGCTAATCTTTGCAGGAGATTTCTTTTATTATTATTTTAATAATAAGTATGGCTCTAGTTTTTGAAGTTTGACTACAGGTGTAGTAGCTCATGTCCTCTGTGCAGCATTAGGGCTGGGAATTGAGACACTCACCCATGAAGTAAGTATCTGGGATATAAACTATATAAGCAAATCAACTGCATAGTCTATCAGGCTGATAAGAACAGCTGGTTTGAGCAACAGGTGGCTGAATATGATATATGTTTAAAATGTAATTACTAGGAGTGAATATAAAAGCATACAATGAGTTACAGGGGTAGGAGAAGCGCAAGACCATGCAAGGATGCCATGTGTTTTCTATTGAACGTGGTTTGCATTTATTTTGCTCACTTACATTCAAAAGTGGTTTTGTATTAAAGCTTCTTCAGTAAAGCTAGGAGCTCAGAAGTCCGTCCACTTCACCACCAGGTTACCAGTTCTCTCTCCTGCTGTCGGGGGTCAGCAACTTCTCAACAGAAAGGGGGTTCGGAGCCAGGGATGGAGGGACCACCCTGCTGGCTGCTGGGGGGGAACTGGTGCCTCGTGCAGACGCAGGGGAAGGGAGCAGAAGGGGGATGCTTGAGCTTTAATTTCTTCTGTTGGCACTTTACAGCTTTAGCGGTACCCGAGCTGTGTAACACCGGAGTGCAGCAGACATCGGCATACCGCACGATGGAGGCGATACCAACCAAGGCGGGAAATAAGGAGGGATATTTCCAATCGGTTTGCTTCACTGTATGGTAAATCTCTCACCCATGAATCCCAGGACCAACCATAGATCATGGTTAAATACACCAGATCCTGGTGATGAAATGCTCTTGATTTACTGTCCCACTTGATACTGCCACGTTTGCACCGCATTTTTGTTGTTTGAAAGTAGTAAGCCTACAGCAAGGATCTTGCCAGCCAAGGTGATAAAGGAAGGCACCTTGCTTCTTTGCAGTGTCCCTGTCTTGTTTAATTTCTGATTTCTACAGTGTAAATTCAGAAGGAGCCGCTGCCGCGTTCAGCTGAACCTCCTGCCTGCCCGCAGGTGGCTGACACTCCATTCGGCCCATGCAGAGGCCAGCGACTGACGTTAACTTCAGTCCTGTTTTCACTTTCCATTCAGTGCTTTCACAGATTTTCCCAGGCTGAAGTAAGCTTGTTAGTAACTCAATGCTATATTTTTAGTGTTGTGGGGTTTTTTTATTCTTTCCTTGTCACATTGTTAGTTCTCTTAATTTCCCCTATCATGTAATCTGCCAGAGTTCACCCTCTATTCTACAGCTTGTCTTAAGTTCAACCTTCAGTTTGAAAAACATGTTTCAGTTTACTGAAATTTTTCATTTTAGGATGGTTTCTTTAGAGTCTCTGATTTTTCAGTCATTCACTTTAATTCCCTCCTCCCTTCTATGTCTTTTCATAAATTCATAGCACCTGCGGGGCTAGTTCAT